>NC_051176.1:293827816-294546982 GCF_013339695.2 Rhipicephalus sanguineus | reverse complement strand
ACGTTAAATAATCTCGTGTGGTCAAAATTAATCCGGCGTCCCCAGCGTAATCATTGGGGTTGCCGCACGTAAAACCCCAGAAATTATTATTATTATATAATGTGTTTGTTTGTGTGTGGTTCTTTTTAAGAGTATGAGACAAGAAATATTTCGGGAGGCTGTATTCAACAACGCATGTCATGCATTTATACAAATCCACTTCGTCGTATCGGTTCTAATTTTTGTACTTGCGTATTCACGTATCACTTTGCTTTTCAGCGCCCCAGGAAGCACCGTCCCAAGTGAGCGCGGCTGCGTTAGATTCGAGTTCGATCAAGCTTTCCTGGAGGGTAAGTACGCTATACCACACAAGTTTCATGCATATAGACAGGCGTTGACTCTTGGGCCAGTTGGTGCATCATGCAGAATCGTTCAGCGAGAAATGGGGGCGGGAAGCAACGATGTGGACAGGACAGACGCTGAAGACATATGCATTCGAGCTGCGTCACTGTAAGCGCTATTTCGCGCTTCATTTATTTTTCTTACTTTTATTTCTTTATTTTCTCTGTTCGACGTGGTAAGCTATGCTGTGTTCGAATCGTTGTCGCGCAGAAGCATATGCGTGCTTATCACGAGAGTTGCGCGTGTACTTTTAATTTTTGAAACATATGTAAGCATAAGACACCCATTTCTTAAGGAGTTGGCATTAGTTTCGGCTTTTTCTTTTTGTACACTAGCTGTTGGCCTTTTCCGCTGATGATCAGATTACCAAGTCGCGTTGCATGCGGCATAATGTGAATGCAATAAGATGTCATCGTCGCGTTTTCGTGTCAGCATCTTCAGCATTCCGGACGGCGTCCCCTTTGATGCCTGAGAACTCGCTGGGAGTGTTGAGAAACTCATACTGTTGAGAAAAGCTGAAATATTTCAAAAAGGTTATAGCAATATGTCAACATGAGAAAATTTTCTTTTATCCACGCTGCAGCGCACGACAGCGAATAAAACGGAGAGAGCTCACTGCCGTTTCGTACATGCAAGACACCATAAGTGACTATACAAAGACGGCCTCGGAAATGTGTATCAACAACTGTTTATCCTGTATCCATATAAGTATCTTGTTTGGTTGCGTACTTCCGAAGCAAGATGCGTACATAACATACGGTGCGTTTCACTTTTAGATGTTTTTCCTTGTTATTACTTGACAGACGTCCGACATCAAAACAATGCTCGTTATTGTACATTATGGGCCAGTCATTTAGGGGCATTCATCCAGCGCAAACTGGAAGAGAAACAATGCGAGGTGAAAGAATAGTCTTGACACCACAAAATTGCGTGAAATTAGAGGCTTACTAGCCTGGCACTTTCTTTTTCCTTTTTCACTAATTTTAGAAACCACACCACGATCACAAGAATATGCAAATCAGTGGCTACTACGTTGGCTACAAGCCTCAAGGGACCAATGAGCCTTTCATTTACAAGACGGTCGAGGTGGACAACAAAGGTGTCAAGGAAGAGTTTGTCATTGGCGGTCTCCAGAAGAACACCAAGTACGTCATTGTCGTCCAAGCATTCAACGGCCAGGGAGCCGGTCCTGCCGCTGATGAAATCGTTGTCAAGACCTACGAATACGGTAAGCAAGCCCTCTAGACCAGAGGTCCCAAACTCACCTCAGTTAGCGGGCCGCTGTCACGAAAGTCTCTCGATGAGCCGGGATGATGCAAAAAGGTGGAACTTTGAGGGGTGGGGGATGCAGTTTGAAAAAAATGTAAGCTATACCGTTGCCATTTCAAAGATCAAAGAAGGACTTTTTCAAATCTGCTATATGGGCCAATTCTGAAGGGGATTCAGCGTCAGGTTTCGAGAAACATATCGATATTAATCTCCAGAATTACTGAAATCTGGACGCCGATTATGGAATATAGTCTTTTTTCTACGGTTACGTTTTAACACATGGTGACCTGATGGGACGCCTCACGAAAACGATGCTTAATTCAGACCAGTCACATTTGTGTAGCTCATGAATATACTTAAGAATTTTTTAATGGGACGAAGACAGTCATGTGCGGGCCAGGCCGCTAGTGAAAAGTCCGCGGGCCACGTGTTTGAGACCACTGCTCTAGACTGCCCGTATGCAGAAGTGCTTCTTCAGAAGATGTGGTGGATCACTGTGGCCTTCTGCTGTCTATAGCGTGCACTCCCATAGAATGCGAAAACTCCGTGTTTTTACTTCAGCTGGCTGTTTAAAAAAAAAATGCAGATCCCCTAATAGATGTCGATACCGAAATACTTGGCTACGGCATTTCACCGCAGCGTAGCTATCAAAGGTAAAACATAACGAATAATCAGCCGTAATTTGCCGAGACACGAGCCAATTGCCTGTCAAATAAACAAGCAAACATAATGACTTCACAAAATGGGTTTTCATTTCAAAGTGCTTGCGACCGTATATTACAAAAAAAATACAGAAATAACATTTTGTCTGCGCCCGAGTATTCCCCCTTGTACTTAGCATTAAAAAAAGATTATCCATGGTCTGTTTGTTCTATGGCCCTTTATGTGGTTATGCTCTTAATACACGTAAGAGCTTTTTTTTTCTGATTAGGCTCGTTTATTATGGTTAGGTTCGTTTATGATGCGTGTCTGTAGTAACTGTCACCGCAAAGTTCTTATTCAAAATGCTGGCATTCATTGCCAGTTTCCTCCCATGATTTTTGCGAGAAATAAACAACAATGACTGCAACTATCTGCGCAGATCCGCCACGGTCTCCCCCGCTGCGCGTGATTGCGACCACGTCTACGTCGGTGCACGTGCGTTGGGAGCCTGCGGGCAAGGACAGCGTGGTGACTGGCTACATTCTGCATTACAAGCACGCGGCATCGGAGTGGAAGGAAGAACAGCTACACAGCTACCAGACGAATAAAATCCTCGACGGCCTCCTATGCGGAACAACCTACCAGCTCTTCCTCACTGCTTTCAATGACATCGGCCGCGGAGAGCCAAGCCCTGTAGTGGAAGTCACCACCGAAGGCAAAGGTACCCTACCCTAATTGTCCTGCTTCCCCGCAAAACCGATACATGCTCCTTCTGACGTCTTCATAAAATTATCACTCAGTATCTGGTTGCCAGTAGTGGCAATCTAAGTTGGAACTTTGCAACTCGTACAGCCATTGCCAAAATGAATGAAGGCGCATTAATGCAGCTTGTTTCGAGACGTCTAGGTTGCCTGCTGTTGCACCCATAATCCATACTGCCCGAAAGCCATACGGCGCAGCCATGAGGCAACATTCGTGACCATAGTGCCTTCGATATATAGCGACGAAGGCTGTACATCTGGCGGCTCATCCTACCTTACTCTTTCACAAACTATACAATAATACTTTTGGAACGCGTCTAACAATAACTGGTCGTCCAATGTTCTGCTATGTGCGGCATTATTAAAGCCACTCGAGTTGTTATGTGTTATCAGTTATCACTGTTTGCCGTAATAGTTCCCTTTCCGAAATATTTTCTAAGGTTTCACTATCTAGCGCACAACACAAGACAAGGACCGACGAAGACGTCGGTTGTCACTCGGCCCTTGTGTTGTGCACAAGATGCTGAGATGGAATGCCCAGACTTATGCGATTTCTTTTCTGAGGAGGCCATCTTCTTGGTCATGTTCTTGCACTCGCCGAGCGTGTCGGTCGTGTTAACGACACAGCCCGCTCGCCTCGCAGCGCCAGTGGCTCCGCCCGGTGACTCGTTCGTGTCGGCCAACATGTCGTCCGCGAGCGTGCAGCTCAAGGCGTGGGCCGACGGCGGCTGCCCGATCCGCCACTTCGTGGTGCAGTACAAGCCGCAGAGCACGCGCGACTGGATCGTCGTCTCGAACCACATCGTGCCCGAGCAACAGACGCTGCAGCTGAGCGACCTGAGCCCGGGCACTTGGCACGACCTGCTCGCCGTCGCTCTCAACGACGCCGGCAGGACCGAAGCCGACTACCAGTTCGCCACCCTTACGCTACAAGGCGCCACGGTGCCGCCGCCGTCGGCCGGGGGTTCTTCGTCCGGCAGCCGACTGGACGACGCGGCACTGCTGGTGCCCGTGCTCTGCGCCGCCGTCGTGCTCGTCGTCATCGCGGCCGTCGCCTCATTCGTGGTCGTCTGGAAGCGCCGTGGGGACCCCTTACCCGACGCCGCCTCCGACAACTGTGAGTGCTGCCTCTTGTCGCGGTGCTGCAAAGCATCTCCGTTCGGCTTGGGCGACTACACGCTGCACGATTCACATGGGCTTAAGTGTAAGGATCCTCGACAGAGGTCTGTTTGGCTGGGGTCAAACAGACTGATCAGTATGACCAAACAGATTGGAACAGAATGATCAAATTCGTGGGTAGATATAGAATACAGACCACATTAAAAACATCAGTGTTGCTCGTCTTTGCATTGACTGTGGTATCCCACCAACAGCGAGATCTACAGATGTCTAATTATGTGGGATCAATTTGCCTGCATGGTCATCTCCCCATCGTTTATGGAGAGACACGGTAAATTAAGGCAACGGCCAGTTGTTGGGGAAAGCGGTGCCACCACAGTGAAATTCACAAAGCAACTCTGAGCACTACACGACTATATATTTTCGCTTGAGCTCCCCGGAAAAACCTGGTAAGATCAGAAATTCAATACGCGTAATGGTTCAGGCGGCCGTACACCGTGACACTGCACACAGCAGATTAAACCAACCAAGCAGCCTGTCTCTGAATACGTTTTCAACACGAGGCTAGAATACACTTTACACAAAAGGTTTCACGGAAACAACATGTGCGCTAATGAACAAGTTCATTTACCAAAGCACATCCGCATAGAGGCCCGAGGAAGCGCGTACACAAATTTAGAGCATCGCGCTACGCGCAGCTGCACTGTAGAACATTTGTGTACGACGCGTTACGATAAGAACAAAGTAACAGCGCGAATGGAACAAGGACGACAGAGGAACGAAGACCACGGGACAGCGCTTGTTCCGTGGTATTCGTTCCTTTGTTGTCCTTGTTTCATTGGCGCTGTTACTTACTTTGTTCTAATTATGAACCAACTAGCCCTCATCAAGTTGTTACGATAAGGAGCCAACAGATAACGAAGCCAAAGAAAACATAAGCGTGCGATGCGCTCTCAGATATGCTACGGCAGCGGTCGCATCCCCCGACTCACAGCCTTAGCGTGAGGTTGTGGGTTCGATCCCTACCGGCGGCAATTTTTTGTCCACTTGCATTTTCCTTTTTCACATAATTGATACACTTGAATTAAAACTACAAATGATGCTTTCTTTGGCTTCATGTCGTTGCTTCTGATAAATACTGGATTCACTCCCCGTCTTTTTCACAATGAATGGTTGCGCTTGTTGAGCGAAATCATGTTTCATGTTGTCTGTATCTTAAGCAACAAGCAGGCCGCAGAGCTCTCGTTCTGACCGCTCAATTGTTTGTACTTTCCTTCACTGATAAGTATTGTGTGTCTAGTGGTCTGCGTTTTAAACGACAGCGTAATTCTTTTGTATTCTCAAGTATCGGCCAGAGCCTCACTATAGATGTGCCCCAACTCCAGTTCCCTAGATCAATTCTTAGCGCACGTGGAAGATCATTAATTTACGTTAATTTTGAATGTATCTGAATGTTTTGCCACAGTTGACATACATGCTTAACCGGGCACCCGGTAATGGACCTCTGTTAAACAGTGCATTGCAGTCTACGATTCACCGCATAGCCCATCATGAATATTTATCTTTGGCATGAACCATCAAACCTGAAATAGTAATATCTATGCCTTAAGGACAAAGCAAGGGTAGCATCTAAACAATAAGTTATGTCTGCTGCAGCACAATATGTGACAGTTCCACTCAGCTGTGTGGATGACTAGCGTTCTAGCTTGCTGACAGAAGGCTGTTTTTTTATACTTCATAATCTTCTCCCCGTGTAGTTGCACATATTTCGTGTGGCGCACAACGCGCACCATTCTTCCACGAAGAGTGCACACAGGCATTTTTTAATCACTTTGCTGATGCATACAAGTGATAAACCCGTTCTTTCGTGTCGAGAACGCTCCGTCTTCCACGAATAAGCTTCATATGCAGTCTTTCGAGTAGTTCATTTCAGTCCATCGCGTTGCCATCTGTATTCTAGGAAAGTGCCACTGAGGCAATGCAACTAGTGCAATGAAATAGCGAATGCTATTACCACAAATAGGCCCATTCGTTCGATACAGGTTTGCAGGCTCACCGATGCTTTGCTTCCCTTTTCCGAAGTGTTCAACAAGCCTGTCTTGATTTCGAGCTACTGTATCAGCTCTTTCCATCTATAGATACATATGTGCAAGCAAATTTGTGCCGTTCTTCGCAGAGCCCCGCCACGGTGGTCTAGTGGTTATGGCGCTCGGCTGCTGACCCGAAGGTCGCGGGATCGAATCCCGGCCGCGGCGGCTGCATTTTCGATGGAGGCGAAAATGTTTGAGGCCCGTGTACTTAGATTTAGGTGCACGTTAAAGAACCCCAGGTGGTCGAAATTCCCGGAGCCCTCCACTACGGCGTCTCTCATAATCATATCGTGGTTTTGGGACGTTAAACCCCAGATATTATTATTACCGTTCTTTGCAGACGCTCGTGGCTCCCCCGGACGGCCGGACGACATGTGCCTGAGCACGTACGGCAAGACGACAAAGGGCGACGGCATGTACGAGTCGCAGCGTGAGTCACTCTACTACCCGTCGCCGTACGCTACGAGCCACATGGCGTACTACGCGGGTGGTCGCTCTGCCCAAGAGGAGGGCACGCTGCGCAGGGCCTCTCGCGGGGCCAAGGAGCACACCTACGACGTGCCGCACCGGCTCAAGGTAAGACACCTTACAGAAGAAGGCGAGAACGAAACGACAGACACGCCGCTCAAACGAAAGACGATAAGTCACTTCGCAAGACGCGCTCGGAGCATCTCGTCAACGGGAACGCGTGGCGGCCTGCAGGGAAACGACGGGGCGTGCATTGCCGAGAAAGTGTGGCGCCTGCTGTTGCCACGTCGACAGTATTTAGCGACGTCGGCTAATTTTGTTTCGTATATCTCGAGAGGCATGACCGGGAAAAGACTAATGCACGCGCGCTTTACGAGTAGGAAAACTCTCCTAACAGGACACTATAGCTGTCGCCATCGGTACGCGTATATTGGCAGCTTTGTGCAACCCGCGCAATATTACCATCAAGGCTGGCGTTTCAGGGCAAGCCGCCGCCGTCGACAGCTTTTCCTGCCCCGGCGCAAGCGCCTCGTGAACGAACAGGCAGTGTAGTTGCGTTCGTACAGCAACGCGCGCTGTCGGCCTATTTGGCGCATGTTGATGAGCAAGCTTCTAGCGATGACAGCGAAGGAAGGCACCGTCTAAGGCGTCACAGAAATGTAGGCGCCTAACGCGTGAAACTATTAGCAAAGTGCATTCTTTTTATAAGTTCTTGATATTACCTGGTACCTTTTCTGGTTTAGCTTTACGCATCTTCGAAGGCGTGACTCTTTGCATCGTTGTTAGCGCAACTTTCGCATTTGCTGTGAAATAACTTTCATTTAAGTAGTACATGTACGTACCTTTACACAATGTTTCCTTTCAACAAGACTGAATCACTCGTTTTTTCCATTCATTGGGTCATTGTTTCATTCGTAAAGCATGTACACCATATCTCATTGCAACTCGCTCTTGCTTTCTAAGTTTATACTTCACTTAGCAAGCTTTAAGGTAGCTTAATAATGTGTAAAACATTCTGAAAGGCGGTCGCGCAGCATTCACTGAAGCGGCCATGTCTCGGTTTGCTTTTTCCTTCTCACGTCGTCATTGCAAATGCGTAAACGGGCGTCTGCCTTCACAATACGCTCTACAACTTTTAGATTGAGGATATTGCACACAACTGATAATTAGAATGCCACGATCCGTTACGACGATGGGGGATTTGCGCATGCGCGAGCCCGCCTTCCTCTGCGGCCGCTACGGGGTCCACCCAAGCCGACTAAGCCGACTATGCATGCACGCCCTCCACCCGATGGGGCGGCCGAGGTAACCACGCTCGAGAAGCCTGCAGCATCGCGAAAGTCGGCAGCAATTTGTCTCAAGCGAAAATTAATCAATAGAATAGGGTGATGCCAGAAGTGCACCTTTTCTGAGAAGCGACACCCAGTACTAAATCACAGGTACGTATGCGAAGAAACAGCGACTTGGAATGGAGCAACATACGGCAAACGCCGCTAACAAATAGTGCTCGTTGTTGTCGTTTTCCCATGTATTGTTTGTCCCATTAAAAAGCGCTGTTTCTTCGCATAAGTATGCACAACCGGCCCAAGCTTGCGCACAGCTGATCAAAAGGCGCAATCTAGAACATTCGGTTGCGTAGCTGGGAAGCGACGTGGCCTTGCGCGGTCGCTTGTACAAGGCGTGCCGTGGCATTACACTAGGTAGGCCTACTTTTCTTATTTCTGTCGATACTGTTGATGTAACGGCGACAAATATTGTCCAGACTCTAAAGTACTGACAAAAATAAGCACTTGATGACCAGCGGCGTTTTCGTCACAAACGCCGTCGTCTACACTGCAAGAGCCCCGCTCCCATTGATCTTCGCGCATGTCAACAAAAGTCGGCGAGCCGCGGGCGGTGCACCGTTTCGAAAACTTCTCTCTATGCCCATATTGGTCGCGTGCAGCAGTGCGGAGTTTTGCAGCAATATTTGTCTTGTCGTTTGTCAACAAATGTAACGTCATCATGACGTCACTTAACGTGGCGTCATATGACATCGTCGCTTGGTGAAAGGTGAGCATATCACGGAGGCAGTGCTAAAGCAGGTTAGGGGCAGAATGCTTGCAGTGCCTCCGATCTGGACGCAGTGCAAAACTGCCTTAGGTGCAGAAAACTTTCGGAACTGGGTGGTAATAATAATAATAATAATAATAATAATAATAATAATAATAATAGTAATAATAATAATAATAATAATAATAATAATAATAATAATAATAATAATAATAATAATAATAATAATAATAATAATTGTCGGGGTTTTACGTCCCGAAATCACGATATGATAGCCGCTACAGTGGGGCGCTCCGAAAATTATGATGGTGGCGGAGTAGGATCAATACACCGAATGAGAAGGAAAAAGATGGTTTGCACCTTCGAGTCGTCTTGGGCGAATGCATAAGGAACCCTGTGAGGTTTTTTTTTTCTTTTTTTAAGGATTTCGTGCCGACGACGGCATTTCGTTCAAGGCCACAGTTTCACCGCAAGGGCGGAGCAATGAATGCGATAGCGACAAATTGTATTGTTACACGAAGTGAGGTTGGCAGCTAACTGTTTTGTATCCGATCTTGCGTAACTACAAAGCGCTGATGTAAGAGAATACGGCCGCTCCAGGGAGAGATGCTCTCCGTATAGTCACCTCGCGTTGAAAGCGCAGCACGTAGAAGGGTATACGAGCCGTCCGCTGTGATGACTGTCGAGATAGCGCGCGCGCCAGCGATTGCGACCGCGCCCTTAGATTCAAAGTTCAAAGTGGCTGCTCGCGCGACGACCCCCCCGCCCCCAGCTCGCGTCTTTTCATGGTCATTAAAGACGTGCTGGGCGTTTCCTGTCTGCTTCTACCGCAGGCCTCCCGAGCGGGGTGATGTTATCGCATGCACCCTCCGAGCGACAGAAATGGGCCGGCTCGTTTGATTTCTTCGGCCGTGTTCGTCGCCCCGCTCGCGCGCTTGTATCCGCGGTAGAACATACAATTCGCGGGGGGATCATATCAATTTGGACTTCATACCGGAAGGACATGACGACGACGGCAAAAACCCGTCGAGACTGTCCATATAATTGCTGTCGCAATAAAAGGGGGAGGGTTAGCGTCTGTCCTCTTAAACTTTGACGTAGGGGACCACAATGGAACACAGGCTTTCGCTTACAAGGGCAGCTGCTCATCACGGCAGTGGACCCGCCACGGTGGTCTAGTGGTTATGGCGCTCGACTGCTGACCCGAAGGTCAGCAGTCGAGCGCCATAACCACTATGGCGGCCGCATTGCTGACGGCGCCATAACCACGGCTGCGGCGGCCGCATTGCTGACCCGAAGGTCGACTGCTGACCAGCAGTCGACCTTCGGGTCAGCAATGCGGCCGCCGCAGCCGAGATCGAATCCCGGCCGCGGAGGCCGCATTTTCGATGGAGGCGAAAATGGTAGAGGCCCGTGCACGTAGATTTAGGTGCACCTTGAAGAACCCCAGGTGGTCAAAACTTCCGAAGCCCTCCACTACGGCGTCTCTCATTATCATATCGTGGTTTTGGAACGTTAAACCCCAACAATTATTATTATTACATCACGGCACCGAATCAGGATATTTTACAGCGTAAGCTATTATGAGCTCACAACAACTGCCGATTTTGGTGGCGTAGTTGTCCGCCGCCACTGCCAGCGCCGGTGTCCATTGCAGCTATCGCGCACAATGAGAAAAAAAAGAAAAAGACAGGGTTCGAGCGGGAATGGCATCCAGGCACTCTGCGTGGCAGTCGAGTATTCTACCACAGAGCCATGCCGGTGCCTGAAACTTCTTTGCGAAAAAGACGCTAAACAGGCGTCGTGTCGGGCTTGGAGTCACGTAATATTGCGTAGCAAAAGAGAAAAATCACACCAGGGCGTCACACAATGTGAATTGCGTAAAGAGTGGGCGGCTGAAAGCTCCCCACCCATTACAAAGGGCTCAGCTATGATTCTTAATAGTAGTCAACAACAGCATCATCAATTATTAAGCGTAGCGCAAAACAACACGGACAAAGTAAAGTGGTCATACACTTTGTTCGTGTTGTTTTGCGCTATGCTTAATAATGGAATATTACTAACTCGCCCAGCAAAACGTCCTTCTGAAGCATCATCAAAGTGTGCAGCTATGTTGGCGCGCGTATTGCCTTAAAGACGCGTAATGGGCACTTCGCTAAATGATGAATCATGGCGTAATGGGTGCTTCCCTAATTCTCATCATGCTGATGATTATGTCGCAGTGGGTGTTTCGCAACTGCACTTGCAGTAGTCACCCTAGGAGAGTTTATAGCGGTCTCTATGAAGTCCGCTTCTCCAGCTTACGCTGTGACTTCACAATAATAATTTCTTTATTTCCGTCAGCGATGGAGGAGACTGCCAAAGTCGCTTGAGGCACAAGCAACTTGACAGAGGCCCGCAGCCACCTCTACAATGCAGGCAGCGATAGCACTCGTATCCCGAAAAAAAGACAAAAAAAAACATGCAGAACGCACATCTGAATACAAAATGTACAAAAAATTAATAACTTTCATACAAAAAACAATCACACTAGGCTCGCGTGTTCCGCGTGGGCCTGGTGTTTTTTGTTCTTTGTTTTTAATTATTCTCTATTGTTCATTTCCAGATTCCTCGCTAATGCCTTTCCGCCGATGCGCCAAAGAAAGTGTTCGGCTCTCTGGTTTCAGAAACCTGTCACCGAAACTCATTGCTCTGTTGAGTGCTCATTTCGCCGATTCGGCTGTATCTCGCCCTTGCGTCATTAAATGTCGTACATTGTCATCAAAGGTGCCATCTCCCAAACAAGCTAAAACGTGTTGTATAACTTTCAGGAAAGCGCTGCTATTAATCCTGAACGAAACATGTTCGCTTAATATAATTTTGCAAATGACGAAAACATTGAAGGTTGATTCGTGGTTGTTGAGACGGTATATTTAATCGTACATTTTGCCTCTCGTTTCAGCAAAACGGTACGGACGCTTCGAATGAGCAATATGCTCAGCTGTGGACCAGCTCAAGACACCCCTCGCTTACCGGAGGCACAGAGGAGGACTTTGATGGTATGTGGACGATTTCTCGTTTCGCTCCTCTAAAATAAAGCACTTCTAAATCGGAAGCCTGACCATTGTTCACCGTGCACCTTTGCGATAATTTCCATCTCCGGTACGCTATAGCGAAGGCACATGAAATTTTTGGCATGAGAATAGGAACTATATGGTAGCGTAGCACGTGTTACTGTACTAATTCTCGACTGCAGTTTTAAAACCTTAAACCTACACGTCATGCTCAAAAGGAAATAAGACTATCACGACAACGATGATGGTGGTGGTGGTGGATAGGGGGTACAGCTACTACCTGACAACCTATAGGATCTAATCTTTAGCAAGAGTCCCGTTTTGTAAAAAGCGCACGCAGTAAACGTCAGGCACGGCAATCCGAAGTTAAATCCATGCAGGATCGAACCCACCCGCCTCCACATCCCTAACAACAGGCACTTTTGAATGTCTCCTTGCAAGTCAATTCACACGCGGCGTGCATTCAGGCGAGCTACTCTCAGCATCTGCTGTTCATTATTTGTGCTTCTTGTTCGCTTCAAATTGGCCGGCATGGTTTCGGCAGCAAAAAAGCGTCGCACATCGCGTGACAGCTTATTAGAAAGGACAATGCAGTACTCTACATGCATGCCTTTCATTTGCGATTGCAATAAAGGCATCGCAGTAGAAGCCCGGCATGTTATAAAACGCGAAAAAAGCCTATTCAACGTTTCTCCATCTGACCCTGAGCCCCTGAACTTACGCTGGAGCATTTAATATCGCCGCTGCTTTCACACACTCGACGCTAGATGCTGCAAGTGACAAGTGCGCGAGGCCCGGACAGTAAACAAAACAGAGCAAAAGCATCTCGCGCGCAATCAAGCTGACAGACGAAACTCCCGGGCCAGACCCCTTCAATCTGTCTAAGTTGCGAAATATTCGACGTTTGCTTCTGGCATGCAACGGAGCGCGCATTTTTTGTACGGCCTGCGCCGACGGCACCCTCAGGCTCAAAGGTCATTTCTCAAGAACTGTGCCCTGCATTCGTGAAGTAATGGGGATATAAAAAAGCTCTTGAACGCTTCTGCCACGCGAACCTTTGCAAACAAAAGTGCAATGAAACTTCCGTTGTGAGCTCTCGCGTTTGTAAACGCGCTTTGCCTTGCGCTCCTTGTTCATACTTTTTCCTGAAGCATGGCACAACAACGCTTTTGCGACACGTAACTCCTTATGTTTGTGACCCAATTCGGCGCATCAGAAATTGACAGTTAAAACTAGATTGCGAATGCTTAACGCTGCGAAAACTGCGTGGTGTGTTGTTTGATATGCGGGCTATTCAGGAATGTTTAAATTTAAGCGCAGTGACCTCCGTTTTGACTCTTTCACGCCGTCGCTTTTCCCTGTGCAGTGTGTTATACAGTTTTTTCTTTTCTTTTGTAATGAGATTTAACTGATTTTGAGCGACAAGCCTAGTAACGTATAGCGTCCAGCATTAATATACCCAAGCGCCTGTTGCTGCGCCCAGGTCCGCCTTCTTGTTTATTTCTATCGAAAAAAAAAATCAAACGGCAGCAACGATGGTTGAGCTCTCATCGTCATTACAACGTTTTCTTCTTTTGCACTATTTCTGTCTACGGCGCGTTTGAGAACATAAATGTTATGCGTTTTCTTATTCTTTCTGGTTAGAGATTTGTTCGTTGTATGTTTATTGCCGAGTGATGATATTAAAGAGTCACTGAAAAGGAAAACTATCTTTCTCTTATTAGTAAATTGCCCTTTAAAAATATTAAAATCGCCACTCTTGCCGCGCGAAGACGCGTGGTAAGCGAGGAAACGCTCAAGGAAGTGCAGGTGGCGACGCCACCTTGAAATTCCCGCACCAATCGCCGTGACGCAATAGATCTGACGGCTTCTGCTATGGGATTGCGTATTTCTTAATCGGCAAAAATGAAATACTACGTTGTCCTTGAGGGGGCCAAAGACCTAGACGGAGACTAAAGTGAAACATTAAATCAGTTTAGACAAATAAGTTATTCTTTCAGAACTCTACTGTCATTAATTTCGCTATCATAGGTTAATTACGAGAAGAGAAAATGAAAGTCAAAGTTTATTTTCAATATCGCGCCGAAACTCAAGCCGTGAACGTCATCATGGCGTCACGAATTTGTCTTTTTGCGTATTTTGGCCATATTGGTTCAATGAAATATTCTGAAACTTGATATGCCAAGACTTTGGGCTCCTTAAAACACAATGTAAAAAGTTTTGGCGATAAACGATTACGTAAACACTAGCAGGCAGTCAAAATCTATGACGTCACGGCGAGCTGGTGCGCGAACTTCAAGGCGGCGTCGCCCCCTGTATTTTATTTTTTGTGCTTTTTCTCGCTCACCAAACGTCTTCTCGCGGAAAGAGTTGTGCTTTCGGTGTTGTGAAATTCTGATTCACTAATACGAGAAAAATCGTTTTTCTCTTTAGTGACTCTTTAACATACCAAGTTGTAGGAAATTTCGCCGAGTTAATGCGGCCAAAATGCGAAAACACTCGTGACGTCGCGCTGACACACATGTGCGGAAATTTCGGCGCGAAATTTAAAAATGATACTGTCACCTTCATTTTCTCTTCCATTAATAAACCTGTGATGGTTAAATTAACAACGGTAGAGTTTTCAAAGTACAATTTACCAGTCTAAACTGATTAATTGTTTCACTTCAGTGCCCCTTTAAGAACGAGGTTTCGATGTGCTACGTGGAACTTTATAGGAAATCCTCGGTTGAGCTTTACAAGAGCATCTCATAATCAAGGAAATTCATCATCATCAGCCTGACTACGCCCACTGCAGGGCATAGGCCTCTGCAATGCTTCCCCAGTCAATCCGGTCCTGTGTTCGCTGCAACCGCCTGATCCCCGCAAACTTCTTAATCTCATCTGCCCATTTAGATTTCTGCCTCATTCTCGCGTGCTCGCCTTCTCTTAGAATCTAGCCTGTTGTTCTTAGCGACCGGCGGTTATCTTGCATACGCGCTACATGCCCTGCCCATGCCCATTTCTTTGTCTTTTTTTCGACTAAGATGTCCTTAACACGCGTTTCTTCCATGACCCACTCTGCTTTCTTCTTGTCCCTTAGAGTTACACCTATCTATTTCCTTTCCATTGCTCGTTGCGTAGTCCTCAATTTAAGTTGAACCCTCTTTCTAAGCCTCCAGGTTTCTGCCCCGTAGGTAAGTACACCCTAGGAAATAAAAAGTGTGTTACTAATTTCGGAGAATTCTGACCGGCCACGTATATGTCTCTTTAAAGAGTCATGTTGACTTTTTTTGGGTCCCGCGATTCTACGACGAGATTATGATCTCCAGAGAGTTCACGTGTCTCTTTAAAGACAGTCATATACTCACAAAAAAGAGCCAAATGACTTTGTCCTTCTTGGAGTGTACTGGTAAGATGCAGCTGTTATATGCCTTTGTCTTGAAGGATGCTGGTAAACTGTCATTCATGATCTGAGAGTACCGGCCACTCCATTCTTATTCTAATTACCTCAGTCTCAAGGTTCAGATCTGCGGTCACTACCTGCCCTGAGCAGACGTAGTCCTTTGTCACTTCCAGTGCCTCGCCACCTATCTTTAGAGCATGTTCAAATCTCTCCATATTTTACGTTCTTATGTCGGCTACCTTACGCTTGTGGATTAACTTCGGAAGCTATGCGAGTTCTCTTCTGAACTCTGCACACCCTTTGGTGTATGTTCACACGTGTACTCTTATGTGTGCGCGTGTGTATACGCATACAAGACGTAAACATTTCGGGGGGGGGGGGGGGGTTGACTTTCCAAACACCACCCACCTGGCTACGCCGCTGGTCAACGCACTACTTTCTCTTCGTTTGTGTGCATCTCCAAAATCATGACTCTGATTCCACGTGCCGGCTTTCTTCTGCCCAGATGCCACATCTCCGGTGCAGTACAGGGAGGAGACGTACACGAGGTAAGCCTGCTGACCAGTGCCCCCCCTAAATTTCACATTGAGGTAACGCGTGTGGGCATGAGTGTGCAGAGCCGTCCATGCAGTATGGATGGATGACACCAGAGGCTGCCAGTAAAGCCCCGTTTTCCCTCTGTCACTTCTTCTATTCCAGTGGCAAGCTCTCCTCGCGGTTTAAAGAAGGCACTTGCCGAAAAGTCCCTTACGATGACTTAGGCGAACCAGAGGAGTTGTCTGAGACTGAGTGTGACAGAGACCACAATCTGTACCAGTATAATGGTATGACGCCCTTACGTTTGAATAGCCTTTTTTGTCATCTTATTCATAATGCATGCGTCAGTGCGACCATGATTTGCCGCTTGCAACAATTTGTCCAGGAGTAAGCCCATCCGCTGTGTCGGCGGCAACTGGTAGGAACCAGCAGTGGCTTAACATCATAAGTGGCACAAAGCTTAATGCACTTTTGGTGTTGTGGACATTTTGTCGGAACCCGACAGAAGTTATTGCAACAATTTTTGAGTGAGCTCCTGGCTTACTTCCTCTGAGTTCCGCCAAGCCAAATACAATTAGCGCTTGAAAACTGTTGGCACACCAACGATAAGCATGTCGTACTGAGTGTTATAGTTCTGCTGTTCAGCTCGAACAGTTTAACGGAAATAGCAAGAGCAATAGTGGCGCACAACACTAGAAACGGATTTTAGGAAGCATACATTAATAGCGAAGATTATCTTGCTTATCCCCAAGTGGCGCCTTTCAGTCTACATCGATCATTCAAAATTAATTCTTTGTGAGGAAGTATTCTATTTCAACTACGCAAGCTATATCAGTGTAGCACTATTATTTCACTAGGCGAGCAGAGATGGTAGCCGGAAGCCTTTGATTAACGAAATGTATTTCCAGATTTTTTAAATGCGGACATTATCTGCCATATTTAGGTTAAAAAGTCGAAAACGACTGTCATCCAAGGCAAGGTTCATATGCGGAATTCGCCTGTCGAGAACATGCTTCCATATGTCACAGATATTTTTAGAACCACACAAAGCTGAGATTGCTTTCACGGATTTATGACAGAAAAAGATTACGCGTTTGTGTTGTCGGTTTACGTTCACTTGTGTCCGTATCTGCACGCCAAACATTTTCTGCGATATATAGATGCGACATCCAAGTTGGCCTTAGCTCAGTAATGATGCAGTCGAAGGCTTCACCTCAAAGGCCGCCTCATCGATTAGACTGGTGCGTGGGTGAGCTCAAAATCTTCTCTCGCCGACTCCGTGCACTGGAACGAAGGCTCGGGTTAGCCAATCAGTAACGAGATCCGCCTACATGTTACAAAGAATAGCTTGCCCATTATACGCCTATAATTATTCTATAAGGCTTCCGTTCAGCAGCGTCGCGCGCACGGCGGTCAGATATGGTCTGTGGAGGAACTCTTGCTGGTTTTCTTCTCTGGTTCATGATCCCACTCGTAACCTGCACTGCGTGAAGTAGGTAAAATGTAGTACAGATGAGAGAAGAAACACGTTTTGTTACTGTGACGTCAACAAGGAACGAACCATTGTTTTATATGAACCAATGAAAGGGCACCTTATCACAAGCCACTATCGGGCCATGCGCGTCGTTATAATTCATCATAGACCCTGCTACTCCCTGTAGAAGCACGTAGCCTGCTGTTTGGGGAAATAAACAGCAGAAACCGCGTTACTTGAAGCCCGATATTCCGGAGCACTTACTCGTTAGAAATCTACAAAGTGGATTTCCCCCAGAGAACGGTCTCAGTAAATTTCTTAGTACAGACGTTATCTTAATATTCCTAACCATGTTGTATATCTCAATATGATTTCGTTAGGTGAGTTGATCAGCATTGTGTCGTTATACCAAACAATCCAGAAGCTGCACTGCTGTAGCTTGCGTATCTTGAATGGCGTTTATTTCACAACTTTAACCGCCATTTCATAACGTTTTCTATACAGAAATAAATACATTACTTTCTTAAATCGGAAGCGTGCGACTCTGACCGACCGTTAACAATTAGGTTATTTACGCAGTCGCGATGTATAGTCTTGTGAACATCCGCATTTTCAAAGTTGCCTGTAACAGGCCCTCTCGTTGTCACATACAAAGCTACAGGGCCACTACAAATTCGCAGCTGCGTTCGAGCGGCGTACGCCAGGCAATCTCGGAAACCATGTAACGGGGCTCTTCTTTTGAGACATACGTGACGTTTCAGCTACAGTGCGCTTTCGCCGCGCGCTTACTTTCATATACGCCTTTCTCTTTCTGTTTTCCAGTGAAAAGTTTTGCACGCCAGAGCTCGAATATCGACGGAGTGTATCAGTGGCCCCTACAAGGGTAATTTACGGACGAGCCTGCATTTGGTAAGACAGCCGTCAACTCTTCAACTACGGCAGTGTTCTCACTATACAGGCCACTATGCCCTGCATGCAAATCGTTTTATTTTTGCCTGATGATGCGCTATATACGGCAATATACACCACTGTAGACAACAACATGTCGCACAACGCAATGAGTAAGCTACTACGTAAAGGATCGCTACCAGAAGCGCGTGATTTTTTTTTCCTGGTTAAACCAGCTCGTAGTCGATCCAGTAGACTCTAAATGTGGTAACCGATAAATCTTATTTTGAGCATCTATATAGTAAGGGTTACATTAGCTTTGAGCGCATACGTTCTAAACTTGTTAACCAATACTATCGGTTCATAAAATCAGATTAATCAGTTACCACGTTTGGAGTGTCTGCTGACCGCTCTATGGCCGCCAGCTTTGGTATAATAGGCAGGAAAGTAGAAGCAATCTTGGCCGGTGTAAGGTGATTCTATTATGTTTTGTTTCAAATTCACACTCACCACTCCCTGATAGGTCAAAAGTTTTCGCGCTCCGTCTATATTGCCTGATAGTGATGCGGCGATCGGAGACAGCAATAACGCGCGACGTCAAAATGGCGAGTACGCTGAGATTATGCTAAATTATGTTTAACAAGTTTGAAAATGGGCGGCATACCAGAGAGTGCCCGCGTTCAGAAACGGAAGAAGAAATGGCGGCGAATCTTGTTCTGCAAGAAAAGAAACGACTCGAAAGCCGCTATACCACGCAAAATTATACTTAAATAACTACCTTATAGTAGCTCTTTTCAACTACCTTAAAGGGACTAACAACTAATTTTTTGCGGTGTCCGTTGTGTTGAGTGCAACGCAAGGGTTATCGATCATAGTGTCCAGTGATACCGTGGTAATGCTGAAAAAGCAGCTGCAATAATTTTTTATCACAATTCTTTATCCGCTTGATGATGGCGTAGATTGGAAGTATGATGGAAATAGTGATAGGTGAGTGTCATAGGCGGCATTGGCGAGAAGTGTTACGATTTGGCAATACTGTTATTCACTTTGTGCTAGCGCCCATTTACAGCAGTAGTCGGTGGCCTTTTGTACGTAGAAGAGAGACAAGACCTCGAGTAAGGTTGCCTCCTCCCTTCTTGTGCAAAGGGAGGCACTTGGTGGCACTAAAGAACAGCCGACGACGTCGAGTATTTCCAATGCCCCCATCGCACAGTCTTCTCGCAAGATGGCGCTACAGACTTTCTTTCTTTCTTTCTTTCTTTCTTTCTTTCTTTCTTTCTTTCTTTCTTTCTTTCTTTCTTTCTTTCTTTCTTCTTTGCGACTTCCTGTGGAAATTTAAGATTATAATTTCTACTTATATCATGAGTAGCATGGTCAATTCTATCGTTACAATTCATGTTTGTTTTTTTTTCATTTCCGTCAACATCTTATCATATGTTCTAGGCGTTTGTCAGTCCCTTCAACTACTTGGGGCCAGCTGTGTTCACATAAGCGTCTGACTTGACTGTTATTTAACACAGTTGGCTCCAAGGATTTAAAAGGAGAAGCGGACAAAAAAAAAAGAAAAATTACTCACTGCTTTAACCGACGTGAGCAAGCCACGCAGTCTGCCATGCTTTTGCTTCGTAGATATTTTTTTCTATTATTAATTTATTTCTAACATATAGAAAAACTGTACCTGACCGGTTCGATAGTTTGCTCTGTTCTTTGCCAGCGCCACCCGCGGGATTCTGCGTACCTAGAGCAGGAACACCGCGAATCGCTACTGTCAGAGTGGACGTTGTGCTTTCAGCATCTAAAAACAGTGGCAACCGCGGTTCAGCGGAATTTCAAATCGTGCGTGGTCGTCATAATCGCAAAAAGTTTCATTTGTAAGCGCTCTTTCTGTCAACACGTGAATTCGACTTAGACAATAACAGTACCGTAGAAGTGCTGAAAACCTAGAGGCGTTTTTTTTTTTTTGCGAAGTAGTTTTAGGGCAATGCGATCCGCATTCGGTGCACCGTAAGAGAGACAACACGGTTCTAAATTCGTTCCTTACTTATACACTTGAAAAGGTGTGCGTTTACTTTTTAGTACAATCGGCGTTTCCTAACTGAAAACTACCCCGAGGCCGTCCTGTTCAAGCAGGCGTGAAAGCTACCCATGCAGTATATGCAGCAAGCAAGGGTGGCATAGGAGTTTATATACTATTTTCATAATCACTGGTGCAGCCTGCCGATTTTTCTTCTGGATTGTAGGAGAGCATATCATTCAGAAAGATGGAAAAACCGGCAAGTTCATGTAGGTTCCCACGTCTGTGTTAAGTGGCGCTGTTTCTGTCAAAGTTAGAGCATTGTGGACTCACGTCAAGACCAAAACAGAAGCGCTTGTCCTGTTGTCTATCACGTGTTTGTCATTTTAACGCTAAAGTGAAGATGTCGTCAAGTATACACCAACCAGCCCAGCAAAAGTTCTTATTAACCAACACAGAAATTTAGCAATTACAGAATGCATTCTTGGCACGCAGTGTCATAAATGTAACTGTTTATCTTCCCTTTAATAATGCTATTTATTTTTGTCGCCTGCCCCAATCCAACCCGCTCTGTTGCTTGCAGACAGCTGACTCTGAACCTGGCGGCTGATGCATCCTCGGCGAAGAGCGTCTTGCTGCGATCCAATGCCCGTTAATTGCACTTCGACAGCACTGCGGCAACATATGTCTTGATCATTCGCTGACAGTGGGACTTCGCACGCTCCCGTCGCTGTGTGCTGTCTTCTGGGCAAAGCTGCAGGTTGCCAGAGGGAAGGACTAAAGACCAGCTCTTGCACGCAAGATCCTGAGCAGACTTTGTCGCACATCATGGAAGTCTCCGCACACCGCGTCGTCCGGCGCAACACAGATGATGCTCAGAAGATGAACTTATCTGGCCGTTATTGGTACTTGAGCGCATTCCTGATCTTGCAGACGTACGTACGAGCGTGCACGCGCACGTGGCGTCAGGAGAGAAGGAAACGCCGAAGCAGTGGCGGGACACGAGCTCGCCGATTCTGCTATCACTGAAGTTCGTCGCGAAATATCGCCTTGCAACAAATTTTTGAAATGCTTTGAATGCAGCACTTGGCAACGGAATGGTGAAGACGAGTTTTGCCTGCTTTTCATTGTACCCTGATAGTGCGTGCGCAAGTTGTGTGTGCGGCATTACATGCATGCATGCATACATACATACATACATACATACATACATACATACATACATACATACATACATACATACATACATACATACATACATACATACATACATACATACATACATACATACATACATACATACATACATACATACATACATACATACATACATACATACATACATACATACATACATACATACATACATACATACATACATACATACATACATACATACATACATACATACATACATACATACATACATACATACATACATACATACATACATACATACATACATACATACATACATACATACATACATACATACATACATACATACATACATACGTCGTGCGGCATAATGCTCGGCGTGAGGGATGTCTTCCATTAATCAAGACTGCCCAAGTGGTGTCATTGGGTTTTCTTTTAATGGCTCTGTAGCGTCTTGCTTGACGAAACCCCACCTTCTCCAGAAGGGTACTTGAAAAGTGTGAACTCTAGCAGGCGCTGTTGTCACTGGCTGTTTGATGCAATTGTCGTCCGTTGCAACCTGCCACCCCTCCCCTTCCCCTCTATAATGGAGAACCCTACGCACGCATGGGTACGAGTATTTGTGCCCTCTATTTAGAAATAGAGTTACTGTATATGCTACCTTACCTAAAGGTAGCATATACAGTAACTCTATTCAGAAATAAATGTGCGCGCCGCCATGCGGTAGTGCAGGAAGTAAAAACGACCAGTGTGCGAGAACTGATGCACCTTGGTTAGACGGACTGCGCTAACGTTGCAAAAGATGGGGTGCTTTGCGTAGTTTAGCAGAACGTACTGTTGGATTAGTTGGCTATCCATTAACACCAAGAGTATAGCGCTAAAAAAAACAAAGAACGACGAACACAGACAAGAGAAGCACACAACGGATTGGCGCTACTAACAAATGTTTGTTTGAGTCACACTCACAGTTTAAATACACATTGTCATTGTGTTGCGCATGCGCAACATCGGGTTGGAAACAAAAATTAAATATGATAGAAATATTAAAAAATTAAATATGATAGAAAAAATATGACGACGCCTGGTACGACGGTACGATTGTTGTATTTACAACACAGGCGCGCGAGCCAATGACCGAACACCCGGCGAGACGAACGATGATGATGATCACGGTGATTTGTATGCTCAGGTGAGGATGATGAATTAAACAGTCAGCGCTCACAATATGTAGTATATTTGATAGCATATCAGATGCAACTGACAGCTGCGCATGTCAAAAGGAGCTCTGCAGAAACTCATATTCGGAAGCATGCAAGGATATCAAAGGCTCGCTTATACACGCACCATCGTTCTTCCGTCTTGCTTTTGCCTATAGTATCTTGGCACCACGGAAAATCGGCGCACACCCACATGCAGAGATGGCCCCACCAAGTAACCCTTTCCCCCCTCCCCATATTTTCCTTGTAAATTCGCGTGGAACAGTCAATGCCAACACCGCTTGCTGGCCTCACAGCGTCGTGATCCTGCAAGCATCATAACCTTGTGCTTTGACCGCGTGCATCTGCACTATGTTACACACCACTGACATGTCGCAGCAGTACTGTTTGCCGCAGAGATCCTGCGCCAACCACAGCCGTAGTATACGTTCACGACACGCCATGCCACGCTAAGGCACCTGTGGGTGTTTTGTTTAGTTTTCGCCGGCCAGCTTGCACATGCTGTGTGTCTTGTACAGGCGCCCGAGAGGAGCTATTTTTATAAACGCTACTCGTCCTGACAACGGGTTAACCATAGTTCCTGGCGATGCTGAATTTTAGGGGGCTTTGAGCAGCGCGTATATCTTCTCGGGGGTTGTGTCTCTCTCATCTTTAGCTAACATGATGTACTGGCTGCGTCTTGTACTTGTAAACGTCTATACACTCGTTCACATGAGAGCCAACGCTAAGCGCCAGAGATCTGTGAAGCGGGTTCATGACTGTGATCACGTGAAATCGTGCTGAAGAAAGGACAGTCAGCTGCGAGCGACGTTGAACCCAGGCGACGTCCTGTGCAAGCTATCCGTACCCGCAAGCTCCTCCGTTACGGCTGGTAAAATCCAGAGGCGTCAGTGTTGAGACCATCACGCCCATAAAGTATGTCCATAACCCACGAGAGATAACTTGGACCAGCGGCTCAGCGCCACCGTATCCAGCGAAGTTGATCCGGCAGAGGAATTCCCCCAGCCCTCAGCGGAAGACTGCATGATCAGTGTGTCTAAAGTTGTGTTTCGTTGACTGTCCGGCGTACGGTGCGCTTTGTGTGAGTGGTGTGATGCGCGTGTCATTTTTCTTGGTGTCTGAAAGTGCCTTATTTCCTTGAGCAACTTGTCTGATATACATATGTACATATACTTCGCGTCATGTGTGTTCTCCCAGTCATGCCAGGAAAGCTGGCGTTATATACATATGTATACACAAGATATATATCCAAGTTTCGTCTTACTAATAGTTAACGCTATTGCACGCACGCACACATGTGAGCACTTTTGTCGGTTCTGGCTGGTAGGCTTGATTCCAATGGGAAGCACTAGCCCGCGCCCCCTCCCTAGCAATTAAATGTGACGGCCAGGAACGATCCAACACGACTGCCGTGACGTCATTCCTGCAGTCGTACACCGCGCGAAACTTTGAGTGTGTATACATCGCGCGAAGACAGCGTGCAGTATCTATGTGGTTGTTGGCTCGTTTAGAAAGGCAGTGAATGGCACGTGATCGAAATTGTTGTTTTTCCGCTCGGTCATTAATTGACATCGCAGTGGGGCGCGTTGCCTGGGGCACATCTCGCTGTTTTCATTCCTCGTCCTATACTTTCAGCGCGCTCGGAGGCGTCGCGCTGCGGCACAGTTCCGTTCTTTTGCAGTGCTTGCAGTCAAGTTCTCACTGGGGCATGTGATCAGTGCACTGAGTGCAGGAAGGTGCGCGCGTATAGACCACCTGTTTCTTTAAAAGAACTCGCAGGAAACTCGACTTTGGAGCACGACACAACCTGAACGAAAGGCGTTCAACATTACTTAATCGTCTCAGGGATGATTTAAGTTTTATTTTAAGAGTTCACATTTCCTTTGAACAGTGACAGTGCGCAAACCACTCTTAGTGTTGTTGTTTTTTTCCTACTAGCTTAAGCGTCTTGCTCCGACTTTCCGGCCGCTACTGTTTCCCCGAGGTGTCAATGCGCGTGTGCCACCATCGCGAGGTCTGGTAAGCGCATGCACTAGTCTGGTCACGCCGTTGAAGTCACGGGATAATGCGTTCGAGTCACCGACATGTCGCCGACTCGCAGTAGCCGAGAGTGAAGTGAGAGCACAACACACAGTCACAATGTATAGCGGTGACACACGTCAGATCGCGTATACTTTAAACTTTTGGCTCGACGCGTGTCACAGGGTGTTCTAGCGGTGCTGGTGGTATATGTACGGCAATATCATACCGTCGTGGTCGGTACGTAGTCATTTTAGTTTGAAAGACCACTCTCATCACCTCTTCTAAACCGTTTTCGCATCGTGGTGTGCTAACACGTAAAGGTAATACCGCTGTATAAACGGTACGATATATCCACACTGCTAGAAACACCCTACTAACTGCTCTGAACCACCCGATATGGGCGACAAGCACAAGCAATCCAACTTTAGCGTTGCTTTTGTTTCTTACGTGCGCCCGTCTATGCCTGAATATATTGCGACAACGTGCACGGTAAAGACTTCGCTAGCTTTCGTCTTCGCCGCCAGGGTTGCCGTTCGGTGGACTTGAAGATGAGCCGGAATTCAAGCCAAAGTAGCCATGCCATTTAATGTTATCGCCAAATTTGTAGCCAAATAGAACACAAGCGGTAATATGGGTAGATTCTTTAGTATTAATCAATAAATATTACCATTTTGAATAACCAAGGCCATAGAAATAAGAGCACAATGTTTCCCCTATTGCTCGGCCTTCAAGCCGCAAATAGGTTGCAAATTAACGAATTATAGTAAATTCATTGCACTTGCACGTAGTTTATGCAGAAAAGATCTTGCCAGATGCAGAGTAATACTAGAACATTCCAGCCAGCAAGTGTGTAGGAACATTAAATGTTGAAACAGTTTTTCCTTGAAGCTGCAGACCGAATTCGAGTACTAGAGTTTACGTAACATCAGTCCACTTCAAAAGTGAAACCTGGTTAAAGATGAACACACCAGCTTCATTTTGTTGCGGATCTCTGTTTTCGTCAAGTTCACACGAGAAGGCGTGCTGCGCATCAGAATGAGAAACTTGCTGGTGGCAACAGATATAGATGGCGGGCAGCATGAACAGCATGCTGGCCACGCACTAAGCGTTTGCCAACATGCACCAAACTTCGCCACTCCGTATATTTGCAGGCGCGCCGAGCGTAGCGTGAGCGTGCCTCGATGCGCGCCAGCCTCCTGGTGGGGGGAGGACGCGCACGCGCATCGGCGAAAATCACAAGAAAGCTTAAAAACAATGTATTTTATCTGGCTACTTAATGGCTACTTAATGCGCCAAATCAAAAGTTGTTTAAAAGTAGCCAGAAAGTAGCCATGGAGCCAACCGGAAATGTTCGTCGTCGAACAGGGCCGAAAAGTAGCCAATTTGGCGCAAAGTAGCCACCAACGGCAACCCTGTTCGCCGAGCACTTGGTTTTGAACATACGAGTTTGTTCAGCTTTTTATCCTTTTAGCGTTCACTTTATGTGTGTGTGGCACATATATCTCACTATTTAGCAGCCATAATTAAGCCCGCAAGGTGTCGTGCATAAAAGTCAGGTGCTGTTATGACATAATCGTGCCTATCGAGCAATAATTACTGCCGGCGAACATTCTATTTGGTGCGAGCATGTGACATCAGTTAGGGTGGCAAATGCCTGCTAGTTTACTCAAGTAATGAGCCGTGCAAGCTTCGAGTTGGTTAAACATTGAGCCACGACAAGCTTGCCGCCGGCGCCTATAGAAATGACGTAGCGAGCGCCTGGAGTTATAAATTGCTTCACTTCCCGCTGCGAGTCTACGCACCGCTCGCCACGCCAACGTTCCGTTTCGTGCACCGGCTGTAAATGCCTTTAGTCAAGATTATCAACCTAATGCGCCAACTCGTTGCTGCAGTATACATGCACCACTGCATGAGTTTATTTGACGCCCCTTTGTTCATATTTTAGAGCATGTGCTTCGCGGCATGTCCCTCCGAATTTAAAAACTGACGCAAGAAAGTAAGCCTTTTCCAGTGGCTCGACTCAAGGCTGCCCGAGCGGTGCGATCGGACAAAGCGAGTAACGGATCACTCACCGTGCGATGCGCGTCTGTATGACTGGTATTCGCATGTGCGAACAGTTCGCTGTTCTGCGTAAGCAGTGTAACGCGAACTTTGTCTCTGGGGTCGTAAGTGTCGAGTTGGTTCCGATGGAGGAGGTGCTTGCCGAGATTACGCTGCTACAAATACCTGAACGTTGGAAGTCAGGACGGCTGAAAGGCCTCGTGAACGTCCGCACGCTGGTTGTGTCGTTCGTGCCGTGACCTCAACGACCCCTTCCCCCCAAATTCCTTTTCCTGTCGTGGCGCTAATGCGAAGACCTACAGCGCTGTATAACTAACTGTTCATTGGTTGAGTGATTTCTTGATTTCATCTGGTGCCATTGGATAAGCCCGCCGGCACGTCACACGCGAATCTCTGGAGTGCGCAAGCTATGACCACCAAACATTCATCACGAATTACCTTCTGCCAAAGTGGGCTCCAGAAAGTGGCTGTTTACTATCATGGATGCCGTGGCAGAAGGAAACTCCCTTTCTATACTTGATCACATTCTTCCTCAATGTTGTGTTGCGTCGGTTAGGGATAAAATTCGAAAAAGCAGCCAACTTATAGCTAACGGCTTGCTTACTGTCGGCCCTGTTATGAAAGACGTACATTTAGGAATACATGAGTTCATTTTGTTTTCGCTCTAATTGCCTATAGGGCGTCATGACAGTCTAGTAGGACACAAAGCGCAAAGTAAGTATACAACCGTAGAGTTATATGCTAAGCAATGCTACATGTGATTTCTTTGAACTTTTGGTGCGTCTTCTTAGTGGACGCAAGTCTTCGGCTTAACCTATAGCTTCATTTTCAACGCGAACGTCTGTCGTGCTTTGCTAATCCGTTTTTTCTGTTTTCCTTGAAAGCCATTGTAAAACGTACAGTAATGCCCTTCTACTCCACGTATGCTCATATAAAGGCAGGCCGCGGCAAGATGTACTCTTTTCAGTACAGCCGCTGCCAATGATTTCGTGGGTTCCGACCGATGTATCCGAATTCAGTTTCCATTGCTTGCTTGTACTGCTCTTTCACCAACCATCTTTCTTTCCTTTTTGTCGTTTCCATCTGGAAGAGAAGGCTTCAACACAATAGACCTGCTTGTGTTTTTCTTGTCATTGATGTTTGGCGATTTTAGCTTACGCTAATTACGATCAATACGACGCGTCGCTCCAGGTCTGCGGTATGTTGTGCCGTGTCCGGTGTATACACAGGTGACCACAGTTGCGCGTTGTGCTGAACTTTGTTGAAGAAGTGTTACATATGTGGTGCATACTTGCGGAAGCAAATGTGCAAGATGGCCACTCGTTGACCTCGTTGACAAACTGTGTATAAAGAGAGAAAGAAGCTGCTACCAACACAGTATCCAGTGTTTGATGGTGTATGTTTGTGTATGTTCAAGCGCGTGGGGAGACCACTGTTTTCTTGGAAGAATTAGAATTATACAGTATTCATGGCTTACACTGGCCTCTGTGCATCATTTCTCTTCAACGAACAGTATTGCCTCGTTCCAAATGGTACAGCGCGAAGCAGCACAAATGACGGACTTGTCTGCTTGGCGCGGGACCAATGGATCAGGAATCGCTAAAGAGCCCGTTTTTTTTTTTTTCACACTTTTAGTGCAGTGCTTCGCTTGTCTTGTCACCTGCAACCTGGAGCACATTATGCTGAGGCATAAAACTGGCCTACAGTCGCGAGTATTTTGACATATTTAGCACGCTAGAATACGGAAACGCGCAGCATAAAAAAGAAAAACGCCCATCCTGCTTGTAAACTCGACTTACTGCGCAACCAGCAGGAAAGAAGAAGGGAGACAGGAAAGAGCGCAGTTCCTGCGCTCTTTCCTGTCTCACTTGCGTTCCACATTTCTCTCTCTCTCTTTATATATATATATATATATATATATATATATATATATATATATATATATATATATATATATATATAGAGAGAGAGAGAGAGAGAGAGAGAGAGAGAGAGAAATCCGAGTTCCGAATGAAAGAGGTTAAATAACTTTAGTACTAACTCTTAGGTGCCGACACCGTGATATCGATCATTACGAAGATCTCCAGTGGGAGACTCCAGATTTATTTTTCAATTTACGTAAAGACATCGAACCACCACGTAACGCTTGGTTCAAAGAAAAAGGCCGCATAGGCCACTACTCGGTGACTTCATCGCATAAAATCGATTCCCACATCTGCGCTCTTTCCTGTCTCCCTTCTTCTTTCCTGCTGGTTGCGCAGTAAGTCGAGTTTACAAGTATGAACCAACTAGTCTGCAAAGAAGTTTTGCTGCCCATCCTGCATTCGCTATGCTATGTGTTTTCGTTTTCATGCGTCAGAGTATCTCGTGCACTATTTTAAGATGCACCCCTCTGCCGTGGCGCAGTATCGTCAGAGGTAAGTGTCTTCACAACGCCTCCCTTCTCAGGTAAATGCACGCTTGACGAAACATTCGACATGGCTGTAATCTATTATTCCGGAAATAATTACGCCGAAAGAGTCATTTTGTCAAAGCGACCTGCTGCGTCAGTCGAAGTACAGTCATTGTCAAAAGTTTAGGGACCACGAGCAAAAGCTGAACATTCCCGCTGCTTCAGCAGGGAGCCTTGAATATGGATTTCTGGCCGGTGCTAAAAAGCTCTAGGCGGAGAGTTTTCATATTCCCGGAGGGGGCGGGGGCCCGACTTGCGTTCCACATTTCTCTCTCTCTCTTTATACATATATACATATACATATACATATATATATATATATATGTATATGTGTGTATATATATATATATATATATATATATATATAGAGAGAGAGAGAGAGAGAGAGAGAGAAATCTGAGTTCCGAATGAAAGAGGTTAAATAACTTTAGTACTAACTCTTAGGTGCCGACACCGTGATATCGATCATTACGAAGATCTCCAGTGGGAGACTCCAGATTTATTTTTCAATTTACGTAAAGACATCGAACCACCACGTAACGCTTGGTTCAAAGAAAAAAGGGCCGCATAGGCCACTACTCGGTGACTTCATCGCATAAAATCGATTCCCACAATGCGTGAGATCTGCCGAACTTTTTAATTGATATGCTCGCTTACTTTGTTCAAACATGCACCAGACAGGAGAGAGTAAACTAGTGCTGGCACAGGAAGCTTTAATTGTGCCAGTGAATTCAATTTAAGATGGCCAAAAATAATTCACAGATGGTAGCAAATACCATTTGATATCATCTGTGCTAGCATATGTGAGTGGTAGCAAATACCATTTGCTGCAAGTACACCTTCTGCTAAGCTGGGCTTGCAAATTTTTCCGCCAGAGGTTGTTTTCTGGACGAGTGCATGAGCTGCTCTTCGGTCACGGAAATGGTAGTAAAACCCTTTGCTGATAAATCAAAAATGCGTACCATCATTTCTCTGCACTTTTATAGGCAGGCATTCCGAAGGGTACCCATTTGTAGGCAACCAAGAAATTACCATCTTCATTCGCGACCAAGTCTGTGCGAAAGCATTCACTGACTGACTGTGTCGGGATTGCTCAGTACCATTTTTGTGTTCTGAAAAGCAAGGCGCTACGCGGTTCAAGACTTTTTATCTTATGATAGCTTAAGCGGTGGCTTCAGTTGTTCGTCAACACAACATATTCTGCACATACATATTCGTTTGAGGGGCATTTTTCACTGAATGTCTGACTTGTCACTGGCCCATGATCCGAATTTTAAAAGCCTGAAAGGAAAAAGAAGCGGGAAAATAAACCGCCTTTGTGAAATAGCTGCCAGACAGGACGGCCCACAGTCCGTTGTCAATGGACGGGGACCTACAGGGAGGGGGCTCTGCTCTTCATGAAGCCGTCCGGAGGGGGCCCGAGCCCCCCAGCCCCCGTACTCTCCGCCTATGCGCTCTAACAACGTAGAGCTCGACCGAATACAATCACAAGTTGCTGGGCAATTCAGTTTTCTCAGACCTAGTGGTATCCAAACTTCTGACGTCAACTGTATGTACATGGGCGTCGCACAGGCACTGATGCACGGTCGGTGTAAGTGAAGGCAGAGCGAGCAAAACCCACATGCTTGTCACTTCATTGTGCGGAAAGCCTTGAGGTGCGTCTTTACCTGCCATCGGCATTTTTATTTTATTGATACGGTTTTGATGGTGCCTTTACTGGCGCCAGTTACTGCTCTTCCCACAATATAACTAAAAACACGGAAGGGATAGAAAAGCACAGCAGACAGTCCTAAATAATTGCCATGTTCTGCACACGTGCAAATGAAGTGAATTCCGTAAATAAGAGCACTCGCGGAGCCCGTCATTTCAAAGGGACTGACAACCGGCCAGAGAGATCCTAGTCGAAATGGAAAGACCGTGAATTATAGTGATAGAATCGAGCATTATTTTCGCGATTTCAACAGGATTTGTATCTTTTGAGAGTTATAAAAACTGGCACGGGTCACGCTGCCTGGTGGACAAGCTTTTGTACAGCACAAAGAAGTCGTTCAGACTGTTGTACGTAGTAAGGTGTTTCTTGAGTACCCGTAATTCGAGTGGCTGTTGTCAATGTGAATGGCTGTTTTCAAAGCGCGCCCTTCTCGTCACTGGTAAATTAAGAAAGCAGCGTCGATCACTCCTGTTCAATCATATTAGATTAGTAGTTAAAGAACGAGCGGAGGTATGAAAACTTCCTTCTGGCCTCCAAACTAAAAGAAGTAGTTATTGAACTTTATATATAAAAAAAGAACTCCAGTAGTCCTTAACCACGCTGAAAGCTGCCTCCTATAATGTAACGGACATCGAACCGTGAGTTCGTGAACTTCAGACGCGCGGATACGCAGTGCTTGTTCTCTTCCCTCAGAGGCGCCCTGATTATCTTGCAAATGTCTGAACATTTTCGACCAAAGACGTGTAGTACGTGTTGGATATCACGTCGCAGCTTTTGGGAGCGCACAGAGCCTGGCGTATCGCGGTCGTGGCAGATAAGGTTTGTCAGTTGTCGCAAAATACCAGGCAAAGCGAGAAAGAAAAATAGAATCTATACTTCGTCGAAAAATTACCTGGCGCCCGTTAGGCTCAACCAAGCAGTTAAAATACTGGAAAAATCCTATAAGTATGCAGGGTTATTATCGTAATGTTAACAGTTCTTTAGACGATACTGACTGAGCACGATGTACCCCCTTACACTTCCTCTGAAGCGGATCCGCCCGCGACACCTCTTGACGACATGCATAAAGTGCTCTCCCGAAGTGAAATAACATGTAACAACCCAAACTGAAAACACGATAAAAAAGAATTTGATAAATATAAACGTAGCATAACGAAGGCATGTAGTGCTAATGGCTTGTAAGTCTCTTATCCGAAAGCCGGACGTAACAGATGTGGTAATATTTATCAAAAGTGTAATAGGAAGTAGTAATTGCAAACGCCCTTACACGGCCCTCAATCTATTCTTATTGTGCCATCGTAACAGAGTAAGGCTCATTGAGGTAGGGGAAAAAAACGTCACCCAGAACTCATTTTAACTCATAATTTCAATTTGAAATTGCTGCATGCCTCTGAGCTCCTTTCATGCACAGCGACTGTCATTTCGCCTCAAATCGTGCGCTTCCTGGAAATGCGGAGTCACCGCTGAGTTGCCTATACTGCGAGACGGTTCGTGACGACCACGTCGGACGCCTTGCTCCGGGCGCTCCGGCACCACACGGCACAGCATGCAGTGTCACCGTTGAATAGACCCTTTTAATAATTTTAAAGCTATAGCTTTCTTGCGATGAAGTTCTTCCATGGCGGAGGAGTCATTTCTGCAGATATGCGAAAATGCTGTAGGGCCATGTACTTACATATAGGTGCACGTTAAAGAACCCCAGGTGGTCGAAATTTCCGGAGCCCTCCACTACGGCGTCCCTCATAATATCTTGGTTTTGGGACGTAAAACCCCAACAATTATTATATTATATTACTTATGCATATAGTGGAGTTTGCGTGCAATGTGACGTGGCAAAATATAAACTAGGATCTTGTGATATATATACACATGCATAAAACACGTCCCAGCCTGTGCATCTAGAACTTTTTCTTCATTTGAACCATGACAGGTGCGCACTTGTGAAATATGAAAATAGTCTGTTGTGCGCACAATTCCTTCACTCGCGCGGTAAATGTGGCAGAAGCCACCCTAGCAGTAGGCCAACTATATGCGCAATTACTAAATACGCATGGCTGCCGTGGCATTTCTGGTGCTTGCTGTACAAAATAGTGTTGCTTTTTATATGAATTCCTTTACTCCGAACCGAAGACCTGGGGTGGCGTTTCATCTTGTGATGCCGCCCCGTCACGGTGGTCTAGTGGTTACGGCGCTCGACTGCTGACCCGAACGTCGCGGGATCGAATCCCGGTCGCGGCGGCTGCATTTTCGATGGAGCCTGGAGGCGAAAATGTTTGAGGCCCGTGTACTTAGATTTAGGTGCACCTTAAAGGCCAACTCCGGCGATTTTTTGACCATGTCAAAGTAATGGTGCTTTTATCTTCCTGAGACGCTCCTGTTATGGGCCCGATAGCAGAAATATTCGGCAAATTGGAGAATAATTTTAAATAAGCAAAAAAGCGCAACACCGAAACCCAACCGAGTGTATACTGTCTACGTATGACGTAGACGTTGTTACGAACGAACCGGAAGTCGTACAAGGCATGCCGGTCACGCCGGCGCGGATTATGAAAACTGTGACTGCTGTGACAGCGGACTGTGACTGCTGTGACTGAAAGCGGACTGCGGTTCTAATGTATTTTCAGCCTCTCATTGCCCATTAGCAGTGATCTTGCTGTGGGAAACACCGGCGCACACTGCATGCTTCGCCCCTCCACAGGTTTCACGTTAGCGTAGCTGAAACACACTTCCCTTCATGCTTCGCCCCTCGCCAATCTTTTTTTTTTTCCTTTCTTTTCACGCAGTTCTGCAGAGACGATCGAATGTCATTTCCCCGCGCTTTATGAAAAGAAAGCTGCAAAGAGTTCTCAAAAATTCAAAACGTTTCATTTTGCATCGTACAACGTAACGACTTTCTGTTTCCTTTTCGTATTCATATGTCAAGACAAAATACAGCACAATATTCTTTTTCGTTTCGTCAGAAAAGAACATGCCCAAGTGACAGGTTCGCCGCGCTACGCGTGCTGCGCCTTGTTTCTGAGAATGACGGCTGCCGTAGCAGATAACTATATAGGGCTCCGTGTTTTCGGTTTTATCCGAAAAAATTCGATATACATTCGCCGGTAAAATTTTTGACAATTCGCATTTATCTGATAAACTCCGATTTCAAGGGCCAATATGACCTGAACCAACACCAACTCGCCCAACGTTTTATTATACTGGTTCCGTTCTTTATCGAAAGGGCAGTTGTTCTCAGTGCTCATTGATACATCTTATGGTTTGACCGATTTAAAGTTTACCGCGCGTAGCTGTGTTAGGCGACGTAGCTGTATTGTGCTCCGACTCAGCTTCATGCAGAAGCTTCACAAGGACTTGCAACCCTCCAACCCCGAATTCAAGGCGCTTCACTTCAAAGATCCGTGCCACCTACTCAACAACGTTCTGGAGGATGGAATCAGGGCGAGCTCGTTTAACGTAGTTCAAGATTTTGTTGTGCACTTTCCTGCCCTGTTGAAGTCGTCGCGGGAGCTGCGCGGTAAGTTTGGTCTTGTGTGCTTGGCCAGGGGCATGTCCTTGAAGTCGCCGAAAACCGTATGTCCGTCGAGGTGGTTCTCTTTTTGTAAAGCTCTAGAAGATATTTTGGACTACTGGTGGGGCCATTTTGTCTTTCTTGGGAAGCGACAAAGCCAAGGGAACGAAGTGTGAGAAGCTCAAGTCTTATTTCATCGCCTGAAGCTGTACACGACTTGCTCGTTAAAGGGCCCCTCACCAGGTTTCACAATTTTGAGCTAACGAGCGCAATGCATACACTGGGCGTTCACGATCACGTCTGCCAAAATTTGCAACGCTACGCGCCGCGGAAATGGGTCAAATTTCAAGGTGAACGCTGCTTGCCCTTCCTCTCGCGGGCGCGCGCTTTAGAGAATGAGGGGATGACGTACATGAGAAAATGGCCCTACGTAGATGGTAGGGCTGTGACGTCGCTCCTCTACGTAGACGACTGTGCTCTGACGTCGCCAACAGTAGCACGTGACACTGCGATAATTATCTGACACGACATGTGTAGTTTGTGTAATAATTGTTGCTTGAATAGATTAATAAAACTTGAGAGAAATAATGAGACACACAGGTAATGTGTGCGTCTTTTGCATTTTTTTCGTGAATTGCAGCGAGATGCGGGGCTAATGTGCCTCCCTTTCCCATGCGTTCGTGTCCCCGCGGTTAGCACATCAAGCAGACGCCAGCCCTAGAAACGAAAGTAACGTTCTGGCGTGTTCGAGCACTCATTATGCTCATTTATTCTACCGCGTCCAAATAAACGTTAATGCGGCACTGGCTCATGATACCGCCACTCTCGTGCCCGCACATATGTTTCAACTTTCATGCCCGTCCCGCAGAAACAGGCAGTACACCACAGAGAACGCCGACAAAACGCCCACGACCGCTACATAAAAAAAAAAAAAGGGTAGCGGCCGTGCAACGCCGCTCGCGTGCTCGGGCTGGCTCGGGCACGTCATGCGCACGTGACCATGCATGCGCATGACGTGTTCATGCGTATGTGTCAAGTGAAGAGGGCAAGGAAGGGATTTGGCTTGCTAAGGCTACACGGGGCGAGTGGCAAGGGTTTGAAACTCACCTCCTCGCACCATGGTTTCGCGCCGCTGCAAATTATTGTTTTTTTTTTTTTCAGCTCGTAATGAACCGATTTGAAAAATTCTTGCGGCATACTGCTCTTCATTCGGCACACAACAACTTCCAGCGTCTAACTAAAATTTGCTATGTGGCCTGGTGAGGGGCCCTTTAAGATGAGGGTTCTGAGACCAATTCGTGTGCCGTGCTCTCAATCATTAAGGAACTTGAGGCAGGTACCCTGGCGTACCAAGTTTATGCCATACTGGGGGATCGTTTGCACGCACTCATCAGTCAATGGCGTGATCCAACCGAGGTCTCCGCATCAGATTTCACAAGTCTGTTCGACCTCCTTGACGAGAATGACCGCTTAACGACTGTCGCAGACATTCACAATACTACGCTGCTGTCGCTGAAAAGTGGAGACGGACATAAGACAGGGGCGTAGCCAGGGGGGGGGGGGGGGTTGGGGGGGTTCAACCCCCCCCCCCCCCCCGAAATTTTGCAATTTTGCTTGGGCTCACACGCACACATACAAATGCACGCACGAACATACATAATGTATGGCTGAACCCCCCCCCCCCCGAAAAGAATTTCTGGCTACGCCCCTGATCTAAGAGGAACCTGTGCGATCAACTCCAGTACAGAAAAGAATCGTTTTGGTACTGTGTTCAAACTGCGAATCCAAATGTGAAGCATGAGCTGCCCTGCGCATTCCAAACCTATGCGCCGATTTTTCAATTAGTGCTTCTTGAAACTGACGACATGAGCCAGCTCCTGAGTGTTTTTGCGAACTATCAGGGCTATATTAAATATGTAACATTGTTGAACCTCTGTCGTTTTGGAGGCTTCACAATGTCCAGTGGCCAGTGCTTTCTCGCTGCGCGCTGCGTCTTCTGGCGCTTCCTGTTTCTAGCGCTAACGTTGAAAGGGTATTTTCAAAGCTGAGAGTCGTCACTCGAAAGGAGCGCGCTTCGATCACTGACAGCAACCTCGCAAAGTATGCTTGCATATGTTTTAAGCTTTAAGCTAAGTACAGGTGTTACGCACAAAGTACAGCTAAGTACGCACAAATACAGGTGCTTCGTGTTCAAGTATTTCGCTTGTGCATATATGTTTTTGTGCATTCAAACCTTCTAGAAAAAAATGAAATGTGCTTCGTGCGTTTTGATGTTTTAGTATTCAGATATGAGTTGATCTAAAATTTTGGGGTTTTAAGAATAATGCAGAACTCCGAATTTTAGAGAATTGGGGATTTACGAGAAATAAACTCCGATAAACGCCGAATTTCCGCCAAAAATATAAACTCCGATAAACACCCGCCGATTTTCAAGAAACATAAACGCCGAAAACACGGAGCCCTACAGATAACGCCGTTCTCATCCTAAGCGGAAAATGTGTGATCCAAAGAGGAAAGAAAAATACTTACTTTTCTTTCCTCACCGTGCTCTACAAGCTCCGGTGTCACCCGCTTAAACGCATCATCGTCATCATCATCATCGTTTGACTTCCGCTGCTTCCGCTTCTTCCGTTTCCGTCTTCCGTCTGCATCCGTGCTATCCGTGCCTCCTGCAAACCGCATGGCATGTTGTTGTGTGCGATCGTTTGACCAAAAGTTGTTCTTGACGCTCGCCACGTTCTCTTGGTGACCACGGTTCTATGGTGGTGAGGTTCATACGAGCATACATGCGTTGTTTATAAGCATTTGTTGATCTTCCCGAGCACCACACCGTTTGGATGAGAGCTGCTGTGGCAAGCGTGCGGTGGGGACTCGTACTCATACGGATACTGTGGAAACGGCGCTCGTTCTTTCGTGCTTTGTGTTCTTGCTTTCTTGCATGCAGCTGCGAGTACAGGAGTGATTTTGAGTGCAGTTTTCAGTATTGTTTCGCACAGTTTTCACGGAACTGCTGCCAACATGTAGGGTCGCCTAATTCGCGTGTGTGCTTGCGTACAGGGTGAATACATGTGCGGGTTCCCGGCGCGTAATGAGATATAGAAGTAACTGGTTATACTTAATCAATGTGAAGAAAAACAATACGCCAACAATGGTTTCTGCGTCGTAGGAGAATAGGGCTACCTGCGTCGTCCAAGTGTTCAGCCTCGTGGTTTCAGCTGTTGCCCGCGGCGAGCTTGCAGGGTGTGACATAAGTTGTAGTCGAGCCACCGTAGTGCCAACTCTCTTTTAACATGAGTGGACTTTCGTCGTTTAGTATTTTTAAGGATACTAGCAGAAAGCGACAGTTAAGAACAGCGGCGCAGCGTTATCATGACTGCTCGTCGCTAGACGCGCAGGGGAAGCTTGCATGTTAGGAACTCGTTGAGGAGAGCGTCAGACTCGTGCATTGAAGCTAGTTGAACTTCGTCGCTTAGAGCAAAGCTCATTTGACCTTTGTTCCAAAGCGTCCCAGCATCGCTTTAAAGGTTGTACACGCTTTATATGGTTGCCTTCGAGAACCAGTGAAATCGACGATTGAACTTTTGAACTATGACTAAATGACTGCCGACTGTGCATATGTACATGACTTTTCCTGCTAGGCTTTTCTATTACGTGAGCACGCTGAATCCAGAATAATTGTGGATTAAGTAATGCACATGTTCTTGCCGTCTCTGCATGTTTTCCTGTTACTTTAATTTTAAATTAATTTATTATGACTTAGTAATATTTGCTGTCTTTGTTAACTACAAAACATATTTGGTGAAAGATTCATTTGGAAGGTATACAGTCGCTGCATAAAATATGCAAATAAAAAAAGTGTGCAGTGATTTTCACTGCATACTGCCAGTTCTAGCATATGGGGCTGAAACATGGAGGATAACAAAGCAACTAGAGAAGCTGAGGACCACCCAGCGTGCAGTGGAACGTAAAATAATAAGAGTAACATTAAGAGTTTGGAGATTGCAGAATGGGTCAGGGAACAAACAGGGGTTGCAGATATCCTAGTTGACATCAAGCGAAAGAAATGGACGTGGGCTGGCCATGTAATGCGTAGAACAGACAACTGGTGGACAGTAAGAGCAACAGAATGGTTACCAAGGGATGGGAAACGCAGCTGAGGAAAGCAAAGAGTTAGTTGTAGTGACGAAATTAAGAAGTTCGCAGGGATAAAATGGAATCGGCTTGCACAGAATAGGGTAAACTGGAGATCATTGGGAGAAGCCTTCGTTCTGCAGGGACTAAAGCAGACTGAGGATGGTGATATTTGGTGAAGTAAACTTAAGCACAAAGCAATGACTATGCATTCGTAGCCGTTTTCCATTTTATGACTAGAGTGTGCGTACAGTGGAAGGGAGTTGTGACAGTTATTTGATTTGAATGAGTATTCACTGGCCTCGGAGGGGATACAGCGCAAGAGAAAACGAGGACAAGAAAGGCGACGCACACAGAGCGCTGTGTGCGTCGCCTTGTCCTCGTTTTCTCTTGCGCTGTATCCCCTCCGATGTCTAACCAACACGCCCAAGCTTCGATACTAATTCACTGGCCACCTGGTTGAAGAGCTGTCATGGCAGCATACGTGCATGTTGTAGGGATTTTAGTGTGGTGCTTGGAGAAATGATCTTCCTAGATCTCGATGACATGTTCGGTTATGGCCTGCGTCAATCCAAGGTGCTTCACAGCATCTGGTGCTCTGAATGGCCTACATTTTTCAGTGGAAACAGCAGTTTCCTCAGCTGCCTGACCGTTGGTCGAGACCCAAGACCTCCTTTTTGGACAGTAATCATTGAGACATCAGTAGCAGTTAGTGTTGCTGTACAAACTTGATAAAATGTCCTTCATTTTAACTGCCTCTGGCTCATTGGATGTTGAAAGTGCTTATGTAAATGCTCTTGTTTTCTGCAAACTTACTCTACTGGGCACTAATGGTAAAAATGAAGCCTCATTTTTGTAGGCCTGTTTGACCCACTTATATTTATAACATCGCTTTGTAGTTATCTGGCACAACTTTTATAGCAGTAACAGAATGCAATATGAATTGTGTTGCATATATACCAATTCACTGCCCATCAAGTAAACTTCCATTACTAACAGAGTGCGCACTACTATTTGTGCTTAATTCGCTGGCAGAGACAGGTTCTACATTAGATAGCTCAGTATGAAGTGGAGCTAACTTTGAGACAAACTGAAAACACAAATTTATGGTGCTTACCTTCATACTGCAAGCAAGTGCATACTGGTGAGCCTTAAAGGGACACTAAAGAGAAACAATGAATTGGTTTAGATTGATAAAGTGTGCTCAAAGAACTCTTGTTTAGTTTATTTCACCACCATAGGTTTATTATTAGAGGAGAAAACCAAGTTCAAAGTTTCATTTTTAAATTTCGCGCCGAACTTTGTAATTCGTGACGTAAAAGACTTCAAAGAGCATTTAACGTATTTTGGCGCCACTGGCTCGACGAAATTTCCACAAACTCGTTATGTCAAGTCTCTGGCCCCCTCAGAGGACAATGTACTTCCATTTAACCGATTAGGAACTACGTAGGCCCAAGCAGGCGCCGTCAAAAATATGTGATGTCACGGCAAATGGTGCGGGAATTCCAAGGTGGCGTCGCCACCTGTATTTTCTTTTTGCGCGTTTTCTCGCTTATTAAGCGTCTTCGTGCAGAAAGCATGGTGTTTTTGCTATCGTGAAAGACTACTTTACTAATGCGAGAAAAATCGTTTTGCTCTTTAGTGTCCCTTTAAGACTGGGATGAAGAGATGGTTACTACACGAGCTGAATTCACTAAACATTTCTTGAAGAAAGTAGCAGTGATCAACAAACTTTGGTGGCCATATAACCCTTTCACATGGCCATTTAACCCTTTCAGTTAACCCTTTCAGATGCCACCTATGAAGAACTCAGTAAATTCGTCAAATCAATACAATGTTGTTTCAAGGCACTCGATATTCTATTGCAACAAAAATAATTTCATAATACATTAATTTATGTGTGTTATAGTAATTGCTCTTAATTAAATTATAATTAAATATCTCTTTATTCTGAAGTCATTCATGCTCTGTTTTTGCGTAAATAGAACGAAATCTCAGGCTAGAAATATGGTGCAAATTCTTTTCTAGTTATGTCCACATTGAGCAAAGAAAAATTATACTTTTGTCGTGGCTCGCGGGACGTGGCACATCAAATGGCTCGTTGAGCATAGTAGTGTCTTCAGCAGATTGACCATGTGCAACAGTTCACAGCAAAATGAAGTTAAATGAAGACAAATTTATTATGTAGAAGGTTCATTCATCCAAAGCTCTTTGTATCTTGCACTTTCGTAGCCCCTAGTCGATACAAATAGGGAAAACAAGTGGTGTACACGATTGAGTACATAGCGTCTCAAAGGGTTAAAAGGGAAAATTATCACACTTGACAGTAGCAATGAAGCTACTATGAGAACTCGTAGAGCTTTCTTTGAAAGAAAGCTTTGTGGTTGAAAAACAATTATACTGGTTCAGGAATCCAGCCTTGGCCCAACATCTCTTTAAGGCTCTGTCATCTGAACTAGCCAAGAGTCTACTGGGAAGCAGAGCGATGCTGAATTGGCAACTTGAAGTGTAGGGACGCTGAATGTAGCAAATAGGTATTGAAGTAAGTCTGCAAGAGTAAAAGAAATCAATTTGTGCCACTGTTGGTTAGATGACAATTTTTCCCTTTCTTGGAAGTTCCTCTGCCATGTGAACTTCCTTGAAACTGATTTTCCATTCTCAGAAGTATATTGTGGTAAAGCACAACTATAAAGAACACCTACAGTGGACACCTATTGCAAAATAAAGCAGTTGACAGTAAGCATGCCCGACTGTTTTAAGATCGGCTGGCTGTGTAGCTGTTTTGACAGTATTAGATCTATTGACTGGTCATTCTCGCACCTGTGAGGAAATATTTGGAATGCATCTGTAATGAAACTACTTATTAGCAATCAAATGTTGCTGCTGCAATACCTTTGTTGCCTTCCCCTCTTTTTGTTCCTACAGTATATAATGCTATGTGGCAGTCTAAAGCAATGCCTGTCACTCTGCCATCAACCACACATAATTAAGATGAGCGTTTATATTGGTACTGCAGTATTCCCCACTGGCAGATGGCAGTGACAACCAAGTGCTAACATTTTTTAAATACAAAGCATTTCTTGGCAAACCTTTGGCACATTGAGCGTTTCTATCTGCGTATCTATCTAGCCGCCTACGTCTGGATGCTCTCATGATCGCCTCCTTAACTTTCTGTAGACCATAATTGGCATGGGAGGGTAAGAGGATTTGACAAGTATGACTATCTGGTCATGGCATGAATAACGTGAAAATCCTGTCGTGTACGTCGTCAAACCCTTTCCTCCAGGCACGTGTGGCACCTACCCATTTACTATGGGCCGCGGAGTACGTGTATGTGCCACAGGTAATTGACAGTTTATATCTACCCAGGAACTGTGAGAACAGACATTGGTAATTTAAATGCGAAAGCGTGAAGGAAAACCGACATCGGCAGCGTTGACCCAACAAATGGAAGTTATAAAAATTAGGGTCCCAGCAGGAATCGAGCCCAAGCATTCTGCGTGGCAATCAGGTCTACTACCACAGAACCACGCCAGGTCTAGAAACTGCATTGGAAAACACCCTAATGTTGGTGCAACGTCAATTGTGGTTGTGATGCTGGCTATCTAATTTTACAAGAAAGCAATAAACACTGCATATTGCCACGTGCGTGCTATGATAAAGATGAAGACGACAGCGCAAAGGCTCATACGCGTTATACAGGAGCCAGAAAGAACAAAGAAGAAGAACTCGCTGGCGCGCGGTATTAAAAAGACCGACCTGCTGTTCTTCTCTCGATCTTGGCGTTACGACCTCTCTCTTGACGTCGCGACAATATGTACTCCTACGATACAGGCGTCATATCAGATTTCCGTCTGTGACTCCAGAGTTGGCTCCACTTTTATAGCAGACTAATAACCATTACCTTTGTATTCCTATGATTCAGCAAGCTATATTGAAACATTGCTCGACCCCGGAGGAATACATTAACAAAAGTTACATATGATATTCACATGATTGCACCTTAAAGTGCACCTAGTTTCGACTTAGTATGTACTCTAACGTGAGGGCTGACGTTACGTCGCACCATAAGTTACCCTTTAAACGCAAGCGTTGTTTACGTGCCTGGTAAGACCACGATGTGCACATAGCTACTGCACTTACAAAAACACGTCGATTCACCTCGTAACTCTTGGCTCAAAGCCATAAAATACTGCATAGAAGTACTCGCTGACTGCTTCGCATGAAACAGATTCCCACAACACGTGGGATCTGCCTAATTTTTTTTCATTATGTTTTGTCACCTTGCTGAAGCTGTTGACATAAGCTGGTTTTCTTCTCATCCAGCATGTGTTTACTTTCACAAAATGGGTTGTTGAGTCACAAGTAAAAGTGCACCCAGTAAATACGCAAAAATTTTAAGAAAATAAAGAACAAACAGACATTCGCCCAAGTTGAAATGGCTCCACAATGCTTGCACAGAATGCATAGACAAAAACAAAAAGAAAATTTAATTCAAAAACATTGACTGTTGGGCCAGTCAGTACATCATTGTGAACTTGAGTGAAAAAACTGTACAGGAAGAAAACGTAGACAGGACGTCGTTCACGACGTCACATGCGTGCCCACTCTGCTTTCTTGGAAACCTTACAATAAACAACACTTGTTAGTGAGCGTCTTTCCTGTCCACAATCTTTCTTACCCGTACTGTTTTTTCGCCTAACGACTTCACAATGACAAATTGAATGATGACATTGTCATTTGCTAAGCAGTAAGTTGCTGTGCAACTCTAATGATGACCGTCATTTGAAGTTGAAAATTGTAAGTTGAACCGTGCTACTTTTGGCCTAATAAATATAAATTTTTATTTACGAAAGTCGAGTTGAAAATAATTGCATTGCTGAGAAACTTTCGCTGAAAACAATGGCATCGGTAGTAACAATGTAACCATCGTCATCCTTTTCTTTGTTCTGTGGCAAAAGAAGTGTGAAAAGTGGAGGGGATTTTAAGAAGTTGTGTAAAAGGGCAGATTTTTGTTGTTTTCAAGCAATGTACTGGCTCCCTGTTGCATACACGGGAATAATATTATGCTCGGGCGTTAATGGCAGCATTTTTTAGCAACTGTGCATGCTTATTTGTCATGTCCACGAACTTTTTGGTGACACTTGAATGGGTGCCTATGCTACTGTGAATTTTTAAAGGACGCTGATGACTGAATTTAGACAGCCAAGGGTTTTGTTTCTAGACAAGTTTTTGTTCTGATTATAAAATTGGAATGCTTTGATTTGCAGGGGACACTGCAGCGCCTTTTAGGCTTAGCATTTGGGAAGAAAGAATTGCTTAGGTGGCCATTTATTACAAGCATCATGTCAGAACTGCAGAATGTTATAGAAAAAAAACATACGCTGGACGACAGTGGTGGAGAGAAAGATGCCAAGCGGTTGAAGTCAGATAGTGAGGTATTGTTGGCTTCTGTCTTTATGATCATTTTTTCTTTTACACATAATGAAAAAATGCTTTGCTGTTCTTTACTCTGTTCCAAATTACAGAACCAAATTTTTTTTTCTTTTTGCCCAAGGCACAAAATGCAGATCTCCTGAAAGCGAAGGCAAAGAAGATGGCCTTGTGCATGTGTTACAGTGGAAAGGACTATCTAGGAATGCAAAGGTAACAACTGCATTCAAACAACATAACATGGCATACACTAATAGTATTATACCCATCTATACTTTTAACAACGGAGCTGTTTAAGCTTTTCATTATGCTGCGTGGCGTGAGCATAAACTCTGCCCACCTTAGCTTTGCAATGTTGAGCCTAGTTAAAACTTAGATGAGCCTAGTTAAGCCAAGGTAAGTATAGCCAAACCTAATTAAGCCTAGATAAGGTTAATACTGCCTAATTTTGGCGACTCTAATTAAGTTAAGACAAGCAAATTAAGCCTAGCCCAGCTTGACTTTGCATGTTAAGCCAACTGCACTAGAAGGGAAACTTGGGCTAGTTGGTGATTCATCATTGTGAAGGAAAAAACGGCGCTACAAATGGATGAGGACTAAGGAAGAAAAGCGCCTGTGTCGTGTTTTCTTCGTTAGTCCTCGTCCATTCGTAGCGCAGTTTTTTCCTTCACAATGTTAAGCCAAGTTAAGCTTAGATGAGCACAGTGGAGCCAGAGTAAGTATAACCAAAACTAATCAAGCCTAGTTGAGCATTATATATCCTAATTGAGTCGAGTATAATTAAGACTAATTAAGCCCTATTAATCCACGTAAAATCCCGATTAGGTTAGTGATGCCAAGTTCGAGGTGGTACTAATTACTAGTGTTCAAGTCGAGTCTAATTATGCTTAATTAGTGTTAAGACTGCAACTAATTGAATTGTGTATCATTGAGCCAAGCCCAACAGAGATACTTGAAATATATGTGGCCCAATTATGCTATTTAAGCTAATTAATTCCTATTGAGCCTAACATTGGTTTGTGACCGAATGACTGAGACTCAATCAATTGTGATCATTGCCGGATGACCGAACGATACTGATCGATAATCGATGAGTAGCAAAATCTAACAGTAACTTAGAATAAATTAGCAAAACCTAGCAACAACTTGGCATAGCAACAACTTAGCATAACCTAGCAATAACTTACTCAAGCCAGGACTAGCTAGGAAACCACCATCTCCGCTGTAATTCATCCTTGCGCCACTTAGTGCAAGCTGCCCACATCTTTTATCATTGACCACAGAATGTATGTGCATTTTGAAGCTGCCTCATTTCCTTGAGCCATTTGGCAGGTCTACGTTCCAATTTGAATCGGGCAGAGGAACATCACACATGGCAGTGCGTCATGTTGCCTTCTTTTGCATTCGTGTTTCTGCATTGTTTTAATGGTGTAACTGATTTTTAGTGAAGTTTTCAGTGGCTGTTGCTTATAAAAACCCTTTCGCTCATTTCAGGCTTGCACAGGGTATGCGTCTTTGAAATGCTTTTTTGCTTCTTTAAATTGATAGAAAGAAGCACAGGTGAAACAGATGTGTGCTGCAGTGTCATAGTATTGCTTATACCTCAATTCTTTTTTAGGTTTGTGCATAATTAGCATGATCTCTTTGCCCTAAGTAAATTCCGATTGCTTGCACACTGTATAAACACCGCTATCACCCTTTGTTAAAAAGGCATTTTAACCACCCTCGTGGTTATTTTTTTAACTGGGCTCTCCTCTGCTGCATTTATTGCCACATTAATTTCAAATTAATTATTCAAGTGCATGCTTTTGCTGCACTCTTAAGTGATCACTGTCACAAAACTGCTGTTCTGGTACTGCAGGTGTGCAAAAACTGTGTGCTAGAATACAGTTGTGCTTGATTGCAAAAACTGCTTTGTTCACTGGGCAGCAAAAAAAATGGAATCCTAAACTGACATTGCAGCATCAAACTGTTTTGAAACACCCAGTCTGATGCAAGCGACAGAAACGAGAGGATAGAAGTTATGGTATGTCGAACATTCGTGAGCAAAATCCCAGCTTGACGTTGACTCACTCGCAAGTGTTCAACATGACATAACTTTTGTTCAAATGTGTTTATAACATCCATTTCTGTTGTACTGTATACAGTTCCGGTTCCGGATTACTGAGATATGCTGATTTACTTTGTAACTCTCACAATTTAGGAAAAATCTTGCTCCCTAAAAGGCACATGAAATATTTCATATTTTAAGAACTACACTCAAACCTCATTATAACATAGTCACATATGCCACGTGTTTGTTCCGTGTTTGTTATATCGAGGTTTGAGTGTACACATTATACTTGAAAAACAATTGCATATTTGAAATCAGCTCACAAGTATACATAAAATTGGCAAGTTTCGTCAAAATCGATCAAGAATTTTAAAAATATATTTTAATCAGTGTCCCCCCTTAAGAAAGAGAAAGAGAATGTTATGTAAGAAAAACAGATTAGCTGGATGAGCTTTGTCTCTGGCATGCTGCTTTGTGTTGCAAAACTAAAAACACTTGTTAATACAAAAACTTCGAGCTCATAAGTAGCTCCTTTTACACATGGCACTTACGTTGCGTGCTAGTGCGAACCTTAAGGCACAATTTCTAATAAATGACTTGTCCACAGGAATCCAGGAACCAAGACAATAGAGGAAGACCTGCTCACTGCTTTGTACAAAGGGCAGCTCATACAGAGAGAGCACATAGACATTCCACAAAATGTGAAGTTTCAGCGTGCAGCTCGTACAGACAAAGGAGTCTCTGCTGTGCGACAAGTGGTGTCCCTTAAGCTGCCCACTAATATCAGCATTGATGAAATGGTGACCAGGATCAACAGCCACCTAGTGGATCAGATCAGAGTCATTGGTGAGTGGTAAATGTCTTTTTTTTTATTTTTAGCTTCAGCATTGCAGTGCCTCTTTTTCACTTTAGCTAAGCTAGCAGCTGTATTACATCCAAGCAGTTATTGTAACTTTTGCCTTTGGCTACATTAGAGGAGGCTTTTTTTAGCTTTGTCAGGATAATGAGATGCTCAAATGTCATTGTTCTGATGGTTTCTAAGAGGCCAAATGTTGCAGTCGAAGATCCTCTACAAAGGTTACTGGAAGGCTAATGCTGTATTCAGCTCCTATGAAAATAATCTTTGGTACATGGATTCTTCTAATCACTTTGTTTGTGCCTTCAGACATTCTTGACGTCATTTACACTCTTTCTAAACTTTGCACAGTATTTCTAAATATAGTGCAGCAGCATGACAAAAGTTACTTCAGTAAAAGCTCGTCGATACTTTCCCGTTTGATACATTATGGGTGCACTAACTATGCTGAAAAACTTCAAAAAGAATTTTCACTGGGTTTCAAATCACGCTCCCCCATCCTCGCCTGTTGTCAGCTTCAGCTGTTGCTTCCACTGCTACCTTCCTTGCAATGCCATGAAGCCACCTTGCACACCGAAATTTGTGTGTAACTCGCATCCAGACTTTAGCTCCACATTTGCTATCATTTTTGTGTGGGTTAACTTATATGCGAGAAAATATGGTAGAAGCCATGAAAAAAAAATTCTTATCACCTGGACACACAAATGCTTCCTGTGTCAGTGAAGTGCACAGTCATTCATTTCTTAAGCATATGCTTAGGCTGCAAGGAAATTTAGCTTTCTCTTGACCAATGCCATTGCCTAGTGAAAGGTAACCAACCCTAAGATTTTTACTTCTACTTCAGTGATCTGCTTATCGTTATTTACAGTGTACTGCAGTGAAATGTCATGTGCTGCAAGCTAGAAGAAAAGAATCACTAGTGCGAAGACACAGTGGCAGAAAATGCTGGCATGTTTGTATATACCTAGTTTGTAAAATGATCGAGACTATACAAATTGTCCATACCCATTCACAAATCTTGTTGTGCTAGACGGCCCTACATTATTGTTGGACCATGTTGCAGCAGCCATTCAACATGAAACAAATTCTCCAAATGCTGTGCCATCCTGATAATTTCTTGTGCCTTCTCATTACAAAATGTGCGTTGTCATCCATGCCACTAATATCTGCAGTATCATGAAAACTTTTGTGTTGGGAACCAAGTATTACACAGCGCTGTTCTAGTGTGTGCGTGCTTATGGGCAGAGAGTCATAATTTTTTCCGAGATGCAAACCTTCAGCAGTTGTGAACTACTGGCTGATACGATTGCTTAATTGTGCTGCAGTTCATTTGGTGTGGGTATGTTCAAAACACCTTGGACATTCTGGGCCGATCACGTTTTGGTAATATGCTATGCTCGAGGACATGAGTTTGATTTGCAGCCATCACGGCTGCACTTCACTGGGGTGAAAGTCTGGTCCCAGCCTGGTTCCCAGTGGTCTTGAAGTCCCAGACTTCAAGAGGTACACTGCTGCACACTATTCAGTGTTGTTGAGCACCATGTGTGCAGAGGAATTAGCCCAGTAATAAGCCTTGCTTAAAGTGACACTAAAACATTTTACAAAGGCTGTGCCTCTCCACTTGAGTTTAACGCTGTTGTCTTGTTGTGGTCCTAACAATGTTGTAATTGCCATTCTAGATATCAAGCGCACAACAAGAGGCTTCAACTGCAAAAACAACTGCGATTCCCGCACCTACAGTTACATGCTACCATCATTTTCATTTGCGCCCCCAGGAGTTACGCCTGATGAGTCCTATCGTATTACAAGTAAGTTTTAATTTGGTAGTCTTTCTAGTGTTCAAGGTGTAAGGATGGATGAATGTTTTAACCGACAAGCATGGAAGCAAGACCTGTGTCGCATACTGGATTAACAGGGGCATGTTTCTTGTTCTCTTTGACCTTTCTTCATATGTACACAAGGACCATATCATATATACATTTTTTTTTAAATATGTATATATGAAAACAACTTATTCCTTTTGTTTTGCACTCCAGAGAAGACATTTCTCTCAGTATGAGCTTGACAGAGTATGTTTTAGAAGCTACAAAGATTTTTTTTCTCCTGACACTGCTAAACTTCAAAAAAAAAAAAAAAAAGCAACAGAAGGTATGAAGAATGCTCAAGCACTTTTTGCAAGCTTTTTTCGAAACATTGCCATGGTGAAAGTATCAGAGGGCTAGGGGTGTGTTGCATTTGTGACTGGTATTGATTGTGCCCAATACATTTCTTTGCACTGTACACTGTGTATTGTGAGCAGTTTCATTAAAATTTGCATGACAGAGTATGTTTCTGCTTGTTGAAATATCAGAATTAAAGATGCAAGGAAAGGAAGAGGCCCAGTCTGTGATAGAATTAAAAGCACATTAAATAGGAAGGACTATGTGCAAGAAAATTGTATTTTGAAGTGTAATCCTGATTTGAATCATTTTACAGCGTGTATTTAGATTATTTTTGTGAGCCTGTTCATCATGTATAATTGTTCTTGTCCCATCTCCGGAATTTTTCTGTTTTGATACTGTGCCTCAAAATTCATTATTTTATTACAAAATAAGCTGAAACTAAATTAAGAGGAAAGTTAATTTTTCAAATAAATTTTAGCTTGTATATTAGCCTGGAGCTATGAAAATTTTGCATAATATATGAATGATAGTTTACCTGACTTAAAACACAGTAACGAATGCAGATAGCCTATAACATGCATATCGGTAATAACCCAGGCCTGCACCCAGGAGAATGCTCTGAGTGGTTTCACATGCTGCTCTAATATTGTTAAAGGAGTTAACTATAGGATGCAATAGGAAAAATGAAATATTCTGCGAGTTTTTCTTGCAGAGTTCCTGCTTTTCTTTGCAGCACCAAAAACTGGCAAAATAGTTGCGGACCGGGGCAGCCGGAAAGTGGGTAAAAGTTTTGGACTGTAAAGGGTTAAACTACTTGAAAAAAAACAGAGCTAGAAATAGAAGTAAACAAAAACAGAAGGAGCACGTTTGAGTCTCATGCTGAGTCCAGTTTTTAGTGCTGTTTGTCTTTTTCCAAGTCATGTATCGTCACCAACGTACTACATTAATCCTGAAACTAATTGTCGCATAGTTAAAAAAATTAGTCTTTCAGCCTCTCGTATACCAATCGGCATAAGTATGTCATGAGCCAAGTTACAAGACTTGTTTTGTTAGAAAAACCTAATGGCATTCCTGCAAAAGGACCACTCTTCTTTGCCCTCTCTGGAATGCAGTGAAACCCTGACAAATGTATGAGTTGCCAGTGAGAGGATTTGCCAGCATAGGAAAAAGCTGCAGTCCTTCGGAAGAATGTCAGCTCTTTACGTCCAGGACCCATATTGGGGCACTCTAGAATGCATACCGATTGGTTGAGCTGCAGTGTCCTGCTTGGGTAGTTTTATTTCACTCAACCAGTTCGGTAGTTAAGGTCTTCAGGGTAGCTGTTCAGGAAATTAGTCTTTTTTTTGTGCTTTTCTTTTCTCACTGTTTACGCTAACTCCCCTCCCCTTCAGATTTCACTGCCGTGTTTGTTTTAATGCATTTGGCTGGTGCGATGACATCGCACAGATGTAGGAACCACAGCAACAGGATAGAGAGTATTGCCATCAGGAATACATACTTTCTTTTTACTACCTAATGAGCATGATAGCTCCCACCTGGGCATCTTGAGAAGGCAAGTGTTAGATGCAGAGGCAAACATGTAGTAGTGGGAATTCCTCCTGCCACTGCTTGTCTCACAAAAAAGTGCATAAAGTGAATTTTTTAGCTTTCTTCAAGCGACAAACATGGCTAACCTGAATTTTCTCTCCACAGAATTTTTTTTTTCTGAATATGTACAGTTGGGATAGTTGGTGAGCCATCATATTGATGGAGCAGTGCACTTAAAGGGGCCCTGCAACACCTTTCTTAGTTATATTGGCATAGTCTCATTATTGACGTATGACTCTTCACGAGTCATATGCCGCAAAAATTTTTCGAATCCGTCAAGTCTAAGTGGTGTTACCATATTATAGAGATCACGTTCCACAGCTTTCTCCCTCAACTCAACTCCGCGAGCGCGCGGAGAGCTAGGCAGCGACTCGAGGGAAGGAGTGCAGACGAGCGAGGCTCCGCCCAAGAGCGCCGGCGGAAATTTTTTCTTCATTTTTTTCTCTCTGACGTCTGGGCGCAACCACGTGGTCTGTGCCGCCACTTCCGGTCGGCTTGCGTCGTTCTCGTCGAGCGGAGCCGATGTGTATCGCGCGTGCTTGAAAACTGCGCGTCGGTTTGTAATGTTGGGTGTGCACCTCGAACGCCGTAGTGTTTTCATCGCTCTGCCAACCATGGAAGCAAACCTGCGCGCTCGTTTGGAACGAATGACAGCTGAGATCGGTTTCGGCCCATACTCCTATACACCGCCTCGTAAGACGGCACTGGCAGACGACCCCGAAGCGCCGCCATTACCGGACGCCAGCATTGTTATCGGAGACATGCTGCACGGCTGCCTCGGTCGGTCGTGAGAACGTGCCGACGACGCAGTTCTCAGCTGACGAGGCAACACTCGAACGGCTGCCACTCTCAACGGCAACCGGCGATGGTCAAAAGCACAGAAATATTCACGTTTTCGGCACTGCGCATGGCGAAGAAAACGGAACCACGCAACTACGAGCAGACGAGCTGTCGGTGAGACCGGAAGTGCTAATATTAATGTTTGTTCGGTGTTTTTAACGCGATAACAGAATATAAACATACATATTATCTACTTATTGAACTCAAAATTAACAACGAAAGTAATAATGAGGGTGTTATCGTGATTATAACATCAGCCAATGGTGGAACTGCCGACAATCGCGTCATATTTTGCGGACTAATACATCATTTGTCGAGAGAAGAGGGAGCGATTTTCAGCTGACTTTGAGAATTTATTGTAAATTCCAGGCCGTGCGCATCGCTATAATATTTGGCTCGCGTGTTCTCGGGAGCCTCGACTACCGATCGGCAGCGCTTTTTGAGCATGCTCGAAAAGTGTTGCAGGGCCCCTTTAAGCAAGAGACACGTTGATGCACACATTAAAAAAGACATGCACAAGTGGTGGAACATTTTTCATTTCCCAGGGTAGGGGTGCACTTTGTACAGGGTCTTCAAAGTTAAACTAATAGTCATTTCATTATAAGCACTATGTTAGCTATGCAAAATTATCTTGTGCAGGGAGTTTATGCAATTCAGCAAACTCAGTTTTTTATAACAATGATCATCAGATGCAAAATTAATAATCTTAATTTCTTATATATACTGATTACGACACACATTCATACTTGAACACTGTGACAAACATATTTTAAGACAACTTCACCTTGTTTGATTGTCCTGGCGTGCTTCTGTTACAATATTTGTCATCATATTTGACACTAGGTCAGCTAATTCCACATTCAGGGGCATATATTTAGGCACGTCAAGCCCCACTGTTATGACTTAGCTTACTGCATGTGGTATATTATTTGCAAGATATTAGCTTTACTCTTGCTCTTTCCTTCATTCACGCAGCAATGTAATCAATAGGCTTGAATTGTGTCAATATCCACTTCCCTGAATGCGAAATTAGTTGGCTGAGTGTCAGATTTGATTATAAAAATCTCGGAATTGAAATGCTCCCGTAAGGTCAACCATAATGAAGCTGTCTTTAAATAGGATTATCTTAATTTGTCAAATGTAAACATATTCCACAATAATTGTAATAGGAGATAAGTTTTTGGTAATTATATGTATTAAAATACTCTACTTGTTACCAAAAATTGTGCCCGTCAAAGTGCGTAAGCCACCAGTTCAAGGAGATTTTGCATAGCTGGCAAAGCATGCTTTAAAAAAGTTGCCATTACTTTAATACTTTAACTTTGAAGACCTTGTTAATGGCAAAATGTAAAATAATATGCATTTAAAAAAAAATTTCACTGTTTGGTGTGTGACAGTTACACAGATCTGTGTAATACGTGTTACATTGCCTTGAGCTCAGGTAATCTAAAGCAGGATCATGACAGTGCTGCACTTTGTGTAATGCTGGTTAACATTGCATGGTTTACATGAAAACATGTGGACTGTGGTTATTTGACGGAGTGAAACCTATGATTTAATTGCAGTTTTATTCATATTTGTAAAAATGCTGTCTGCTCACTGTGGTCTATATGTAGGTGAAGAAATACGTAATTTTTGTTTGTATGACCTTTTCTTTGCTTTTCAGGTGAAAGAATAGAAGAAGTAAATAAGGTCCTAGCACTGTACAAAGGTTGCCATAACTACCACAATTTTACATCTGGAAAGTAAGTTTGAAGTCAAGTTGTGTTCGTAAGAGTGAATTATTATAAAGCAGAAAAAAGCATTGAGTTCTAAACCATTGCTAGCCCCATTCCTTAACCTAGTTAACATTTTCATCTTTTATTTAGCTGTTCATTCATTGCAACAGGTGCCTTTGTGTTCAGATGTTTATGCCCGCGCACTGTGAAGAAGCAATGTCCACAAGTATTGACTTTCACGTTGTCTTCTCAAATAAGGCTGTCTCAATCTTTGTAAGGTCCTCGTTATCCAGGAGGTGTGCCTTTGTGCACCGTTTGCACAGCTTGTCACTGGTCAACCGGGGACCATTAGATAGCTTGGGTCAATTACAATCTTAGCCGTCATCTTTTCTGCCCTTACCCCATCCCCTAGTGTAAGACAGCCAACCAGACAATTCACCGAGTGAACCTGACTGTCCTTTATTCTTGTTTTCTCGCTCTGCCTCTCTTTTCATCTTGAACTGCTCATATTCTTGTATATATACTGATATGCACTTAATCTGGAGCAATGAAAATAATGGAAGCAGCTTATGCTTTGCCTGCAGCCAGTTGTGTTCCAACTTGCTGCAGGATGTTGGTAAATGGAAATCACTTAGATGGAACAACTGCCTTTAAATTCATTGGTCTTTTTTTCCAGTGAATGAAAGTCCTGTCAAATAGAACATATTTTCATGATCCACTTAGATTCCATTTAACTACTGTAATTTTGTTGCAACCTCATGCACAACAGAAGAATGTTATAGCTACTGCGCTGCGACGGTGTGTGTAAAGGGTAAACCAACATTAGTGTACCTACTTTGAGCACCTCTTCTTGTTCAAGTGCTAAAAGTTTCTTTTAATTGCAGACTTCTTAACATGTACCGTGTGGCAATAATTAAATGATTTCGCTTCATGGCCCAAAGTCACAATTCGGCTATGAGAGATATCATAATGAGGTAGCTCTAGATTAACTTTATGGCTACTTGGGCCTTTTCTTGACATGAGCCAACGCTTGATACACAAGCATTTTAGCATTGTTTCTACATAAGAATTCAGCTGCTCCATCAAACTTGCAACCTGCACTGAGCTGTGTAACGCTATAGAGCCACCACGGAGGGATTACACTCAAACCTCGTTATAACGAACATGGATATAACGAATTACCGGTTATAATGAAGTAAATGAAGAATAGTCTTGTCATAGCTACAGTGTTACAAATAAACGTTTATAATGAATTTTCAGATATAACGAAGTTATTTTCGTGGCACATGCGACTTTGTTATAATGAGGTTTGAGTGTAGTTGTTTTTGTCTATTCTATGCAAAGGTGCAGTAGTACATTATCATTTGGAAAGAGAGCATGAACAGAAAGGAACAAAGTATCCCACCTCATCTGCTTAAACTTCATTACTTGCCTAAAACTGTGATGTGTGATCGTGGTAAAGCATTGCCAAATGATCTATTGACCATAAGGTCTAGCAGAATCACTGGATTGGGGCCACTGGCTAAACAACGCAAGGCTACTGTCAGTGGCTCCTTTCGTCATCTGTTAGCCGCTGCGTGCTTACATTTGCATGTGCGTCATGCATTCCTCTAAAGGCTGTTTGTTCTGTGGCATTAGTGTTGTCGTAAATTCTTGTATGCATTCTTATAACTGTCTACAGAAGTATGATTTTCACATTTGACCTTGCAGGCAACATTTGCACTGTAATGAGATCAACTACACTCAAACCTCATTATAACAAAGTCGCATCTGCCACAAAAAATAACTTCGTTATATCCGAAAATTCGTTATAAACGTTTATTTGTAACACTGTAGCTATGACAAGACTATTCTTCATTTACTTCGTTATAACCAATAATTTGTTATATCCGTGTTCGTTATAACGAGGTTTGAGTGTAGTCCATGAATTGAGCGCACAATGTGTAATCATCGCACCTTCCATTTACCACAATAACTTCAATTTAGTTGCTGCTGTGAATTTCAAGCACAACACAAAATGCAGGCGCCATCCTTCCAAACATAATAAACGGTCGCTTCAAGACATTAACGTGTGCTTTTACTGACTTTTTTATTGCAATGTGTTGATATCACAATCTTTGTGTTACCGCGGAACATAAATGAGGTGGTGCAAATGTCACTCAGAAATAAACAAAAATAAGAATCTGAACCACTTGTATCACAGGGTACTTCTTCTTAGGCATATAATTGTGGGACTGTTGGTTAGCAGTTACCTGAACAGCCTTAGCTGTGCTTAGCTGTGCTTAAGATTCCCTATTATTAATGCAGTTCTGAATCCATTACGGAGAAATTTTTCGACTTGCAAATGAATTCTGGCACTGTGGTACTTGGATTGTCCTCTATAGAAAAAAAAATAGAGAGAGAGAAAATTGAGTATTACATGAAAATCATCTGTGACATAGCAGTTGTAAAACCGAGTTTCCGATGGCTATTATAACTTGCATTATTCACCATAAGAAAGCATAAGTTTTAGCCCATAAAGCAAGTGGAACATTCTCGCATGAGTGTCATGCTCATAATCATGCAAAGAAAAGAAAACTGTGTTCAAGTCTTACAGTTTTAATGTTCCTGTGAGAAACACATGTGTGAAACATGTTGATGCTTCTGAAATGCTGGCACCATAGAGTTTCTTACAATAATACCTAGAGGGGAATCTGGCGCTAGTGTCTATGCGGGCTCCTTGAGCAGCGCTTCAACCACCATGGGAATGATGGGAAGTACAGGCTTCGGATCTGCTTCGGATGCATTAGGTTCTTGAGATTCGCAACGCTTGTTTGCTGAGTGTAAAACAAAGTGATATGAAGTTAATTCCAATTAAAACTTGCTTCATTCTTTTGTACGTAAAACTTATTGCAAAAAGTTTGCGTGACCGTGAGATGGAACTGAAACTTGGACAAATTCAACCAACAGGGTATGCATTGCTCTGCAATTGTGTTCCAGATTTGGCATCACCAAATAATGAATTATTTTTGTACAACACTTGAAAAGAAGCACGCTTGTTTTTCCCTCGAAAGTACGCATTATCTATTTATGGAAATAACAGTACTGTATTGAGTGAGAAACACTTAACGTATCGTCTGCTGCGATGCCAGGTGCGTCTGTTCAAGTGGTCTACCTCCAACGCATCTCTCGTTTTGTTGTGAAGTCAAGTCAGAGGAGCGCGACGGTGCGTCTACTTAGCTTCGCCGTCGTTTTGCAGCTGATTTGAACGAGTTTTGGTAAGACGCGCTTATCAAGCAAACGTGAACTCGATGCAGTTTGCTGCACTGACATGGGACGCTACATCTGTGCGCAGCGGTGAGTGCACGACGCTTTGCTAAAACTGTCATATACAACCTGTAAAGCTGCAGCGTCGCAGCAAACCAAGAGATCTAGCGGTCTTCAGCCTCTTTGAACAACAAAGGCGCTGCTCGAGTGCTTTGAAACGCACCCCACTACCCATGCCTCGCGAAGAACGAAACTGAAACTGTAGAAAAAGATCTGTAGACAGTTCGCTAGCTAACGCCATCCAATCCGAAGCCTGTACTTCCCATCATTCCCATGGTGGTTGAACGATCGCAGCGCCAGTTTCCTCTCTAGGGTATTGTATGAAACTCTATGGCTGGCACAGTCATGTATCTTGCCTAACTGAACTTCGTAATTGCCTTGCATTTTACGGAGGATTGCAAAAGAAAAGAAATGTGGATATTGATGTGTGTTATGTGAGATGAGTAGATATTGAATACAGAGTGGGAACAAAGTAATTCAAAGATAGCAGGCTCCTTACACACGTTAAAAAAAAAAACACTTAGAAAGTGCCAACTGTGTCCTGGAGTGCCACTTCCCTGTTGAATGGCACATTGCACTTTTTTCAAATGTAATAGGAGCGTTCTGCGTGCTTTGTGTGACAGTGTGGGATTGGAGGGCAATGTTCACTGCCAGTCATCGCATTTTATGAGCCGACAATTATGCTGAATATGTTCTCAGTAAAGCGCCACTGTGTACATTTCAATGCATGCCACCGACTGCTTATCCAGATTACACAGTGATGGTGCTGCCAACTATAGCCTGATCTTACAGCCAATGACCCCAGAACTAAGAGTTGGTGAATTAATTAAACCAATGTCACAGTGACACACAGAAAGAAAAAAAAGACATCTTGCTGGGCCTTCTACTTTTTCTCACATTCACGTCTTGTTCCTGCACTATAGTAGAACACATATTCAAAACTGCTATTGTTCTCGGCTGAAAAAAAAAGGTGTCCAACTGTTTCCTTTTTCTTTCATCAGGAAATCTGAAGACCCAAGTGCAATGAGGTTCATGATATCTGCAGAGGCAAGAGCTTTGGTGTTTTGTGCTCCTACATGCATGCTTGCTTCTTTCACCAGTGGCTGACCCTCGAGGCCTGTCTATTTCAGTGTGGGCAGCCTTTCATTCAGCGGGATATGGAGTTTCTGCAGATTAGGATCAAGGGCCAGAGTTTTATGCTTCACCAGATACGAAAGATGGTCGGTCTGGTCATTGCCATCATGCGTGGGCACACGGACCAGTCTACCATCCGCCGGGCATGGGGCCCTGAACGGGCAAGTGAATTTTTGACCTTTCACAGCATTCCCATCGGCGTTTAGGAGTGGTTACTTCCATTTTGCTCGAAGTGCCTATGTCAACCTGGCAGTTAGGATTGGTGTAGATATAACAGATCCATTTATATGCTTTAGTTTCAGTGAAGTGCTGCTTTGGCTATTTGTGTGGGAGTGGTACTTTTATTAACTAGTGATAGCGTGCATTCTCAATGGTAGGGCTACCAGAAATGTGGCAAATATGCAGAATATTATATTTAAATAATCGTTTAATGAAGCTCTCAGCGACTGGCAGCTTCTGTAAGTACTGAAGAAATGATCATAGAGTGAGCATTCCTTAGCTCCAAACTAATTTACTGTGGCAATGCGCAAACTTCCCACTGCGAAGACCTCCACCTTCTTTTTGGTTGCCTACTTTTCCCTCAAATAATCGTGCTCAAGCACCTTTGGGAACTAGATAAGAAGCCAGTGGTTATAGGATGGTCATTTGTGAGGAAGCCTGTGGTTGTATGAAAATGCTTAGAAATTTGGAAAAATGTAAATTACCTCCAGTGGGTAACTACACAGGTTCTGTGGTATTACAGAAGTAAAAGTGTGCATTAGCTATGTTCCGACTTTATCTTACTTCTGCTGTATGCAACTTCTTATGACATAGTAGTGCATATTGTGAAGTTTGAAATAATATGCATGGAAACACTTTAGCACTCTCAGGCTTCCTATGTCAATGTAGGCTAGATTCATTTCATTTAACTATAAATTAGGAATGTTTTATTCACAGCTGTTTGACAAAAGCTTATGAAAGTTTTTTGTTGTTGTTGTTGCTGTTGAAGGTAGTCCAACCTTGTACTATATATTTGAAAAATATTTGATTCAGACAGTCTTGCTGCATTATGTTTGTTTTCCTTTCTTTCGTGTACTATTAATATGATGTTGTGTTATGGTTAATGGAATAATTTTCGAGAACTTGTGTAGCACAGTCATATTTTCTGTCTCCATTAGCCAGTAGGACAAAGTACAAGCATTTGTGTATTTACCTGGCTGATCATTGCCATGTATGCTTATTTTGTGCTGTGGAACACTGTTTTCACATGCATGACAAAGAAAAGTTTACATCAGCTTGCCTTTGTCTTGTCAAGAACAGTTTCTGTGTAGTGCGGATAATGTCATCCTTGTCCACTACAGCATTGCTTGTTCTGGCCCCTGCAACACTACCACTCGCAGTCTGTGGAGCACAAAACCACCAATCTCCAATATTGCCACGCCCACTTCTTGTTTTATTTTTATATATTCGAGTTTCACCCACAAAAGCTGTTAGCAACTGTCGGCACAGATCGCGCAGCAGTGTTCGTGAAGCTTCACGATTGTCTGAGATCATTTTGTCAAGATCACATGCAGGATGTGAATAGTCGAGTTTTTTCTAAAGCTTTAGCAAGCACCAGTGATAACGCTAGAACCTTCGATGCTGCATGTATAAATACCGACGCGCCTTACTGCAGATCAGATTATCCATGGCCGACGCTCTGTTCGCCGCTATCAGTGCACAGTGCGTATGGCTGTAGTTTGACTTTCCGTTTCCCGGCCACAAGTTCGGCCAAATGAAGAGTTTCATCTTGGACACGCCGGCTGCTGCCTTTGTCAATGTCACGACCCTGTGATTATATGCACACTGTTCCAGTAACGTGTTCATAACGTGATGAAGATGGGGGGTAGATGTGGCCTGCTGACAACAAAAAAATTATGTGTCGATGAGTCGGTGGCGACAGCAGTCATTGTCAGCATAATGGAATGGGCAGATAGACTGGACTGACAAAGCAAACCCAATTTCAAGCTGTGGCAGTAAATTTTACAACAGAAATTTCAGTTTTGTGGTACTGTTTCTTTTTGTAGCATGTGTAATGCTTTGACTGTTTAGTTGACTTCTACTAGAGAGCATTTGCACTATTTTGGTAAACTTGGTACTTACCACTTCTTAATTCTCGAGGTGTGCATATAACATGTTTCTGTGTAACAGGTGCATATATAACAGGTTTCATACTTCCCATGCCTCTTTCAAATTCAGCTGGACATCCCCATTGCACCACCACTAGGCCTGATGCTTGAGCACTTGCACTATGACCGCTACAATAAGCGCTACGGTGGAGATGGTCTGCATGAGCCACTCTGTTGGGAGGCAAAGCAGGTGTGTGTCACTGTGCATTTCATTTGTTATGACAAGAGACTTGGAGAAGCTCATGTCCCACATATGTATGTTTGTCTTCAAGCCACTGAGCCCACTGGTACCAATTCTGTGCTGATGTATTGAACTATGGCTTGTTCACTTATACAGCAAATATACTTGTGAATTAAACAAAACTGTTGATGCATTCAGTATGTGTCACGCTGATGCTTGGCACATGCATACTGCTCATGCCAACTGTGTTACACTGTCGGATGCCAGCACAATAGTTTTGCAGATAAATTTATTCCTGAGTGCCTCTCAGTTATGTAGGAAAACATTACAAAACATCTTTCCTATAGACGTGTTGCATTTGTAATGTTATTGTTAGTTGCATTTGAAATGCGTAGCATTTACTTCCTAAAGTAACTCATTGTCATCCAATATTTTTTGGCAGCTAAAATTCAACCATTTGGCCATTACGTAACGTAATGCAAGTTTGATAGTTTCATAATAAGTGCATCTCCCCTACAATTGTTTTGTCAGTACCACATACTTTATTTAAATTTGCTGTCATTTTTATTGCGGTAGCAATTATATAGACACTCCAAATGAAAATTTGCAGTCACTGTCACTGCGGTTTCTATAGAAAATCCAAGTGCAGTAAGATCCTATTGTGTGCAGTAAACTGCATAATCAAAGGCAGTGTGCCGGGGTAATTAGATTGAGTGCATGGTGGTAAGGAAGACTATGAAGGGTAGGTGCAGTAGAGAGGGGAGGCAAATGGTTGGTAAGAGGGGAAGTAGGTGAAGTGTGCGTTTCCTCCATCAGTCAATGCAGCAGATGTGGTGGGGCTGTTCCGTTGCTTCATGCAGTGCCACTTGAAAGGGCAGGAGGGAGATGTGGTTGACGTGTAAGAAAAGGATGCCACTTCTATAGCCCTGCAGGGGAGCACGTAAAAGGTGGCGGAGGGGTCAAAAGCCGAGCGAGCTGAGGTGGCTGGTCACATTATGTGCATTCTCTGCATGCCTAATGTTGGAGGTCAAGTTATCTCAGAGAAGTGGGAGGCAGTCTGATACTCTTGCTCACTTCTGTTTACATTTATCATGCTGGCATTGTGAAAGCCAGCATTCGAGGCCATCGAGTGGGATGTTTTTCATGCCTACCTCACACAACACGCACGTTTGTTAATTTTTAAGTGACTGTTTTCTGCACTATATAGGGCTGTTAAAAATATGAACCCTACTTTGTGTAGTTGTCTAGCACAATGCTATCTCTATCAAATTATCAGTGCCCTACTTTTTGGGCACATGTGACTTCTTTCTCTCCTCATGCAACAATAATAATAATTTTCATTTGGACTATATTAAAGAGGGAAATTATATATAATCTCTGTGAAGGCGGTTGTGTGTGAAAGGAAGTTGTATGCTGCCATGTAAAAGTGCAACTGCTCTATCAAACTACTAATCTCAGTTTTTGTGGGTTCACTGTCAGTCTGTACTTTTTGTTTCAGCTCAAATGCAGTTGGAACAACACTTGAACAAGCTATTCATACCTACCAGCAACTGCAGCAAGCATTAACATTGGTTGCTGAGAGATTTCTTGGCTTAACATCTCCAATAGTGACAAAAAAAGAAAGGCTAAATCAGTTTATAGTGATGAATTGTTCTTTGAAAACTCCATTTACGATAGTGTCATGATAATAGGTTGATAATGAGAAGAGAAAATGAAAGCCAAAGTTTCATTTCATTTTTAACTTTCACGCTGAAACCACAACACCAGTACGTCATTGCAACATCATTCACTTTCAAAGTATTTTTTTGTATTTAGGTCACTTTGGCTCCTTTAATTTTTTCATTCATTTTTACAAATAAAGAATTATTGATGCTTAAGTAGATGTCATCAAAATCTACAATTTCACAGTGAGCTGGTACAAAACATTTAAGGCAATGTTGCCACCACTCTTTTTCATTCATGCCTTTTCCTGCTTACCAAGTGTCTTCTTGCAGCAAATGTAGCAATTCTGGTACTTAAGAAGGGTGGTTTATCATTTTTGTCTTGTGAAATCAGTCTTCTGTTCACCGTTTCCATAATGATAAATGTGGCTTGGCAAGTGTGGCACAAAACACATCACTAAATTCGCCATATTGCAGTTTTTGTGATTTGTTCAATTTCTCTGTCATGCAGTGTCATGCAATGATTTGCTGCACTAATGAGTAGGGGTGTGCGAATATTCGAAATTTCAAATATTTTTCGAACAGTGTTTGCTATTCGACTCGATTCGCACTGAAATTTTACTAATCTAACTTCCCAAAGACAAATGCAGTCAACGTCCGGTTGAAAGATTAGATTTTCAATATACTTCACCTCATTACACTCTCGTATTGCGGCAAAGCTGCCTTTCAAGCTCCGTTGCGGTCGAACTTAGGCAAGAGACAGTCAACGTCCGTTTATTATCTTCCAAGTGCTTCTGCAGTCATGTGTTTGTGATTCTTTCGTACACCTTGCCGATGCAGGATGTCAGCGAAATGGGTCTGAGGTTTTCGATTGCCAACTTCTTGCCTGGTTTGGGGATCATCATTATTCTTGCGTGTTTCCACATCGCTGGCACCGTGCCTTGTTCCCAATGTTGGTTGATGAAGGCCGTGAGTGCAGAGATAGACTTGTCGCTGAGATTTCTTATCATGGCGTTTGTGATGCGGTCTGTGCCCGCCGCCGTGTTACTGGTAGTAGCTGCGATGGCCGCTCTCATTTCATTTTCAGTTATAGGTTCATCCATTGTTGGGTTCGGTTGTCCCACGTATGATGTTGTGCATGGCTCTGAGGGAGCAGGATCTCCATAGCATTTGGTCTTGATGGCGTCGACGAGGTCTTGTTGGCTGCCTGGGTAGGTGTGTAGTAATCGCTCCAGGGCCTTGTGTCCCTCTCCTTTGGTCTTGGTGGGGTCGAGGATGGCTTTGAGGATGTGCCATGTCTTGGCTGTACCCAGGGTGCCGTCCAGGGAGTCACAGAATTTATACCAGTTCGCCGACACGAGTTGCATGGCGTATTCTTCCGCTTCCGCTGTTATTTTCGCTATGCGTGTCCTCAGTTTCCTATTGTTCTTCTGCTTTTTCCAGCGGCGGGTAAGCCCTTGTCTGGCGTCCCACAGATGTAGTAAATGGGAATCCACCTCCGGGATTTCTGTTGTTCTGACTATTTCTTTTGTGTGGTGTTCTTTTTGTCGACAAAGTTTGTTGCACCAGTCTTCCAAGTTTGTGATTGTCTCTTCATCCTGTTCTTGGGCTTCCCTCATTTTTTGCCAGTCAGTTAATTTGGCTGTGCCAATATCCCTGCGTAGGCGTCCGGTCTGTAGTGTTATGTTCAGTATGTAGTGATCACTTCCCAAGTTTTCGAGTGTGTTGTGCCATTCGGCTCGTGTGGTTTGTGTGATGAAAGTGAGGTCGGGTGTTGTGTCACGTGTTACACTGTTTCCCTCCCTTGTCGGTGTGCTGGGGTCTGTGATGACCATGAGTTGACACAATTCCATCGTTGTCTCCAGCTGGAGGCCTTTCCAGTCACGCCTCTGGTATCCCCATAGCATGTTCTGCGCGTTGAAGTCGCCCATAATGACTAGTGGGTTTTCTTTGGCGAGGCAAAGGGTGTCTCGGAAGAGTTTGGCAATGGTAGCCCGCCTCTGACGTGGGGGGCTATAGATGTTTAAAATGAAAGCACTTTGTTTCTGGTTGCCTTTGTAGACGAGTTCGAGGAGTACATGCAGTACGTCTATGTTGTCGTCCAGTTTATGTTGTATAGTTGTGATGTTTTTATCCACGAGCGTGGCTACCTTCCACTTGTCATCTTGACTCGAGTGATATGCTTCATATCCCTGAAGTGTTGGTCGGGTACCGATCTCTTGTAGGGCGATGACCCCTGGTGGCCTTGAAGATTGAGCGATCAGTTGTGTCAGCAGCCCTTTTTTCTTTCGGTACCCGCGGCAGTTCCATTGCCAGAGTTCTAAGTTTTCTTTGACTTGCTTGCGTGGTCTAGGCATGTTTAGACGTGGTTGCTTTTGTTTGAGTCTGGGGTATGTGGTTTGATCCTGTCGTAGAGGTTATCTTGTGGAGGTTCTGTCGTAGTCTATTGCGTAGTTCCGTGTGGTGAATCTTGTCTTTGGCCGTGCTGTCTTTCGGTGCTTCTGTTTCTGCAACTGCTGCCTGTGTGCCGTTAAGTGCAGTCTTTGTCAGCTGTCCCAGCTGAGTGCGAATGTCGTCCATGAAGGCCTGCATCTGGGTGCGGATGGCCTCGAATTGGTGCTGCAGGTCAGTGATGGCTTGGTGTGACACTGTTTCCTGTGGTTTCTGTGTGAGTTGTGTCACTAGTTCTTTGAGGTGTCTGTTTTCTTGTGTGAGTGTTTGTACCTGTGTTTTTATGCTCGCGAGTTCCTGTTCGAATTTTGCGGATGGTGGAGACTGTTGGTTTTGGTGCGAGTGGGAAGCTGCTGCTGTCCGGCTTACCCTGTCTTTGTTGGCATCGGTCCCTGTGGGGGGACCGATGCCTTCCCTATTTTGTTGGTGCTGGGAGAACCCGTTGTCATCGGGTGCTGCGGTGGCTGCTGCCTGCCTCTGGTGCTGGGGCATCGACCTCGATCGTCGTTTGGGTGACTGGGATTGAGGCCTGGGTTGTAGGCGTGAGCGGGACTTAGTTCTCGAACTGGAAGCTGGCGGAGACCTGTGGGCATTTGGCGGCTCGGTGATGGCAGGTGGCGGAGATCGGTGGGCACTTGGCGGCTCGGTGGTGGCAGGTTTTGGCCAGGTCTGAATGCGCTTTAGTTTGTTTTCGCATTCTTTTGCGGCTGTGAGATGGGGCCCTCCACACAGGGCGCACTTCGGAACGCAGGTGTGACCGGCTTCTGGGTTTGGAAGGTTGCAAACGTCGCATGCTCGAGCCGTTGGGTTGGGGCATACGTCTGGTCGGTGTCCGGGGCTTCGGCAGATGGGGCAGAACTGCCTTGTCGGCTGGTAGCATCGGCAGGGCATCTCCCCTCCATAGAAGTAGACCAATTGAGGCAGTTGGGGGCCCTCAAAGTGGAGCAGTGCCGTCTGCGATTGTCCGAGCATGCAGGCTCGCACGATGCGAACTCCATGTGTGCGTACCCGAAGATTTGCTAGAAGCTCTTCTTCGCTGGTGCCCGCGTCGATGCCGTGCACGACACCTTTAGACAGGTCCTTGGGTGTTGACAGATATACCTTCACAGGGTGTGGCCGTTCCTGGAAGGTGAGGCTCGTAATTTTCACGAGTGTAGCCGCCGTAGCTTCGTGAGGGGTGCTCACGATGATGATGTTCGACCCGCGTCTCAGGCGGACGATGAAGTCTTCCCCCTTGCATGCTGACGCCCGTCCAGTGGCTTGGATGATCGCCTTGGCCACCTGATAGGAACGCAGTTCTCGAACGATCAGCCCTGGGCTCGGGCGAATTATGACCTTCAGGTCAGCGCGCGGGAGCGGTGGCACGCGTTGGCGAGGCCTACTCCGTGCGTCCGCGTTGTCGGGAGCTTCTTCGGCGTGCTCGCACGGCTCACCGGTGTCTGGCGTCCGGGTTAGGGCTAGTTCTGCCGGCGTGGATTTCGATGTAGAAGTGCGCTCGCCCGGTTCCTGTTCACCAGAGATTTGTTGTTTTCACAGGCGGCGTCGCCGATGAAGGGAGAAGACCGTTTGCCATTGATATTCTTGATGCATGAGCTGTTCCGGGAGTACGAGAGACGGCCCCGGCGAGGCCTCGTCCATTGGGGCATTGTCTTGTGTCTTGGGCGCATCTTCCATATTTTCTGTGGTGTTTGGTAGAAGGGCGACGTTGTCCAGGTTTCGGGTGATCGCAGCGACCAGGGTTGGGTTGCCTCCGCGGCTCACGAACGACGCATCAGCCGCCTGTGGGTCTCCGGCGCCCCGGCGTTTGGTTTAGGCCTAACCTTCCCGTCGGCAGCGCCCAGCGGGTTGGGGCTCTCGTTGCTCGTAAAACTTCGACTCGCCAAAAATTTTGGTTCGATTGAGTCGCCTGAACGTTTACGATGGCGCTCCACTCATCCCAGTGGCGTCCGGGAATTTCAACTGCTTGGGAAGTTCAATAGTCGCGGAGACGACGCGACGAACACAGCACCTCCGCCGCCATCTTCACAGGACGTCCTGTCGTCGCAGGACGTACTACTACAACTCAAGGAAGAGGTTCTCAGCAACGTTCCCCGCAACGGTGAACACGTCCTCTTAGCCATCGACATTAAAGGGGCTTTCGACAACATCAGCCACCAAGGAATACTGGAGGGGCTCGCAAAGACCAACTGTGGTGAAAGAACATACAAATACATTCAGAGCTTCTTAAGCCAACGCACAGCGGAGTTGAAGATCGGAGAGCTCCAGACTCCTGCATACCAACCTCCCAACAAGGGCACGCTGCAAGGAGCAGTAATATCACCCACGCTCTTCAACGTAGCCATGGTCGGCCTTGCCAGAAAACTGCAGGAGGTGGAAGGGCTCCGACACGCCTTCTATGCAGACGACATGACACTCTGGACCACAAAAGGATCACTCGCTGAAAAGGAAGAGCGCCTGCAAACTGCAGCTCACATCATCCAAGAATATGTCAGCCAGCGGGGTCTACAGTGCTCCCCAGAGAAATCTGAAATCTTACGTGTATGGCGAAGCAGACGTAACCACGCAGCCTCCACAGACCCATCACAAAAACTTGAGGTATACCTCAATGGAAACCTCATACCAGAGAAACCATTGATCAGGATCCTGGGCATGTGGCTGCAGAGTAACCAACGAGCCACCCACACCCTTATGCTCCTCCAAACCAGCGTCAAGGCTATATCACGCATGATATCTCGGGTGACATCTAAGAAAAGAGGGATGAAGGAAGGAGACACCCTTCGACTTGTTCGAAGCCTGGTGGTAAGCCGAATAACATATAGCCTACCTTATTATAATCTCACACAATCTGAGACCAGACGGGCCGACACCCTCTTGAGAATGGCATTCAAGACTGCTCTCCGTCTGCCAACGAGTACATCCACTGAGAAATTGATGGCACTGGGGCTTCATAACACCCTCAGCGAACTTGTTGAAGCCCTTCACGTCTCACAACAACAGAGACTTGAGCGTACTCGCACGGGCCAGCAGGTCCTAAAAACCCTAGGATTCCAAGCCTCGACAACGAGAGCCCAGGAAACCTGCGAGATACCTCGTCATGTCCGGGAGGGCTATCACATTGCCCCAATTCCACGCAACATGGACCTCAACCTACACAGCGGCAGAAGGAGAGCAAGGGCCCAATACTTCCAGAAAACCTATCGATTCCAAACTATAGCCCGTTTTATGGACGCGGCCATGTATGGGACGACGACTAAAGGAGCAGTGGCAGTGGTATGCGACCGCCGAAGCCACATAACCTCTGGAGCATCTGTCCGCCCTTGCAAGATCACAGAAGCCGAAGAGCTGGCCATCGCACTTGCCATCCGCGAAGGCCTGCATGCAAACAAGCCGCTGACAATACTCACAGACTCCCAGCAGGCCTGCAGGAACTTCCTACAGGGCAGAATTGGTGTGCCTGCGGCACATGTCCTTGCACAAATACCAAGGGAAGGCAAGGACGACTCCTACATACAGACCGTCATATGGATACCAGGCCACTCTGGCATCACGGGTAACCTGCACGCCGACCGGGCAGCTCGAGGCTTCGTACACAACCGAGCGCTCCTTACGTCGACTGCAGCGGACCCGGAGCCAGTTGACCTCCAGTATGCCACAATACTGAATTACCACAGAGGGCGACGCCTACGGTATCCACCACCTCATCAAAAGCTTGCGACGAAGGAGGCCACTGCATGGCGTAGACTCCAAACCGGAACCTACAAAAACCTACACACACTACACCGCATGCACCCCACATCTTACAGGGATGAATGCCCATGGTGCGGGGCCGCACCAACCCTGTACCACATTACGTGGGAGTGCACACTACACAACCTTGAACACCACAACATGAACACCTCATGTGAGCAATGGGAGGCACTGCTGTCCAGCCCGGCCCTCGACGACCAGATCAGGCTCGTTCAGAGAACAGAGCGGATGGCAAGAGCCAGCGGAGCCCTGGACTAAGGGCCCCGACCATCAGCAAGGCCCCTACGGGGCAATCCACAGGAGCTTTGCCTGTACATAAATAAAGTTTGTCATCATCATCAACGTCCGTTTAGAAGTGGTCCCTAGATTTTCAGTATGCTTCACCTCCTCACACCCCCGTATTGTGGCAAAGCTGCCTTTCAAGCTCCGTTACGGTCGAACTTAGCCAAGAGACAGTCAACGTCCGTTTAGAAGTGGTCCCTAGATTTTCAATATGCTTCACCTCATCACACCCCCGTATTGCGGCAAAGCTGCCTTTCAAGCTCCGCTACGGTCGCAAATGTATTAACTCGAAAAAACGCTAGTTCCAGTATGGAGATGAAAGATGTGGCAGAGTTGGGGGCTCAATTAATGCTGTTTTGGACCTGAAACTTGGTCAGGAAGTCCGAAAAATCGGACGCCGAAGCTTTTTAGCATCCAAAATTTCAGATGTTCTTATATATCGACGTGTACGAGGCAGATTTGGAACTCCGGACTTGAAGGGAGCACACCCTTGTCTGCCACATCAGTTGGGCTTCCACAGAACTTGAAAGAGGAGGAGAGGCTGAGGAAATGGCATCTCTGCCTATCACGTGTAAAGTGTTGTCGGCAACACTTTGGTTGCACCAAATCATGTACATAAGTACAATTCAGCCTCTACATTGCCTCATTCTTGATAAGAAAGACAACTATGAAATATGACCCCAGCAGCGCTTCATCAACCTAGCGAAAAGAAACACTTTCATGTTGCTTTCTCACAAGAACATACTTAGGGATTCTCTGCAAATTTTTCTGTAATTTCACTTTGAATTATTCAAAAAATGTTTGAGAAATATTAGAAAATTATTCGATTCGACTCGCACTCAATCTTTGTTATTCGAATTCGCTTCGAACCCAAAATTTTGCTATTCGCACAGCTCTACTAATGAGATGACATAAAGGCCTGTTTTAAACAGGTGCCAGCAGAAACTTGGCCTTGCATTACTGAGTGCAGCTGCTTATCAGATTTTGTAGTTTACTGTTTGTTCTGCAATAACCTAAAGAATAAGAAAGCTTTGAGACGCATTCCACACAGCGTAATTTTGTGATGATGCCAATGCATGTGCTTAGACTTTGATATTATATATATGGAATGTTCATTCACTGATCTACAATACCGTAAAGATAACTTTCATAATGCTTGTAGAGTTGTTTTTGCTTGATGCGTAGTGCAACTTGATTATTCCCAAAAGGATTGCAGTGTAGTAGAATGGAACTAGGCTCTCAAGACTGAGCTTTTGTACATTGGTCATGTTCAAATGGCTTTTCCATACCTGCCAACTCTCACGATTTGCCTGGGAGACTAGAATTTTGAGCATTCCTCCTGATTGTATGGGCACAGCCACAAGTCGCCTAAAAAATAGCCCTAACTCCGCTGCCAAAAGAAAATAAAGGAGGGCAATTTTAAAATTTTCTGGCCTTGGTTACGTGCCGGACGCTTCGTAAAGCTGCCATATGACACAGATTAAAGGGACACTAAAGGCAAATAACAATTTATGTCAGAGTGAAAGCTCAATGTATGACAACGTCTAAAACAGCAATATTATCAACAGCAGTGCCCTACTTACTGAGAAATTAAGCTAAATGTATCACATGATGAGCGCCACAAGCGGCACATTTTGAAAATGATCCCGATGACGTATGAGAGTCTGCCTACAATTAATCACTAGAAATCAAACTAGCAGCAATAAAAAAAGAACCTTCCGTGCATCAAGAGATGTAATAAAATGCTGATTGTTCGTTTCTGTTTGATTCATGGAAAAAAGAACCTCTTTGGCGTTGCCATGGGGAACGGCACGCGTGGTTCAAAGGTTCCGTTTTCGCCAAACTGCGCTTCGCCCGGCGCCCTGGTTCGCTCACGCGGTCGCGTCTCAGTGGTAGTTTCGGTATCGCGTACTGCCGCGTGTGTTTTGCGCGCTCGTGAAAGTCGCTCTGACAGAAAGTTCGACAAAATGCCACATGCATGTGATGTTGCCGGATGCCCGCCGCGCAGTAAAGGCGGGCAACGTTGGGCACGGCAGCAGTGACATGTGAAAGACTGATTTCAGGCGGGTGATTTGAAGTGCGCTAACGCGATGCGGACCACTAAAACGTGATTTTATTTCAAAATAAGCACTTCCTTGTCATAAAAATAGCACTACGAGGTTTCTGGACCGCTATTTCAACAATCAACGTAGACTTAATATTTGCCTGTAGTGTCCCTTTAAGCATGTCGTTTTCATCACTTCTTCTGGTACTGTGGAATGTACCAATGTCATTGTACAAGTGGCGCGCTGAAAACAAAGTTGTTATAATTTTAATTCAGTAGAGAAACCATGTTAATTTTGTACTACAGCGATGCACAATGGCTATTTTTGTTATGACGTTTCATCATGTGGCAGTGACTGCAATGGCTGGGCATTTTGACTGGCTTGACACAACAAGTCGCATGTAATATTCATATGGTCCCAGCAAGGCCACAGTATTGTGTGCTAAAAATGATAAAAACACTTGATACAAAAGGATTTCTGTTTTTAAATGTCAAATTTTGAAAACATTTGCAAAACAATGCTAAGTACATTATGCAACGACCACCATGCTGCGAAACTCTCTATAAGAGACGCGTGGTGATTGTAACCAGCTATTGACGTGAGTGGCTGAGTGAAACGTGAAAAGGAACGTTTTTTCTCTTCGTCTGCTGTTGTTTTGATAGTTGAAGACTAATAACTTCATTTCCTGTGCACCAATATTGCGGGCTTTTTTCCCCCCCGTTCATCTCAGTATTCTACGCTACACGAAGTCCAGTGCAGCAGAAGGCAGATGAACAAAAGTTGCTGTAGTACATTGGCATCAGGCAGACAAGTGTGTCAAGACTGGGAAGGAGCTACTATCTGTCCTAGGACACAGCATGTTTTCCCCCATAATACACACCCTTGCACACGCCATACATAATTAAGACTACTAGTATGATTGCCGACATCTAGGAACCTTAATGGCAGTTATTCAGAGCTGTCCATGGCGTTGCTGCAGCCATGAGAATCAATAAATAAAAATGTATGCCAGTTTTGTTTTGTCCCCTGCCAATTTATGAATCTCCTGAATTTCAAGGCCCCCAGGTTGGCTGGTATGCTTTTCATTGTTACGGGCTTTTGTGTGTCAATTGAACAGTTTGTTCACCTTGTTGCAGATTTCAAATGATGGTTGCAGTGGCAGGCATTGAGCGTTCCTTCTTGCTTTTGAACGCAGGACTTGATCCAGGCATTCAAGGAGAAGCACATCTTCCCCACAATTGTGGAGACGGAGAAAAATGAAAAGTCGTATCCTTTTGGCTGTTAAATTTATTGTGTCCAACTTCTTTCACATTTTCAGAATTCTGAGCTTGGCTTTCCTTCCCTCATCTAATTGAAAGTGCAAGCATTCACACAGCTGTGCTTTTGAAGCTCAGTTGTATAGACAACACTATTAGTGTTGCGTGTCAGTAAAAGCTCCTTCACACTTGCGACGAGCACCAGCCACGTGACCATTTGCGACGGGGAACCAAATAGCAACTCAAGGCAACCGATGTTCACACCTGCACGCAACCTGCGTGCAACCTAAGCTTGTCACCATACCGAATTCACATCGGCTCGAACCATAGGTCGGCGAACTCACTCAGACTCAGATCAGGCCATGAGTCTGAGTCTGTGCGAGTCTGGGTGAGTAATATTTTCATGCGTTTGAGTCCGAGTGAGTCCGGCTGAGGAAAATTTTAGTGAGTCTTGAGTCCGAGTGAGTGCAGTTGAGGAAAATATTCGTGAGCCTTAGTCCGAGTGAGCCCTAAACGCAAAATATATTTCTTGAGTGAGTCTGAGTGAGCTCCATTTCTTATTGCCGACCTATGGTCCTATCTACTCGTCTTCAGCATTACTATCAGTCTTATATTGGCTTACGCTTATACTCAAATCTATTCACATATATCTCAACGCACATGTGTTCATGCGCCACGTCAATATTTATTGATCAGAGGCGTGAGTTGGGGGTGGGGGTGCCGTGACCTCGTCCGCAAGCTCTTTCACGGGAAGTTCCTGACAAAAATATCTCGTGAGTCGCGTATTTCATAAAAATATCCTTACTGGATTGAAACCACTGATAACTCGTATGCGAACGTACAAGATCAAAAGGTGTACTGTAGAGCACCGATTATGCGAGATAATGGCTCTAAAGAGCATAGACACCATGATCGAAAAAGCTAACTTTACGCTAACGGACTCCCGAGACGACTCACTCAGGCTCACTCAGATTCAGGCCAAGCCGTGAGTCTGATTAAGTCTGGCTGAGTAATTGTTGGTGAGTTTGAGTCCGAGTGAGTCTGGTTAAGAAAAAGTTTAGTGAGCTGGTTGAGGAAAATTTTGGTGAGTCCGAGTCTGAGTGAGCCCTCAGAGCAAAATATATTTCTTGAGTGAGTCTGAGTGAGCTCCAATTTTTTTGTCGACCTATGGCTCGAACTTCCATTGCCGTATAAGATAAGCTGACATCCTGTTCCTGTACACCTGATTGGTTAAGAGGTTTGCAACTTCAGTCGCACGACTGAAAAATCAAGCAGCAAGTGACTGAGCCAAAGCAGTTGCTTTGCGACCACAGCGGCCATTTGCAACTAAGTTGGTCGCTTTACCAGTGTTAGTCGCAAGTGGGAATGAGCCTCAATTGCAATTTCAGAGGTTTAGTCAAATTCTAACACAGTGTGTCTTCAGATAAATGCTTGTACTGTGTGCAAAATTAATTTTGTACTAGCCAAACAGAAGTTAATCTGCCTAGTAACTCGCGTAAGTTTACATGTCATTCCCTCAAGATTATTTAGAAGGTAATTTCAAGGAGGGACTGGGTCAAGTTACGATGCAGTCTAACTGCTGAATCTTTAACACTGTCAAGTGGTTTCAGTGGCAAAGGCAAGGGCTACTTGGCCACATTATGCTGTCACCTTGTGCTGCTTGTTTGGTTACTTGCTTCAGGCCCAGCTTGCAAATTTTCAGCGGAAGCTTTAAATTCCCTCCATTTTTGTTATCTGGTTACCCCTCACTTTACACTTTAGCGCTTCTCTACCCTGTTGTAAGCACATAGTTCACATGTAAATGATCTCTTTTTGCATGGCACATATTTCCGATGACTGTGTTTATCAGAATGTTAAACTGGATGGAGAACCTGCCACTTCACTCCTACGATGTACGTGAGCCAGGACCACCGACGCTTGAAGATGCAGAGCTATGTAATTTGGCTGGGAGTGATGATGATGGTCCAGACGATGAGGCAAGTTGCTGCAGTGTTGAGGATGTCAGTTTGCTTCCAGTTGTTTTAAACTTTATTAGACCAAATCACATTGTGGCCAGGCTTATCAGTGATGTCTTAAAAGAAAAGTCGTGGAGCTTTTTTACCTCTTTCTGTTCCTGCATCCATCCCACACCTTATTTCTTTTTTTGTGTGGACACACATATATATATACGTATATACATGTACAATAATTTAAGTGCACTCACAGACACTTGGAGCTCTGTAATGAGCATACAATCAATGTTTAGTATAGTTAATGTATACCACATGCATAAATGTGTATGCATATGCTAAGCACTAAATTAACTGGAGTCATGGTCCCTACAAGCTAAGAAGTGTACATTAATCTTTTAAGGAAATCCCACTAATATTACATTGTGCTTTTTCTTTTTCCTTATCACTAGAAGGAAGCTCAAGATTGCAGTTTGAAGAAGGAAAATACTGACGACAATGCAGAGGAATCTTTAGAGCTCAAAAAGAAAAGTGTACAATAAAGTAACCACAGCCGATTTTGGTCTTATGCATATTTATTTCATTAACATGTTGCTGGGGCCTGGAAGTGGCCCTTTGCAGAAATTGCAGTCACACATATCACTATTGCAGTGCACTCATTTGGATGGTGCACAAGGGAATGCAGGTAACTTGTGCGTACTGCGAAAGCATAAAATATTTTAATTGGGAAAAGAGTTGCACAAGAAGAAACTCCTCGAAAAAATAACACAATTCTACTACCACAAAATATGCACCACTACTACGTACTAGGCCCTTAAGTGTTATGTTGCTGTGCTGTACAGTTGTGAAGTGTTCCAAAATGCTAATGCCGACAGTTTCATCCAGTATCATAGAAACCATCGCAATTAGCGCAACTAGACTGGACACACAGCAAGGAACAGGCGAGCATAGGCGCCTGCGCTCGTCTGTTCCTTGCTGTGTGTCCTGTCTAACTGCTCTACTTACAGTGGTTTTTTCTCTGTCAAAACGCCAACTCACCCAACAGTCAACTCTTTCATCTAGTGTGTCTGAAAACATTGTACACTGTGTCCTTTGTAGCCTCTGATGTTAGTGCGGGCTCAGATAGTGCTAGCTTAGTATGCTTTTGTGCTAATATATAGTACAATGCAGAACAAAGCCATTTTTTTCTTTTATGCCGAGTGTGATCCAAGTAGAAATGTCTGCATGCTGTCTAATAGGTGCTTGTAACCTTCAAATGTAATGAGCTCTCATTACATTAACATCCCTGCAAGTATTCAATGCCTAGCATACGAAGAGACGAAACCTTCTAGCTACACAAGCAAAATCAAAAGCACTTTTGGTGAATAAGTATTAACGGAGTCACTTGCTCCATAAAGCCAAACAATGAAACTGAGTTGCTTAGCATACACTGCAGTAAGCATAATTCACTGATCAAGTATAAAGTTTCCCTGTTGCTCACAGCCCTCATTACTTCAAAACATTTATGTACGAAGAACAATTGCGAGTTAACATGGTGACAAACATCCTTGAATAACACCAGCACCTCCTGCGAAATGCTCCAAACAGCTAGAGTGCACACAAAACTTGTTGGCAAATGATGGACAGTAGCGTGAAAAATGAAGCAAAAAATGAGGAAAGAAGGGCAACAGGACTAGCGGTACAAGAACCCTTCTTTCCCAATTTTTCTTTTTTCACTACTACTCATCATGTCCGCACCAACTTGCCCAGCAAAGCATCTTGCTTGTTGGCAAAATCCAGGTGCTTCCGTCTATTTCAGGAGGGACGTCAGTGTGGTTATCGGCAACGAGCTCACTGCAATATACCAGTCAGACATTCTGTCAATGTCAGCTACAGTCTTGCACTGCAGATTGTAATAAGTACTTACGTAAGCCTAAGCCTTGGCAGAATAAGACAAGGCTGTATGCAAGCTTCTCGGGCTGAAACAAAAATGCACCATCAACTTAAAAAGCAAGAAGCAGTATCTAGGTGTGCAGGCAAGCAAGTCATGATTCACAATTTCACAATCATGATTCGCAATTCAGTATCCACAGTAAAACTTTAAAGGGACAGACAACTGCTCAGAACTCGAATTTAGATAACCCCACTAATGGAAAGATTGTGTATTGTATTGGCTAAAACGAGCCCTGTTTTTCTCAATAGATGCAGATTTATTTTTTATTTCTTCCCTAAGGTCACTTTTGCTGCCTCACATGGCAAAAAAGCGAAGATGTGTATGATGGTGATCACGTGACCTTTTAATGGTGTACGCGGTTAATCGTCTCTATATCAGTGTTGATACAAAGTACACTTTTTTTTATTATAATCTTTTCTAACCTAAAATACGCTGAAACACCTTCGTTTGTGGTGAGCAGTACAGTGGCACCACGTTCACTTGACATATGATCCGATGCTCATGAACGGCAGCACGTGGCCTCTGCAATTAGCTCTGGCAATGCACCCTTGCGGGAGCTAATTGCGGAGGCCACGGGCAGCATGAACATTAGGTGAGGGACTAGTGGCGCCTGTAGACAAGTTGGAGGAGTACCACGAGCACCTGGCCCGTGAGGTGGTAAATGGATTTCACGTGACGACGGGCGCTCAGGAAACTCATTCTACTGGCATTTTATATTAAAAAAATGGTTTAAAATGGCAAAATGAAGGTGGTTAGCCACAGTCGCACTCACTCCTGTGAAAGTAGAATGTTGAACACGTAACGAACAGTTTGCGAGAAGGGCTATTGGAATTGCTATCAATTCTCAGCGTTGCTGGAGGAGGCACTCATACTTTTTTAGTGGCTTCTCAGATCGAAAAATTCTTCTTACAAAAATATCCATGCGCTTTTAGAACCAACCACTGCAGGTTAAACCAGTATTGAGGGGGAACTTTTCGTTGCGTCGTAAAAAACTGGGTCATCGAGAAAAATCAGTTGTCAGTCCCTTTAACGAATTATCAAAAGCACTATGCAAGGCAGCAACTTCCTTTTCTGACAATTTGCACTGTATGAAATAAAAGGAGCCAGGTGTACATGGCCTTCCCTACCATACTGCTGGCTCATTTATGCTCCATTTTGAAACAAGTTGATGGTGATGGTGTACGATTGTAGTACTGTGTGTGGGTGCATTACTTGAAACTAGTTGGAAGTATGCATGTCTGCAGTTAAACCAGCCATAAAGCACAGGTTTCTCATCAACGGTACAGTGGTGACATCTGTCACTGTTACGGCAATGACACTATGTACTCCATTTTGCTCTAACAATTAAGGGGGGACGCTGCGCCTGAAAACTTTTTTTTACAATTCTTTACCAATTTAATTGAAGCTCGCTGAGTTTATGTATATTTGTGTGCTGATTTCAAATATACAATTTTTTTCCTAGTACATTATGTAGTTTTTGAATTCCATGTGCCATTTTGGGATCCCCAGTTTGTCTAAACTGAGAGAGTTACTAAGTAATTAAGCACATCGGAATGACCTGGAATGAGTAGAGAGTGCAAGAAAACAAGAATGGATGTTCTAAGCCCATTTGAACAAAAGTTGTGGCATTATGAATATTTGTGGATGAAATCCCAGCTTGGAGTAGACTAATTTGGAATGTTCATCGTGCTATAACTTTTGTTCAAATGGGTTTAGAACATCTATTCTTGTTTTCTTGCACTCTCTACTCATTCCAGGTCATTCTGATGTGCTTAATTACTTTGTAACTCTCTCAGTTTAGGCAAACTGGGGCTCCCAAAAAGCATATGAAATGTTTGATATTTTAAAAACTACATGTTATACTAGAAAAATAATTGCATATTTGAAATCTGCACACAAATATGCATAAACTCAGCAAGTTTCATCTCAATCGACAAAGAATTAAAAAAAAATTTCAGGACCCATGTCCCCCCTTAGATTAATCGGGCTGCGTAATACTGATTGGACATGTGCAGAGTTTTACAGAGTGCCATGGTTTTCTCTGCACTTTCATTGCTTAGATGCATGAGCTGCTTTTCTGCATCCAATAATGTCTACTATACAATCAAACCTATAAACAATGAATTTTATGATGCAACAAACCCTTTCATTACTTCGATACAATGAAGTTTTGGCAAGCGCAAATAGAAAAATTGGACAAATCTCGTTTCTTTAAAATAATAAAAAAATTGTCTACATGCCTAAAAACTGTGAGATAAATGTTAAGTTCTTAAAAGCTACCTAGTTCACTGGTGACAGTAGCAAAAAAAAATGTTGCAATGCACCGGGCATACTTGCTAGAAGCACATTTTATTAGATGATGATAAGCATGTCAAGGACATGCTTAGTATTGCTTCAAGAAATGAAATTTTACATGATATATAAGTTTTAAGGTTTATTGTTTGCAATGAGGGCTGGAGCACCTATCTCGTGGTAATCACACAGTTAATAGTAAGCCATGGTTCACTGTTTAGCAACAGTTTTTTCTACGCACATCCAGTCTTATCAGAAAATCACGTGAAGGTTCACAGCTGCTTGACGCAATTAATGGACAGCATTACCAAGTTTCGGTCAAGTATTTGGTAAAAGCATCCCCTGCGTTGCAGTTGCTGTGGCACTGTGTGGATCTAGTGATACTTTTCTGTGGTGGTGTTCATCTCCAACCATCAGTACAGATACTAAGATATCCACAATTTGGTAAAAAAAATCCAAAATAAAATGGTAGTAGTATGAATGTAAAACATGAAATGTAGCACAATGGGAAAGCTTTCGGAATAATGCGCAACATCACTAATGCAACTGAAACATCGAAACTGTGGAGCAATTGAGTTTGCGATACAACAAAGTTTTTCCAACATGTACAACTTCTTTGTATGGAGCAGGAGTCTGAAACATGCGGCCCACCGGCCACAGGACCTTTTGCTAGCAGCCTGGCCCGTGAATATCTGTTTTCTTCCCATATATATACCTATATATATATATATATATATCTTTTCCAATAGATATTTTAGTGAGCTACACAGACATGACTGGTCTCGAGCATTTTTTCTTGAGGCACCCCATGCTGTCACCATGTGTTGAAACGTAACCGTGGAACAAAAACTATTTCAGAATCAGCGTACAGATTTCAGTCATTCTGGAGATCAGTATCAAAATAATATGTTTCTCGAATCCTGACGTGAAATCCCCTTCGGAAATGACCCATACACGAGATATTCGGAAAGCCTTCTTTCCTTCTTTCAAATGGGAACATTCTCTGACATTTTGTTCAACCCCCCACCCCTGCTCTAATCTTCACTGTCCCGGCCATTGTGGCAGGCTAAATTTTCTGACTGCAGCCCGCTAGCTGAGGTGAATTTGAGACCCCTTGCACTAGCAAAAAGTTGTGGTGAATTCACTCTGCCTTTTGCCAAAAGGGAGACTCCAGGGGTTTCTTGAGTTTCACATATGTCAACCTTTTATTGCATGTTCTGTAGGGACGGGCGAATAGTGAATTTGAGGTTCGAAGCGAATCCGAAGCGAATAGTGATTTGGTCGAATAATTTCGAATCAAATAGTTCGAATAGTAATTACCGCACATTATTAAGAAAAATGAGCATTTTTGTCATGACCCTTGCACAATATTTTTAAGGATCGGAACTAGGTATGAGTGAATGTCACTTTTTTGGTTTGAAATGAAGTGGAAGCAGCCTTTAATAGTATCAAGATTTGAATGATTTGAATAGCAGTAGGGTGCATGTTATAAGTGGTGCAATACGTTAAAATTTAAAAATTACTATACTTAGCACATATAAGCCCATATAACACGCTTTTAAACTTAAAAAAATATGTACATTTAACCTTCAAGTGTGGCTTCGTGGCAGTGCAGATTTCCCCTGGATGGGTTGTTTCACGGCACAGCAACTAGACGCTGCAGTGAAACCACCTTTACAGGGGGTTATATGCGGTGAAATGTATATATTTTAGAATAACAGAGAGCTGAGCTAGTTGGTACGTATTCATTCTAAAAAGAGACAGGGCGTGCAAACACGGACACAAGAAAGAAGTCAGGACACCACAAACGCCGACTAACAACTCAACGGTTGTTAACAACTCAACAGTTGTTAACAACTCAACAGTTGTTAGTCGGCGTTTGTGGTGTCCTGATCTCTTTCTTGTGTCCGTGTTTGCACGCCCTGTCTCTTTTTAGAATGAAATGTATATATTCGTTCATTTCGAATAATCTAAATTCTTATCGAAGCGAATTCGAATACTGTAATATTCGTTCGAACATTCGAAACGCCCCAATATTCGCCCATCCATAATGCTCTGATGTGTGTCCTATTTCACAAAAGTTGATGCTGTCATACTCTCAAAGCTGAAAAAAAAATTCACATTTGTTTTGACCAATTCCAGACATTATGCAAAGTGCTGTGCAGGCCAGAAACATTACTAGGATGCATAAAAGCTATCCCAGTAACGTAATAACTGCACAGTTTCTGTTATGATTATCTATTTCCTTCATGCATGTATTTTATCACACTACACAATATATTTAGAAATAGCTGGAAAGGGAGTAGCTACAAGCAGTATTTAAATATAGCAATTCTTTCAATTGCTGGGCACACCACCAGTGTTGTCCTTTGAGGCCTAATCCTACTAAGGTGAGTAAATCAGACAAAATAATAAGACAAGCAACTTACTGCATCACTGAGGATGTCTTCAACATCATCAAGTTTGAGCAAGGCAGCCTTTGCAGGATCAATTTTGCTGTACATGTTCTGCGTCATGTCTGCATGCACTTGTGTACTGCTTGTCACCAGCAGTATGTCAGTTCTGTAAGTACAATGGCATATCATAAACTGACTAATCTGTATGTAGAGAAAGTAATAAGTAGTAATAGTAGTAGTACTGAAGTGCACTCTTACTTTAAATTTTTCTTCAAGGAGCCTGAGATGTCACTTCGGCTATATTTAGGCAAAAAGGAAAAAAGCGTTTTATTTTATAATACTCTTGTGGGAGTGCATCACACTTCACAGGTGAAACCAAGTGCTTTTTAATTTTCTGCATACGACTGGTGCGATGCTTAATATATGTAGCTATTGCAACTAAAGCACACAACATACGTGAGGTAAGCTTGTATGTAGAAACTTGAGTTCTTTCTGTTGACATTTTGCCTCACGCTCTCGGCATAGCTAAGTGCAGAGCTTCCCTGAGCCACTTTACCAGATGTTTCATCCGTGTTCTGCTAAACAAGAAAAAGAAAAAAAAGGAGAGACAGAGAGAACATTTTACCTGCATATAATGCACATATGTATACATCTAGTTATTATTGTTCTCACCACAAGCTGTGAAAGTCCACTTTGTTCCAGCAGCTTAGAAAGCACCTGAGATTGAGTGAGAAGTTGTCAATAAAAGACATGTCCTTGCAGTCATATTGGGAGCTGCAAGTCGCTCTGCTTTTTCTTTTTTTTTTTTTACCTTGCCAAACTTGTGAAACACAAGGAAGTGTTCCATAGGTGGTGGACCAGATTTCTTGCCACCTTGATACCAGTAGACAACCTGCATAAGCATTTGGTTGAATGTAACAGGTGTGTGTGATATATCCCAGCACAATTTATGACTACCTGGTAATTGAAGAGCTCCACCAAGCTTGCTTCTGTACAAGAGCAGTGAATCAGAATGGATCCCAAAACAAGCTCTGGACAATTCATCTGCAGTAAACCAAATCCTATGCTGAGTATGTGGTGCACATGCTAAATGATGCAGGATATGCTCAAGCACTGCAGTAATACTACAAAGCAGGGGTGCTTGTGCAAGCTGTAACTCGGAGCTCAAAGAAGTCGCTTCTAATTTTTTTTGTGGCAGCTTCAACTACATGGCGAAGTTCATGCAGATCTCCATGCAAGAACAGGCCATTTTTCTACAGCTGTACACGTTTATACGTTGCCTTACCGTAAATCTGGCAAGGATGTTTGCCCCTGCTCCTTCACCAAGTGCAACGCAGTATGGAACCCTATCAAGATATCAAAGGCAAAGTACATTTGTCCTGCTACTCATGATGACAATGCAAACCAAAAGCAGAAGCTGAATGACTGCACATACTTGAAGTAGTGCAACACATCGGCCATATCCTGAGCAAGATCATCCATGGATGGAAACTTGTAGCTGTGCAAACCAAGCCAAACAACTTTTAGTATAATGGCTTAACCATAATTTGCATTGAATAAAAAGCCAGACAGTACACTAATTTATGGTATATTCAGCAGGTTCCCACCACACTCCAACTAGGTTTGAAGCAATGCAAAGCACTCTCATGATGGGGGCCAGAAAAAGCCCATCTGAGCTGAATGTGATATCTGCCTTCAGAATAAGTAGAGTATGGCAGAATTTCTTTCAGGTGAGAACACCTCCAAGCACCCTGAGCTAGAGAATGGCACTCTCAGGTAAATGTGTTCCGAGTACTCGTTTCCAACCAGGCAAATGTAAATCGCACTCGGAGAGTGCTTGAAAGCAACTAGTCAAATGAGCCATCAGACTGCAACTTTGCTAGAGCTACCACCACATCATATCTTACTCAGTCCTAACAGTAATCCTACCTAGGTAATGTATGTTATATTAATTGCATACATAAGTAGTATTACATGTCTGAGTTGTAATTCCTCCTCTTTGCACTTGATGTCAGTGATTGTGACTGCCTTAAAAATTATGCAGCTCCTGAGATACTTCTGCATTGTGTAACTGTTGTGAAATCCACGCTGAGTGGATCTGGCAATTTGAACTTTGAGATGTGCCGAGTACATTGGTGCCACTAAATGTTATGAACAAAGGACACTAACTCTTCTGATAGGTCTGGAGCATTGTATGCCTGCCCAGGAACTTCAATGTGAAGAAAGACGGCCTTCTCACAAACACGTGTCATGCAAGGATGAGCTGCAAACTGAACAAAGTCCAAATCTGAAAAAAAAAAAAATGTGAATTTTAATCAAACTGCCCAGACGTATATGTTCATGTATTTAGTTTAAAACTTACAAGTTGCGCCCACATCGTGCACAGTCAGAAAGATTGGTTTTCTTGGGTTCATAGTGGAAAGGTCACCCTGCGTGTTATCATTAGTTGATTAGCCGACATTAAGCCCATTGCACACAGTATTACATGAAGGGTGTTTCAATGTCAAGGACGTATCGTACCTGCACGTGTACATTTAAGCTTCCGCATCTTGGCGTTTTCACGACGAAGGCCTGGATAGAGCGAATGCTTATTTAAAAGCGGTATGTCCAAATTGCCATTTTTTTTTTTTAATTTAGGCTAGCATATAAATACATGCATTTCAAGATAGTGTCACCGTGCAGACAACATGACGCACCAAACACTACGCGAAACCACACGAGCTGCAGGGCAGCGTCATGCGAATCTCATATCATTACTCTGTGATTTCATTGCAAAATCTGTCCCGATTCGTGCGCAGTTGCGCAGGTATGGCAACATGATTTGTGCGCAGGTAGATGAAAATGCAGTTTTGCGTTTTACAATTGGACAGATTGCTAGAAGGAGGCAGAATACACTCCACACCACAAATGCATGCCGTTTCCACTACAGCGACGCCGGCGCTTTGCAGGTTGCGCGATATCTCATAACCGAAACTAGCGAACCAGCGAGAACCACTGCGGAGAACGGCAGCCAATGCGCAGTTGCACTTTCACCACACCGGATCATGCGTGACTGCACTTGCCTCGGTGTAGCAGTCCTCGGAAATTTGTTCCCGAAGCGACGGTATTTTGCTGCTGTCACACATCGTGTGCTCTTCTTTCTGCCCTTTGCAAGCGAGAACCTAAACTGCTGCGCGGATGCGCGTGCAGTAGCTTTGGTTGCTGGGCGCAGTACCGCTACCTTGGCCGGCTACGTTATTTGTTTTCTTTCGTGTAGGGCATTAAAAATTTATACGCGACACACGCGCGCTTAAGGTCTATAGAAAAAATGTGATGTTTTGTTAAAGAAAAGGAGCAGATCAGACGTTGTTGGAAGGGCACCTGCTGTTGACGGAAACTGTTCGTAGGATGTTTGCAGTGCGACGGTGGCGACGCTTGGTGCTTATTGCGCACTCAATATTATCATCATCGCCATCAAAATAGCAGTATTCTGCTGCTCAATGGGTCTGTGGCAGCGTCTTTGGACATCTGGGGTCACACTTTTGCGATCGGACCTGTCATCCCGCATGTGAGGCCAGTCGATCGAGTCCGAGTGGCTGAAAGATGTCGACGGTGAACCTTACAGTAAAATGGGCTGGAAAGGAGTATTTGATTCCTGACTTGCCGCTGCACGCTTGCGTGATGGACTTGAAGCATGCGATTTTTGAAAAAACGGGGGTACTCCCTGAGCGACAAAAACTTGTCGGCGTCAAGTGCAAAGGTAATTGATCTTGCGTTCGTTGTTAATTAGCGCACATTGTGCCTTCGAAGTGATGTTTAGGTATGAGCTGGGATTTTTGTGCCAGCGTCTTGCCAGTCAGTTTTAGTGGAAATACGTGATGTTACTGAACGTTTTGTGCTTGCTATCGGTTGTTGCTGCAGTTTATTGCTTCTCTCGTGGAGCTTTTATTTCGAACGCGTCGTGGTCTCATTGCTTGGTCGTGCAACGATGCAGTTACGTGCCTGGTGTATCCAGCATACATGCATAGAGGAGTAAAGAGAATGAGCATACTCTTCGAGTTTGTTCAGGCTGTGTCAAGGGAACGTTTTGACTTCTATGTAAATGAAAACACAGTCATTGAGAAAAATAGAATGCGCCCGTAGGACAATCGTGTGAAGTGCAACGCGTCATTGCGCGCTAGCGTTTCAAGCTGTGCTTATGTTCAAGCGGGGATTTTCAGCCTGCATTCAGCATGATTTCTCGGCAGGATGTTTGCTTTTTAGTACTGAATGCTCCGCGCTTGCGCCGTGTTACCTCTGTAGTTTCGAGTTCCTCTCTTGGAAATATTTTATTCTTTCGGACGCTTCGTGGAGTCAGCGCTACGTTATGCAAAAATGTGCGTTAACTTGGTGTATTGAACAGTCCATAGGTTGTTTCGTTTAGACATGATTGTCTGTGAGTTTCATTACATAATAACAATAATTGTTGGGGTTTAACGTCCCAAAACCAAGCTAAGGTTATGAGAGACGCCGTAGTGGAGGTCTCCGGAAATTTCGACCACCTGGAGTTCTTTAACGAGCACCTAAATCTAAGCACACGGGCCTCACGCATTTTCGCCTCCATCGAAAATGCGGCCGCCGCGGCCGGGGTTCGATCCCGCGACCTGCGCGTCAGCAGCCGAGCACCATAGCCACTAGACCACCGTGGCGGGGCTGAGTTTCATTACAGTTAACAATAATGGATGCAATTTCTAGAGCAGCCATTTTCGATAAGTTCAACACGATCTTGTAATCGCGCTCTGCTCTAAAGTTCAGCTAGGTATTATTTGGCCACGTTTGCCAGCCTGCATGTGCAGAGGCCTGCAATCAGATGCCGTTGGAAAAATTTGCCTTCTCGCAATTTCCTTTCTAAGTGACTCCTACTTTTGTGCACTTGTCATGGTGGACAAGACTTCTTCATGCGGCGTGCTTTGCAAAACCTGCAGTGCTTGATTGTCTACAGTTTTACGTAATCGGAAATGTCTGTAATACTGGTCTGAGCACACTTGGCCACGAAGAGGTGCTGATTGCCTAAAATAGACCTGCATAGAAGGAAAATGTGCCCTGTCTTGCACTAGCTATATTTATTACTCTCCTTTGATGCAATTCTTTCTTCTTCTCCCCCCCCCCCCTCTCCCCCCACCAGGAAAGCCAGTAGCAGAGTCAGTGCGTCTTACAGATCTTAAACTAGAGCCAAACTCCAAGATCATGATGGTTGGGAGCCTGGAAAAAAGTATTCAGGATGCGTCTACTCCTCCAGATGATCTTCCAGATGTTATCAATGACTTGGATGATGACGAAGATGACAAGGATGTACCAATTGAAAACCGCGAGGAGTTCCTAAACAAGATTCAAAAGCGAATCAAAAGCTACAAAATCAAGTGGCTGAATGAATCAAGGCCAGGCAAACGGCTGCTTGTGCTTGACATCGACTACACCATCTATGGCAAGTGAATGAAAAGCTGCTGCTGAATTTTGAGTGCTTTATATTTTTTTACCTCATTAGTTCAGAAGAAGAAAAAAAAAAGCAGTTAAATGTAATGTACTGTTGCTAGAAAACTGAAGATATTGCTGCACAAAATGCCACTTCAATTGCTTTGCCATCAATAGGTGTAAGTTGGTGCTCCCCTTCTTTTGTGCTTGCCAGAATAAATCCATGCTGTTGTTAAAAAGCATGGATTTATTCGTATGAGTACCTGACTTGCTGTCAGGTGCTCATAGAGGTATCATTGATAGCTAGAACATATGGGAAACTCATTATGTAAAGTTGGCAGTGCAAGCATACAGGACGCAGAAAGAGAGGGACACAAACAAGGGCAGACACATGTGTTGACTTGTATCTTCAGTTAAAAGGGCTAAAAAACTGCATTGTAACCATTTTTTTGTACAAAAACTACAAAGTGAACATACCCGTTAGAGTGATAATCACAGAACGTGGCACCTGGCAACATGAAGTTTCAACATTCCTCCACTTTCTCTTGTCTGCCTTGAAGTTTCAGGATCCTTTTCTTGTAAAAGCATCTAACCAGGTTGTTGAATTCTTGAGAAACAAAAATATTGCAACACACTAGATACATAATAACGGACTAGTTACCAAGTGACAATATGTCTAATAAAAGTGGCTTAGCATTGATATAGTTAACTTGTTTTGCTCTGCACCTTACCCTGAACTTATAAAGTGCGTCAAAGACTGTATAACCCAGGAAAGTGATGAACTTTCATTCATCAACAAACACACGATGTGTGTTCATACCACACGATGTGTGTTCAAGCACCAACTAGCCCAAAGAAGGATTTGTTCTTGGGCTAGTTGGTGCTTGCTAATAATCATCTCTCATAGTTTCGGGTGAGAAGTTTTACATTAAAAAATCCAGCATTTGTATTGGCTCTCGTGCAGCACCCATCGAAAATGGCAGTGAGTAGCCTTGCAATTAATGTTTTCAGATGTCAACGATTATCTCGTGCTAGTTGAATGTGCTTTCATAGAACAGAATCTGGCTTAGGTTATTGAAATCTTTTGAGCATAAAGGGCATGGATTGCGCTTCACGCATGAGGTTCCGCAAGGTAATACATTGCAGTTTCTTGAGCTTGAGTGATCCTTTCATGCGAGTCACTTATCGTGGTGTTATTCTCCCCATTCAAAGAAAGTGACTTTAGGCTATTCATCTTCCCATTCTAAGGGAGTAAAATCAGGTAATGCAGTTAACCTTCTGAATTCAGCTGTTATGAAGTCATATTACCACAATATGACATGTGTAGGTTGCATGGGACCAGCTTTCTGACTTAGGTTCTGGTGTTTGCTGCTCAAAAGGTCTTGCAAATAAAAAAAGAAAAAGGATGCGCTACTGATGCTGCAAAAACGCGACAGGTTTGCGGTCGTTCGGTATGTGCATGGATTTTTGCATAGTTTAAAGAAATTTGCAAAAAAAATGTAATGTTGACATTTTTCCACAGCAAAAAATTGCAGCAGATTTGTTCAAACTGCACTCGTCGTATTGTGTCCTGTATTTTATTTGTCCTGTGTCTGTATTAACTAAGCGCACCTTTGAAGATGAATGAACACCAACTAGCCCACCTCATACCTCTCTCCAATGTGTTCAAAGATTGACGTGAAAAGCAAAATGAAGGCAGGCCCCACGAGAAAGAGTTGTGTAAATCATGTCATTCGTTTTACTAACTGTCGAACGAATGTGGTTTATTGCATTCCATGGACTTGTAACAGGGCACACATCGGGCAGACTGGATGCTGCTTGAATGTGCACCTGCGAGAGCACTACAATACGCTGAAGTCTGCACCAGGTTTACACTTGTCCGCCCATTGCGCAAAGTGTGGTTCTGTACCAGACTTTTCGTGCACCTCTGTTCTGTGCACTAATCATGTCACGAAATAGGGAAATTACTGAAGCCTTTTTTTTTTTTTTTTTTGAAGAACACTGATAGTTGTGTCAGTTCACGGGCTGTATCACTCTTAGATTGTGAGATCTCGTTTCTGCACGGCACTTGATTTCGGTTGACCCTTCCCTCTTGTATTTCCCTTTTCCTCATGTTTTTTCTGGTATATATATTTCTTCTATGAATAAATCTAAGTTTCAGTCTGCACTTATTTTTGCCCTGCTCTTTCTGTGTCCTGTTTGTGCGGCCAAGTTTACATAATGAATCTATACCAACTTGCCCTCCTATCAACTCTTCTGCAATATTAGAAACTGCATGTTTTAAGGCATAATATAAAATTTAAGTTGAGCTCAACACATCACAGCCTGTATGACTTAGTGATAACTTCTAATAAAATCACAACCTCCCATGTAAGAAGTGCCCACTGAAAGCATCATATTCAACATTCTATTTTTAAGTTGCCCAAGTTTTCTCTGTTGTATGAAAATACTCTGACAGATGGCTTTTTTGCATTGTAAAAGTTAATTCATTTTATAAATTGTGCTGCCTTATCTGCTAATTCACTTTGTTCTACTGCATGGCTAGTTTGGTAATTTCAAATACAGAATCCATTTCTCTCCAATTGTTGTTGTGTAATCAGTTAAGTTGGCTTCTCCTTTGCTCAAACTTTAAACATTTAGATGTTTGCACTCTGCTTGAGAGCCTCCTTGTGTTGTACCAGACTGACTGCATATTCTCGGGAAGTTCTTTGTGTCCAGCTTCATTAGGTACCCGTACGAGTCTTGTAAAATTTAAGTCCTCAAACATATCCACCCCCATACAGAGAAAACGAGGTGCCCGTACAGAAGGGGGTTAGATGGTATTCTTCAGGTCACAGAAAAATGTCGGAGTCAGCCGACAGAACTTGCGTTAAATAGATCTCACTGACATTCATACACTCATGGTGTCACAAGAAGTCATCAGCGAGTTTATGGTACCTAATGATATTTTCTATTCTTGATTACAGATCATCGAACGACTGCTCAGTCCATAGCAGAGTTGATGAGACCTTTCCTTCACGAGTTCCTAACATCGGCATATGAGGACTATGACATTGCATTTTGGTGTGAGTATTTTTAATGTACTATTCATAATAGTCATTGTGTTTCAATAAGTTGTACTTTTGTCAGCTGCAATGTATTAACACGTTTAATTCGACGAACAGAAAAAAAAGGTCATGCTATATTTACAGTAAAGCCTGTACTACTTCCTAAAAGTATCGTGAAGCGTGAAGACAAAAATAACAGAAACAACAGGGCAGGCATTGTCTTCTCGTTTGTGTTCCTTTCATTGTCATCCTTTGTCCTGTTTTAAAGACACTGTCAAGATGAACCAACTTGCCGAAATCAAAGTATTGCTGGGGTGGTATTCTGTAAGTGTCGACAAACGTGGACTGTCGGCATGCTCCGATTGGCTTTACCCTGAGCGAACCAGCAACAGTTGTGGGCAACCGGCTCTGAACTCTTCACAATCAGCACATGCGATAATGGACAATCCACTTAGTGGGCTCTTACAGAATAACACCCTTGTTCTACTCAATCTAAACATTTCAAGCAATATCCCAAAGCTATCCTCTGTACTGGTAGTGCTATTTTCAGTGTTACTTTGTTTTCAAAGACAACGTCACTGTTTTTTCAAGGTCACTGGATCTCGATGAAATTGCTGGGAATGTTTCCCTGCCTGCTTCCATCATTTGTACAAAACAACCGGCTTGGGAGTTGCACAGATTTTTTTTACAAATTAATGTTAATTCTTTCGAACCATACACTCTGCTCCTCTATACTAATCAACCGCATTATGTTATGCCATTGTGCCTCTGTACTATGTCAAACCTGTTGGTAAACCTGACCTCACGTCAGCCTTAAAAGGCCCTGAAACCACCTCCGATAATTTTTTAACACTTCAAGTAAACACGCGCATCGGGTTCAGAATGCTGTCACGATCAATAATGCCAAACACAGCAGCGCTACAAGCTGCGGGTGCGCCACAAATTCCAAGAAACAATCCCTTCTCCTCTACAGGCCTTTCGACAATTGTCAGACCCTTAGCGTTCGCCTCGACGTCAACATTCTCGTCTGCTAGTCATCCACAAAACCAGTTTGTCTGCTCGCAGGTACATGCGCTCAACGCTCTTTGCAGGTACATGTGCTCAACGGTGAGGAGCACTCGGCCAGGAGGAGAGATGACTGACGAAAAGAGCATAGCGAAGGAAAGAGCGAAAGGAGCGAGGGCCTATTTTGTATCGTCAAACGTGTGTAACTCTGCTGTTATGGCACCGTTTCAAAAAATTCTCACGGCTGTGTGTTCGTTGTAGACTCATGCACAACTGCAACACCACAGCTAAATTTCGACCTTTGCAACACCACAGCTAAATTTCGACCTTTGGGTGGTTCAAGGGCCCTTTAAAGGTGTCCTGCTACACTTTTTGAACATAGTCAGGAAATCCTGCCGATTGGCAGTTTAGGCTCCTGTGTACATGTGAGCCAAATATCATGATGCAGCATGTGGCAGAGAATTTACAATTAAGTTTCAAAGTTGGCTAGAAATCACTCGCCTGCTCATCTTCTTGTGGGAAATAGACGGGCCTGACTGCATCATAGGAAGGGAGGTCATGGACATTGGTGGGTTTTACCATTTTTGTGCTAGGTAGTTGCCACTGTTGCAACGGTGTGCCACCACTTACTGGCATCATGCTCTGTAGTGCGCTAGAATTACACTAGCATGCTTGTGATGACACCGAAAGTAAGCCAATGTGTTGAAAGAGAAGAAAAGGAAGCACTGAAGGTCACGACCCATGCTGACATAGTTTACTTCCCCCTTTGCTACCCCAACCCCCCCACTCTGTGTAGCTTTCAGCATGCCCGTCGGGACAAATGGAGAGAGCAAGCACTTAAAGTATGCGACAGATCCCTGCAGCTCCATTTGTACTTGAGGGAAGTACAGTATTTCGAAGGTGTCCGGTAGCCAACACCAGAGTGATGCTTACCATCCACTCCGTCATCAAAGGGGTTTGCCCGGCTGCTCAGTCAGGTTTTGGCTTTGTTTTTGTGCCTTCTTTGCTTGTTTAATCTTACTTTCGTATTCTATTTTACACGTGACAAGAGGTCACAGGAACATGAAATCACGATTACCTTGACGTGGTAAAAATATTGCTAGGGTTGGCCTCTAAAATATTTTTGGAGCGTGCTTTCTATTAAGTCATTTGCTCTATTTCTGTTTTCCTGAATCTCTCCTGCACTTCAACACAATATGCTTTTGATATCGTTTAAGCTTGGGGATGAGAAAAAGATTATGAGGTATGTAAGGTGGTGGAGGGTATGCCATGTAGAAAAACTTGGAGGACGCTTGATGTTAGCTTTCAAGAGTAGAACGCTATAGCGTAACCGGGCCTCGTGCGCATCGCCTTCAATAGTGCTGCAAGGAAAACAACGTTTTTGTGCGTAACATTGGCCGTTTCAAACTATCCTAGAATGCCTATTGCAAGTAGAGTTGTGAAGTGCCCACTACGCCATAATTCTTCCTTTTCCAAATTGGCGAAGTACCCACTACGCATCTGTAAGGTGCCACACGCACCTGTGCAGCTCCACACTTCATAATGGGTGGGAAGCTTTTAACCACCCACTCGTTGCGCAATTCACATGTTTTAACGCCTGGTGCGATTCTACAATTCTGCCATGCCATATTACATTCATTAAGGAGATTCCTCCCACTATGTGACATTCTTATAGCGTTTGTTTACGAAGCAGTTTCGAGCACTGGCATGGCTCTGTGGTAGAACATCTGCTTGCCACACGGAAGGCCTGGGTTTGCTCTCCCCGGACCAAACATTTTTACTTATTTGCATCCACCTCGAATTTTCGCTCATGGACAACGCCAATTTTTCACTCACAACCAACAACGACAACGCCGACACCAGAATTCTGCGAAACGAGCTCTTTAATGCTATCGCGCTAATAAACGGCTATGGTTGTTACACTGGGACATGAAGCATGCTTATATAATTTGTATGGATAAGAAAGGTAACGTTAGAAAACAGTCCATGATGGACTCCTGTTGTTTTCCTCTGTCTTCTTCTTTTTTGTCTTCTATCTGACGGGATGGCACGTTTGCTTGCTGCTTTTCCGTCTTCACTTTAACTCTTGGAGTAAGGAGAAATACACCACATCTGAGCTGCTTCTAGATATCATTGTACAGAGTAGCAGTCGTGTGCATGTTAGCTCATTGTAGTGTTGTGCTTTACTTTATTGTTATTTTACGGCTTTAGCACATCAAAATGAATACAACTAAAAAATTTATTCATAATGTTCTATTTCCAGTTGTGTCCTATTTGAATGAAATACAAGTACACAAGATAACCCTTAATAGTCATTGATCATTATGATTGAAAGCAAATTCATTATATTAATGATGATGAGTTCAGGGCTCTGATACATATCACTTTGCATTCACATTTGATATTAATCATTCTTGACCACATCATCACACGCTGCCTCACAGAAACATTTGAAGAGCTCCCCTCTTTGCCATAAAAAAAAAAGGGAATTTACACTGATGGTGAAATGGAACCTCCACCTTCCAACACAACAGCCTGATGCTTTAGATGACACCTCTGTGTCATCAGAAGCAGTGTGAACCCATGTTGGACATCTTGCTGCTTGTGCTCTGGCACCTAATAGGGCAGTAAGGACATTGCCATTGAATTATGCCCGTAATTCTTTCACTTGTGAGAAAAAACTGCAGTAAGTATGCCAGGCTTAAGGCTCATTTACTCCTGCGACTAGCACTGGTCACGTGAGCAAGTTAGTTGAAAAGCGACTGCATCAGCTCAGTCGCTCCCTGCTTGATTTTTCGGTTGTGCGTCTGCCATCGTGTACCTCTGAACCAATCAGATGTGCAGAAACAGGACATCAGCTTATTTTGTGAGACAATGACAATACGACCAGTCACAAATTCGGTGTGGTGACTGGTATAGGTTGCACTAGCAGGTGTGAATGTCAGTTGCCTTAAGTCACATTTGGTCGCCATTCGCAAATGGTCGCACAACCGGTGCTAGTCGCAGATGTGAATGAGCCTTTACTGCTGAGATGTACAGTGGCTGTTGAAAACTGCTGCTGAATTCTGCTGGACTTCTGCTGTTGCTGGAAGGGCATTCTAGAATACATAGAGGGCCTGTTCAAGTAGTGATCGAGCTTCAAATTTTGTGCACATTTATCAGTGCATGTGGTAGTAGGAAGGAATTTACATGGATCAACTATGGAATGCAGGAGTGTAAAGTTATTTGATGAAAAAAATAAACAAAATGTTGGAAATGTGTGATTTTTAGTAGTTATATCCAAGAACATATGTACAGTGGACTCAGTAAACGGAAATCTCTTAAATGAAACTGCTGCTTATATGGAACAACTGCATTTAATATAATTGGTCTCGTACTTAGATTCTGCATACCTGTTCATCTCTCAGTAAACGGAACTCCTGTTAAATGGAACACATTTTCCTGGTCCCTTCAAGTTCCATTTAACGTGAGTCTACTGTACCCTAGTTTTTCTCTCTCTCCCCCCCCCCCCCCATGTTTACAGTGAATATGTGAAAAACTCTGTTCCTGATAAGTTTGTTCATCTAAGTGCTTGTTGCATCATTTTCAGCTGCAACTAACATGAAGTGGATTGACGCTAAGCTTTGGGAGCTCGGTGTGACTCGCCACGAACAGTACAAGATTGCATTCCTCGTGGATTCTGCTGCCATGATCACCTTGCATACATCAAAATACGGTGTAGTCGATGTAAGTGTACTGCCAGTATATATTTGCTGCTTTTTTAAGAGATGCTCAAGACTAGTGCAGAGTCAGTTTGACTTCATAAATTTAAGATTTTTGTTTCTCCATTTTTGAGATTGTTCTAGCTTAGCAAATACACCTTGAACTTTCTGTGTTGAGTCTAGGTTTAGTCATTGGTTCCTTTCGAATGCTCTGTACTCCTCCTTTGCCAATGAGGATTTAACTAGATTAGGCTAGGTGCTGTCAAATCCATAATGTTATGGCAACCTCTTGCAGGAACAAAACTTGCTAGGGTTAAAAATTGGGCGTGGTGTTATAGCATACTGTATAATGGACTGCGCAGCACAGACGTTTGTGTTGCGCCCTGCACAATCCAGCGTGGTGCAGGAACTTGAGGCAGCATCACCGCTCAGCTTTTCTTTATGGCTAACAAAGTCTCACCTGCTATTGCAAGTGGCCATTTTGCATTTGCAGAAGCATAATTTTTTATACAGCTAGATGGTTCCCTTTAGAGCCCCCTCTTAAACTTCTTTGAGACGCTATGTACACAATTGTGTACACCACTTGTTTTTGCTATTCGTATCAACTATGGGCTAAGAAATAGCAAAATACATTGAGGTTTGGATGAATTGAACCTCCTGCATAGTAAATTTGTTTTCGTTTAACTTCATTTTGCAGTGTACTGTTGCATATGATCACTTTGCTGAAGGCACTACCATATTCGACGAGTCATTCGATGTGCCGCTTTACGCGACCCACGTGAAAAGTATAATTTTTCTTTGCTAAACATGGACATAACCGAAAACGAATTTGCATTATATTTCTAGCCTAAGATTTCATCCTATTTATGCAAAAACAGAGCATGAATGGCTTCAGACTAATTACAAAGTAATTAGGAATGATTACTATAACACACATATATTAAGGTATTACGATATTATTTTTGTTGCAATATAATATTGAGTACCTTGAAATAACGTATCGATTTGACGCATTTACAGATAGTTCTTCATAGGTGGCGTCTGAAAGGGTCAACTCAGGCCTGCTCTGATAAGGGCAGGCCAATGCTAATCACATTGGACATCAAAAAAAAAAAAAAAAAGGAACTTGAAGTGTAGTTCGTAATTAAACTTCTTGAGCACCAAAAAGGTCAGTTGTACCAAGAGCAGAGGCTTGCGAAGTGGGAGAATACATGACAACCAAAGGTGGGTGACAACGCTGTCTGGAAATTCTCACTTCAACAGCTTGTGACGCCATGGTCTTTGACTGCGTCTACTTAAGGTGGAAATTGTCCATGAATAAAGAAAGGTTAAATTACTTTCTTAATGCGCCAAAGACTGAATGTAGGAAGTTCCATTAACTTATTTCTGCAGAAGTACCAAAGTATACTACATACACAGTTGAACCTCGTTATAACGAAGTTGAAGTGGGAGCTGAAATCACTCCATTGTAACCATTATTTCGTTATAGTATCCAATATTGCCCTTCACTGCAATATGTGCCTAATATGGGGCTGAACACTAAATGTGCAAAGACGATAGCACTGTTGCCCGCAGTTATGCTGTACAGCCATATACGCAACAATATTTTGTTGACCTTTTGTGAGACACACTATCATTCGCCAATAATTTTGATAAATTCGGTGCATAAACAAGCTGTACGCTTATGCAAGCCCGAGAAAATTTTTACTGCAAAAAGTAACCTCTTGATGCTGTTCGATGTGATACAGAAAAAATGGTCATATATGTGCCACTGGTGATATGAATGCATTGAAAATGTGGGATACCCCCCGCCCCCGTCAACATGTTTCACAAGAAGGTAAAGAAAATATGTTCATCGAAACTCACAGAACAGTAAGCTTACATAGCATTATCCGAGGCAATAACCTCGAATAGTAGTACTATGTGTTACCACTTTTCGTGATGAGGTGCAGAAGTAGAAATGAACTGTAGTAGGGTACGCATTTGGGCTGGTTGGTTCATGATTACGAGTGAAAAACAGCGCTAAAAAGACTGGACAGAAGGCTCCAAGCACACAGTTACGTAGCAGGCTTTGCACCTGAATGCCCGGTAACTGAACATATGCATCAGGAAGGCTAAACAAGAGCTCAGCAGCTTCTTCCCGAGATAAGTTCCTCACACCGAAAGTGTTATGATGTAAGGTGACTCATTGCCTGCACTCCTAAAAACAGTGAAGCTGCAATACTAGTCCTCTAGTTCGACTCTCTAGGCTTAAGAAAACTAATAGCCGAATTCACCCCCGTATGCAAGAATTTTGTCCTCATTGTTGCTTGTGCGTGTTATTGCGCTGATTTTGTTATGCTCCTCATCTAGGAATACCAGCTTACAAAACTGAAGACAGGAGCACCGATGTGGCATATTTAGGAGCTTGTTGCAAGTGGCATGGCAACACCGAGGCACTGTTTATCTGAAACGTTTTCTGAATCGTTATGGCTACCTGCAACATTCCAGCAGAATACTGATGGTTTAGTATATACTCTTTCAATGGATGGGAACAGTTTCAAAACGAAAATAACTTCATCTCGTGTTGTGTTAGCACCATTGAAGTTTGAGACAAGATGTGGTATATTTTTGACCCCTTATCACACAAAGTGTTAAACTGGTAAAAGAATTTTTGGCGTTGGCATCTTGCGATTTCTTATCACCCTGCTTGACAGCCTTTATAACAGCCAAATATGGTTCATTGTGATGGTCTTTCGCTTCCATATTGCACTTTGTTCATATTGTTTGTTCATATTGTCATGAAACTGGTGATACAGCGATGCAGTCAAAGAGAGACGAGCAAAAAAATATCTGTCATGTGTCGTGAACTGTCGCTGCACACGATGCGGGACGCGGTCTTCACCACTGATAGCCCTCTCGACAGTATGAGCAACATCCACGAGGTGTACGCCAATGAAGCACACTGTGCCAGCTTGAATTAGCCAGCTTGTAGGTCCCCTAGGGCACTCCGGCACAGATGCCATTTCTAAAGCCATGTCTGGCTGCACCAATGTTCAGTAGCGTCAGGAAAAAATTATATATAGTTGGCGCAAGAGCACGGGCTTCTTTAGCTTTTTTAGACAAATATAGTTCACTATATCCACTGATGCAGCAACTTTACTTTGTTAAAACGAGGTTTCAAATGATCTTTGTATCTCTATGGGGAATTGCGTTTATTACTTCGTTATATTGAATACTTCATTTTAACCCATTTCATTATAATGAGGCTTGACTAAAGATTGAAATTTGTGACGCACCGACATACTGGCCTTGTGGCTTCGGTACAAAATTCAATGAAAGGGAGTTTTGCTTTATCTTTTTACATTTAATCGACGTTCATCTAAAGAGAAATCTGGAAGAATGTACTTCAAAATTCTAAATTGATTTGGTATTAATGGTTTGGTTCGCTGAACACAGCATTTGGTGCCATACCGCTCAAGACAACAACCTCAGTTATATTATATTGGCAGACTGCTACGGTGAAATGCACACGTGAGCTTCTCTCATGCTATTCGTCACAGTGTGTTGGACCTGCAATTCGGCTTTCTGAGTGTTGTACAGCCGCTGTGGAGAGGCTGTGTCAGCGTGTTCTAAAGCCCTAAATGTTGTCACTGGTGCAACAAAATTGTTTATTTGTATTGAAAGTCTTCTTTTTTTTTTGTACTGTGGGTCATTTTTCATGATCTGTACTGTGTAAAAAGCAATCCGCCAAGTGCTGTATTTTTCATAAAAGGTGAAATTTTTATATAATGAAGTGCCAATTTCACTGACTTTGCAGTTAACATATCCAAGTTTATCACATTTATTATTTTATTTTGTGCAGTCACTTCTGCTTTTGCACTATGAACATATAGCATCATAAATACTGTGTTTCAGATCAAACCACTGGCACTGATATGGGGCCTTGTTCCAGCCTACCGTCCCGAGAACACCATCATGATTGATGACATCCGTAGAAATTTTCTCATGAACCCACAGTCTGGTCTGAGGGTGAGCTGATACCTGCATTGTGTTAGATAAATTTTACTTGTGTTATGTTTGTGCAGTAAAAGCTTAATTCTCACTCCTCTTGAATGATAATCCTGTGCTGCCAGGTGAAACCATTCCGGAATGCACATCGTCACCGATCCACTGACCGTGAGCTACTACGACTGGGCCGGTACCTGAAAGACATAGCATGCTCAGTCGATGACTTCACTGAACTCAATCACCGCAACTGGGAAACGTGAGCTTCAATTTTTTTTTCCCCACCCTGGTTAGCCCTTGCAAGACAGCATATTGATAGGCTGCATAAAGCTAAGAGATGTTAACTGAACAGTAGGTAACTGCAGTTAAACCTTGATATAACAAACTTTATAACGAAATTCCCTTGATAATGAAGTACTGTCAACTGCTGATTTTTCGGACATGCGAGAAAATTCAGACACTTTTGTGGCACCGCCACAAGCTCCATAGAGTCAATGTATAGGAATGTCTGAAATTTTAGACACTGAAACTCATCCGTGTCTGATTTTGGGGACTTGCTGCACAAATTGCTGGTCCCAAACTGCATTAATTGAAGCCAGCACTGCTGCCATATTGAACATCTCCCAGGCCCAAACCAGTGCTTTCGCGAGTCGATCTGTTTGCGGCTGTAGCGAATTGTAAAAGTCAGCTTTGCCGCAATCCCATGATACTCTGTGAAGCATACTAAGAATCCGACGGGGCCACTATTCACCTCCGTATGCAGCGATGCCCTTACGAATAAGCACTGGATATGCACGAAGGCATGATGGTGGCAGGTGGCGAACACACCAGTACGACTTCGCCAGTATCCCTGACAGACCTATTATGATAAGCATCTTGAGCTAACTGCTCAGTAATGCATGTAGCTTAGTGCAGTTGTAAGTGTACCGCATGTTTTTAAGAGGTGACCAAACACCCGCACCGCCATTCACTGCTGCCTCTTCGTGCGACACCGCTAAGTACACCACACAGAGTGGCTTTCAGAAATGAAAGCAGCTGGCCATCCTCACTCCCATGTGTGGTCAGGAACAGAATGGGCATGATGAACACAGGCGGCAAGTGAGCACATAAAGTACAGCAAGCAACTGCTCTCTGGCAGTGACAGCGTGAGCTTAACAGGCAATGTGCTGCACACAACTTGGAACAGTCGGCTCGACGCGGCAGTAAAATGCTGTGTTTCAATGAAGCTGTGTAAATTTTTGTACAGTAGCACATCGTTTAAGCGCACACGTGCATTGGGGGAAAGCCGGACAAGTTGTCCGCTTTCCCGTCACAGCTTTTGTGTTTTGCATCAGCGTTTTGGAATGCTAACTGTGCAAGAGAGCCATAATTTTTTCCATGCTTTGTTGCTGTCAGCATCATTGGTCATGAGATGCAAATTTGCATTTGGCAGTTGGAACATAGTTATAAGGTCCCTGCAACACTTTTCCAAGTAATTATCGAATGGCTTCTTTAAATGAGTTTATTGCCTCACACATCAACTGCCGCAAAAGCTTTTAAAATCTGTCAAGTACAAGCGGAGTAACAGGGATTGGCCGCACGCTTTTTAACCCCTTAAGTGCCGATTAAATTACAAAAATTGTTCCAAAATTGCCAATTTTTTTTTACGACGTGAAATGCTTCAGTAACATGTTCAAAACAGAAAAGAACTTGTGAAAACGTTTTACGGCTTATAAAAATGCTTTATTCATCATATTTCGCATCGTCGTGTAATGCCCAGGTTCGTAGCCAGGAATTTCTTTGGGGGGGGGGGCATTTGCTGAAGGCCTTGAAAAACACATATTTTCGTTATTTATTTTTGGTAAAACACCCCCCTCCATCAGAATTTTGGGAAGGGGGGCCCTAGACCCCCCCCCTGGCTGCGTGCCTGGTAACACCCCATACCTGGGGCATTTGATGGGTATTTCGAAACAAATTTCTGCAACTCCAGAAAGTATGGGTCCCATTTGACTTTCCCTGGACAAAATGTACTATTCCTCGACAGTTCCATGCAAAGATGAGGCTACCATCCTTGTGGTAGTGTTCAAAGCACGGCACTGTGCCATGTTCATTTATAACACGCGGGAGACGCAAAGCACACATTTTGCCACTTAGTGTGCAGACTCTCATTAAATAAAAGTGCCATTCACGGAACCCATGCTGCCATCTATGTTTCAAATCGGAAAACACCATTTGACAAGCTGGGCTCATCAAAAGCCTCTTGAAACACTGCTGAAGAGCCATGACGAGCACAGCTCATCATAAGCACTTAAGGGGTTAAGCACTTTGTCTCCTTTTGTACCGGCGAGCGCGCTGAAAGCTACGCAGGTGGGCATGACAAGTGGGCAAAAAGCTATGTCTGTTCGTCAGCGCACGCCATGACCTTCAGCACTTTTTTTTTTTCACTTTCAGTGTGATCGTTAGTGCACCAGGACATGTGGCAGCATCCCGCAACAGTCGCAGTAATTATGCAGTTCACAATTCTCAAATCAGCCAATGGAGGTGGACTTTGGGTTTATGACGCAGTCATTTGGGTTTATGGCATCATTGGTTGAGAGAAGAGCGAGCGATTTCTAGCAGACTTTGAAAATTAATTGTAAATTCCGTGCTGCATACTTACTGCGCTTTAACGTTTGGCTCATGTGTTCTCAGGAACCTTCACTACCGATCGGCAGCTTTTTCTGACCATGCTGAAAAAATTTTGCAGAGCCCCTTTAAGTGGGGCTCACGGCAGGCACCAAACGTATTCAGGAGAGCCTGTGCAAGCGCCAAAATGCCTGATAAGTGTACTGGAAGGCATTGAGAGCTATTTCGGACATGGCTGGGGCGATTTGACGGCTTGAGTGAAGTAAAAAAGCATAAATTCGTTTTTTCGAACTGCCTGAATTTTTGGACGATTTGGACGATTTTTGGCCCTGTCTCTTTTTAGAATGGTTTTAAAAAATCTGACATTGACTGTATTTAACTTTTTATAACTTCATGTCCATACAACATCACGTATTTTAAACCTTAAAGGGGTATTGACACAAAATTTCGTGGCCGAGATAGCCTGCGGGATCGATTCCTATGAACACGCGTATATAATCTGCAAAATATCAGCGGCGAACATGGCTTGGAAGGTATTTTACATGAATTTTGAAGTTTGCATGCATGATTGAGCATCGCCCTCTCAAGTAGGGTAGTCACCCACGGTGACTACCCTACTTCCCTCACATCACCACGCTGCACAGGGCCGTAACTAAGGGGGAGTTGAGGGGGTTCTGACACCCCCCGAAATTTTTTCTTGCTTTAACTTTTCGGGTGACACTAAAATAATACTTGCACGCCTTCACAGCGACCACCAGTTGCAAAGTTAGCCGTTTTGCACACAAACACCCCCCCAAAAAAATTCCTGAGTGTGGCCCTGACGCTGCAACAATACAGCAAGTTATGATGACATCATAGCTGCTATTTTTCTTTTTGCCACGTTTGCTCCAGCAGATGCGGCAGCTGCTCGCGAGTCCGTGGCTCCGGCGCATGCGTTGAAAATTTTGTGTTTGGCGACACTGCTGTCCCGTTTCCTGTTCGAACGGACTTCTTGATGCCTACTGTGCGGAAGTGTGTCACAGTTCTGTGTGCTGACATGGTCGATCGTTGCACACGCTAGGTGGTGATAGTTGCACCCGGCGGCTTGTCATTTTTGGAGCTATCTCAAACCGAAACTGAGACTGGTCAGTAATAAGGAGCCTATAATTAACAATGGGAAGGCACAGCGCAACTGAGACAATGGACAAGAACACACAACACAAACGAGCGCTGACTTACAACTGGATTTATTTTGCAACCAACTGCCTTATAAATGCACTTAAACTTGATAAATGACACATCGGTAGTCAAACAGAAATGATCATTTTTTTTTCTTTTTGGTTTATCAACCACGATATACTAACAACCTGATTTTTGCTCTTTCCAAGAGCCAATTGACCAACATACCAAGCAAACAAAACCCAGAAATGGACACTTATCAACACATGGCTAGCAGCAATATCACAATGGTACAATTATTTAACCCGCTGGCGCAAGAAAAAAAAAAGGCAAAAAAACCGGGAGAAAGTATGAACATATGCATTGGTGAAACACTGTAGAAGCTAAATAAAACCATCAAGATACTGAATCTCGGCGTCACTCAGTAAAACAGAAGCCCTGCTTACGTAGTTGTCAGAGTATCTGTTAATAAAGAAAGCTTCAATAATTTCCCGCTCCGTCCTGTCACTTGATTTCTTTAAAAACTTTGTAGCGGAAAAAGCCGGCGAGCAACCACACCTCCTGCAGTGCTCCGCTAAAAAGCCTCCGGATTTATTTCGAGCATTTTGGTTATGCTCCTTAGCGCGCTCATTGAAGCACCTTCCTGTTTGGCCGATGTATCGGCGACCGCAGCTCAAGGGAATCTCATAGACAACATTTGCCACACACTCTGTAAATCTGTTCCTATGCTGTGTTGTGCACTGTGGCAGCTCATCCTTTCTTGTCATTGTACATATTTTTGACAATTTGCATGGTGCAGAAAACACAATTTGAACATCGTGCCTCGAGGCAATCTTCTTAATGTTGTGTGACAGTTTATGGATACCCAGACCAAAGTCTTACTGCCTATAATTAATTATCTGTTGCATGTGGCAGCAAACGATGTGCCGTGTTATGACTAACAGGCACCAAGCAACACATTGAAGCAAAAAAGCGCGAGGCCAAAATTTTTGTGTCAATGCCCCTTTAAAATAATGTAGTATGTTTTCCCACAATTTCAAGGTATTACTGCTGCCGCGAAAGAATAGCAAGGCAATTAATTGAAACTTCTGCTGGTGCCAATGGTCAAATGGTTGAATTGCATGCAGTTTTTGCAAGTGCATTTTACAAGTTGCGCACCATACTACAGAGCGGCCGCAGCGGAGCAGCATCATTTTTGGCAGCAGTAGGTGGCAAGGGGAAACCTGAAGGCTTGTAGCAGAGGGGGAACACTAAAAAAAATCAATTGGGGGTCATTGACACTGGCACCTGCCCTCCGGCTAATACCCGAAACGTAGCAAACCTTAACATTTATTTGTCTGGAGATCTGACTGCATATTAGTGAGCATGATAGAGTGTAAAAGAACTAGCAACATATACCAATTGCACTAAAGAAATGCTAACTCTAAGTTCTGTTTGAGCTATGGAAGATGTTTCTCAAAAAAGAGGTGACTTATTTGTTTATGTGTACGTCCTTTAAGCTGAGATTTATACAAATTATTCAATGTACAACTTGAATTTTACAAAGCATGCCTTTTTTTTGGTTAGGGATAGTTAAAAAACAAGTTTGAAAAAAAGCACTGATTGGATTCCACATTGGCTGATACTCTTTGACCCTGGGAAGGGAAGGAGTTGTATATTAAGCTCTCTCAGGTTGAGGCAGTTGTTTTCCCTGACTAACATTGGCTTCACTTGTGGAAACCACCTTATGAAAACAATGTTTTTTGAGTATGCGTGTACACGAAAACACTTTTCTCACATTTGCAGCTACATGCCAAAGACACTACGGTCATCTGTGACAGAGTCAGCTGAGCCAACACTGCCTGCAGTGATGAAGTCTGAAGCTCCTGCATCTGATGATGGGAATGATGAACCACAAGCGTGAACCATGTTGTGCGGAACTATTGTGCATCAGAGTGTTTTTATTCCTTTTCAGTGCTGAACTACTGACTCAAGGGTGCATAGTAGCTTCTTCTGGTGGGCAGTGTCATGGTGTGAAAATTATTGAAGGCTTCAATCTCATAAGTTGCATTTATAATCATCCCTTGCAGACCTCAACAGTGAAGTTTTGTTCAATACCATTCCACGTGTGCAGTTATGTGGAGTAATACTGTGATTGCTCGTTGAGGTCGCAGTGTGTATGTTTGCGTGTGAATGTGTGCTTGTTTGGTCCTTTTGCAGAAGTCATGTGGAGGGCTTTTTACAAATGCCTTTAAACCTTCTGAAAGGTATTTTAGGTGTTTCTTATGCTCCAAAGGCTGTGGGTGCCACAACACAAATAGGTATGGAAATAAGGCTTTTTTTTTTCAGTTTTGTTACTTTTTCTTTCGTTAGTACCAAAGCTTAACAAATATGACTATGTACGATTCAAATAAGAGTGTATTATGCTGATTAATTTGTGTTACTTTATTAAACCAGTATGATAAGAGAACGCCTTCTCTTCTTAGTGGTTGTGTAAGCTCATATGGCATGATAGGATGCAACGTTATGGCATATAAGGACTTTTTTTTGTTATTGAGTACCTAGTGGGAAAAGCTACAAACCAATTACATCCTTTTAATTTACATGACTGGCGTATATAGATGTCCATAGAAGAGAAGTTAATTTCTGCTTGGAAACTGCGTGCTGCAATGCATGGCCAATGGGCTCTGAGCGTGGTATAGATTCCTGACATATTGCTACATGTAGGCTGCCGGAATCCATATTGTCGACGCGCGTGTGCGCCCGACGAAGAGGACGAAGGTCGTTAGCTGCTCGAGCTCGGAGCCGGATTGCTCAGCGCTGCAGCCGTTCTTGAAAATATATCTTGTGAATAGCGACTTGTAAAAGCGACTGTCACTCACGTAACATATTTGGTGGAGGTGGAACGTTCCCCGTCCTCATCACGCAGCTCCGCAGTGGCCGCGTCATCCAGCCTCTCGCCATGGCTTCCAATGACAACCCGTCCCCATCTCCATCTGCGGCTCCTACGACAACCTTTGTTGCGGTCCCCACCCCCCCGCGATCCTAGGACATTCTCTGCGCAACCTGGCCTCGACGTCGACTACTGGCTTCGCCTGTATGAACGGGTCAGTCAAACTGACCGGTGGGACCCTACCATGATGCTCGCTAATGTTCTCTTCTACTTGGACGGAACCCCGCGCATCTGGTACGAAACACATGAGACCGAGCTCACCAGCTGGGACACGTTCAAGGAGAAGCTACGTGACATCTTTGGGAACCCGACCGGTCGCCACGCAGCTGCACGACAAGAGCTCGCTACCCGTGTCCAGTCACCTACTGAGTCGTATGTCTCATACATACAAGAAGTGCTTGCTCTTTGCCGGAAAGTGGACGAGGCAATGCCCGAAGCTGACAAAGTGGGTCACGTTTTGAAAGGCATCGCGGACGACGCTTTCCATTTGCTGGTCTACACCAACGTCTCGACTATCGACCGCATCATTCAAGAATGCCGCCGTTTCGAAACGGCCAAAAGCCGTCGTGTGCACCCTCAATTTTCTCGGTTGCCAAACACGGCTGCCACGTCCACCTGCTCCGATTCCGCCGCTACACCGCCCTTTGAGCAGAGTGTAACGCGTATCGTTCGACGGGAACTTGAAGCGGCAAGTCCAGCGCCGTTCCAGCCCTCTCCATTCGACCATGCCACTATACAACCAACCCCCGCGGTCTCCGTTATTCAGGCGGTCGTACGACAAGAATTCGCCAACCTCGGGTTCCCTGTCGCCTGCCCCGTCTCTCGCCCCTCGTCCCGACCAATGCCCATGAATGCACCTCGAAGTGACCCATTCATTCCTCCACGATCTCGCAACCCAGCGGAATGGCGTACTCCCGACGACAGACCCATCTGCTTCCGGTGCCACCGCGTTGGTCATGTATCCCGCTACTGCCGCGCCACTTGGACGCCGCCATATAGGACCCAATTTTTCTCGCCTTCCCGCCCATATGAAGATCTTCGCCGGTATTCGCCCAGCCGTACAGACCCTACTGGTGACACACCTAACAGCCGCCCTCCTGCTTGTTCACCGTCCCCTCAACGCCGTCGTTCCCCGTCGCCCCAACCCCGCCGCCACCCCTCGCCGCCCAACTTTGCATCGTACCCGACGGAAAACTAGATCGTGCAGCTCCTGGAGGTAGTGCTGCATCATCTCCTTCTGAACCAAATCCTCCGTTGACGCTTCCTACGAACAAGAACCTCATCGATGTGCATGTGGACGGTATTTCTTTGACGGCTCTAGTCGATACTGGAGCTCACGTGTCCATAATCAGTGCTCGTCTTTGTCGCCGACTGAAAAAAGTCCTCACACCTGCTACTACAAAAGCTGTACGCGTCGCCGATGGCGGAACTGTTCCTGTCACTGGAATGTGTACAGCTCGCATAAGCATAGCCGACCGTTACGTTCCTGTCCTCTTCACGGTGCTCCATAATTGTCCTCATGACCTCATCCTAGGGATGGACTTCCTGTCGACCCATTCTGCCCTGATAGACTGTTCCGCTGGTACTCTTTGCTTGGACCTTCCTCTTCAGCCAGATATTCACCCCGACCTCCCACACAGCCTCTGCACCTCGGATTTCATCCGCCTACCGCCTAAAGCCCTAACATTCGCCGAATTCACAACGACTTCATCCGTGTTGGATGGGCACTACGTCGTCACGCCGATTACTGATGTACTTCTGGCACGTGACATCACTGTGCCTCACTGCGTCATAACTATAGCCGCTAACCGGGTACATCTCCCCGTCATAAATTTCGGCTTCACGAAGCAAGTCCTCCCTCAAGGCATCTTAATCGCCACGTTGCGGTCCTTAGCCGATGACCACGTCACCTCTTTTGCAGCAGACGTATGCTCTAATATTCCTTGTCGCCCACCCGATACCACAAGCCTCGACATGGCATTACGCCCCATGATTGCCCCAGACCTCCCCCCAGCGCAATCAGCCGCCCTCATCCGCCTTTTGGCTTCTTACCGCGAGATCTTTGACCTTGACAATCGACCACTCGGCCAAACTTCTCTTGTGCAGCACCGTATCAACACAGGTGATGCTGTTCCCATTCACCGTCGACCGTATCGGGTGTCCGTATCGGAGCGCCAGATTATTCAAGAAGAAGTAAACAAGATGTTAGCTAAAGGCATTATTGAGCCCTCATCGAGCCCTTGGGCGTCACCCGTCGTCCTGGTTAAAAAGAAAGACAACACGTGGCGTTTCTGCATCGATTACCGGCATCTAAATCGAATTACGAAAAAGGACGTGTATCCTTTGCCCCGCATTGATGACGCTCTCGATTGTCTCCATGGCGCACGCTACTTTTCATCCATAGACCTTCGCTCCGGTTATTGGCAGATTGCCGTGGACGAGAAAAACCAAGAAAAGACCGCCTTCGTCACTCCCGATGGCCTGTACCAATTCAAGGTTATGCCCTTCGGTCTATGCAACGCCCCAGCCACGTTCGAGCGCATGATGGACTCTCTGCTACAAGGGTTCAAATGGTCAACATGCCTTTGTTACCTAGACGACGTCCTCGTATTTTCACCTACATTTGAGACCCACCTTGAGCGTCTGTCGGCTATTCTCGACGTCTTCCGCAATGCTGGCCTCCAGTTGAACTCGTCGAAGTGTCACTTCGGCCGCCAACAGATTACAGTGTTGGGCCACCTCGTTGATGCTTCTGGTGTGCGGCCGGACCCTGAGAAAATTCGTGCCGTCACCAGTTTCCCACTACCCAAATCCGCCAAAGATGTTCGGAGTTTTGTGGGACTCTGTTCCTATTTCCGGCGGTTCGTGAAGGACTTTGCAGCAATCGCTCGACCACTTACTGATCTTCTAAAGAAAGACGTCCCATTTTCGTGGGGGTCCACTCAAGCTGCCGCCTTCTCTCACCTCATCACAATTTTGACGCCGCCACCTATATTGGCCCACTTTGACCCATCCGCCCCGACTGAGGTCCGAACTGATGCCAGTGGTCACGGGATCGGAGCCGTCCTCGCCCAACGTCAGCAGGGACACGACCGCGTTATCGCCTACGCTAGTCGCCTCCTTACACCTGCGGAGCGCAACTATTCGATCACCGAAAGAGAATGCCTTGCTCTTGTCTGGGCGGTCTCCAAGTTCCGTCCATATTTATATGGCACTCACTTCTCCGTAGTCACTGACCACCACGCGCTCTGCTGGCTTTCATCATTAAGGGATCCCACAGGTCGACTTGGTCGCTGGGCTCTGCGACTGCAAGAGTACACTTTTGCAGTGACGTACAAGTCTGGACGCCTGCATCAGGACGCCGACTGCCTATCTCGCTATCCGGTTGGCGAGTCGCGCACCGTCCCTGACACCGACGCTTGCGTGTGCACCGTTTCCCAACTGACCCACATAGCCGACGAGCAACGCCGTGATGCATCCTTACGGGCTATCATCGAGTGCCTCGAAGCCTCACCTTCGGACCGATCTCATCGCTCGTTCGTACTCCAGAATGGTACGCTATACCGCCACAACTTTCATCCAGACGGACCATCCCTGCTGCTTGTTGTACCCAAACACCTCCGCTCCGCTGTACTCCACGAACTTCACGACGTTCCAACTGCCGGTCACCTTGGTGTGTCCCGCACATACGACCGAATCCGCCGTCGCTTCTATTGGCCAGGTCTCGCACGCTCCGTCAGACGATACGTCGCGGCGTGTGAGAAATGTCAACGCCGCAAAACACCATCGACGCTTCCGGCTGGGTGCCTTCAACCCCTCGACATTTCGTCCGAACCCTTCTTTCGCGTCGGCTTGGACCTACTCGGCCCTTTTCCCCTGTCTTCTGCTGGCAACAGGTGGATAGCTGTGGCCACAGACTACGCCACACGCTACGCCATCACACGAGCTCTTCCAACAAGCTGCGCCACAGATGTCGCCGATTTTCTTCTGCGCGACGTGATCTTGCAACACGGTGCTCCACGCCAGCTGCTCACGGACCGTGGCCGCACATTTCTATCGAGAGTCATAGCGGACATCCTGCGTTCATGTGAAACGCGGCATAAGCTCACTACGTCGTACCATCCGCAAACGAATGGCCTCACGGAGCGTCTGAACCGAACCCTAACCGACATGCTTTCAAAGTATGTTTCCTCAGACCACTCCGACTGGGACCTTGCTCTACCGTACGTGACATTTGCCTACAATTCCTCGCGCCATGACACGGCTGGTTACTCCCCATTTTTCCTGCTGTTCGGCCGCGAACCCACATTGCCCCTTGATACAGTCATTCCGTTGCCAGCAGCTCCGACCACTGAATACGCCCTGGACGCTATCAGCCGGGCCGCTCATGCACGCGAAGCCGCTCGTACTCGCCTTCTGACCTCCCAAGAGAACCAACGCCGTCGGTATGATCAACGACACCGCGACGTACACTTTTCGCCCGGTTCTTTGGTTCTGCTGTGGTCTCCGACCCGGCACATTGGCCTGTCCGACAAACTGCTCTCTCGGTACACAGGGCCATACCGAGTGCTTCGTGCGGTGACTCCCGTCACCTATGAAATCGCTCCTGCTGACTCGTCGTCCTCATCCACCCCGCATGCCAGCGACATCGTACACGTCGCACGCCTGAAGCAGTACCACTCGCCCAATGACGTTGACGCCTAGATGCGCCGAGACGGCGCCTTTGCGCCGGGGGTTATGCTACATGTAGGCTGCCGGAATCCATATTGTCGACGCGCGTGTGCGCCCGACATAGAGGACGAAGGTCGTTAGCTGCTCGAGCTCGGAGCCTGATTGCTCAGCGCTGCAGCCGTTCTTGAAAATATATCTTGTGAATAGCGACTTGTAAAAGCGACTGTCACTCACGTAACAATATGAATTGTAATGCCAGCCATAGATGAACTTCCGCGCAGACTTTTGTTCTGCCAAGCATTCTGGTTAAGGTTTATCCCCGTATTCTAGAACTTCCCTTCACTCAACGCTCCACCTTGACTTGAGAAAGTCGATGGGAGCGCCGTCTTTAGGCAGAACAAGTCGCTGCATATCAGCGATAACCTGCACATTAGCGAGAAGCGCGGCGTCATTTTCAGTCGAGCAGTGGCGCCGTGCTCAACTCGGTCAAGTGGAGGACGAAATTCTAGTCGAGGCTTGTTTGAGAATACGGGGGTTAGACTGTGAAAAACACTTGGAGGACACTTGAGCGTCGCCTTCAAGAGTTGAATGTGATAGTGTAATCAGGCTCCGTGTGCATGACCTTCAACCGTGCCGCAAGGATATGAACGTTCGTGCGAGTAACATTGGCCATTTCAAACTATCCTAGAATGCCTACCATATGTACTGTTGCGAAGTGCCCACTATGCCATAATTCTTCCTTTTGCAAATTTGCGAAGTACCTACTACGTGTCCGTAAGGTCTGCACAGCTGCACTTTGTAATGATGTACAGCTTTAAACCAACCACGCGTTTGCGCAATTCACATGTTTTGACGCCTGGTGCGATTCTACAATTCCGCCACGCAATATTACCTACGTTGAGGAGACTCTTCCCACTACATGACATTCTTGTAGCGTTTTTTTGCGAAGCAGTTTCAAGCACTGGTGTGGCTTCATAGTAGAACATTGCTTGCCACACAGAAGGCCTGGGTTCATTTCTCACCTGGACCGAACATTTTTATTTGCATCTATCTTGAATTTTCACTCGTGGACAACACTGATTTCTCGCTCACAACCAACAGCCCCAACGCTGGAATTTCTGTGAAACGAGCTCTTTAATGCTATCGCGTCAGTACCATCATTCCCGTACTCCCTCCCTTTTTTATTACAGAACTGCCTTTTGTAGATAATCCTTACTTCAACTGCACCTGTCATATAAAGCCATTAGTGGACATATGTCCATGATTGGCAATGCTCAAGATGATCATGCACATGCCTTTGGACATAGATGCATGCCTCCTTGAGAGTATATTGGTCTGTCAACACCTTGGTGACCAAGCCTGTTTTGTTTATGGGCCAGTATTGAGGCCAGAGGGCCATGCTGCCTCAAAATAGTTTCTGAAGCTGGCAAAGACCTCAAGGAAGAGAATTCTCTGGTTGGGCCTCGTAAATAAAAATGGTGGGATGGCTGTTCAAGTCTGGGGTCACACACACTTGCACAAAACACATTTTGATGCTGGTGAAATTAAAAAACAGCCAGGCAATCTTTGACAGCTTTCTTGTTATGCACCTCCTATATTTCAACTTCACATTGTTTTTGGTAAGTAGCTATGCACCTTTCCAACAGGGGCTCTTTGGGTGCCACAATATTGCTCTCTCTGGTCTGTCTAAATAAGCTTAAACGCCCAAAAATTAGGGGTGTGCGAATATTCGAAATTTGGAATATTTTTCGAATAGTGCTTGCTATTCGATAGTGTTTGCTATTCGATAACCACTAGACCCCGCTACGGTGGGCTAGTGGTTATGGCGCTCGACTGCTGACCCGAAGGTTGCGGGATCGAATCCCGGCCGTGGCGGCTCCATTTTCGATGGAGGCGTAAATGTTTGAGGCCCGTGTACTTAGATTTAGGCGCACGTTAAAGAACCCCAGGTGGTCGAAATTTCCGGAGCCCTCCACTACGGCGTCTCTCATAATCATATCGTGGTTTTGGGACGTTAAACCCCAGATATTATTATTATTTATTATCGATTCGCACTGGAATTTTACCATTCGAACTATTCGAACTTCCCAAAGACAAATACAGTCAACGTCCGATTGAAAGTCACCCCCCTTCAGATTTTCAATATGCTTCACCTCATTCATTACATTCTCGTATTGCGGCAAAGCTGCCTTTTAATCTCGGTTACGGTCGAACTTCGCCAAGAGACAGTCAACGTCCGATTGGAAGTGGTCCCTAGATTTTCAATATGTTTCACCTCATTACACTGTGGTATTGCGGCAAAGCTGCCTTTCAAGCTCCGTTACGATCGAACTTTGCCAAGAGACAGTCAACGTCCGATTGAAAGTGGTCCCTAGAGTTTCCATATGCTTCACCTCATCACACCCCTTTATTGCGGCAAAGCTGCCTTTCAAGCTCCGCTACGGTTGCAAATGTATCAACTAAAAAAAATGCTGTTTCCAACATGGAGATGAAAGATGTGGCAGAGTTGGGGGCTTTATTGAGGCTGTTTGTGAGCTGAAATTAGGGCAGGAAGTCCGAAAAACCGGACGCCGAAGCTTTTTAGCATCCAAAATTTCAGATGTTCTTATATATCAATGCCTCGTAGTTCTTATATATCGATGTCTACGAGGCAGATTTGGAACTCCGGACTTGAAGGGAGCACACCCTTGTCCACCATATTAGTTGGGCTTCCACAGAAGTTGAAAGAGGAGGAGAGCCTGAGGAAATGGTATGTTTCGAAAAATATTCGAAAAATATTCAATTCGAAAAATATTCAATTCACATTCGCACGTCAGTATTCGAATTCGCTTCGCACCCAAAGTTTTGCTGTTCGCACAGCTCTACCAAAAATGCATTGCAGACGCAGTGATGTCAGCCTTTGTACTCCCATACAACAGTCTAGAAAGGAGGTGCTGCTCCTCTCTTATGGAAAGGTCTTTATGTATGCATAAATCTTCAGCGATTATCGTTTCTGGCAAAGGTGGCAGTGCACTAATGAGGTGAATATGTAAACCGTAGCAAGATTTGTGTGTTTCGACGTGTTCTCATCCAAGATAAATTAGCCAAACTTTCCCTATGGGTAATTGTTACTGATCAGGTCAGCAGGCAGAAATCAAAAGCCCTCTTTCTGCAATACAAGATGAAGGAATTAGTAATTGACAACCCACTGCAAGCCAACAGGTAAGTACTAGAGTTTTTGAAAGGTACCTGGGAACCATTTGAGGGCCATCTCTTTGGACATTAAAGACTTCTGCTGTTCTCTCCCCCACAATGACTTGCTTGCTTGTGTGGGCGGTAGAGTGCACAGACACATCAGCTTTCAAAGCACTGCATATGTTCCAATCGAAGGTTTCCTGGAATTGTCATTTTAAGGCACTAGTTGCGATCGACATAAGGCTATAGCGGATATGTTGACCGCTCGTGACCCCAAGAAAGGTGCAAAAAAGTTGGGGAAATAAAAACCCTTATAACAAGGTACTAATGGCTCTAGTGAACGAATGAGGATTGAGTGAAGAATGAGTTTGGTTAGCCCCGTGGGTAGTTAATTAGAACCAAATTTAAAGGGCCACTTACAAACTGAAAACGCAGCAAGTCTCCCATATTACTGATCATAGGAAAGTGACGTTTGGTGGTTGTGTGGTACCCAAGTATTGGGCTAGGAAGGAGAGTACTTACCTGCTGTAATGCTTTATTAGGGTTAATTCAGGTTGTCATTATACCGCTGAATTCCTACAGCTTTGCTGCAAATAGAGCTAGGAAAACAGGTTTTGGGCGCAAGTATACATGTACGGCAGTACTGCACTGTACTGCACCCTTCATTTCAGTCGAGGGTAAGGGAAAGTGCAACGTCACTCGCTGTAAATTAAATGAAATGAACACTGCCAGCAAGACACCCAAAGCCCATTTTAATAGATTTGATTGTGGGTGCATTTTTCACCAAAAAGGAGACAAAACTTTTGAAAATCTCGTGGTTTTTTTTTTTTTAAATTTTTGAGAGGAGCTTTCAGTTCTAATAACTGTAGGTGCATTTTTCACCATAAAGGTATAGTCTGTGGAAATCTCTCATTTTTTTATTTTTATTAAAATTTAATCCCATTCTAATAAAATTGACTGTGGGTAGATTTTTGACCAAAAAGGTTTTGGAAATCTTGCATTTTTGATATCTTAAATTTTCGTCCAATTATAGTAAAGTTGAATGTGGGTGCATTTGAATGTGGGTGCAGCCCCTGGAAATTTTGTATTTCTCGATTTTGAGTTTCATCCTATTCTAAAAAGCGTACATCTGTCATAAAAAGATAAGCCTGCAGCTTTCAGAAATTTTGTATCTTTCGATTGTTGGAAGTCTCATCCCATTTCAATAATTTTGATTGTAGGTATATTCTTGACCAAAAAGGGAACCCTTTGGAATTCTTGTATTCTTCGATTTTTCAAGGTTTCGATTGAATGTGGGTGAATTTCTGACCAAGCAGGGGACTTTTGAAATTCTCATCTAATTTTAATACAGGTTACTGTGGATGCCTTCTTGATCAAAAAGCAAGTCTATACCCTTTGGAAATTCTGCATTTTATGTTATTTTTGAAAGTTACATCCCATTTTAATAAAATTACTGTGGGTGTTCCATTATTGGAACATAAGAGATCGCTGACCGGAGGCTCACCTTCTAACCTATCTTTACATTGTCGAGAGTGTAAGTGCACGCCAAAATTCGATGAATGTGCAGTGTTGTACCGGCACAGAAATGAAACGCGCCTGATGATTGAGGCATGGCATATCGAGAATAGTGGTAGCGCATGCGTGAGCCAACCGTCGATTAGTTTGCATAAAGATGAAATCAAATGCCTTAACAGTTATCTTCCACGTAGACCGCCACGCGTGCCGGATTCATAGGTTCGCCTGTTGCAAGGGCATGCGCAGTTAAGTTTTCGTGCCTTCTTTCTTTTCCGCCATTGTGCGTTTCTTCAGTTGTCAGTCGGCGTTTGTGGTGCCCTGACCTCTTGTGTCCACGTGTTTCCACGCCCTGTATTTTTAGAATGAAGGGAAAGGTATTCTTTCAAATGGCAGCGTGAGCTGACAGTTTGTTCAAACACCCCCCCCCCCCCCCCCCCCCCGCGTCCATATTCTTCACTGCCCCGGCCCTTTGCGGGATTACATTTCTTGACTGCCGCCCGCTAGTTGAGGTGAGCTTGAGACCCCTGCTGTAGCCTGTGGAAATCTTGCATTTTTCGATTTTTGAAAGTTTCATCCCATTATAATAAAATCTACTGTGGGTGCCTTTTTGACCAAAAAGGCAAGCACATAGCCTTTTGAAATCTTGCATTGTTCGATTTTTGAAAGTTTCAGCCCATTCTAATAAATTTGGTTGTGGGTGCTTTTTGACCATAAAGGCAAGCCTATCGCCTGTGGAAATTTTGTATTTTTCGATTTCTGAAAGTTTCATCCCATTTTAATAAAAATTCGGCAGATCCCACGTACCATGGGAGTCGATGTTATGCGAAGCATGCGGCGGGTAGGGGACGGTGGCGTAACCTTTTTTTACTGAGCGACACGTTACAAAATGACGCTAAAGATTTGTATAAATTTTATACGCACACATATATATATATGTTGCAGAGCCGCATATGTGTTATATAACCAGTTGTTTACGGTTACGTATGCAACGTGGGTATTACCAACACCAGTAGCGGTAAGATGATACGTAGTGCTTATACCTGTCTCAAGAACGCACGCACGTTTCAGGAACCCGTGTACATGTGTGCAAGAAGTTCTTGACAGTTCTTGAACAAGGGCATCATCACCGTAATTAGTGAGCACCAGCAGCTGGTCATGACTTGTTATAGTATCCGGTCGTGATCGTGGTGACGAGGGGTCCATGTGTAGTGAAGTATGTGGTATAGTAGAGCTGTTGGAATTCGTGGATGCCTCGGTCATTTCGTCGACAAATTGTCTGTCGACAGAGCCGGCGACATGTCGGAACCTGAAGCGACCCATCGCATTGGTGAGGTTCAGGCCGTCGAGGCTGGTAGGCCTGGATAGTGCTACGTAGACCAACATCAGTGGATGGTGTTTGTCGTGTTCGTAGACTACCTGGGTGTGTGTGGCCTACGTAGCCTAATCTACAAAGCGGCTGTCAATCAATCTGGCATCATCCTCGGTCAGCATGAGGCCATCGCCCAGCCTCGTAAGAAATGAAGAGGACACTGCGCCGTTCTGGTGGACGAAGTGCACTTTAGGGTGTGGTGATGTGGATATCAGATGTAACTCTCGTTAATGTATTCCTCCGGGGTCGAGCAATGCTTCAATATAGCTTGCTGAATCGTAGGAATACAAACGTAATGTTTATTAGACTGCTATGAAAGCGAAGCCGACACTGGAACTACAGACGTTAATCTGATACGACGCCTGTATCGTAGGAGTACATATCGTAGGAGTATCATGTAGCGTTTATTGCTTTCTTGTAAAATTAGATAGCCAGCACCACAACCACAATTGACGTTGTACCGAATTACGCCTGCGTAGGCTGTTTTTTTTTTCAAACCAGTTTATAGACCTGGCATGGCTCAGTGGTAGAATACCTGATAGCCACGCAGAATTCTTGGGTTCGATTCCTGCTGGGATCCTAATTTTCATTCTTTCTATTCGTTGAGTCAATGCTGCCGACGTTGGTTTTCCTTAACGCTTTAGCATTTAAGTAACCAATGTCTGTTCTCGCCGTTCCTGGGTAGATATAAACTGTCAATCACCTGTGGCGCATACCCGTACACCGCGGCCCATGGTAAACGGGTATGTGCCACACGTGTCTAGTGGAAAGGGTTTGACGACGTACGCGACAGGATTTTAACGTTAGTCATGTCATGACCCGGCAATCATATTCGTCAAATCCTCTTACCCTCCCATGCAAATTTTGGTCTACACCAAGTTAAGGAGGCGATCATGAGAGCACCCAGACGTAGGCTGGGTGCTCTCATGATCTCATAGATATCTCATAGATAGATAGATAGATAGATACGTAGATAGAAACGCTCAAAGTGCCAGAGGTTCGCTAAGAATTCTTCGCATTTAAAATTTACTATGGGTTCATTCTTGACGAAATCTTGTGTTCAGTGGCGTAGCCGGGGGGGGGGGGGGGGGGGCACGGGCCCGTGCCCTCCCGCCGCCCGAAATTTTTTTTTTTTGCCATGGCATACAGAGCACAAAATGACACTCGACCACATCTGCCTGCCCTGCCCCCACTTCAGATCATGGAAGTGGCCCCCTCCCGAAAAAAATTTCTGCCACGCCCCTGGTTGTATTTCTCGATTTTCGAAAGTTTCATTTCATTTTAATAAAATTTACTGTGGGCGCCTTCTTGACCAAGAATGCCATGTAGCCTGCGGAAATCATGAATTTTTTTAAGTTTCGAAATTTAGTCCCATTCAATAAAATTAACTGTGGGTGCCTTCACTAAAAAGGCAATTTTTAAAAGTTTCATCCCATTTTTATAAAGTTTACTCTGGGTGCCTTCTTGACCAATATGGCAAGCCTTTGAAAATCTTGCAATTTTTAATTTTTGAGATCTTGCATAGCCTGTGGAAATCTTCCATTCTTTTATTTTTGAAAGTTCTGTCCCATTTTAATAAAATTTACTGTGGGTGCGGCCTAATTTTTTTAGCAATAAGGTAAGCCTACTTGAGTTAAAAGATTGGGTGTGCGAAACGGACACGAGAGAAGTCAAACACCACAAACGTCGGCGTTGTAGGTGCCTTGACTTCTCTCGTGTCCGTGTTTGCACGCCCAGTCTTCTAAGGTGAATACGTACCAAATAGCTCAGCTCTCTGTTATTGTAAGGTAAGCCTATAGACTTTGGAAATCTTGCATTTTATTTAATAAGTTTCGTCAAGTTCCAATAAAATGAAGTGTGGGTGCACTTTTGACCAAAAAAAGGTAAGCTGGAAGTCTTTGGAAATGTTGTGCTTTTTAATTTTTGAAAGTTTCATTTCATTTTAGTAAAACTTGCTCTGGGTGCCTTCTTAACCAAAAAAGCAAGCTGTGGAAATCTTGAATTTTCGATTTTCGGAAGTTTCATCCCATTCTAAAAATTTGACTGTGGTGGTTTTTTGAACAAAAAGGCAAGCCGCCTGTGAAAATCTAGTATTTTTCGATTTTTGAGTTTCATCCCATTTTAATAAAATTTACTGTGGGTGCCTTCTTGACCAAAAAGCAAGCTTGTGGGAACCTTGAATTCTTGGATTTTTTAAAGGTTGTCCCATTTTAATAAAATTTACAAGAAAAAATCGAGTATTTGGGGACTATTTCTGCCACACAACAATAATCGTCATCCACCTCGCGTACTTTCCTCGCGTTATCACCGCGGTCCCGGCCCTTCCCGGTCATGAACGACGCGCGCGTTATCAGCGTGACAGCATTCTTGATAAGAAAGTGACGAGAGCCGGGTTTTCAAGAAAGGAAACGCGAGCAAGCCAGATGACGATTATTGTTGTGTGACAGAAATACTCCCCAAATACTCGATTTTTTCTTAGAGTGTATGGCCTGTGGAAATCCTACATTTTTTTATTTTTGAAAGTTCCCATCTTAATAAAATTTACTGTAAGTACCTCCTTGAACAAAAAGGCAAATCTTGAGTTTTTTTTTAACTTTTGAAAGCTTCATTCCATTTTAATAAAATTTACTGTGGGTGCCGTTTTGACCAGAAAGGCAAGCCTATAGCCTGTGGAAATCCTGAATTTTTAATTTTTGAAAGCTTTATCCCATTTCACTGAAGTTTACCTTGGGTGCCTTCCTGACCAATAAGGCAAGCATGCGGAAATCTTGCTTTTTTTTATTTTTGAAGTCTTGCACAGCCTGCGGAAATTCTAGATTTTTGAAAGTTTCATCCCTTATTAATAAAATTAAGTGTCAATGCCTTTTTTGCATCTTGCATTTTTTTATTTTTGAAAGGTGAACCCCTTTTTAATAAAATTTGCTTTGGGTGCCTTTTTGACCAATAAGGTAAGCCTACTCATGTTAAAAGACGGCATGCAAACACGGACAGAAGAGAGAAGTCAAGACACCATAAACGTCGGCGTTTGTGATGTCTTGACTCCTATCTCGTGCCGTGTTTGCACGCTTAGTCTTCTAACATGAGTACGTACCAACTAGCTCGTTGGAAATCGTGTATTTTTTTATTTTGTAAGCTTCATCCCATCCTAATAAAATGAAGTGTGGTGCACTTTTGTCCAAAAAGATAAGCCGGCAGCCTGTCGAAATCTTGAATTTTTGGATTTTTGAAATTTTCGTCCAATTTTAATAAAAGTTACTATGGGTGCCTTTTTCACCAAAATGGCAAAAATCTTGCATTTTATAATTTTTATAAAGTTTCATGCCATTTGAATAAAATTTACTGTGATTGTCTTTTTGACCACAAAGATAAGACTGGAAATCTTGTATTTTTCGATTTTTGAAAGTTTCATCCCGTTCCAATGAAGTTTAGTGTCGGTGTACTTTTGGCCAAAGGCGTATAGGCCTTTGGAAATCTGTCGTTTTTCGATTACTGAAGTTTCATGCAATTTTAATAAAACTGATTGCGCCTGCATTTATGACCAACAAGGTAATCCTGTATTTATCGATTCCTGAAATTTCCATGGCATTTTAATAAAATTGACTGTGGGTGCATTTTGACCAGAAATATGAGCCAGTAGCTTCTGGAAATCCTTCCCTTTCCCAATCGCCAAGGGCGTCCGCAGAAATTTTTCCAGGGGGGTGCATCCATGGGGGGGGGGGGGGGGGGCTTCACTACCGTGACTTGACCGGCAAGGTTAGTCAATAATATGTAATAACGTGCAAAGTTGGCTGGCAATCCTGAAGGCCGTTTCACACGGATATGCGGACCGTTTGTGTGCTAACGAACGTGTGCAGCTTATTGCTACTGCATAGAAAGATATTATCCGAAATTCCAGGGGGGGGGGGCAGCCGCCCCCCCTTGCACCCCCCCTCCGGACGCCCATGCCATTCGCAACGTGATTCCCTTCTAAATAAAAATTACGACTACTTCGGAGCAATGATGTAACGTTCAAATAATGGATAGTGAATTCTGCGGAATTATGCTATACGTACGCATCACGCAAGCGCTTTGCGTAATGTGGCGTCGCGTGCCATGTTTTAGTACACGGCGTACGTAACGTACGCGAGCCTGCTGCGAGGTGAATCCGAATGTGCTAGCCGGATGGCACAGAAGCAGCTCCCAGATGAGTTGTGAATGTGCGTCAGTGTTGTATGCGTTACCGAAAAAGAAATAACTAAATACGTTACTCGTTACGCTAACAAAAAAGGAACGCGTAACGGTACAGCATTTTACATAAAATGTACGTGTTACCGTTACCGAAAAACAGTAACGCGCGCGTTACTCCTGCCGTTACTCCCGGGTCAGAAATGTGAATAATCATTGCGCCCTCGCTGCAGGAACCAGAATGACAATTCACTAAACCTCGTATTCATGTTTCACATAAAACCTCTAACCAAAACAACAATTTTAGCGGAATTACTGATATAACTAGAAATTTTTGCACAAGTGTGCAGGACTTTAGCAATATGATAGTGGCTTAAAGTTTACTGTTGAGTTGCATATGATGGCTTACGTGGCACATGGTAAGCCACTTCTCAAAGTGACAGTAAATAGAAAATGACATTTCATCATCAACGCTCTCCGGAAAGAAAATGTCACTAATTTCAACAAATATGCAATAAATCTGAAGGCGTGGTTTTACTAGTGTACAAAAATATGCGCAGATCTTGTAGGAATAAAGAAATCCTTAAATTGCATAGTCCCGGAAAAAAGTATTTGCAGCATAAATCATTTTTGCCCCTTTAACCTGTATTATTCCGGTGAAAATTGCTAGTGTTTATGCGAAGGCGTTCAAAGTCAGTCTCGCTCGTTCAGGAATTCAACAGCCAGAAACGTATACCCGCATTTAGAAGCAGATAGAAGTAACTTTTGATTTTATTTTGATAACAGAACTGATAAACAGCGCTATAGTATTGCCGGTATTGCAGGGACAACTTGCTGTCCACTGCAACTTGAAGAATTTAAGCGACAACTCTATTTCCAAGCTGTCGTCGGACAGCACGCCTCTCTTAGGGAATTCGTCCACAGCTACGGTATATAGGCGCTCCACGGACGCATTAGATGATGCTCCTATTTCCAACATCTCGCAGGCCGATAGCAGTCCGCCGCTGCGACATAAGAATAGAGAAAGTGGCGCCCACGAGACGAAGGATTTTTGTGTATATAGACTCCGGGGATAATTGGAATAAAAAGCAACGAGTAACGTGACACCTCGCGTTACCGAAAAATGTTAACGTACGTACGTTACCCGTTACAGTTACGAAATAGTAACGAGGACGTTACTAAATTACCGAAAACAGTAACGCGTTACCGGTAACGGCGTTACTTGTAACGCGCGTTACCGCCAACACTGAATTGTGCGCTCGTGAACTAGCGTCCCTAGAATATCGCAAATGGTTCGCGCTTTTTCACCTGTCATGCCCGCACTGCAGCGGACTTGGCCGGTACGCTGTTGTATACGGCCGGCAGCCACCGCTTTGGGTCAATCGAACCATGGCTTGAATAAAGTTTGAATAAAGTGGAGACGCGCGTCGCGTCTCCTTGTCGTCGGGCGATGGTTTAAACCAACACCCCGAGATTGTTTAAACGCACCTCCTCCCTCAACCACCCCGTACGCACGCAAAGATCGAATGCGTTACGTAGTACGTGGCGATCGCGTACGCATCACGTGGCGTTTACTTCGCGAAGCGTGGCGTTCTCAAGTACGTAAGGCCATTACGTACGCAACGTACGCAGTACTAAAACTGTTTATGAGAGATTTTTAGTGCCGGGGACGCCAACTTCTCTGGCGACACGTCGCCACCATAACAGCTTGATGTCCCCGCACGCCTTAATTAACTCTCCATGCTGTACCAGCTTAGACAAACGCTTCAAGTTTGTGCAACCTTCCTGTAGTCGCATGTCGCGCAACCTTAATGTTTTTCCGTTGCAATCTATAACTGACTTGTACAAATACGGCTATTTCCCTCAACAATTGAACGTTGAAATGCATTGCCATGAATTGTTCGCTTTTTGCACATGACCGATTTTCTGTTTGCAGAAAGAAAAATAAATAAAAGTAAACGTAACAGTTTTTTTTACCTCTATTACTAAACACACTTACTAGGGCACAACGTTGATAATAAGGAAACTTATAAAAATGATTTAGGAAATGTAGTACTGTGAAGGAGGACACCATTAACATAAGCTTATAATTTTTCATGCATATACGCACTTTTCTTAGAATTTTTAATAGTTACTGCATTAAAGGTATTGGTTGTGTATACATGTATTGCTCGCAAATATAAGTTTGTCTCGGTGTACGCCATTTAAAATCCTGGTTGATTGGTTGGTTAGTTTATGGGGTTTAACGTCCCAAAGCGACTCAGGCTAAGAGAGACGACGTAGTCGAGGGCTCCGGATAATTTCGGCCACCCGAGGTTCTTGAAAATGCACTGACATCGCACAGAACACGGGCCTCTTGCATTTCGCCTCCATCCAAATGCGACCGCCGCGGCCGGGATTCCATGTAAAATGCATTGTACTTCTTTATCATATATTGTCGTTATAAGTATGTAGGGGGGCCAAATCCTGTCAAGCTGTTTGTGCATCTTTTTCCTTGGTCATATTATATATATATATATATATATATATATATATATATATATATATATATGCGGGGAGCTTAACATCCGATGGCAAGGAAACTTGCGTGACCAAGTGTCGATGCAACAGAATTGATAAGACCCACGTTCGAAAGCGGTTCCAAAATTGCCTTTGCCCAATTCAAGTTCATGGCCACGCCATAAGATGTAGTGACGTGATCAAGGGTCGGTTTCTTCGTATACCTCCCATAGGACGCGAAATTAAAACGCTCCGCTGACGCAAGCGCCGACAGCGCCGAGAGCGCTATTGAGTTACGCCCCTTGCAGAAGGCCGCCAAGCTCAAAGGGCGATGACGTAGAGATTACGTTGCTTATGTCGTCAGGGCAACACTAACAGAAGCCGCTCGCCTCCACCCCTCTTCCTCCCTCTCCGCGCGCCGTTTTCTTTTTTTTTGTTCGCGTGCGCTCGCGCGCGTGCTGTGCTTGGCCGCGCATTCGTGTTTGCCCGCAGCCAGCATGTGCTAGAGCATAAAGGATGAATCCACCTACAACATTTCTGTTACCTCTTTTTATTGTTCTGTTTCCGAAACTCAAGATTTGCATGTAATGGGGCGCGATACAAGTTCAGGAGAAGAACAGAAGGGAATAATTCACAGTGTGTGCATGACTAAACACAGAAATCCATTGTAAAATTTAGAAATTAAAAAAAAAACGAACACATTGGAAAGTGTAGGCCCTTTGACGTACACACATATAAGAAACACGATTTTCATTTGGCGCAAAACCGAGCAAAGTGCAGAGGAGCCTCTGATGAAAGGTAATCATGTAGTTTAAAGAAATGTCAGTGCATGACAAAAACATAACGAAGCGCAAAATATGTAATTATGAAATAATATTGCAATGATTTACCTATTAACCGTTGAAATGATACGAAACACAAAACAACCACTTACATATTTGCTCAGATTTTGCACAAATATAATGAAATGCTGGACACCTTCAACAGATAAACAAAATGAAAAAGATAAGATTTAGCACAGTAAGTAGTACATTGCGCTAAAAAGAGCAAGGCACAATATATGGTACTTCAACACTACTTGAAAGTAAGTTGGTGGCAACGGGATGCAGGCCATGGTCAGTTTATGCATGCAGCAGCACATGACATTCGAAGAAAAGCGTATTACTCAACGACCAGGTGAAATAAGCCTATACGCAGCTTTTCTTTCACCGCGAATACAATAGGCAGTTTTAGAATAGCGTAGGCAAAGCTTTGCGTTGGTTTTCGTGCAACTACGCATGCGTCGTACGCTAACCGCTTGCAGGCTCTCCCGTTAAGTGACGAAAATAGCGGGCCGCAAACGCTAACGCTAACTTAGCGTGCGCTATTCTAAAACTGCCTATTGCCTAGCTGAATATAACGCCACTGAAGGGAGGACGTCATGTCGGGTACACTGAGCACTTCATTGTGACAAACACAGACAGTAAAATTCTGCATATAGGACATGTCTCATGCCTACACATGAATCCTTAGAGCGGTTTTTCAATAGGTAACAACAGAGACAATATATAAACACGCAAACTACTTCTTCAGCCGTAAGTACATATATAGCATATTCACGCACCGAGAAGAAGCACTGGGGGCAGGATAGAAAGCTGGTCCACTTGAGTTGCGGATCGAGACTTCGCAGATAGCTGATTCTACAGCTGTTAACCCCTCCTTGGGCAAACGCATCAGTTCTTGCCTTCTCGAATACTCCGAAAACGTTTCCGTCCTGAAATAAAGCAATTGAAAACTATTAATTCCAACGATACAAATTACGCAGTCGCATGAGGCAAACGTAGTTTCGTCGTCTCGGCTCAGTGCAAGCTGCGATGAATAGCGTACGCTATGTTAGCGTTTGCGGCTCGCTATTTCCGTCACTACGGGAGCCCGCAATTAAGCGGTTAGCGTACGACGCATGCACAGTTGCGCGAAAAGCCAACGCAAAGCTTTTCGTACGCTATTCTAAAACTGCCTATTGAGTCTCAGAAATGCGTATTTAACCATGGCGAGTGATAAACAGGCAAAAAAAGCAAAACGAACTTCCATCACGCAGTTCTGTCATAGACGCAAAAGTTAAACTATGAGTCTCAAGTGCTTTAATTTCGTTGCTTCTAGGAACAGCGATATTAACTGCAAGATCGTGCTCTTCACGATTCAGCCATATTTCAAAAAACAATAACTGTGTTGTCCAACTGCAACTCCTATTGGCTGCGAACGCAAGCCGCATGCTCACCTTTAGTTTTTCGGTACCTCGAAGAATCTTGCGGAACTCGGCCGGTCTTGAAGTATCCGTGCACCGTTGCATGATGTACGAATGGCGCGTGCCGTTAACCACCACGGCGGCAAGAGCGCACAACACGCAAACACCACAAAAACTCCGCACGCAGGCCAAAGCTCGCTTCATGTAACGGAACATCACGAAACTTCATGTCAAGGCGAGCGACTAGCACGGGCTCCTGTATGGCGGCGACGGAGCACGGCTGACGTAACGACCACACCGATAAGTCTCAAGAGCGAACAATGACCCGCCAACCACAACGGGAGACTTGCAGGTGTCCGCCAAGCATAGCCTAGCCTGCACGGCTAGCCTGGTGCCCGCTCTCAACACTCGCTTCGTGCTACAACGGAACTTTCGAGGAATTTCGAGAAATGAGCCGAACTAATAATAATTAAGACTAATTAAGACTGAGCCCAGTAAGCACTAGTTAGGCCAATTAGCTAATTTAACCTAGGTTGACTTGGGGTGCGAGCTAAGCGAGACCAAGCCTCGAACATGCAAATTAGGCCAAGCAAGCTAATTATCCAAAATAGACTAATTAAGCTATAATTAAGACTAGGTTGATTTGGTATGCATGCTAAGCGAGGCCAAGCCTCGGCTATGCAAATTAGGCCAATTAAGCTTATTAGCCTAAACAAGCTAATAAGGGTAATTGAGGTAATTGATCTATTTGGTGCTGTCATTGCCAAGTGATTCCCAATGACATTGACCAAGTTTCGAGTATGCAAATTAGGCCATCTAAGCTGATTATCCTAATTAGGCTGTTAAGCTATAATTAAGCCAAGGTTGACTTAAAGGGATACTGAACAAAATTTTCGCCGCCGAGATAAATGACTCAATTGAAAGATTGGGTGCTGAAATTTGTTGAAACAACCTTCACTTCAGCCAGAGACTAGCAGAAAATAATGAATTTAATGCATTTTTCGCGAATTGGTGCGTCTAGCGGCCGCGCCGCGAACTAGAGAGGAAGTGACGCGAAACTCCGCGGATAGTGACTCGCCAACCGTGCTCGCAGCAAAATCGCTTACCAATCGACATCGCAAGCCGCCACCCGCTGCCGCGCGTCTCTCCCAAAACGTGTTTTCACGGTCGGGAAGGTGTTCGTGCGTGTTCTCAACCGGCAGCCAACGACGCCATTGCCGCGCTCTCGGCCGTATTACGGTCCCTAGAATAGACTGTTTTCTCAAGCGGAGCATGCGCCCACGTCTACGAATTTGCCGTCTGTGTTGTGTGCTGCTACGTAATGTGAACGGTGAAGCACCTGACACAACGCAGAATGCCTCAACGCTGTTCTGCGCTAGGGTGTGCCCTGTCATACATTTCCAACAGAGCCGAAGCTTCGAAGGATATGGATTCGCGCTGCGCGCCCATCGCAGCCAACGTGGGTGCCTTCAAAGCGTGACTTTTTGTGCTCTGGACACTTCGAGGATAGTGACTATGAGTTACTGTGTCCCGGCTGCCGACCCACGTTGGGCTACGGCGGCTCGTCTGGCTCGTCGTCCTTGCTGTCGCTTGACACAGCAGGACGGTCACATGCATATGGTTGTATTTGGCGCATCCGTTTTGGAGGCCCGTCGAACTCGGAGTCGCAATGACCGCTCGTGGAACCACTGTCACTCGCACCTTGCATCTTTGAGCTCTCGCGACACGCTCGGTAGTTGTAGCGGTTTTTCAGGAATGAGCGCTATTTTGTTTCCTATGTGGGGAAAAGAGGACAAGGCTCAGCTATGTTCAGCGCCACACCAGCCACCCTCGGTTCTTGAGAGGAGAGGTGGAGAAAGGAAAGTGGCAGGGCAGGAGAGAGAGTGCCGGTTGCCCCCTCTTGCTGGAGCACTCGACGTCACGTCCGCCGACAAGCGCAGTGGCATGCAGCCGCCGCGCTCTCACAATCCACTAAAAATACGGCCAACTGCTCGAAATTACGTGAAATAAACGCTGCGTACAGGAACAGCCGTGTCGTCCGAGTCGAATGTAAGTGTTTTCGTAGCTTTTTCAAATTTTTGTTCAGTATCCCTTTAGGAAGCAATTCAAAGAGACCAAGCTTCGACTATGCAAATTAGGCCAATTAAGTAATTATACTCATTAGGCTAATTGATGTAAGTAAGCTGCTTGGTGCTGTCATTGTCAAGCGATTCCCAATCGAACCCGATCGATACCTAGCCAATACTCGTGATTTACAATGTGATAACGTGAACACTTCGTGCATCGGCGTGTGAATGCACGTGTGCAAAGCCAAGCCAGGACCAGCCGCGTGCCGACCAGCTCTGCTCTGCTGCAGCCTTGCGCGACAGTGCAACCTGCGCAATTTTTTTTCTTCTTTAATGAGACTCAGCTTCGCGCTGCACGGGTCTCGCATTTTGTCTTCGTTCCTCTTCACACTATACGAGCTTTGTCGATGCTATGGTAAGGAACGCAGGAGCAAGAGCTCGAATAATTAGAAGTACGAAAGAGGGGCTGATGTAGTTGGCGTGTCGAAGTGAGCAACAGTTCCATTCCCATGTATCACACGGTGCCACAGCTCCATTCCCAATACATACAACGCTGCCAAAGTACGTATATAGGTCTGTCCTAGCGAGACACATTTGTGCCATACAAGACGAGGGGCACTTGCAGTGTTTTCCCAGCTGCGGCGAAGCGTCCACGAAACACGGGCACCGTACACCGTCAGCGTCGTATCTTCTCTCGTCCCGCAACACTACTCACTGAAAGCAGCTACGATAAGCCGTCGATGTTCTCGCCTACTTGAGCCGCTAGCCAAGCGGGCTAAATAAGAAAGTGCACAGGGTGGAACAGAATGGTCATGCCAGGGATGATTGGGACAGCGGAGCAGTAGAAAACACTGTCCTATTTAGGCAACACATGTAGTTACAATTAATGAGGGAAATTCACTGCAGAAAAACCCCTATGACGACAATAACGTTAATCGCTCGCGAAAGGTAAAAGAAACATGCACTCTTGCAACATCTTGAGTTTGGAGTACCTGAGTATTATTGTTGTTGTTGCCCATTCGTAAAATGCCTACAGATACGTGAATATTGGAGTATACAAAAGAAGGACGGTCCCTTAGCGCAAAGTGTTACGGTAATCAACTGCTAAGAGTACAAAAAGAATTAGTCGAATATGATAGATAGATAGATAGATAGATAGATAGATAGATAGATAGATAGATAGATAGATAGATAGATAGATAGATAGATAGATAGATAGATAGATAGATAGATAGATAGATAGATAGATAGATAGATAGATAGATAGATAGCGTTACAGACACACTGCAAGAAAAGACCGTCTGGGCCAAAGTCAGAAATAAATCACCGCTATTTTACTCATTTATTTATGGAACAACTTCGTTAAATCAATCAATCAATCAATCAATCAATCAATCAATCAATCAATCAATCAACTTTATTCCCACCAAATACAAAAACATTTACGGCGAAAAAAAGGTGGCCGGGAAAAAAAGCTGTCCAATGACAGCTTGGCAAAGCCCCAGCCACCCATCGGCGGTGAAGCGACAAGGTACAGTTTTTGATCTCAGAAGAAAAAAGAAAAAGGAAAAAAAGGAGGGGGAAAAGTGACAAAGTAAACTGCATACTAACAGTTGCTCTACAGTTACACATTGAAACCGTAGTGCACTCACTACGGGCGCGTATGCGCCAATTTTACAAGCTGAGATATAGCTAAATTAGTTTATTATACACGTGCAACTACAGAGTAAAAAAGATGCAACAAGAAATGAAAAAAAAAATATGCAATGAAAATACCAACCACTTCAAATGCATTAAAATCTATTATATGCCGATATGTATACCCAGATAGAATGCACAGATATATGCAACATAGGAATAATGAAAAATAGGAATATGGCACAACGGCAACTTTCTTAGCTCTGACACCACGGCTGATGCCCTTTGATGAGCTTTTTAGCTTGTTGCTCAAGCCCTCTGCGACGGAGCTGAGGATACCTAATGGGTACCCAGACTCTTCTAAGCGCTTGGCCTGATCCAGGAAACTGGCTTCCACCTTGTGGTCACATGACTTCATAAGGGAATTATTGAAACAAGATTGTACTATTGTTGCAGTTGTGCCATACGTGCATTGCATTTCGCACAATCTCAGAAGAACTGCAGGAAAGTCGGGGGTGGACGTAGTCTTTTCCGCTCCGGACCGTCTACACAGTTTATGTCATCAGGTAAATTCAGAGAGTAACAAGGTAAACGCATGTCCTATTAATCACCGAACACTTATCCTGTAACCTGTAACCTGAACCTGAACCTGAACCTGTAATCGCAACGTTGTCTACGCCATTCCGCTTTCGTGTAAAAGGACGTATGTTGGTCAGACCGGCAGATGTATCAACCAGAGACTGAAAGAGCATCACTATAACGTCACAAAAGCAATCTCAGGTCATTTGGGCATTCATTGCCGAGATTGTGGCTGCATGCCCTTGTTTGAAAACACCTCTATCTTGTGTAAGGCACATAATAAAATGACTAGAGAAATTGTTGAGGCCTGTGAAATTAATAGATTAGAAGAAATGTGCGTTAGCCAGCCTTCCCTCTCGCTTTCTCAAAGAGAGTTGCAATATCTTGCTTTGTCGCGTTGATACCTTTGCTATGTTGTGATATTGCCCTGTACACGTGTTTCGGTTCAGCGATATACCCACTGATTGTCCATTTGTTGTTTCTGTTGTTTCCGCTCGCTCGGTATATATTTATCGGTTTGAGCGAAAATAAAATCAGTTGAAAGTAGCGCTGTGTCCTTGTCTGTTTCCTTTCTTCGTCCCTCTCTAGTCGCGCTTACCACTCTTCATGGATTCAAACCAACTAGCCCGCCAACTTGTTTTAACTCGTGATTTGGAACGAAAAAAAAAAGAACACCGGGCACACCTAGAGTTACTGTATATGCTACCTTTAGGTAGCAGAGTTGCGCATCTGTCTTCCAACGCCGCTAGCAACCATGCATTGCGGAGAAGCTGCCGCTTGGGCCAATTTTTTTTTTATTTCTCGACGCCGCCGCTGCAGCGAACTGAATTAACACTCGCCATCGACAGCCAATGTTTATTGCCGGTCTTCGACACGCCAGACAGGTTAATCGGCGTCACGGTAGGCATGTCGCCTGCAAAAACGAAGTGCGACTTCACCGCATAGCTGTGGTTGCTAGCCGGACCTATGCGCAACTCTGCTACCTAAAGGTAGCATATACAGTGACTCTAGGCACACCTTGCGTCAGACGCCCCCATGTGACAGGAGACGCAGAGGCGCCACTCCACGCGCCGCAGTTTAAAAGAAAAAAGTCAGTTTCGCCGCAACGGCGAAGCAATGAATGCGGTAGCAATAAATTGAAATGTAACGCGAAGAAGGAAAAGCAGCTCGAAATTGCCAGCGCGTCGCTCGAGCCCAAAGGACGCACGAAAAGAACGCACACAGGACGAGCGCGAACTATCATGCGTCACAGCTCGAAGCTTGAAGCGCACTGTTCAAACATAAAGCAGGACGCATGAAACGAACGAACAGGTACACACAGGACGAGCGCGAACTGTCACAGTTGTTACTTATTTCTGTTTGAACAGCGCGCTCCTTTCGCAAACGCGGCCGCTGCAGCGAGCGAAGTGACCTTTGTACGCTCTGTGACTTCAGCGCGGACATCGCGGGGAAAGCACAAGACATACAACCCCCCGCTAAACGCCCCCCCCCCCCCGTCACCCCCTTCTTTCCTGCGAACGGCGTTCGTAGGAGCGGGGCGACGATCTTTAAAGCGCGCCACGCGCGCTCATCGCGCCATCTATGTGGTGACTAAGAAAGCATGCTGAAGTAAATGGTGTATATAAATAGCTCGCCGTTAGCAGGCTGAAAGACGGTCTTGTTGGTGGCCTGACCGTCTAACGCCGCGCGCTGCAAAGCGAGATGTCGCCTGTTCGATTCCGCGCGTCGGAAAGTTTTACTGAATTATTTTTCTTTGTGGCCTTTATATATATATATATATATATATATATATATATATATATATATATATATATATATATATATATATATATATATTATATACGGTGCATGACGGCGGCGACGGCGACGGCAAAAGTCAGCCGAGACTGTCCATATAATTGCTATCGCAATAAAAGAAATATCTAACAACGTCTGATTCTGAATTGTCGACACGCAGTCTTGGCTAATCTCCCAGATAGGGTATGAGCCATAATTTCGGGGAAACAAACAAAAAAACAAAAATTGTCGACACTTGCAGCGCGTCGCTCAAGCACAAAGACGTAACAACTGTGACAGTTGTTAGTTCACGCTTGACCTGTGTATACCTGTGCGTTCGTTTCGGGCGCCCTTCTTTGTGCTTCAGCGGCGCGCTGCAAGTATCGAGCTGCTCGTCGTTCTTCGTGTGACATTCCAATTACTTGCTACCGCATTCATTGCTTCGCCCTTGCGGCGAAACTGTGACTTTTTTTATTTCTGCTGTAATTTGCGCAATGTGCGCTTGGGAAATTGCGCCGTTTGCCATGGTTTGGATGCAGCAGTGATGCTTAGAACGTCACGGGATGTTACGCGGTGATCTTATCGAGATCGCTTTCGCTTTGAATCAGCAGGACAGGTGATGTGTAAGTTCGACGTGCATAGATGAATGCGTGTTTCCCCACACATTCACGCCTGCGCGCAGTCGTCTTTCCCAAGAGTGTCTCTATAGATATGGGCAGAGGTGCTCGTTATTGTAATTTCGTAGGTCTCTTGGAGATTCTTGTGATGATGTCAGACTGAGATTAGTGTTAGTCAGTCGTTTCTTCGTGCTTTTTCTAGCACTTGGTCACGCTTGCTCCGCCTTTGAAATTGTACGATAATGTTATTGTTCTTTTAGATGCGAAGTATCTCTTGCTCGGGGGTATGTAACGCGGCGTGGTCATCCGCACGCAGCGTTGTGGTCCGCACTCACACTACACATGCGCGACTCTCCTCCTTCCCTCTCTCCAACAGCTGCGCGTTACTCTCTCCACTTCTCTACCAGCACCTGCTTGCGCTTCTCCTGCGTTCTCGCTTCTGTTCTCACGGCGCATACGCTACTCTCCTCCTCTAGTCTCCTCTCCTTCAAGTGGTAGAGCCAGTAGAGCGCTGCGCGCGTTCAGTCCAGCGCTTGCCTCGGTTGGCTCCTCTGAAACGCGGGCTCGACGTGCCGAAATTCTCTCCTGCGCAGCGCCGCGATGAGGACCAGCGCATGCGCGTCCCCTCCCCCTCTCTCTCCTCTCCTACGCTGCCTCTCTTTCGCGCGCCTGTCGAGCGCGTTCCCCGCACGCCCTGTGAGGCTAGAGGGAAGACACGACGCGCGTAGTGTTCCTCTTCGCGTTCCACGACGCGAGGTCGGTAGCATGCCCAGCGAACGCCAACGGAACGCGATCGTGCAAGTGCTCCGGCTTCGCATCGCCTCATGGTCCCCTTTAGCGGGAGATGGTGTAATTTTTTTTGTCTCTGGCGTTCACTCCGTGGCATGCTTCTATATCAGCGCTTGTGATAGCTTCGCCAACAGCATCACCTATCTTCGTCAGGATATCTGCAATGCTTTCGTTGGGACTTTGCAACATGCCCTTGATTTCCAAATTTCTGTTTCTTGAATATTGTTCATCTTTCACCAGCTTTGCTTGGCATTCACCAAGATTCTTCTCAAGCAGGCTCATTATATGGTGAAGTTCTTCATTTAGTTTTATTAAAGCTTTGTTTTCAGCAACAGCGGTTGAAACCAGATGATTGGATTCATCAAAGCTTTTGCTGAGGAATGCCATACTTTTCTTCGTTTTCTCCAGCTCTCCGTGAACATTGCGTACCTCCGTGCGCATGTTTCTTTCCACAGCTTCTTTAAACGTTATAAATTCTGCTTTGAACTCTTCCTTGAAATCCTGACGGAGTCTTGCGCATTCTTTCAACACAGTGACAACACAGTAGCGCTAATGCGGCACACAAATAGTAGTGACAGTGGTGGTAGTATTGTAGAAGAGTATTGTAGAAGTTATGGTAAAGATGTGAAGGAAGTAATGTGGACGAAAAAAAAGCCACAATTTCGCCGCAACGGCGAATCAATGGATGCGATAGCAAGAAATTGGAACCTAACGCGAAGAACGGAAAGCAGCTCGAAATTGCCAGCGCGTCGCTCGAGCCCAAAGGACGCACGAAAAGAACGCACATAGGACGAGCGCGAACTATCATGCGTCACAGCTCGATACTTGAAGCGCACTGCTGAAACATAAAGCAGGACGCACGTGTGATGAGTCAGTTTCGGTTTCACCGCCTTCGTAATGCCAAATAGCTACATGAAGAAAGAGGAAGACGAAGTTGGGTGGGCGGCCATCGCCGCGTTCGATCAGGCGCTTGGGGCTTCGGACCCCGTGGATGGGCCAGTCGCGCTATGCGGGCGTCACCACGCCTGCGGGGATGACGCAACGGTCCCACACTGCCGCCGGCACCGTACCAGAAGTAGCCATCACGAGCACCTGCGACGTGCCTTCTTGCAAGAACGAGACAACCAGGTCATCATGCTGCCCGGCGCCTGTGTTCGCCGCAACGGCATGACTGTCGCCGTCTTCAAGACGAGGCGGCTTGCAAGTCCGACACGACCAATTCATCGTGCTGCCCGGCGCATGTGTTCGTCGCATCGGTACGAGTGAGTGGTCGTCGACATTGTAGGCATTGGGTCACGAGCGTGTGGTGACGCGCATATTTCCATGGAAGGACGTGAATGGTATTTCACCAAGGCTGAAACAGTAACGTTGTCAGTGCAGTGTTCAGTTTATGTGTATTGTGTCAGTGTGTATGTCTTTGAATTGTGCTCCGTCTGAAATGATAAAGTAATTTTTCTATGTCTATTGTCTCGACTCTGCACGTCTGAGTTCCTGGGCGCACGAACCTTCACAGCATGAAACGAACGAACAGGTACACACAAGACGAGCGCGAACTAAATGTCGCAGTTGTTATTTATTTCTGTTTGAACTGCGCGCTCCTTTCGCAAACGCGGCTGCTGCAGCGAGCGAAAGACCTTCGTTGCGCTCCTCGCGCCATCTCGCTGGCAATGAAGAAACGCTTATAAGCGCCTGCCGTCTCTGAGTCCGGCCAGCGGTAAAGGGTGTGTATATAACGCTCGCCGTTAGCCCCCTAGAAGATCGGCGGTTCGTGACGTAGTGACTAGCGCCACGGGCTGCGGAGCGAGAGGTCCCTGGTTCGATTCCGCGCTTCGGAAGCGTTTTTCTAAATTATTTTTCTTTGGGACTTTCATATATATATACATACTTACACATATACGGTGAGTGAGGGGACGGACAAAAACCAGCCGAGAGTGTCCATGTAATTGCTATCGCAATAAAAAAAAAAACCTGCCGCCGGCAGGGACCGAACCTGCAACCTTCGGATAACGCGCCCAATGCTCTACCAATTGAGCTACGGCGGCGGTCGTCCACTTACACACACACACACACACACACACACACACACATATATATATATATGCGCGTGTGTGTGTGTGTGTCATAGACCAGTAAGGCAATACATACCTGACAATGCAGCGCTGAACATGAGAATTTTAAACATTTATTTCGTACGTTTTGCATTTTGTGACCGTTACCAAAGGTACTAATTTCAACGTGCAGCGCGGCACAGACGAAGGACGAGAAACGGTCGTCTGTGCCGCGCTGCACGTTTACCCGAAGTTGTTAATATACCAACTCGCCCAGATCGCCGTATTAGACACCTACGTTTCCCCAGTCGGTCCTGTCCCGCCATTGTTGAAAGAGCAGGGTTATGGCCATGCATGTTTGGGACGATAATGGCGGTCGGGGAACACTGATGTTGCATTCCAAGAACTGCTTATTTCCCACCTTGTTGCATTTTCCCATGTTCTCTAAGTGTATGCACCTGTTATCGCCTCATCTGGCCTGCCTGCACCACATCGGACTATCGCTATACTGGTTCTTGCTTCCTCGTTGTCTTCCTGCCACTCGGCTGCCTATAAATACGGGCTGCTACACTTTTCAATATACGCTCTTCATTTGTTCTGCTCACTAAGCAGATACCTTGCTGGTCCGGTGCTGCAGCGTGCACTCCGTGGCTATGCTACACACATTTAGCCACGGAAAGTCGGTGACCAAATGCAGGTCGTTGTGAGAAGCACGCCATTGCTTCCTTTTCATTTTCGCAACAACTGCGAAGCTTGCTTCCTTTCAGACTCGACCGATGGAACGGGGAGGCGGGCGCTGCAATGAAACTGCCCCCCTCCCAAATGGAGAATCCTGCGCACATCTATGAGCACGAAAGCGGCAAGCATGGCGCAGAAATTAATATTCCATGCGCCAGAGTCTAAGAAATTTCGTTGCGCCGCGTGGAAAGCTAGCCAGTTTAGGGCGGACGATGTTAATTGAGAGCGCGAATAATTTTTTTTTCTATTCACTCGCTTGCGGTAGTTATTCATTCGCAAACGATAAAACACAGCAGCAAACCTCTTTGCAGTGCGTGTAACCGCTTTATTCAATTTCTTCCGCGTAGACCTAAATGTACGCCCGTTTCAGGATCGCTAGAAAACTCGACTCGTAGAGCTTACCATTTAATTAACTCGGTTGCTACGAAGCTTCTCACGCAGAAACAGAATTGCTATGCGCTTAATTGTCTAGTCTTTTCCCTGCCGGCTTTTTGTAATTTCGGCAAGTGCTCACTCACCGGTATTTTACGTAAAGAACCACAAAGACTTTTACACGCTTTTACGAGTTTCGAATGCTTATGAAGTCGAGAAGTTCTTGCACACAACTCATTTGAGCTGGCTGCAAGAAAAATAAAAGCGTTCATTAAATGTTGAAGTGCGCCTGCATCGATATTAGTCACTGAAGCCCGAACTACATGTAAATAATATAGAAGGCCGCTAATTTCTAGGATGGCATCGGCTTAAGCCATCGATGCCGCTTTAATTATTGATGCTGTTTTTCATGGTTAATGTTAGTCTACATAGCCTGGTCAATGTAAAAAAAAAAACGAACGTGAACAACAACAAAAGTCTATAAAAGCTTTTTCTGTGGTCAGCCACTTGTGATAGAAAAGTTCGTTTTAGGTTCCCGACTGAATAGCCAACAGGGACACTTGGCGTCGTGTTAGCCTGATATGAGATCTATATGACCTCATATATATATGAGGTCTATATGACCTGATATGAGCCTGATGAGGTGTTAGCCTGACGACCTGTGAGAAACGGACTTTTTACTATGGCCGTCATTTTTTTTTTACATGAAGATTGTTTCAATTTTTACACATCGCAAGAAAACAGCACTAAGAAGTTAGCAACTTTGTGACGCAGCAATAAAAAAAGACGTCGCGATTCTGTAACCTACACCTAATAAAACACCGATAGGGGACAAACTTTACGTATACTTTCCTGGTGCAGACAACTAATTCGCCTTGCTAGCTTAGTGCCTAAGGTGTTAGCCTGTTAAGCTTGATAGCGCGAGTTCAATTCCCAGCCATGTCGGCCACATCTTGACGCAGAATAAATGAAAAAAAGAAGACTTTGTGCTTAGATTTACGCTCACGTACAAACACCCCAGATGGTCAAAATTATTTTGGAGTTCCCCACCACGGCGCGCCTCACACCATAGTTTTGCCACATAAAACACCCGAAATTAATTAAACTGCGATACACTAATTCGTGGGCACAATTTTTACAAGGACCTCGTGAAAACTAGAGTGCAAGTTGTAAATTTTTAAATTGAATTCGCCCACTCTATATACCCTAACAATCACAATTTACAGGTAGATTTGCGATATCTGTTTTATGTTGCCGAGTTACCATGTTATTTTTTTTTATTTAGATGTGAAAACTTGGGAAGGTGGGCTGCGTTAGAGCCGGCTATCCGAACATCGTGAAAAGGATATTGAAGTAACAAATAAACAAGAAAAAAAAAAGGAACTAATCGACAGAATCATGTGTAAACTGGTAAGCGTTTGCATTTCTTTTAAAGCTTACCAATTTTAGCAATTTTCGTAGATCAGACCACGGAATGAAATATTGCTCAATGCAGTAACTATAACTTAAAATTATCTCTTAAGTGCAACAAATTTATCAAAATCGGTCCAGTGGTTGTTCCACAAGATCATAAACAGCGAATCTGTTTAAGCTAGCCGTAAGTTGTGTGCCGTATCACGATTCATAAACGGGTATGTGCCCCAGAAATTGAGCAAGTTCCACTACTCACCACTGGTCCACTAAAAACGAAGAAGGCAACAGTTAGCACAGCAAATGAGCCACAGAAATTGGGTAAATCCCACTAATAACCGCTTGTCCGCTAAAAGTGAAGAAGGCAACAGTTAGCCCAACAACAAATGACTGCGAAGCGACGGCGGCGAGCCGAAGACCCATACCTACAATGAGAGAATGCTAGCTAACGGGAAAGGCAACGGCGGCTGCGAGAAGACCTCAAAGCGATGGAAGGCCTACGCCAACGACGACGTCCCTGCAGGTCTATGAGAGTTGCGAACGCTTGGTTTCAGCGCGAGCTTCTGTCTCTGGAGTTTGGACATCCGTGTTGCGTCTGTCACTGTCTGTGGTTTAACTCGAACCTCTCTGCGCTGAGAATCAACGTAGAAACAACCTAGTATCACCTAGCTAAAGCCTAGCAACGACCTAGAAACAACCTAGAAACGACCTGCATCACCTAGCTAAGGCATATAAACAACCTAGAAGCAACCAGATTAGTGTTCAGAATCATCCAGTTTCACTGCTTTGAGCCTTGCGCGACTCAGTGCAAGCTTCGCCAATTTTTTTTTATAAGCGCTTGACTTGTATTTTTATCAGGCGGCATCGGAGCTGTCTCCGCGCAAAAGCTTCACAACATAGTGATTTGGGCTGTTCGGAATACTTCATTCAAAATTTCGGTCCGCGCACTAAGCGAACGACAGAAATCAAGAGAACCTGTGCCAAACGTTTTTCCATTGGTTTCAATCGTTAGCGCAATGCACAGGCCACTATCACCACTAATGTTTCAGCTTTGCCATTACAGTGGGGTCGTTAATTTTGGAAATGGGCTTCCATCAAAAGTCTTCCATGGATGGAGCTATGTAATGTCAAAGCAAACTAATAGACGCAAAGAAGGTGAAAGTTCACAGCTTTTGGTGGCATCAGGCGTTTAGGCTTGTTGACGCATAGCACCATCCGGGCATCTCGTGCATGCGTGTCGATGGCGCTAAATGAATACGGCCTAAAAGCGTCTGTTTCCCTTCAGCTTTCGCAGTACAGGGCTAAAGCATTGCACTTGTGCCTGCGAAGTTCTAAACGTATTTCTTCTTCCTTTTTTTCTTTTCTTTTTGAAAGGATATTACAACTTTTTAGGTCGAAATTTTCTAACACGTAAATGTCAGCGGCCACCACTTACTACCCTGGTACTGGCAGTAGTGATGCTGCGGGGTAGTGAATGCGCCGAATGAGCACCGTGAAGAGGCAAACCTTGTCATGTGCGCCCCAGTGACACCGGTCAACCACTGGCGACAAAAAAGATGTTGCTTTGTCTCTATCGTCCATTTTGTGGAACTTTTTCGACGTGTTTGCTGTTGCTCAGCCTCAACCAAGAAATGTAGATACGCATCCAGGCCACGACGGCCACAATTAAATTATGGGTAAACGAGGAAAAAAAGCTAGGAAAGAAAAAGAAAAGGAAATATACACTTAGATTTAGGTGCACGCTAAATAAACTCAGGTGGTCGAAATTAATGCGGAGTTCTCCACTACGGCGTGCCTCATAACCCTATCGTAGTTTTGGTTAACGTGTGAAGCAGCGCACGGTGACAAGGCACCAGAGGAACGAAACGACAGGACGGCCGCTGCGTTTCGTTCCTTTTGTGCCTTGTCTCCGCGCGCTGCTTCACACGTTAACATGAACTATCACCAACTCGCCCAACTGTCAACTTCACTGGATGTAGTTTTGGTGCCGTTAAATTCCATTTTTTAATTTCCTAAGTGGGCGCTCATTCTCGTCGCTCCACAGAGATATATTGAATGCCAAGTGTTTTTTGGCGAACCAAAGGCACTTTGACCGTAATCTATCTATCTATCTATCTATCTATCTATCTATCTATCTATCTATCTATCTATCTATCTATCTATCTATCTATCTATCTATCTATCTATCTATCTATCTATCTATCTATCTATCTATCTATCTATCTATCTATCTATCTATCTATCTATCTATCTATCTATCTATCTATCTATCTATCTATCTATCTATCTATCTATCTATCTATCTATCTATCTATCTATCTATCTATCTATCTATCTATCTATCTATCTATCTATCTATCACGTAGGACAAACAGAAAATTCCCATTAAGGATGCCCGATGTTCGATATATCAAGTGTGGCGGCTATTTTTGTTCGATGTAGCCGCCCGATTTTACGAAGTTTCCGATCTAACGAAGAAATTTCCGTTGCCCCGTAAATACCCATAGGGTTTTGGCCATCAAACCTGGTTTAACGAAGTTTTTCCTGAAATAACTAACTAAACAATCGGCGATTTCCTTATAACTCTAACGGACGGCTTGTTTTTTCGAGCTTTCGCTCTAACGCTATAGTGTTACAACATCTAGGCGCCCTATGTCACAACCCTAGCTTTGCTTTGACGAGGCTGCACGCCATGCCCATGTACGGAACAACGTACTCGGCAGTCGGTAGCGCTCTTACGTACCGGATAGTGCTAGGGGAGACTGTGGTTGTCTTCGTTATTTCATGGTTTATGCGACACACAGCGCTGATTGTCTCCTCGCAACTTTCTCGCTCGGCCTGCTCACACAATCACTACATTCGCGCCTTCGTGTATAGATAGCCTTTCATAGCTTCACGTGACTGTCTACCTGGCCTGCATCGCCCATACATGGTGCCATCCATGTAATTTTTATGCCCACCCCCCACGTAATGTCCTCTTGAGACCCTTGAGGTGTCAATAATAAATAAAATAAATAAATAAACTACATGCGAGGCCACATATTCGGGCCGCTCTCACGGGTTTTTCACACGCACAGGCGTGGCTTGGTGGCGAAAACAATGCCGTGGTAGCATTTGAGTGTCGCTACGTTACACTTTGAGATGTCGAAGGACCGAAAAATCTCTTTCTCAGTCTTATGAACTTTCCGATTTAACGAAGTATTTCGAACGTGGTCATCACTTCTTTAAATAGAGTTTCTTTCAAGTGTATGTATAGGGTGTTTCAAGAAATGTGTCCAACCTTCTCAAAAAATCAGGAAAATGCGACATTTGCTCGGGGCTTTCAGAATTGCTTTTTCTGTAGCGGCAAGAATCTTAAGGTAGCTAATGACATCATTTAGGACAGTAATTAATAAAGTTACATTAATTAACTGTTTAATTAGTGGAGTTAGGTGATTGTGTCAAATGGGAGAATTGAAGTTCTTCATGCGAGGAACCCATCCGAGCTTTGAGATTTCGAAAAAGCGTCCTCTAGCAATTGTTGTGGCATAATGTAACTCAACCAAATGCAACGGCTTTCAACAGCGAAAGCCATCGAATTCGGTTGAATTTCATTACTTCGTAATTATTACTAGAGGCCGCTTTTTTGAAATCTCAATGTTGGGATGGGTTTCTGGCACGAAGAACTTCAATTCCCCAATTTGACACAGCTACCTAACTCCACTAAATAAAAATTAAATTATTTTAGCTTTCTTAATTACTGTCTCAAGTCATGTCTCTAACCATCTTAAGATGCCTAGCGGTACAGAAAAAGTCATTCACTCATTTTGGACGTCTCAGAAGAATATGGCAGTTGCGTTCTTCTATGTTTCTGTTTAGGTTTCGCCATTGAATTTGGTTGAATTTCATTACTTCGTAATTATTTCTAGATGCCACTTTTTCGAAATCTCAAAGTTGGGTTGGTTCTCTGGCATGAAGAACTTCAATTCTCCCATTTGACACAACCACCTAACTCCACTAATTAAAAAGTTAATTATTTTAACCTTTTTAATTACAGTCCCAAATAATTTCTTTAACAATCTTAAAATCCCTGCCACTACAGAAAAACCAATTCTGAAGGCAGCAATCAAATATCGCATTTTCCTGATTTTTTGAGAAGGTTGGACACATTTCTCGAAACACCCTATATATTGTGTGTGCGTCTCTATGTATAACGAAACTTGTGCAGGTCTGATTCGCAGAGCCGAACAAGACTGCAGCCGTACTTCCAAGAGCGTCAGGCTTATGAGGTGTTGTAGCGACTCTCTTGCCAAAATTCTTTTCATCTTCAGTTCTTCTAGCCATTCGTCATTGATTGCCTTTGGAATCCTCAAGATTGGCCTCTAGAAGTGAAGTGTGGATTGTGTGAAATGGAACAGAATATGAGAAAAATATTCCTCACGTAGTAAGAACCCACGTTCTCCAGTATTTTGTCCCGAAACAAATATGACGCGTCAAGGCTGCTTCAGAGACACTCACAGAGAGGAACTCTTCTGAACGGTAAAGGAGATGGAAGCAATCACAGAGAGGATTTCGGACACGTGCTTTTTGTCAAAAAGAAAAAAAAAATCTGTCAGGTCCCATGGCGCACACTTGGAATCCACGTCATGCGAAGTAGTCTGCAACGAGCTGGCTATGCTGCATTGTTTGACGCTACTTAAGCTAAGCCACGTTTCCTTGTAAATCGAGTAATTGTGTGCGTGACGCGAACGTACCGGGCATGCCTACTACACAGTGACGCCTAAAGGCTAGCTTATAGCCCATCTTAACGTCAGCATTCTCGTGCGAGAAGACTTTAGCTACATCGCGAAGAGACGAACACACAACATGGACGGACGGACGAACGGACAGTTTCCATCCGTACACCAAGCCTGTTGGATTCGCCAGTTGCTCGCCCGTTGTAACAAGATCCAGACCAAGATACAGACTTCTAGCTTTTCCTGCTTCTTTTTTACATTGGCTCAAGCGTTTTGCAACTGTCACGTGGCCTGCAATCCCGTGAGTGTGTATGGCCTGCTCAGACTCCGCGATTAATTGGTTCATGCTTGGAAGAGCTCTTCGACAAACGTGAACATTCCGTCCTTGGGGATGTGCCAGTTTGCCAGACAAGTGGTCACGGTCTTTGCCTGTTGCGTCCCTTGGGTAGCGTGCCACCAAGAAGCTTCGCTTGATTGTTCCAGTTTGCAGGCTATAAACGCTGCAACGATCCTTTTCTATTTCTTCGAAGTTTGCCTGCGTGATTAGAGGTATTGGGCTTTTGCCAGAACTCTGAATCGCTCATTCGTGGGCCTTATTGTGCAGGTTCCAAGTTTCGTGACACCTCGTAACAAGATATAAACGCAATGGCATAGACAAAAAAAAACATAAATGAAGATGACAATTACGAACAAAAAGGAAGTATTCAGTAATGAATTGCGTACGGTGTTCAAGGTATAAAGAAAGAAAAAAAAAGCAGAAATAATACTTGTGCTTGTGACAAAATGTATAAGGCACGTGGAAGTGTTTCATATTGGAATAAAGGATATGCTTGCAATCTCGGCACAACATATATGTTCTGTACTTGAAATAACGCCACCCCCCCGCACACACACACACACACCCTCCTCCTCACCTTCACACCTCTCCTCCTCACGCTCACTTCCCTTTCCTACCCCTTGCTGTACTATACTACGCATGGCTATACTATGCTGGCTATACTATGCTTTACCTTCTCCCATCCTCATTACCATCCTCCTCACTCTCACTTCCCCTTCCCGCTCCCTTGCTACACACGGCTATGCTATGTAGTACAGCCGTCAGCACCTTTAACTCGAACGCTCCGACGCGTGGCCTCGGCTCGCTTGGACTGAGGTCAGCGCCACCAAGCGTTGAAAATGATATGCTTGCTGCAGTTAACGATAGATGTAGCACGCGTCGGTTTCACTAGTAAATTTCTGTTTCCAGTCTGCCTGACCGGCGGGTCGAATGCACTCACTTGGCATCCCGCTTTTGCCACGTTTCGCTCGTGGCTACGTTATCGCGCGCGCCCATGGCCCGTTCGTTGTCGTATACTTATCTCGACAATGAACCATTGCGTGCGACAGCTTACGCACCTTTCGAGTTTGAATTCGCAGCTGCTGCTCAAAAGAAATCGCAAAAAGCAGAGCAAACGCACGTTCATGGCGTTTGTAAAAGTTGCACAACTGCTTTTTATACATGTGATTTTTATACATGTGATTCTCTGTTTACTCTGTTTTTCTAATAAAGAGTCTCCCGCTCTCTCGTGTCAGAAACAATGAGCTGCTCCGACTCAGGCGTTGTCCGACTGGACAGATTTTAAACGCAAGCTCCCACAAAGAAGCGACGTACTATGCGTCGTTACGCACGAAAAAATGTACGCCGGTAGAAGGGACGCCACCGATGCCACACGAGGACGGCGAGCGACATGCAGGAAGGCCGAATGGAATGCGGTGGAATGAGGAACGCGCACACACTCAAGAAGACTGAACAGAATAACATTGAAACTGCAAAGAAATTCTGTGTTTTGCCACAAAGGAATGAATGGTTTTGCCCTGATGCAGAAATGGAAAGTGCGGTGCATTGATGACCGTTCGTATAGAGCGATCGACTGCGCTACCCGTGTCCGAGTTGCTCAAAAATTGAAATTTATGCACAAATTGGTGTATTTTTCGCAGCACTAACAAGTATTAAACACATCACAATTTGCAAATTTCTCGCAAGGAGTACATTGCAAGCGTGCGCAATATATTCGTTATTTCAAAGTTCCAACCAATCAAAATGGCCAGCGTAAACTCAGCAATACCTTACTTCCGGCAGCAGAGATTGTTGATATACGACGCTACAGTCAGCACGGATATCCACTTCGCAAACAAGTTAAAATATCAAGCGCTTTGCTCTCGCGGCTTTCACTGATGCCACAGCAGTCATCAAGACCCACAGCAAGCGAACTGCCAAAAGCAAAGTGAGGTGCAGGACCCATTTCAGCGTAAACTTTGTTTTCAGCGCGTACATTTTTATTAATTATTTAGAGGTAAGTATACAGTGATAAAGTGAATGTAGCTAGTATACTTAACTAAAATAGTTGTTTTTAAAGCTGATGGTAGGCAGAAGAACCAATGTTACTGAGCAGTATCGCGCGTCCTGCGCTCTATAGGGGGGGGGGGGGAGTATTCAGGGAGTATTTCTGCCCCGCAACTACACTCACAGAAAAGATCGAGTAAAAAGGGCGTCTTTTTTGTCCCACAACAATACTCGTCATTTATTTTTCCTTCCTTTCCTTGCATTATCGCCTCGCGCCCGGCGCTTTCTGGTCACGAACGGCACTATCAGCGTGACATAGCATTCTTGGTAGGAAAGTGCCCAGCGCCGAGTTAAAAAGAAAGGAAACGCAAGCAAGCCAGATGATTATTGTTGTGGGACAAAAAGACGCCCTTTTTACTCTATCTATTCTGTGAGTGTATAATCGTCATCTACTTCGCCTGCTCCCCTTGCGTTATCACAGCGGTCCCGGCACTTCTCGGCCACCAACGGCATGCGCGCTATCACCGTGACACAGCATGTATACGAAAGTGGCGAGAGCCGAGTTTTCGAGAAAGGAAACGTGAGCGAGGCAGATGACGATTACTGTTCTGTGGCATGAAATATTCCCCAAATACTAGATTTTTTTCTTAGAGTGTGTTGATACGAGATAATATTATATGAAAATGGTCATTGCACCTTATCCGCTCTTTCGGTTTTGATGGGGCGACACCGAAGTGAAAATTGGAGCAGATTGAAGCTTCTGACTTAAAGATACGATGCAACCACGATTTTTGTGCAACCGTTGAAGAGCTTCAAAATGAGATCACAACCTGGCGGTGTATGAGCACGCGTCAGGGAAGTTTAATCTACGTCTTCATGTTCTGCGCCGAGCAGAAACCATGCACAAATTTTTTTTTGCTGCTCTTTGAAGCTGCCGCCGTAAGCTTCTAGGGGGTTTTCAGAAAAAATTTAAATAAGAAAAGGCCCGCCCACGGGGCTTGTAAATTTTTCAGCAGGGTTCTCCCAGGATTACCTGGACGAGATTATTGTTGCGTTAATTACAATGTTCTTCTTCATCACGCGAGAAAGAGAACGCTTGCTCCGCCGCCGCCATTATTATAGCGCTACGTGGTATATAGGTATACCTAATATCGATGTAAAAGACTCGCGACGCTGCATTGCATAACTAAGTGTTCTCTTGTATATTTTATGACTGAGCACAAATTAAACTGAGCATAAAGCTGAATAAAGAGGGACCTGATGAGTGGGTTGAGAAGGCGATGCGAACTGAGCCCGATAATGCTTTAAAGGTGAAGCTTAAGCGTCTTCCAAGTTTTTTGAGGATTTGTTTTTAGTCTCATTTGTGTTTTCGACATGTGTGGTTGAAGAAGAGAGGAAACTGGAGTTGATACCGTCTCGCTCCGCGTTTAAAAAGGCGCAAAAAAGGCACGAAAATGCCAAGTAGTAACAGACAAGGGGCACCACTGTAACGACCGAAGGAATGTTTATTTAGGCCTAAACACTCACAAAAAAAAGATCGTATACATCGCCCACGCGGACATCTCCCACGGTCATCACCAACGGAAAGATGTCCATGATACACGCGATAATACAGCGATTAGTGTTATCTTTTATCGCTAGCAAAATATTGAAAAAATATGTGGCATGAGTGTGCAAATATCTGCCTGAAGATGACACAATAACACGCTAAGAAAGTGATCTCAAAAAGTCAGACGCTACTGGTGTCTTCTGACCCATCAATTATTTCCCCGTCCGGATGACAGAAGTCTCGACAAATACATAAATGCACAAATAAGCGACATTAGCCGTTGAAGTGCTCGTTAGTCAATGAAACCTTTTAAAGATTACCCACGCTTTAAAAGGGAAGCTTGGAAACACCGTAATTACGAATTAATGAGCCGAACTTCAATCCCCGTTGAGATCCCGCCCCCACAAGTATTACGCTTTTCTCTTCGTCCCACGTGGCTTTCGGAACACCGTTCTCCTAGGATAAGCAGCCTCTTTCACACACCCGAGACTTAACATTCAAGCGTGAAATGAGACCTTTGTTCATCGTAGTCGCTAGGTTCGTACGGCGGAGGTGTAATGACGAAAAAGCGTACTAGCCCCTGCCTAGTTCCTTCTTCCATCTCAGAATGTCACTTTTTGCGCTGATTGAAGAGTCAAGCCATTTTAACGCACACACACACACACACACACACACACACACGCACGCGCACACGTTCTGCAAGAAAAGTAGGTGTGTAAGAAAAGAGGGACGTTTAATTAGGTATGAAGTGAAGTAGAAAAGCCCGCATGAGCACTGAATGGCAATAAAGAAACTCGCCACATTCTCTCAATTTTGTCGCTCCCTGTTTTTTTTTTTTCTATTCTTCATGCACATGCTTCATCAAGATCATACGGGCTGCGTTGTCTGCGACCCGCTGGCTGATACTGTGGTATCCTATAAAGTTCCCATGCCATGGGGAATGTCAAGACGAATCGTACTCCCCATCAAGACGTGTCGAGTGTCAGCATTGATATGGAAACTGTACCATACAGCCTAAAGACGTATGCGGTGAAGGCCTAGAGAAGCCAAGATACTTTCGACAAAGGCCTTGCTTGTCCCCCTCCTATTTCTTCTTTTATTGCGCTAAGTGACCGTCGTCTACGTGGTCTGTTTGAACAGCTATAACGTGGCGCTGGAACTGCACCATAGCCATGTTTGTACGAATGCGATACTACTGCAGGGTGATTCCACGGGAGATCGAGCATGCCTGTCCGGTCGGTATCCTTGTTTTGCCTGGGTTTTTTATATGCTATGCTTTTGCTCACTGCAATGTTTTCGGATTTCACGGCCGAATTTAACACGATCTATAAGTGATGTGTCGAAAAAATTGTTTGCTGGTTTTAATATACATTACATCCATGCTTTCTTTATGCCGCCCTCAAAAGGACAAATATGTGAAAAAATGGCAAACACGGTCTAAATCAACAGTTTGCCAACTTTGATGCGCCTTGACGCCTTTCCTATTTCACACTGAAACTTCAAAACAGTGTCAAGTATAGCAAAGAGCCTTTGCAACATTTATGCGGAAGATAGGTTTCCTACAGGCAGCGCAAAAGAAGAAGGAAATAGTTAAAGAAGCGAGATTTTTCAAAAAAGCTCATTAAAAAAAAAAAAAAAAAAACTCCGCTCTCAATTTTGACGACATTTTTTTATCGAAGAGCGCTTATGTCCGTGAATACACCGTGTTAATATTTTTGCCCTCATTTGCTTTGTTCAGGAGATTTAACGGGCCAAAATGACCCTTGCTGTGTGTGCTAGCTTCACTGGGATTGATGGTCGTCTTCAGCTTTCATTGCCCGTAAGTCTACAGTTTTAATTATTTTAATGCAGTAAAATTTTGCTCTGGTGTCTTGTTGTAAAGAAAAATGTGTTCTCAAACTTTATTTGTGTCTAGCGTGTGCGGGGGTGGGCTGCTGCCGCTCTCTAAAGGGCTAACGCGTACGCAGTTTACAGCTTAACCTCAACTTACGCCTCCAGTATTCGCTAATCAGAAGCACGCGAGACACCGCGAGCACATGGTTTAATTGTCTTTGTCAAAACTCTCCTTGCACACCAAACAAAGCATCTTTATGCAGCGAAGGCCAGCTTAATCTGTAACTAAATGCCACAATCAGCTGGCGCGCTGTTATGTAGTTGTTTTCTCACTGCCTGCTTGCTTCCCTTCCATTACGTGCATTGTACGCTCTAACCATCTTCCCCATTCGACGCACACTGTGCCTAAACAACATTTGTAAAAAGTTAGCTCAATCATTTCCGAGCCGTTTATTTCACTTCCCACTATCACATGTTTTCGGCGTCGCAGATAACGTCTTCCTGTATCATCTCGACCTTTACCCCAGCGTTTCAACAGCCAGAAAACCTGCGGTGCGGCATGATTAAGCCATGAGTGGCCGAAGCTGCTCAATTGATGATGTTTTGTTGCCGCTTTACTAAAGTGCTTTCCCACGTCGAGGACAGCAGAGGTCATTGGTGGCGCCAGATAAACATTATCCTTAGTTTTGACAACGAGTGTGGCCTACAAATTAATTGTCACAACCCCAAGCGCTTAGACACCCTTGATCATATAACGTGAAACCGTGAACAGTTCTGGAAGCGCATTCATGACAGCTGTGCAGAAGTGAGGTGATGTGTGCGGCGCCGTTCAGTATAAACGTTTCGATTTGGTCAAGCTGTTCACTACACGCCATGTGCGCGGCCCATGGCTATGTCCGAGTATTCTGTGACGATTATTGACGCGTTCACAAAAAGAAGATTGCTGAGAAAAACATTTTCGTTGCGCAAATTTCTTCCTAGCTATTTTTGTTGTTGCCTACCTCCAGAAGCTACTGTCATAGGCTGAGGATCTTCGCGACGCCTGCGAGGTCTACTAGCATCGCTTTACGCTCGTCAAGGAAAACCTGTCTAGTACATCTAACCGCAATGATGTAGACCAAGCATTTCTTCAGGAAGAAGAAGCGATTGATATCTTGAACAGGCGCGCCCACCTTTCCTCTGACGCTTGTAGGTGAGGTTGTAGGCTGCAAAGTGTGTACACGTTAGCCCTTTAGAGGGTGGCAGCAACCCACTTTCGCACACGCTAGACAAAAATAAAATCTGAGAACACATTTTTCTTGACAAAAAGCCACCAGAGCAAAGTTTTGCTGCAGCAGAATAATTAAAACTGTAGATTTACGCATAATGCAAGCTGATAACAACCATCAGTCGCACTGAAGTGAGCACAGACAGCAAGGGTCATTTTGGCCCGTTATATCTCGTGAACAAAGCAAATGAGGACATATGATATTAAACCGTGTGTTCACTGACATAAGCGCTCTTTGATAAAAAATTTGTCGTCAAAATTGAGACCGGAGTTATTTTATTTTTAGATGCGAAGCATCTTATGGCGGAGTTCAAACCGGTGGTGGTGGTCAACGTTTATAGAACTTTAAACGTTGGTGGTGGTGGTGTGCGGCGTGACCACCCTTACTGCGCATGCGCGAACCATCCACACACCTCCTCTCGCACTCTCCCCCTCGCCCACTTTCCCCCTCTCCCCATCTCCTCCTGCTCTCTCACTTCCCCCTCCCCTCTCCCCCTCTCTCACTTCCCCCTCTACCACTTTATCCCTCTCCCCTCCCCCTCTCCACTTCCCCTCTGAAACGCGGGCTCGACATGCCGAAACGCTGCTTCGCATCGCCTCATGGTCCCCTTTAGCGGGAGATGGCGTGATTTTTTTGAAAATTAACTTTTTTAAATGCGAATGCATTTCTTAGTCGGGCTATGTAAGGCATCCGGCGTTGTCCGCGGCGCCCTCTCCCATAGGAACAACTGCGGGCGCGCGCGCTTATCCTCGCCGCTAGCAACCGGAGCATGTGGTGCGAGAGAGTGTAGGAGAGGGTAGGTGCAGTGCTTCGCCGCTCCTTCTCTCGCCGTTCGCTCTCCTCCCTGCGCCCCACTCTCCCGTCCGCTCGCGCCTCACTCTCGACCCTTCGCTGGCTGGGCGCCTCTCAAGAACATCCGGAAATGTGTGCTCGAGACGCCGCTGTGAAACGCCAACGCCGAGCCGAGAACGCTGGCGCCCGACTCTCCCGTCCGCTCGCGCCTCACTCACGACCGTTCGCTGGCTGGGCGCCTCTCAAGGCGATGGCAGAAGTCGGTGAAGGCGAGTGTCTGACGGCAACGGTACCCTCTCTCGGCGCAAGAAATGCATTCGCATTTCCTCACGATTCCCTTCGGGGAGGTGGGGGCATTTTTTTTAGAACACTCGCTTCTTTAACAATTTTTTTTTCTTTTTTTGCGCTGCCCGTAGGAAAACTATCTTCCGCATAAATGTTGCAAAGGCTCTTTGTTATACTTGACACTGCTTTGAAGTTTGTGTGAAATAGGAAAGGCGCCAAGGCGCATCAAAGTTAGCACACTTTTTTGAATTCGGCCGTGTTTACCATTTTTTCACATTTTCTTCCTTTTGAGAACGGCATAAAAAAGCATGGGTGTAATTCACAGTAATGCGTATTAAAACCAGCAAAATTTTTTTTTCGACACATCATTTATAGTTTGCGTTAAGTTCGGCCGTGAAATCCGAAAACATTGCAGTGAGCAAAAACAGGAGGCCCGCGCCGCCACCTTCAAATATTTTTTTGGCGCGCGCTGGGAGCGTTTCTTTAAAATAAAATTTTCGGTTCCGTGCACTTTGAATGAGCCCACATAACGTATGAAAAACCCAGGCAAAACAAAAATATCGACCGGACAGGCATGCTCGATCTCTCGTGGAATCACCCTGCACCACATTAATCTTGCATGATGGGAAGGCGCATCACCCTATAATGCGGCAGGCGGCTATATAGTCCGAGTTGGTGAATTCACCTTTGGCGTATTCACGTTAGCGGCTAGCGAAGCTCATACTGTGAAGAAATACAAAGTCTGTACTTCCGCTTCTCCACTCACAAGCGAGGCGTAAGCTTTTCAGGGTGAAACCCTTAGATGCCTCATCAAACACGAAAATTGATCGTCGGCGTCAACACGAGTGATGCAAAGGACCACCATCACGTAATGGCGCCACCATATGACGTGATCACAAATAGCCGAAATTTGTGTCATCATGAGGTGTGACATCACATACCGTGACGTCACATGATGACGTCATCAAGTGCCACCGTCGGTTGGTCAAAGGTGGGTCGATCACGGTGGCAGTGCAAAACCATGTGAGGTGCAGAAAACTTGCAATGCCTCCGATCTTGGAGTCCATGCAAAACCACGTTAGTTGCAGAAATATTTCGTAGGGGGGCGGGGGAGGACCAGTACATCAACTGAGAAGAAAAAGAAGGCTTTCGCCTTCGAGTCGTCTTAGACGAATGCATGAGGGACCCTGTGAGTTTTTTGTTTTAAAGAAGCGCGATCTCCTTTCAAACGCCAATGTGCGAGGGCATGATGCAGCACACGCATATCATATCGCATTATGGCGAGGTGCTACGAACTGGATGCTGCTATCGCATTCGCCGAAAACGACCACAAGCCGTCTTTACATGAATGCAGCAGTAGACTGTCACATTTCTTCGCGCATTATAATAATAAATACTCCGCCGCGGCGTATACACATGTTACATCCGGTGTGCTATTCTGGACACTGTCAAATTCCGCCATATTGTTAAACTTCATAATGGCGGCATTGTAAGCCAATCAGAGAGGCCGTGGCAGCTCTCTGAGCCAATTAGTGTTGATGAATGGCGGAATATGACAACATGGCCGAATTTGACAATGTCCAGAATACCACCCCCGTCTTCGTCCGAAACGCGCATCACGGGAATGCTGTGCTACAGCGTTTGCGTGTGGAACGTTCGATTTCGTCTAAAACTATCGCCAGAACTCGTTTCCAGCGAGTGCCTTTTGCTGCTGAGGGGATGAGAGGGATTCATGATTCAAACAGGCCAAATTCAGGCACCGCCTGGAGTCGCGGCTGCAGGAGCGGTATTTGTGAAATAGCAAATAGCATCGGTTATTTTCGGGTGTGGAGACAAAGCGAGATAGTCACTTCCTTGGCATTTGTCGTAAACGTGCAAGGATCGAGTTTGTGCCCTACTTGAAGGGAGCAGTTCTCAAATATATTGACATCAGGGCAGTTTTAAAAATAGCGCACCCACAGAAGTAGCGTGCGTCGGCAAACAGTTACGTGGCACTTCTTTGAGCGTGGTGAATAACTGAGATCACTTGACTTTCCAGTATTAAAATACTGACGACAAAGGAGACCGGCAGTCCTTGTTCATTCGCGTCAAAATGAGGCTCTGTCGGCCGCAGACACGATGATGACTAGAAAATTTAACTTGTAAGCTTGAATCGCAACATTAACGTCGTACCGAGGTCTCACCGCTTGCTGATAAAGAAGAAAGAACCTCTCGTAGTGTAGCACAAAATCCCAGGATTTACTACCGGAACGTGCAAGTAAACTGTTACAGTCAATAGCAGTGAATGTGTTCGCGCGTGCTACCTCCTTGTAGGCTGTTGTTTTCAAGAGCACTCAGGATAGACAGTGCACACCCTTGGCGGCGTCTTGAGCAGTCGCTGTGGTCTTAAGCTGCTGGAACGACTACTAAAACTTCCGAAACCACAATTTCTTGCTATTCGGCTACTTAAGCTTTCGGTTGCTACATCGTTGTATCAATCTACTACATCGTTTAGAGCAAGCTAGTCACATTAGCTCACGAAAACGAAAGGGCCTATTAACGCGAATGCGTTTCTTGGCTATGTTGGCGAAATCGTGCACTCAGCTGGCGTCTGCAAAGGCAGTGTCCGGAAAGCACGTGACCTCTCCCATCGGAACTGACGCCGGCTCCAACACCCTCTTGCAACAACTCGGTGCGGGCTGAAACCACCAGAAACCGTGGCGTAGGGGAGTCCCCACAGCAGAAGAGAAAGTCCCGACTCTAAGGGGAGAAGGAAAGCGCACTCGAATAGTCGACTCACTTCGTAAGATGAGCTTTGGTGTTCTCATCTCTGCTTACGAATCCTCTGCAACATTTTCTGCAGTAAAAAGGATCGTAATTTTAACTAGCAAGTGAATTCACGGATTATTATTGCCTTGACGCCTACCAACTGACGTGAGAATCACGTTGGTAGCTTTGGCGAGCCATTCACGTATACTTTTTTCCAACTGTCGGAGCTATGCATTGGACGCCAGGATTTTTTATACTTCTACTTACCAAACGTCACTTTTCCATGTACACTAATTTTTCCACGAACAACTCAACACAATTTGCACGTCGTTCTTAGGCCATATCTGGCACTTACTACAAATAGCACTACATCATCATAATTGCATGTATACCACAATGACCTCTCTGACGTTCTCGGAATCATTCATGTGAGGTGAAGTGTGTGCTGACTTCAGTTCACGAGGTTTCAGGGTAACTGCCATTTCAGATGACTGTCGTTCGGCGCTTTTTTTATACGCTTTTTTAACAACTCTGCATTAGCACAACCCCTCTCTATTTTTCCTGAAAAGGACCTAATTTTAGTCCCGTTATATTGTCGACGTGCTGCAAAAAAACCTCTCCTGCATTCCGCGCACAGCTTATTCTTCTGGCCAGAGTAGAATGCGTGACTTGACACTAGAGCACTGCACGGGCTCGGGCCTACCCGAAAACCCGGGCCCGGCCCGGCCCGCGGGCCGGGCCGGGCCGGGTAAAGTAGCTTTCACGGCGGGCCCGGGCCGGGCTCGGGCCTGAAGCTCCGGGCTTAGGGCCGGGCCCAGGTTTGAGGTGGCGGGCTCGGGTCGGGCCGGGCTTGGACTTTGCTCTGTTCTTAAAGGGTCGCTAAAGTGAAACACTGAATCGGTTCAGACCGATCGAGTGTACTCTGAGAATCCGAACGTCATTAATTTCACCATCAATGAGTCTATTAATAAAGGATAAAATCAAGGTCAAAGTTCCATTTTGAAATTTCGGGCTGAAACCTCCGTACGTGACGTCATGGATTTTAAACTGTATCGTCATATTTTGGGGACCTTGGCTCAACGAAATTTCCAGAAACTTGGTATGTAAAATCTGTTAAGGCCCCTCAGAGGTCAATGTACTTCATTTTTACCCACTATAAGCTACGTAGGGCCCAGTAGATGCCGTCAGAATCTATGACGTCGCGGCGTTTTGTGCGTGAATTTCAAGTTGGTGTCGTTGCTTGCATTTTCCTGCGAGTTTTTTCTCTTACCAAGAGTTTTGTCGCGGCAAGCGTGGTGCTTTTGGAGTGATAAAAGAGTAATTTACTGATAATAGAAAAATCGTTTTGCGCATACATATAAGCCCCACATTTTATCTCGAAAAAACGCTTTTTCTATGTGGGGTAAGCTCTTTGGAGAAGTTTTATGAGGGATAAGTACTGAACTGCTTTTTCTTCTTGCATATGAGCTACTTGATTTATCTGAAACGGGCGAGCTAAAAGTAAATAGACCAGCCGCTTATATGTAAGATTTCGCTATTCCGTGCTTTATTTGTTTTCGTTATTATTTTATATTCCAAACGTTACTCTGTAATCGCAGTAATAAATGTGATCTAATAAAATTATACCTATGAGATGTCATCGCAAGAGCGATTGCACAGCTACAAAGCGGGGAAACGTGTTGAAAGTTAGAGCCCCCCTCTAAAACTAAAGGACTGCACGGAGTCTTGATACATAAGATCCCTATAAAGGCATATTGTTTTTCTGTGACTCTGTGACGGCTCGCAGTGGTCATGTGGCGCGAGATGAACATGCACAACCTGCTTTTTGAGGCCACATTGTTAATGTCTGAGCTTTCGTCTTGTTCCGCCATATCAGGGGTCTCAAACTCACCTCAGCTAACGAGCCGCATTCACGAAAATTTACTCCCTCAAGGGCTAGGGCAATGACAAAGGTAGGAGCGTGGGAGGGAGAACAGGTTTTAAAACTACCGTCATTTCACAGCAGACCTTTCCCATACCTCATATACGGGATCATTTCTGAAGGGGATTTGGCGGCAGGAGTCCAACAACATATCGATACCCGTTGTTGCAAAATAGTGCGGAACGGAGCAGCTTGGAGCGTGCCAGGCTCTATTGAAGAAGAGGAAACCGAGGGGCATCGAGGGCACGTGCACGTGGCCGGCGCAGCAGTTCGCCTTTAGTATTGTCATTAAACGGACGTCTCTCTTTCACGTCTTGGGAACCAGTCATTTAGTATCACCCATAATGACTAAAATCTGGATGCCGATTCTGAAATATAGCTCTTGTTTCACGGTTATGTATCAACACACCGGTGACCGCAGGGGGCGCCTCACGAAAAATATCCTTTTGATCTTCGATGCCTGTGTATCTCAAGAACATACTTATAAAGAAAAAAAAATGGGATGAAGACAGTCATGTGCGGGCGGCGGGCCGCTAGCGAGAGGTCGCGGGTCGCGTGTTTGAGACCCTATGTAGCGTGCTTATAGTGCGAGAGCTACATGATATTGCCGCCACAGCGTTGGAATGTGCAAGACCATAATAGGTCCATTAAACAAGGCGTGGGGTGAAGAATATTCGCTTGACGAAATATCTGGCTTGAAAAAGGAAAATGACAGATTTCGTGCCGGGTGATGTCCCCTTACCTCGAACCATATGCATCCAATGAGTAAGCTTCGAGAAGCTTAGTCGCGCCTTTATTACCAAACTCGAACGAACCCCGAAAATATATCGAAATCGCTTCGTCCACCTCCTGCCAGTCCTAACTGCGTAGACCAATGACCACCTTCTACCGGTGCAACATCGCTGGGAAGGCATAAGCCATTATAATATGGAAAAAAACGAGCATGGTGCAAACCGTGCATAACGTACACTGCTGAAAATTGCAAGGAGAAGCCCTCAAAGAGGAGGTTTATAGATGACATTGAAAAGTGGCACGACGTTCGGGAACGAGAGAAGTGGAGGGATGAGCTGGACAGCTATGCTCATTCTGCAGAGATCCACAGAGACATCCTAGATTTTCTCCAGTGGTGGAAGTTAAGAACAACGACTGGCGACGCCTTCGCAATTGGCAAGGCAGATGTGGTGCGCCCGTGCGGCCAGCGCGAGCAGTGCAAGAAGCTTTAGCGCGGCAGGATATGTGATGCAACATCGCATGGCGTGCTTAAAGCAGGAATATCTTGATACTTTGATTTTTCGCACAATAACATGTGAAGAAGTGAACTGTAAACTATGCCATAAGAAACTTATAGACTGTATATACTAGCAGTGGTGTTGTATATGAAAATAATGCTATGACAAATAGTTTTTTTTCTTCCTTTCGGCTGCTTATACGCATACACGTGGTGCACGCGGTTCCATACCTTTACCTAAATTAGTGTATTTACAACAACCGTCACAAATTTGTTTTTTTCTCTCTGTTTCTCTTGCTGTGGCAAGGTATTACAATGGTGAAAACAGGTGCTACATATCGAGAAGGGTGCACGATTGGCTTTGTGGTTACAGCATGCTATAAATTTCAATAGGCTATATAGTGCAATAAAAAATTGGCCGCGTATCTGCGTGCTTCGCTGCAAATGTCGTGTAAAGACGATAGAAGAGGCGCTGTGTGAGATATGGACGCCATCTGGCAATACGTCGGGAAACATGAGTGCTGTGTTGCGTGCTGGTAGTCCCGGCGCAGCAGCAGGCGAAGACCGGCGGTGACCAACGCGACCGGCGGGGACGCCAGCCAGCCCGAAAACGCGGTTTGGCGCGAAGCGCTGAAGCAGAGAAACGTCCGCACTCAACGAGTACTCTCCACACACTCTTTTATTTACACGTCGCCTGGGTAAAACAGGAACGCCAGAGCGGCGCCCACAACCGGCAGCCTGAAGGCCGCCCACAACGCTGCTTTTTCGTTTTTTAAATATTTTTTTTCACCTTCTTGGCCTTCTCAAAACTAAAGTTTTTCAACACCAACCCATGGCATTCGTACAGTGCAATACAGAACCGAAACCGAAACACAACAATGAGCTCGTGCGAAGGGCACGGAGGAAGGCAAATTTCAGCGCAGTCGCATTTTCAGCTTTGTTGAAACAGCGCTCACTAGACGACGACGAAGTAAAAGAAGGCACAGGACAGGCAGCGCCTGCCCTGTGCCTTCTTTTACTTCGTCGTCGTCTAGTGAGCGCTGTTTCAACAAAGATGAACGCATACCAACTCGCTCAAGCTTCCATTCTTATCCATTTTCAGCGCAGCTTAAGAAACTAGGGTCCTTAAAATTACGTATGTATGCATTTTCTATTAAAGGAACACGCCACCTAATACTTACCTAGTGATGTTGCACCTCAGATATGCATGATATTTATTTTTTGATTGACAACGTTCACAAGTATGAACAGTTGTACCAGTTCAAGACGGCTGGCCCTTGGGCAAGTGGTTCAACATTGGCCGAGTGGCTGAATCGAGGGACGTGCCGACAAACAGAAAGACAGACAGACAGAAAGACAGACCAAAATTTCTGCGTTTAAGTTCCCCAAGAAAGACTATCGTCTTTAAAACAAAGTGAAGTGAGCGAACAGGGCTTGTTGCTGAGCTAGTTGGTTCATAACTTGAGGAAAAACTGTAATGACGCAAAGAAGACGGGGACGAAGCGAAGACACGAACAGACAGACACGGGCGCCAACTTCCAACTGTTTATTCTCAGAAACCGCGCCGATTTATATACGCTGCCGAACAAGGTAATCCCATAACAGTCTTCTTTGCGTCATTACAGTTTTTCCTGAAGTGAGCGTTTTGTTCTCTGCCAGACTAATCTAGAACACATGCTCTGGCGGTGCTCCGTGTTACGTGGCGGCGAAGTCCTCACGCCGTCCTCGCGCCGTCCTCGCGTCGGAGGCTGCTATTACCAGCTCCGCGCTAGAACAGCTATTTGGGTAGTCCAACGGGCCTGCGACGCAGCAGAGAGACCTGGTCTTTCTGTTCCGATGTCGGAGCGGCCCGCAACGTGCTAGAGCGCGTTCCGGTGGACCATAATATAGTTTATCCATTTGTCAATCCATCCTTTGTTGTTACTGCGCTCCCTATCGAAACTGAGCTCGTGCTGCAAATAATTTTCGTTGCTACAATGTCTGCTACAAAACGCCCTTCATGATCCCCAGCGTATTTGCAGAAAAAAAAAATGGGTACGGTATACCACTGCCGAGCAAACAATCATTGTATCCAATATGTCCGCTCAACTTTTTGCACATGAGCCCCTTTTTACAAGAAATTATCGTATGTTAAAGTATAATTGTTAGCGAAACATACGCCAACAAAGCGTAGATATTTGCCACTTAAAACACCTTGCTGTCGATTCCATGTTTGGGCAACACCACCTAGATTACTGGATCGGGCCTCAGTCGGGCCTGATATGTGGTCGGGCAGGGCCGGGCCGGGTAGGCGAAATTTTTTTTCGGGCTCGGGCCGGGCCCGGGTATCATTTTGAGTCACCGGGCCGGGTTCGGGCGGGTAAATTTGAACGAGTTCCGGGCCGGGGCCGGGCCCGGGCCGAGCATTACGGCCCGTGCAGTGCTCTACTTGACACTCAGCAGGACAACTTGATAGCCGTTTAGTCACCACGATAAATAGAAAAGAAAGCACATATTGCGTGTTTAGTGTCATTGTTCATATTGTTATATGATAATGACTATGACTGTCACTTGTCCCGTTAATCGGGTTGGCAATCGCCGGGCGGATTCTAAGGACTGGCGTCACGGCCCTCCGAAAACGCACCACGAAAGCGCGGACAATTTAAAGTTGGTCCTTTGGTGCGCCAGCGAACGCCGGTTGTGGTCCAAAGACCGAGTCAGAGCCGAGAGTCGACAACACAAACGAAAACGAAATATATTCTCAGTTAAGGCAATACAAATAATACAAACACATGCACACTCGGCTGGTACCAGTTACAACTTCACACTAAAACTCAGATGGTGTTTACACAACGGGAGCTAAACAAACAGATCACACGCTACGAATGCAATCGCATGCATTACAGCTATTCAACGACAGTTAAAAGTCCTGAATAGACAATGGCGTATCCAGTCCACAATACTTGGACGGTAATCGAATGCTTCTCATCAAGGAAACACTCACGCCAGCTCCAGCGTTGATCGTCGTAGCTCAACCGTCGTCGTGACTTGTCACGGCTCACACGGTGTCGTCATCGGATTCTTCCAGATCGACGATCGACTGACCGCGCACCATCATAAACACGTCTTCTTTGGCTAACGGAGCCACACGTAGCATAACTTCACCATCACCGGGCCGACTGACTCGCTCACTCCTTCACTTCTTCACTGCTTCACCGCTTTCCGACTTCTCGACTGCTTCACTACTCGACCGACCCCCTGACTGCTCGTCGTCGCACGCTTTTATCCCTTCTCCACCGGTTTCTAGAAGCGTCGGGAGAGTTCTTCGGCGTGCAGTACAGCTGAGGCTAGAGAAAGGGCGAGAGCTTTCTCGTAGGTTCGAATCGCGGTGGCATCGCTCGCGGATGCATCACCCTTTCCTTCTAGAAAGATCCAGGCTTTGCCGGGCGTTCGATCGTGTTGACTGCGTCTGGCTGGAGTGGGTGAGGAGGATGCGGCGCGCCGGCGTCTTTTGATGCTTGTTTTTTCGTCTTTTGCGCTTCTTGGGCGAGCGGTTCGCGCCGTTCCGTCTCGTAGCCAGCTGAAAGCGGCCTCGCGCGCGCTTTATTACGCGCTAATTTGTGACAATGACAATGATGATTTTTTTCGAAAGTGGCGCGAACCCACTATGGAGCGTAGGCAAAGAATATGGTGGCGTTAAAAAAGCCATGAGATAAACGAGAATGCAGAGAAAAACCTATCGTAAGTGAGTTAAATGAATGCGTAATACTGGGGACAGACTTATAAAAGTTACATAAAAAATTGCAGCTATTGTTTTAGCTTAACCCCCTTTTTCACCCATTGAATTAGTTTTATGAATTCCATGAAAAACACTCCACCAAGTGCGTGACATAACAGCACGACAACAAAGTTAAAATTCAACAAGTAAACAAAAGTTACAGAGGCACATAAGTGTCCTTACGTGCACTGAATGCAAAAGCAGCGAGGAACACACAAAGAGAGACATGTAGCAGACTGGCGCGGCCGGCGAGGCCGCGACGTGATTGGACCCGGCGTGTCTGGGCATGTAGACTATATCTACGTCCATACTATTTCGACGTCCATGTCACGTGACACTGTCACATTACGTCATCACGTGGTCATGTGACCTTGCAACTAAAGGTCGTTACTTGGTCACTTGACTGTTTTACATAGGGTGATAATCATTTGGTCATGTGCTTGAAATGAGCATAGTCAATTTTGAGGGCGGTTCACCGAAATTTCGGAGGTAGATGAAGGCAATTTTGGTGGTGGGCCAAGTTGGTTTTCAACGTGGGTCAACTCAATATTAGAAATGGACAAAGTAAACTTTGGGGGTGGGCCACAAATTTCAGAAGTCGGCCAGGTTGGTTTCGAACGAGGGTCAATGCAATTTTCGAACTGAGCAAAGTTACTGAGCAAGTTCGAACACAATGTGTAGTATCGCGCCGCGGCAGTAACACACTCCGTAAGCGCCAGAACAAGAATCGTTTATTGCAGATAGCGTTGCTGTATTTATGCTGTGTGCCTTTGAGCGCGCATACGCACACGTTGGTGCCAAGTCTGCACTTTAGATGCCGCGACATGGCACTTCCTTTCCCTTAGACGAAGCCAAGTCTGTCTGGCTGCCTTCTTATGCGCGTAGAACGCCTGGGAAGTTCCGATGCCGTCGGTGTCCTTGAATCGGTCTCACTGGGAGACCGCGATGTGCACAGCGATAAGTCTGTTGACTCGATGTTGTCGCCTGCCGAAGGTTGGTCATGTGAGGGTGGATCACGTGGTGAGGGTTGCTGCTCAGAAGACCGGGTCGCGGAGAGCTCCTGCTTTGCCACCGTTGTGAGGTGCAGTGGCCGCAGTCGGTCCACGTGACGACACTGCATTCCTCCGGTGGTGTCCACCATAACCAAGCGCCTACCTCTTGATGACGTCACCGTGCCGGGTAACCATCGCTGACCGGCTTGATTGTACTGACGTGACTACACAGGCGCCCCCTGAGGAAAACGCTGCATCGGCGCTGTGAATGTGTTCACCACGGGCTCCCGGTCCACCTCCTCTGGAAATTGTGCGCTTAGACAGGTCCTTGGCTGAAAACCGAGCATCATCTCGGCGGGCGATTGGCCGCCTTGAGTCGGTGTTGTCCTGTAACGTAGTAAGAACTTGTTAATTCGACTGAGCAAACTTCCCACTTTGTTTTTGTTCATTCCTTCTTTAATGGTGCGCACAGCGCGCTCTGCCGATCCGTTTGACTGAGGATAGTATGGGGCGGAGTTGACATGGCGCACCTGATTATCTTCAAAAATTTTTTTAGTAACTGAACTGTTAAATTGTGGCGCATTGTCGGAGACGACTGTCTGAGGCAGGCCAAAACGCGCGAACATACCACGCAGTGCTTCAACTGTGGTTTCTGCACTAGCTGTTTTGAGGGGTACTGCTTCCAACCATTTAGTTTCCGCATCCACTACGACCAAGATCATATGCCCTTCCACCGGACCAGCGTAGTCGATGTGCAGGCGAGACCAACGTTTGTTGGTTTTCGGCCAGCTGATAGGGGCCTGCCTTGCTGGCATGGGCCTATTCTGGACACATGGCTGGCAGCTGTGCACCAACTCTTCAATGTCGTGGTCCAATCTGGGATACCAAAACAATGAGCGCGCCAGACGCTTCATAGCCGTCATGCCGGGATGGGTATCGTGGAGTAGTTGAAGAATATTTGACCGCACTGCTTCGGCCAGAACCACCCGATGACCCCAGTAGATTAGTCCCTTACTCACAGTAAGTTCGTGTCTGCGGGTGAAGTACGGCAGGAAGCCCTATTGCTCTTGCCAGAGTTGTTTAGGCCAGCCGCGCAGAATCCATGTCTTCACTTGCCTCGGAAGAGCGTCATCGTTCGTGCTGTCGACCAACTGCTGCGTGCAAAGAGATAAATCTGTCAATGCTTGCGCATGCATCACATATTCTACGGGATCATCTTCACCGTGGTGCGCTGGCTCCGGCAGAGGCAAACGGCTCAAGGCGTCGGCATTCGCATTCAATGACCCTTTTCGGTACTCAATGTCATACTGATATGCGGATAATAGTAGTGCCCATCTCTGGATCCTGGCCGCCGCCATTTTCGGAGTCGGTTTGTCGCGATGAAATAGCCCTGTCAGTGGCTTATGATCATGCAGTCACCAAACAAAATTTATTACCAAAAAGATAGTCTCGAAACCTTGTAAACCCGAAAACTAGCGCGAGCGCTTCCTTTTCCAGTTGCGAGTAGTTGCGCTCCGCCGGTGTTAAGGTTCTTGAGCGAAAAGCTATCGGATAGTCTTTGCCGTTAATCCGATGTGACAGCACTGCGCCCAAGCCGACCGCCGACGCATCGCACTCCAGTCGTAGAGGCTTTTGCGGGTCATAGTGAACAAGAAATTTAGCGTTACTTAAGGCAATTTTTACTGCCTCACACGCCCTGTCATGCGCTGGCCCCCAGTTCCATTGCACACCTTTTGCCAGTAGGCCATATAAAGGAGCTAGTGTCGTTGACAAGTTGGGCAAAAACTTCGCATAGTATGTTGCCACCTAATGTTGCCATTTGAAAGAACGCCTTTCTCCTATCCCATATATGGGTCATTTCTGAAGGAGATTTCACGTCAGGTTTCACGTCATATCGATACTGATTTCCACAATGAATAAATCGGGACGCCGATTCTGACATATAGAATTTTCGTTCCACGGAGATATTTCAACTCATGGTGACCGCATGGGGTGCCTCAAGAAAAAAATGGCTGCGGCTTAGCTCGGCTAGGGCCGGTTATGCAAGCGAAAGCTTGTTACACTTGGTTATGCTTGTCTACCCTCGTAGCCGAAGCACGGTTTGCCAATCGAGCGATGTGGCTGGCACTCAGTAGCGTGGTTTCGTCAGTTTCCGAAGCCGTCGCCGAAGTCGAACGCGAGGCGTCCATTGCCGCCCCTAAAGCTCGTCGCTGTCGTCTTTCTGCATCCTTCTCCCAAAGTTTAGCTCGCCGAAGTTCTCGTTCCTCACTCGTTTCAGCCTGCAACTTTGCGCGCTGGTACTCATATTTCCGCTTTAACTCATTAGCAAGCCGAGCGACCTTCCGCAGGATGGTCCAACACAGCCTGCCGATTTCGCCGTTGGGACCGCGCAGACAACTTCGGCACAGATGAACCAGCGTCCTCGCTCCCGCCTTCCATCGCGCGACCATGGCAGAACGGCTGAACTGAAGCACTCGCCCGCCGACCCGACGTGGCAGAGAGAGCGGCGAGTGGACACGGCTGGCGAGGCAGCGTTTGTCATCCTAGCAGCGGTATGCGTTCTTCGCTTCAAGGCCAAGCGGAGATACACGGCGAAACATCGCTCGACTAGGCCAGTCAAGCTTTAAAGATGCTTCAGACCAGTCCCGCCTCTGTAGGTTACCCGAACAAAGCGCTTTTAATTGCAATAGGCGAGAAAATAATGCGACTACTCTTTACTAAAGTCACAAAACTTTTCCGTGGGAAGTCGCGGGCCGCTAACGAAAGGTCTACGGGCCGCGTGTTTGAGACCCCTGATATATAGGGTGTTTCAGATAAAAAGCATGAAGTATTAAAAAATTAAGCATAGGCGCTGCGCGTCTCCAATTAGCGCAGTATTGTTCTAAGCCGTATAGAAGACGTCAGAATATTTTTTTTTCAATCCACCAAGCTCGGCAATTAACAAAGATTGCTTAATGAACTTTTTAAATAGTAACTCCAGAGAAAAATCTTCAATACGAAAGTTGTAGCGCTTGTTTAGAAACATCGAATTTTTCAATCTCTGGTAAGATAACTCCCCTGCCTAATTTTTTTCCGGCCTTTCTTCAAATCGCGCGAATTTGAAGAAAAAATACCACTTCACTGCCGCCTAACGCGCGGTGCTTTTAGTGCCCTCAAATGTAAGTTGAACGAATTATCAAAGGCTGCTCTGCGCACGAAGGTCGATTGAGCAGGCTATAGCGGTGACGCGATGTACGCTAAATGACGCTATAGGGGCGTACCGTCTAAAAAAAAAAAATCTACGAAAGAGCGGCCGCCACGTGTGAGTGAATCTTTTATCTCGGTCCTTCATCAAGCTTTCACCCTCGCCACTTCAGATATGTTTCTTCACTGGTGCGAAAAGAAAAGAAAAATGCCTACGCTGCAACAAATGCTGCCTACGGTCTCATGTGGCATTTGCTCCGTGGCTGCCGCTTTTTCTTTGAAGAATTTTTTGTTAGGTTGAAACAGTATGCTCATTTTGTCGCTTAACTGGCTTAACGTCCATCTCAGTCCCCGATAGCCTGTTCAGTCGATATCCTTGCGCGAAGCAGCCTTTGATAATTCGTTCAACTTACATTTGAGGGCACTAAAAGGCGGCAGTCACGTGATTTTTTTTTAATTCGCGCGATTTAAAGAAATGCTGGAGAAAAATTAAGCAGGGGAGTTATCTTACCATAGATTGAAATATTCGATGTTTCTGAACAACCGTTACAACTCTCGTATTGAAAATGTTTCTCTAGAGTTACTATTTAAAAAGTTCATTAAGCAATCTTTGTTAATTGCCGAGCTTTTGCGGATTGGAAAAAGTATTCTGACGTGCTTTATACGGCTCAGAACAGTTCTGCACTAATTGGAGACGCGTAGCGCCTATGCTTAATTTTTAATATTTGGTGCTTTTTATCGGAAACACCCTGTATAGAGTGTGTCTCGTTGAACCGCCGCTTGAGCCAAACACGAAAGACGAATGAAATGGTACAAAAACCTACGTGACCTATGTCGCTAATGGCGTCCTGTTGTGACGTCAATATGCGGCGTCATAATGACGTCACATGTGGCAGAAATATGTGGCGTCACATGATGACCTCATCGCACAGCATCGTCGCTGGGTCAAAGGTGCGCTGATCCCGGAGTTAGTGCAACACGACGGGAGGTCAGGGGTCGGGTTAGGCTGAGGAACAATCCAATCGACGAGCAACTTCAAGGTAATTTAATGCGTCTCTCTCACCCTGCGGCTTGTTATGTATGACAAGAAATCTGGTCGCCGATTGTATAATTTAATGCATTAGCAAGTGTGCCGCAGGCAAGTGCGACTGTCCCTGGAATGCCGTGGGGCGTAGCCAGTGGGGGGGGGGGGGGGGCTAACCTCCCCCCCCCCCCGAAATTTTTCGATTTTGCATGTGCATACACGCGCACATACAAACGCGCGCACGAGCATAGAAAAAGGATGCTTGAACCCCCCCTCCCCCCGAAAAAAATTTCTGCCTACGCTTCTGCCAGGGACGGTCGTTATCTACAATAAAACACAACGCTTACGCATCAGTTGACTCCGTAAGTAGATTCTGCACGAATTTTTTCATTGTGCTCCAGCGTGGATATTTTTCCTTTAAAGGAGTGGTGACACAAAAGTTCGTACACAATTTGACTGTTGCATCACACTAATGGGTGTATATAGGTGCCATCTGTACAATATCAGCCACAAATACAGCCTAAAAAGTATTTTAATTGAGTCTTGAAGTTCGTGAAAGTGCCGAATCGGAAATAGAAGCAAAAAGCGATGATGTCATCGCGCGGGGCCTTTTTGTAAACAACGTACGTCACGAGTTCTGGCCGGGTTACCGGAGGCGTGTGCGAGACGGACAACGCTGATGGCGACACCTGATTATGCATAGCCTAACCAAAGACCTACAAAATAACATTGCAGCGACTTACCCGCTTACTGACTCTGTGTAAAGCATTAGCAGATATAATGAGCAACTCATAGTATTCTCGTTGCTTTTTTTTTTGCGCCAAGAACAGCAACGCGACGGAGACAACAGAAAAAAAATTATTATAGTTGGACAAAACGCCACAAGATGTCGCTACCGGCTCCGCGACTGGAAGAAATAAGTAGCAAGGACAGCGTTGAAATTAGCAAGGGGCTGAGACAGGGATGTCCTTTGTCCCCGCTGTTATTCATGCTGTACATGGTGAGGATGAAAAAGCGCTAGAAGGTAGCAACATTGGATTTAATTTGTCACACAAACAGGTCGGCACGATGGTTGAGCAGAAGCTTCCAGGTCTATTTTATGCTGATGATATTGTCTTATTTGCGGACGGTCAAGATGATATACAGCGACTGGCAGATATATGCAGAAGGGAATGTGAGGCTCTAGGACTAGGATTTAGTGCAACAAAATGTGGATTGTTGGTATTCAATGATCACGAAGACCATGCGGTCTTAATACAGGGCCAAAAAATACCGAGGGTAAGCGAGTACAAGTACCTCGGAGTATGGGTAAATGAGGGGGATAGATATATGGAGGTACAAGAGAAAGCGTCGGTAGCAAAGGGAAAGAGGAATGCTGCAATTATGAAGCACAGAGCTTTATGGGGATACAATAGGTACGAGGTGCTTCGAGGGCTGTGGAAGGGTGTGATGGTCCCGGGGCTTACATTTGGGAACTCAGTGGTGTGCATGAAGTCAGATGTACAATCAGGAATGGATGTAAATCAAAGGACGGTGGGTCGCCTCGCGTTGGGCGCTCACGGGAAGACAACAAATGAGGCTGTAAAGGGTGATATGGGATGGACAGGCTTTGAAGTGAGGGAAGCTCAGAGCAAAATGAGATTCGAAGAGAGGCTGAGGAAAATGAAGAAGAGTAGATGGGCAGAGAAGGTTTTCAGGTATTTGTATAGAAAAAGCGTTGACACGCAGTGGAGAAAAAGAACTAGGAGGCTCACCAGTAAATATACGGCTAGCAGTGCGGGCGATATGGCAACAAGGAGCATTAAGCGGAAGGTCAGAGAGGCGGAGAGGACTTATTGGATGGCAGCGATGGAAAAGAAGCCGGCTCTGAGTAACTACCGAAAGGGAAAAAACGAAATAAGGAGGGAAAGGTTTTATGATAATTCAAGGGGAAGCGCTTTACTGTTTGAAGCAAGGTCGGGCTGCCTTAGAACGCGTAGTTATAAAGCGAGATTCAGTAACGAAGAACAATGTACATGCTGCGGGGGAACTAAGGAAACGATGGAACATGTACTGATTGAATGTGGCGATATTCACCCAGGTATACGTGTGGGCACGAGTCTACAGGAAGCCTTGGGTTTTAGGGACAGCAATGGAAAGCTGAACACGTCCGCGATAGAAATAGGTAAGAGACGGTTAGAGTATTGGTGGCAGAAAAGTAGAGATAAAGTACAAAAATAAATAATGGGGAAAAATAAGGTCATTCTGCCTTAAGAGGCAGAGAGATGGACCGTGAATTTATATTTTTTTGGTATAATAACATAGATTTAATCAATGTAGATAAGGTATTAGGCCAACATGAAACAAGGAAGGTTTTTTTTTTCTTTTATTGCGATAGCAATTATATGGACAGTCTCGGCTGATGTTTGCCGTCGCCGTCGCCGCCGTCATGCTGCGTATATGTATAAGTATGTATATATACATCAATATCCCAAAGAAAAATAAATCATAAAAATGCTTCCGAAGCGCGGAATCGAACCAGCGACCTCTGAATTCGCAGCGCGGTGCGCTAAGCACTACTCCATAAAGCGTTCATCCCTCAGGTAGCTAACGGCGAGCGTTATATGCACACCCTTTACCGTTGCAGTCCTCCGAGACGGAGGCGCTTATAAGCGTTTCTTCATTACCAGCGAGATGGCGTTAGGAGCGTGACGGGCGCACTTAAAGGGGCCCTGCAACACCTTTCTTAGTTATATTGGAATAGCCTCATTATTGACGTATGACTCTTCACGAGTCATATGCCGCAAAAATTTTTCGAATCCGTCAAGTCTAAGTGGTGTTACCAAATTATAGAGATCACGTTCCGCAGCTTTCTCCCTCAACTCAACGCAGCGAGCGCGCGGAAAGCTGCGCGCGGCGTGAAGGGAGGGGGGGGGGGGGGGCGGAGGTGTGAGGAGGCGCCGTCAGCGCCGGTGGCATTTTTTTTCTTCATTTTTTTCTCTCTGGTGTCTCGGCGCAACCACGTGGTCTGTGGCGCCACTTCCGGTCGGCTCGCGCGGTCGTCGTCGAGCGGTGGAGCCCATAGCACCGTGTATCGCGCGTGCTTGAAAACTGCGAGTCGGTTTGGTAATTTTGGGTGTGCACCTCGAACTGCCGTAGTGTTTTCATCGCTCTGCCAACCATGGACGCAAACTTGCGTGCGCGTTTGGAACGAATGACAGCTGAGATGGGTTTCGACCCACACTCCGATACACCGCCTCGTCGCACTGCTCGCGCTTGAATCGCTTGAATCGTAGAAGGGGGCACGGCAAAGCTGCGTGCCCCCTTCTCCCAGTGACGGTACTTCGATGCTGTTTGCTCTTCGAATGCGGGCGCACAGCGAGTGCGGGCTGACAACAAAGAACTAAATACTAGAAGAAAGGATCGTGGGGCATCTGGCCGGCGCGGACCCATCCCCCGGCTGTCTGCAGCTACCGTGAAAATGCGAGTCTGCTTGGTTGCTGTGTCGCGGTTTCTCGGGGACCTGAGACTACGGGGAGGATACGCCGAGGTACGGCTCGATGACATACTGAACAGACAGCGAACGGGACTCTCGCCATACAGCGAACACAGGTATCCTAAGCTAGCCGGCGCCAGCATTGTTATCGGAGAAATGCTGCACCGCTGCCTCGGTCGGTCGTGGGAACGTGCCGACGATGCAGTTTCCAGCTGACGAGGCAACACTCGAACGGCTGCCACTCTCAACGGCAACCGGCGATGGTCAAAAGCACAGAAATATTCACGATTTCGGCACTGCACATGGTGAAGAAAACGCAACCACGCAACTACGAGCAGACGAGCTGTCGGTGAGACCGGAAGTGCTAATATTAATGTTTGTTCGGTGTTTTTAACGCGATAACAGAATATAAACATACATATTATCTACTTATTGAACTCAAAATTAACAACGAAAGTAATAACGAGGGTGTTAGCGTGATTATAACATCAGCCAATGGTGGACCTGCCGACAATCGCGTCATATATTGCGGACTAATACATCATTTGTCGAGAGAAGAGGGAGCGATTTTCAGCTGACTTTGAGGATTTATTGTAAATTCCAGGCCGCTCGCTTCGCTATAATATTTGGCTCGCGTGTTCTCGGGAGCCTCGACTACCGATTGGCAGCGCTTTTTGACCCTGCTCAAAAAGTGTTGCAGGGCCCCTTTAAAGGCGTCGGCCAGCTCTCTCGCTTCTTCTTGCGCAGGGAGAACCTTGCCCTTGCGTTGTCTGCTCGCGCGGGCGCTCGAACAAGCTACCGCAGTGTTCATGATTCTCAGCAGATGGAGCTACGTGGTAGCTTTCACTGCGCGTCGCGTACGTGTAGCTAAAAGCGTTTCAGATGTCGTGCACGTAACGTACGTGTACTTTTCACGTTTGCGTATGAGAAGTCCCTACGCACGTGAAATTAAAACTGTCTAGCAGCTGCCGGTTAGTGATGGACGCACGGTAGTTGCAGCGCGTCCATCACGGGCCGCTTTTCTTGCTATCGCATTCATTGCTTTTTTTTTCTTCGAGCCTGGTGGCAGACATGTCACCGCCCCGTTATAAAGGGGACGCTCATAGCATCCATCTATCCATTCATGCTGCTACTGCTGCAGCCGTCAACAGCTCCGGTAACCATGTATCCGCAAACGTTAGGAAGTCTACAGACAAACTAAATCTCTCGACGGCCGGGATTGTATTGCGTAGTGGACAGATAACTCCTTCGGCGTTCGGACGTGCGTACATGGGATTGGTATGCCTTGAGAACGCAGCGTTGCCCAATCTAAATACGAGTCAGTAAAGCGTACATCGCGTCACTTGCATGTTACACATAAACACGGTTACAGAGCGCAAATGTTGTGATTTCACTGCTTCCTTCGTCACTTCTCAACCTGCTACTTTACAAATGATCGAAGCGAAAATATTTCAGCACGTCTAATGCTGCGGCTGCTCCAAGCCTCACGGAAAACATCGCCTCAGTTGGGCGACGACGACAAGAACAAAATCGCTGCCACCCGCGAGATTCTTGAAGTGAATCGAGCTTTTCTGACTGATTTTTACACTTATCCCAGCTCTTTCGTCCATCGCCGCACTGGATGAGCAACGTTGTTTGACGATTGAGGAAACAAGCACTCGCAACGCTCAACACAGCAGACGAAACAGCAGCGCAGACAACATGACATATGATGATGATGATAACAGCTTTATTGTTCCGCCAGATAAGGAGGCCCCCTGCTTTCCGTCCCCGGCACACAGGCCTAGGTGACGTGGGCCGGCACCTCCGCGATTAGAAGCAGGCGAAGAGGTCTTGACTCCTCGCGGCTTCTTCCACCCGGCGGATGGCTTGTTGCTGTGAAGCGGGGTCCTCGCTCCGCAGCAGAGCTTCCCAGGCCTCTCTACAATTGATATTTATTTAGCCCCTGGGGAGCTACCACACTCCAAGATTATGTGGTCGAGGGTCCCTCTCGCCCCACAGTGCTTGCAACTATCGTTTTGCCTATCATCTTTCTAAACATGATATGCCCAGACCGGGTTTACAAAATTGCCAGCTTGCAGGCGCCGCCATGCGACTGCCTCCCTATTGTTTAGGCCTTTATCCGGTGGTGGCACCACTCTGCGAAGTAGCCGATAATTTTCAACGATTTCTGTGTAACTTTGCAGACGCTCGTCAGTTGGCCAGTGACGTCACTGGCTCTCGCGGTCACCTGATGGCATTGTTAACGAGTAGGCCGACTACGTCACGGGGCCACCGAGTGCTCTTCGAAATCGAAACTGCCTTCAGTTGTAACATTCGAGCATATAATTAAACATTTGTCTCGCGCTGGGGCAAACTAGTTTCGTTGTCGCTATCAACAATAATATAATAACATCTGGGTTTAACGTCCCAAAACCATATATGGTTTTCAGGGACGCCGTAGTGGAGGGCTCCGGAAATTTCGACCACCGGGGTCCTTTAACGTGCACCTAAATCTAAGTACGCGCGCTTCAAACATTTTCGCCTCCATACCCGCTATGAGCGAGTCAGCAGCCACTGATGAAGAGCAAGAAACAGAGGTTCACAAATTTTCTGTCACCCCTCCTTTAAGAGCAGGCTTCACTGCAACACAGCATGTGCGAAAGCCATCTTAAAAAAAACAAGCTTACACCGATCGTCTTAAAGTCGGCTTCACTTTTAAACACAAGTGCATTGCTAAAAAGACCTTTTCTAGGGGCTATATAAGGCGTTTTATATCGAAATATGACGGCCCTAAGCCATTTTTATTATTTTATTGTTTCATGTTGTCCCGAGGCGCGCGCGTGTCCTGGCAGAGCACGGACGCGGCAGCTGCTGGTTTCACTTCGTCGTGCCCCAGTGTGGACGGCTACAGGGGAGCTTGGGGCAAGAAACTTGACTCCTTGCACCCGGAATACGCCACGAAACCCAGGATCTCAGCCATATACAGCTTCGCTGCGGCACAGTTCTTTAGAAGTCTTAAAGCCTGCCTGTGCTGCAACTTTTGTATATCGCTGCGCTGCGCCGTTGTTAAGAATACATGAGAACATGTGCCTCACTGACTATTTTTGTCTTCTGGCACTGGCGCTTTCATTGCGCAAGCTTCGTTTGGTGAGTAACCCAGAAAAATCTGGTTGTACCATGATGCCTTAGAAAACTGAGTATAATGGCGTATCAGCTCAGCTGATACGATTGCTCTGAAGGAGTCGAATGTGTCAAGACGTGTTCTTTCAATGCCACCAAAGAAACGTGACGTTGCTCAAACGGAGAAGTGGCGTAAGCAAAATCTGTCTGTCCCGTGGCGCGTTGTAATTGGATCAGAAATGTATTATAGGACAATTTGTGTCACTGGAACGTTAGAACACTGCAAATGTAGATGATTGCCAATTTGACGGGGGACCTTATTAAGTCGGACATAAAAAAAAACTGAAGAAAATTTCCCGTAGGAATTAAATACTTAGGGCTCCATAAGAAATACATGGGAAAAATACAGCGATGTACCAATTTGATAACTCGAGAATTTGTGACATTGGAATGTTTAAACATCAGAAATGTGCCTAACTGCGGCAGCTTTGGGGTGGCCCTTAATGTTAAAAATGAAAGGAATGCATAAAAAACATACAATAGGAATCCATGTGACTCTACAGAAAATACGTGAGAAACACACAGGCATAATGTGGGAAAAAGAGTAAGCAAAACCAAAATTACAGCCGAGCCGAATAATGGTTACGTATTGGAAGAGGTTTCTAAGAATTTCTGTGCAAGCTTTGGCGGCAGTTACCTTCCACCATGAAAAGTAAACGCTGTCAAAATGCAGAACTGTTATTGCGTGCACCTTCTAACATGCTGCACTGCTGACCCAAAATTGAGCAGTTAATTGCATGCGTACGCCTTCGCGGAGGTCGATCCCCATAATATCGGATATAAATACGGCGCGTAACCAACATTAGGTGAGCCGAGACATATGTTACACCCATCACGTGGCCACTGTTTTTGGCCATACTACTAGGTTCCAGTGGATTCCAGAGCACTGCGGCATATACGGAAATGAAAAAAGTGCATGTAGCTACCCATAGAGGTTTATTAATTATACTTAAGGAAAATTCGGTGAATATATTTTACTAACTTGTACGCATCACCCACCACGGTGGTCAAGTGGTTATGGTGCTCGACTTCTGACCTGCAGGTCGCGGGATCAAATCCCGGCTCAGGCGACCGCGTTTATGATGGAGGCGAAAATGCTTGACGCCCGCGTGCTTAGATTTAGGTGCACGTTAAAGAACCCCAGGCGGTCGAAATTTCCGGAACTTCCACTACGGCGTTTCTCATAATCATATCGTGGTTTTGGGACGTGAAACCCAGACAATTATTATATAACTCGTACGCATCAGCAGTGGCTAAGAGGTACGCCCACATGGAAAGGAATTTATGAAATCTTTCGCCTTAAGATCACTTTCTCCGTTCAATAGACTCTGACCTAAAATCGCGGCTTCCACAACACGTCCCTCTTCACCTTAAGACAGTCCATCATCGACTTCGGCTCAATAACGCCTTCACTATTAGCTACATGTGTCGCCTTGGTTTCCCCACTAATCCATATTGTGATAACTGCGGTTCGCTAGAAACAGCATAGCCCATATTTAAGTGCGGAGCACTTTAGGGGACCGGGCTGTCGTAGGCTGTCATCGTATGCTGTCATCTCATGTCGTCGCTTGGCCTCACGCAGGCGAAACCATTTATATGTAGCCATATATAGCCAGCCATGTATAGTGTAACAAAGGGGCGGGAAAGGGAAGTGAGGGTGAAGGGGGGGGGGGAAGAAGGCAGGGGAGAATAAAGCATAACATAGCCATGTGTGGCGTCACGCAGCCAAACCATGTATAGCATAGCCATTCACAGTAGAGTAAGGGTGCGGGAAATGGGAGTGAGGGTGAGAAGGAGGCAAGAAGGAGGGAAGGGTAAAGCATAACATGGTCATGCATAGTATAGTATAGACATGTGTAGTAGGTATAGCAAGGGGTGGGAAAGGGAAGTCTGGGTGAGGAGAATGGAATGGACAAATAAAGGGGGGTGTGGTATGGCATAGCGTAGCCGTGTATAATACGGCATAGCAAGGGGGTGGGAAGAGAGGTGAGGGTGAGGAGGAAGGAAAGGTGGGGAGCGTAATGTATAGCATAGCCACGAAGAGTACATAACAAGGGGGTGGAAAAGGGAAGTGAGAGTGAGTAGGAGAGATGTGAGGATGAGGACGAAGGAAAAGAGGAGGCAAGTCATAGCATAGCCCTGTGTAGTATAGCATGGAGTGGGAAAGGGAAGTGAGGTTATGGAAAACTGATGTGAGGGTGAGGAGGAAAAGGAGGGGATAGGGTAAATCATAGCATAACCATGCATTGTATAGTACCTCAAGGGGTGGGAAGGGGAAGTGAAGGTGAGGAGGGAAAGGTGGAGGGGAAGGGTAAAGCATAGCAGAGCCACGCGTAGTACAGTATAGCAAGGAGGTGGGAAAGAGAAGTGAAATAGAGAAGGAGAGATGCGCGGATGAGGTGGAGGGTAGAGCAAGCATAATATTATAGCAAGGGGTGGGAAAGGGAAGTGGGGGTGAGGAGGAGAGAAAGGAGGATAGTCAAAAGAGGAGGAGAGAGGGCGCCAGTGCCTGACGAATGAAGGTTTACTTTCCCACCACGGACGCCGAGCAGGCTGCATGTTTGGAACGACAGCGCTTGCTTGCGCGTGAACGCAAGCGTCGCCGAAGGGCAGGCGAATCACAGCTCCGCACTTCTAACAGCTTTCACGTTGAGTGCAACTGCATAATTTTTAGAATGCACATCAGTAGAAGCTTGAGCGAGTTTGTTTTGGTTTTGGAATGACCTTGATATGGAGAAAAAAAGAACTTGTTTCCAGAGTTAAATGCGCTCAATTTCCCGAGTACCACTAGATATCGGGGAAAATACTCGGTCTTATATCCTCTACTTCATAGCAGCGTCAAGTTTTAACATTTCTTTTCATGTTCCTCGAAGACATTAACTTAACTGATAAGCTCTAAACCGGCATTCTTTCACACCCCCTTTCACCTGCCCAATTACAGGGCAGCCAACCGGAGATTTCCCTTGGTTAACCTCCCTATGTTTTCTCTACTTTTCTCTACCTCTCTCTATAAACCAGCCTATATCACAACCATTACATTTATTATCTCACCTATACCTACTACCATGATATCTTTTTTTTTTATTTTTCTTTCCTACTCTCCTGCTTCGAGGGCTTTTCTGTACTCATTCCCTTTCCCTCTACAGATTAGCATGAATCGCCTATATGTACGCCGACTGGGCTGCAGAAATAAGCGTCTCTTCCTCCACATAACCACAAACAACAACAATTCTCAGTATTCTCAACAACAACAACAGTAACAAAAACAACAACAACAACAATCATTGTGCCATCGTGCTCTTTATCGCCAAGGTGCTCAGAGAGAGTATGCTTGTTCGTTTTCGGGCTCATTAAATTTGACTTATCAGTCTCTTCCAAAAGCTCCTGCCGCGGGAATCACTCACAGGGAAAAAAAAAAAAAAGAACGCCAGGCCTGCGCTGAAAGCGCAGCACAGTCACAGCGAAAGCTGGAAGAGCGGCGTTTCTAGAGCCCGTTGTAAACTCTTTTGGTGCTAGTAATAGAAGTACACTAGCAAGCAAGGTACCCACTACGCCATAAATCACAATTTTTGTGAAGTTGGGAAGCACCTACTACGCTATTATTCGTCATTCTGCGGAGAAGCGAGGTACCAGCTAGACATCTGTAAGGCATTATGTGTACTTTGTTGACGCGACGACTGATGACGATGAAGAATTATGGCTCAGCCCTTTGTAATGGGTTGGAAGCATTAAACGGCCCACCAGTTACGTAATTCGCAGTGGGTGACGACCGGTCGCTATTTCACTCTCCCACCATGCTATAAACATACGTTGACGTGAGAAACAGAGAAAAAGATGGGGGGAGAGCTTTATTGAGAACCTGAGGAAATGGATCATGGGCTTATGGGCTTCCTTGGCAACCAATCCAAGTGCGCTTGCGAGGAACCCACTTTGCTTTAAATCAGCGTAATTTTTGTGAAGTAGGAAAGTAGCCACTATGCCATTTTTCGTCATTCTACGGAGAGCCGTGGTACCCGCTAAACACATGTAAGGCTTTATGCGCACTTTGTTGATGCTGTGCCTGATGACGATGAAGAATTATGGCGGATCCCTTTGAAATGGGTTGGAAGCATTTAACAACCTACTCGTTGCGCAATTCGCATTGTGTGACGCCTGGTTACCGAATTCGCGTCGTGTGAAGCCTGCTTGTTATTTTACTCTTCTATCACGCTATGTTACATATAGTAATGTGGTTCCTTCCCGACATGAAGCCTGTATAGTGTCTTTTTGCAAAGCCGTTTCAACACCGGCATGGCTCTGAGGTAGAATACTAGGCTCCCACGCAGAGGGCCCAGGTTCGAACCTCGGTCCATCCAGGATATTTTTTCTTCCGTTTTATTTTTGTTGTTTCGCGCGATAGCGGTTGCGGACACCGGCAGCGGCGGCGGAAAACTACGGTGCCAAAAAACGGCCGCTGAAATGATCTCATAACAGCTTTCGCTGGAAAATGCAACAAAGGCACCTCATTGAGAAGTAATCATGTAGGCTAATATGTGGCCATTATTCGATGTGCTGTCCATTGCTAGCACATAATTACGACGGGAACGCTGCATTACGGGAATGTGCGCTTACCTGGAATCAGCAACGCGGCGTCGAAGCGACTATTTACCGTGTGGGCGTGAGACAACGTGCACGCAACGCTGTTTTCCCGCGTCGTTGCAGGAGTTTTATGTGTGCGAATAGAAGAAAGGGGATTAAGCAACGTTCGCGCGGCGATGGATGCCCGAATGCGAGAAATGGGTGAGACATACGAGCTGGTTCATTAACCTCGGCTCCGATTTAACGGCGCACGTCATGCCTTCCATCTGTAGGCGCTAATGTTGGTTTCGTTTTTTAAATGTCCGTTGCCGAGATACGAAGCTTGTTAAAAACAGCGGCGCATGAAAGAATACCAGAACTGCTACCGCACTCGCATTATTGCGTGGAGGGAGTGTTTGAAACTGCCGGTTCATTACTTTCCACACTAATGAATATAAATACTTTTATGCACACACTGCTACTTACAACATTCACATACAATGCACCACTCTTGCGTAGAAGCTGTTGTTCAAGAAAATGACATAATATAGGTGTGCGCCGGGTACCGCATTGCAGGGAAAGAGAGTGGTGTGACCCCTGCGCCCCGCACGTTTGCCACTAGTGGAAACACACACACACACACACACACACACACACACACACACACACACACACACACACACACACACACACACACACACACACACACACACACGTGTAAACAAGAGGCTCACTTCATGAAGAGTATGATTTATTGCTAGTATTGTAGAATGTATAAGCAGTACAATAACGACACAGTGTTGAAAGCAACTGCGTGTAAGCGAGTTTCCAAAAGGTGTAGTTTTCGCAAAGCCATTCAACCTTCTTTTTCTAAAATCCACGGCGAGGACAGCCCATGTGCGGACGCAGAACGTTTTCAGGACTCTTTGTCGTCATCTTGAGTTAAATATGCGAGCTTCCATGTGCCGCTTGCAAAATAATGTATTACGAGACCCAGTTTGCTCTCTCCTACTCCATTAGGGGAAGCCAAGCCCTGTCACCCTTTTCAGTGCGCAGAGAACAAGTGCCGCAATGAATAATCGGCGATACGCTTTCCTCCTCTCAAGTCCCTGCCATGTGCCCTTTCTCGGGAGGCGGGTCAAGTACGCCTCTGCCAAAGAGGCTCAGTGTCGCCGACGGGTGGGCTTTACTGCTGTAAAAAAAAAAAAAGAGCGACCGGACACGCTAACTTATTTGACTTGCATTGTACCGTGCAATTCGGACCTTAAGAAAGGGAAAATAGACAACCACCCGTTTGTAGCTCAAAGCTACAAGGAAATCCATACGGATTTCTCAGAAATAAAGCCTCTTAGTTGCCGAAAAATTCGTCCTGGTCCGGGGATCGAACCCGGGACCAACGCCTATCCGGGGCGGTCGCTCTACCAATTGGGCTAACCAGGAAGCTAGCAATTGGCAGCGCGAGGGCGAATCCATCGACAACTCGAAGCAACTGGACACATATTGCACGGCCACCTGGATCGGGGCGCGCGGCGGTGTTGCTCCGGCCGTCCCATTCGGCGCGCGCCCCTTTGAAAAAATGTAATTGAGGTAGTTCAGCCGCGCGCCGCGACGCGGCGCTCTTCTCCTACCCCCTTGCGGATGATGCCGCGCTCGCCGCGCCGTAGACAGCCGCAGATGTGTTTGAAAAAATGCACACTGGACATTGTGCACGTGGTGACTGGAATCAAGGTACGCTGTTATGTATTGTTAATCGGGCTTTACACAGTGAGTGTTGTTCTCTGTAGCATATTACCGTCGAGATAGAGCCAAGCAGCGTGCTTAGGCGACTTCGTATGGCGCGGCGCGTTCATATCCCATGACCACGGCCGCTACATAAGTGCCATATGACACATGTATTGTGCTGAGTACGTGATTTGCCGTGCTTCTCATTCTTTCTTTTGGCGCTCGTTTCTCCCACGGCCGCCTGGACCGGAGCGCGCCATGCTTCTTTCTAAAGGAAATACATTTCGTCGTCGTCTGCACTGCATAGCTATCTTCTGCGGTCGAGCGCTGTCTTAAGAGCATCACGTTGCTGGAAAACTAAATTGCGGTAATGATAATGCTGTAGACGTTTTCACCTAGCCGATGGTAGGCAACATTTTGGTGGGCACGTCTTTTTGCATTCTGAAGTTCCCACGATACGACAGTGATGTGAATGAGACGTTCTTATTTAAGCGCAGGCCGCATGTAGGCGAATTTGAACGCGAAAGCGATGAGCGCGCGCTTGTCGCCTGCGAATTAGCTAAGGGTCGGTCGCGCAATGGCCACTTTCGTTTTGGTATCGCTTGTCGTTTTAGCGCGACAGCATGGAAGAACCCGTTTCGCAGTAATTCCGGTGTCGGCGGCGGTGTGTGTGTGTACGTTCGTGTGCGTCTGTGTATGCGCGCAGATATCGCTGTCGCATTTAACTCTTAAAGGCGAAGCTTAAGGGTCCCCCAGTTTCCACCTCCATTATTGCGTGCATGCGGTTTGCCCTTTAAGATTCGAACTAATCTACCGGTTCGTTGGCTGAGCGGCTGCTGATAAGGCTTTCTGCGTCTAGCATATATGTTTTCATATGCATTTTCACATTGTCATACCACGTTGACTTCAGGCAAGTAATTTGTTTTTTTAGTCTGCGTTGGGATTCCGTGTGTAATTTACCGTGTTTTTCAGAAACGTGCCGTACAGCTGCGTGCCTTACTGTAAGTCAACACCAAGGAATATTACGTTGCCTCGACGCCAAAGTGGCATTCCTTCCAGCAGGTAAAGCTCGCGCACTCAAGGCCGCAGCATCCCAAGGGAAATACGCCAACCTCCTTTAAGCAGCGGAACCAACCTTCGGATCGTTTCCGCTATTCTGGAAGCACTCAGAAAAAAAAGGAGTTTTTAATAAATCTCGTGCTTTCCTTCGCATGTATACTTGTTACTGATATGCTGCACTTAAGAACACCAAAACAATTTTCTTAAAAAGTGACTCACGGGTGTTTTCGCTTCGGTCACCATCATCACGACAAGGACTGGCACACACACACACAAAATAAAGAATATAGCGATAGCCGCCATCCATTCTTTTATGTGCTTTTTGTGAACGTGGTGGAAGTGCTATGCTAACCCACGGTTACTCTACAGCGATATCTTCAAGGCGCCGCTATGCGCCGCAAACCTTCCCGCATAGAGCGCAAAGGAATGGAGGGGTAGTAGGCGCGCGCCGCGGTGCGGCGAAAGGAGTGGTCACGCCCCTTTCTGCAATTACGCCTCCTCCGTCCGAATGGGACGGCCGGAGCAACACCGCCGCGCGCCCCGATCCAGGTGGCCGTACCGCCGCGCGCCCCGATCCAGGTGGCCGTGCATATTGCATATCAGTTCTGCGGAAACCCGCAAGGTGGCGGAAGGGTTAAGAAAGGGAAAATAGACAACCACCCGTTTGTAGCACAAAGCCACAAGGAAATCCATACGGATTTCTCAGAAATAAAGCCTCTTAGTTGCCGAAAAGGTAGAGCGACCGCCCCGGATAGGCGTTGGTCCCGGGTTCGATCCCCGGACCAGGACGAATTTTTCGGCAACTAAGAGGCTTTATTTCTGAGAAATCAGTATGGATTTCCTTGTGGCTTTGTGCTACAAACGGGTGGTTGTCTATTTTCCCTTTCTTAACCCTTCCGCCACCTTGCGGGTTTCCGCAGAACTGATTTGCAATATGTGTCCAGTTGCTTCGAGTTGTCGATGGATTCGCCCTCGCGCTGCCAATTGCTAGCTTCCTGGTTAGCCCAATTGGTAGAGCGACCGCCCCGGATAGGCGTTGGTCCCGGGTTCGATCCCCGGACCAGGACGAATTTTTCGGCAACTAAGAGGCTTTATTTCTGAGAAATCCGTATGGATTTCCTTGTGGCTTTGTGCTACAAACGGGTGGTTGTCTATTTTCCCTTTCTTAACCCTTCCGCCACCTTGCGGGTTTCCGCAGAACTGATTTGCAATATGTGTCCAGTTGCTTCGAGTTGTCGATGTATTCGCCCTCGCGCTGCCAATTGCTAGCTTCCTGGTTAGCCCAATTGGTAGAGCGACCGCCCCGGATAGGCGTTGGTCCCGGGTTCGATCCCCGGACCAGGACGAATTTTTCGGCAACTAAGAGGCTTTATTTCTGAGAAATCCGTATGGATTTCCTTGTGGCTTTGTGCTACAAACGGGTGGTTGTCTATTTTCCCTTTCTTAACCCTTCCGCCACCTTGCGGGTTTCCGCAGAACTGATTTGCAATTCGGACCTTGTTTTGCGTATCTTTGACCGCTATGGCCTTAGGAACAAGGTGACAATAGTGGAGTATGAGGTGATGAGAAATTGTGGAAGAAGGAATATTGCTGGAGCCAACCTCGTCAGGGCAGCAACGGCATTCCTTGCTGAATGATTTCTCATCACTTAGTCTCCATTTCCCCTGAACTTCTATCTCGTTCGAAATGGAGTCTGAATGGTTGCTGAGCGCTGTCTGTACATTTGAATCAATGAGAAACACCTAAGCTGTTCCAAGGGCAAGTTAGTCTTTAATGAGAAGCGGTCGTTTTCAGTCAGCGAAAAAGACATCGAAAAGTTCATGGCCGACAGCGCTAAATAGCCACCAGGAGCACATTTTTGCATCTGGCATGAAAAGGACAGCCAATCGCGTAGCGACTCTAACCTTGAGATATAGTGTTTAGCAAGACTTGTGTTTGGGCAAGTTGGTTCATACATGATACGGACATACGAGCGCTATGGGACGGGGACATAGACAAGAGGTACACAGGACAAGAGGTACACAAAAAAAAAGGAAAAAAAAAGAAAAAAAAATGAGCGCCTGTCCTGTGTACCTCTTGTCTATGTCCCCGTCCCATAGCGCTCGTATGTCCGTATTGAGATATAGTGGCTCGTGGTAAATGTGCTTGCTCGTTCCGGGCAACCATTGGCGTAGCCAGGGGGTGGCTGACCGGGCTGACCGAGAGCACACACAGCACCGCACTAAGTTCCTTAGGTGGTTCGTGGCCTCCGCGATTAGCTGTGATTTCTCAAATGATCGCCACAAAAAAAGAAAGTGAGAGAAAAGAAAAAAAGGGCGCTGCTCGTTAAACCAGCAGGAGAGAAAATATTTTAAAAACATGGCTGACCCCTCTGTCATAGGAATCGGTATAACACGAAAGTGAAACGTGTCTTCACAGACGTAGTTGAGCGTTTGTTGGGCATTATTTCGCCCCAAGGGCGACGGAATGAATGCTATATAGCAACAAATTGTAATGTCACGCGAAGAACGGCAAGCAGCTCGAAACTTGCAGCGCGCTGCTCAAGCAGAAAGGACGCACGGAACGAACATACACAGGATGAGCGCGAACTGTCACAATTGTAACTTATTTTTGTGTGAGCAGCGCGCTCCTTTCGCAAAAGCGGCCGCTGCAGTGAGCGAAGTGACCTTCGTGCTCTCAACGCAAACTTCTGGTAAGAGCACAAGACATACAAAACAGCGCCATCACGAGATAAGCGCGCGCACGTGCGACCACGCCCTGCAGAGGTGCGCACTCATCGCGACGCGTGGGGCGCCGATAGCGCGCTCTTCGAGCCCTTCGCGTCATCTCGCTAGTGATAAAGAAAACACGCTGATGTACCACCGATCTCTGAGTACCGCCACCGGCAGATGGTATATATAAATAGCTCGCCGTTAGGAAGGCGCAGAACATGCCGTCTGTGGCCTAATCGTTACGCGCCGCGCGCTGCGGAGCGAGGGGTCGTAAGTTCGACTCCCGGTGACGGAACTTGTTCTTCCAGTTTTTTCTTTGCCATCTGTTAGTCTTCACATTTTACAACGTCATATCCGTGACGGAAATACGTCAATGGAGCCGTGGTGGACCCCGGCATAAAACACTTTCGTGTTAAAAACCAAGCTGTTGCAGTTGGGGCTTTTGTTGACGGCGCCCACTGTGCTGACTACAATGCACCACACTATTTACAAAGAAAATTACACTTCCGGAATTCAACATGTCGGCACTAGCAACTTGATGCGGGCGCACAGAGGATGACGTCACTGCCTCGGGCGTGCATTTTCGGGGGATCAGGCATAATTACATCACAGAGGAGATTAGACGGCACCCACGGAGCCTTCGTTGAAAGGCTGCATTGTTGAGTTATGCACGCTGTGTGCGAGAGCCAAGTACTCGTACACTTTACGTTCGAAAAATCGATGCGGGATCTGCTTTCCGGAAAAGGAACATTGCCAGGAGGGAGGTACTCGTTTGTCGTGTGTCACTGCACATGAACGCCTTTCTGGAAGATGCCCCTTACGTAAAGGACTGTAGAGTACCCCTGTGTCAGGGCTATAAAGCGATGAAATGACCGTGTGCCGCGCGGGCTGGGAACGAAGACATCGCTGCGTTTCCATGGGCAAGTCGCAGATGCAGGATGCATACATCTCTTTAGACGCAAAAAATGTTGCAAAAGACGGGTGAATTCATGACTGTAAAATGTTTACTTCGACTTGACAAAACAATTATTAACAAAATGACATGGAGGTTTCGCCGCCTATGCACTGTTGTGCCATTGCCTTGGCGGTCTCGACCGTCGACGCTAGTCGCCGTTCTCCTGCGCTTCAGCGACTGAGAGCAACATTTCTGAGCGGGATGGAGGGGAGATGCAGTAGCACTCCGTGCACCTGCGGTGTCGCCTCTCCGACGCCGTTCATCCTATCAGCAGTCTGGCCTTACCCCGTCTAGGTGCGACTACAAGTAAGTGGGGTAAACAAGCCGCCAATTCCTCAAAAAGGGTAATTGGAGGTGTCAGTCTTGAACCTCTAAGCGCTACGTCGTCAACTGGGCATTCACTTTTGAGGTTGGGGATGGGCTTTTCATTATGCACCTACCAGTGCTTCCGGATTGGTGGAATCCTGGCTAGCGCATTGAGAAGAAAAAGAGGGGATGGACCGCAACCATGTTATTTGATCCGGCGCACCGAAGAGCGCAGGTGTCTGTTCACTGAGATTGAACAATGTGAATACTTGTACATAAAGCATTTTCTTCCATCAATTTGTCCTGCTGACTGCTCCGGGTACAACGCCCCCTCGTGACCACAATGGCCACGCTACCCAAGTCGCAACAGCACCCATGCACACCCCTGCACAGGACATAGCTTCGACCTAAACGATACGACGACGTTGGCTCGGAATCGAAAGTGGGGCAAAAGAAAACTCCCGCAATCGTGGTTCATTCGTCTTAAACCATCGGCTTGCAACAACAACAACTGCGGCCCCCAACCGGAAGTTTGCAAGGACGCATGTGACACTGGTCGATCTCCGCTCATTTATTGCCAGTGTATACTGAGAATGCCACCTGCATAAGCGGCGAAACTAGACTCCCGGGAAAAAACTGCTTTGCAATCGCAACTGACGCAGGACTCGCCAGCACTCTGGCTGCGGGACTGCTCGACGCCTTGGCTCTTGGGACGTACCACCGTCGCCTGGTCATACGTATGCCAGCTTTTGTTTTCTTTTGAACTTTTGTTTAATTAGCCACTGTTAAGCATATACTTTTGAACTGTTAACAAATTGCGATTCGAGCTTTTACACACACACACATGCACACATAGGAACAAGAGAGAGTACGACGCGCGTAGATTTTTGGGGCGCATATATGTATATATATGGGTCATTCCATGCCAAGTGTCCCAGAGGTGGCGCTCGCCCATCGCAGATTTTGCTGATAAAATTTGTGCCTTCTTCCTGTGCCACGTGGAGTATTGTGGCAAAACATTTTTGCTCGAAAAAAATATTGACGATCATGGCGCCCCCTCGAAGTTCGCTTGTATTTGTTAAACTGTGCCTAATTCAAAAATGTGTATAAAATCTATTTTTGTGTGTTGAGCTTCGAAACCACGCTTGCGCTATCTCAGAGGTTCTGTTTAGTTGTCCTATTAATTATTTCCCAAATTTTTGTGCTTCACTACGAGATGCGTATCTTCAAAAACTACGAAAATCTTCAAAGTTCGTGATTTTTTCTTGAGCTATCTGGAGCTCTCCCTAACCAATCTCAATAATAGTATGATTTTCAAGAAAGTGTATTTTAGTACAAAAATGTTTAGGGGCAACATAGACTTCAAATCTTCCCGAAAAAAATTGTGAAATTAGAGAAAATGTGCGATTTGTCGCATGTTTGACCGTATTTTTCATACTGATGCGGTCCAACTAAAAATCCTCGTCATGCGGTGTTTGATAGAAGACTTCATCGTTAAGTAATGCAGAAAGTCTAATCAATCAAATCATTTTTTGTTCTAAGGAAGAAAATAATTTTTGAATTTTGCCCTCCGAATGCGCCCGGCATTTCATTTTGTTGCCACTTCGCCGCAAAGCATGTGGTCGCCCTTACAGCTGATACTCATCACAGGCAGCGGCAAGATGCGAGATGTATGTCAATGGCTCGTGAGTCGAAAGTCTTGTCGCGTTGACGTCAGGGCGACGAGTAATGAACTCGCGTTACAATGTGAGCTTGCTTGGCGGGCCCAATGGGAAGTATGGACGCCCGAGAGCAGCCTCTGGCATCGTTGGCAAAATATGCTAGAGGGCCGTCTGTACAACACGTATACCCAGAGAAACAAGTGTATACAATGTGATTAGTTAGGGCGAGTTCCAGATAGCTCAGAAAAAAATCACGAACATTGAAGATTTTTGTAGTTTTTGAAGATGCGTAACTAGTAGTGAAACATAAAAACTTCGGAATTAATGAATAGGACAACTAAACAGAACCTGTGCGATAGCGCAAGCGCCGTTTAGAAGCTCAACACACAAAAATAGATTTTATACACATTTTTCTATTAGGCACAGTTTAACAAATACAAGCGAATTTCGAGGGGGCGCCATGATCGTCAAATTTTTTTTCGAGCAAAAATGTTTTGCCACAATACTCCACGTGGCACAGGAAAAAGGCACAAATTTTATCAGCAAAATCTGCGATGGGCGAGCGCCACCTCTGGGACACTTGGCATGGAATGACCCATATATATATATATATATATATATATATATATATATATATATATATATATATATATATATATATATATATATACATTCCAGCCCCCCCCCCCCCCCCCGAAAAAAATTTCTGGCTACGCCGCTGCGGGCAACGAGCATGCCTCGTGCATTCTGTGAGAATCAGAACTCGATGGAGTGTAGCTTTGAATATGCGTGCGTGCTTGTTCCCGTTGTATGTATGGACCGAAAAAAGTTCTGCAGCTCAAGCTCGAGATCAGCTTCAACGCTAGCCAGCAAGACTGCAAAGTAACGCAATAATGCAACTCACCGTGTTAGGGAGTTCCGCTTTTGTGCTGAAATGTTGCCGTGCACGCCTATTCGCCATCTGTTTAGGGCGCGTTGCATTTCCGCTATAGCGGCCATACATAGTAACGGCACAAACTTGTCTTGCGAACTAACGTTTATTGATATCTATGGATGACTCGCACGGGGGTCATCGAAGCCGCTACGTTAAGTGCTTCGTCTTTATGACGTTGAAGTAGGTTACCCACAGCAGTGAACACTGCTGCGTTGACGTCAAGAAGCTCCATCTGTGACGTCACGTGACGACTATCAGCTGTTTTTATTGTCATCCACTGCTCACATTCAGATGAGGTTTGTTGCAGTTAAACAAAAACAGATAAAATCCAACGACTTTAGAAAGTACATTATTTTTCTAGGTCATCATTGAAATAATTTTTGGAAATGAGAAAATTCAAGTTGTTTTCAAGTCAAATAATCAAGTTGAAAGCTGCGTAACGCTATAATAAATGAAAAAGAAAGAAAAAAAAGGCGATATATTCTACACTGCTGTGAAGCATATGACTAACTTATTAGTATTACTTTCGTAAGATTATAATGCGTGTTGTAACAGTTTCACATAAGCTGTAAAATTACATATCACATTTTTTTGCTGCAGTTGGACTTCCAGTTTACACAACTCGGACACACCTGTCCATTGTCCATAGCTGTCCATTGACGGATTTAATAATAATAATATCTGGGGTTTAACGTCCCAAAAGCACGATATGATTATGAGAGACGCCGTAGCGGAGGACTCCGGAAATTTCGACCACCTGGGGTTCTTTAACGTGCACCTAAATCTAAGTACACGGGCCTCAAACATTTTCGCCTCCACCGAAAATGCAGCCGCCGCGGCGGGGATTTGATCCCGCGACCTTCGGGTCAGCAGTCAAGCGCCATAACCACTAGACCACCGTGGCGGGGCGTCCATTGACGGATTTCTGAACCATGTGAATAAGATTTTTCAACTTACGGATTTTCGGGAAAATGTGTAAAACATTTGGACCATACCTTGGGACACTAAAGAGAAAACCTATTTTCTCGTATTAGTAAATTACTCTTTCACAGTACCAAAATCACCACGCTTACCACGAGAAGACGCTTGGTAAGCGAGAAAACGCGCTTAAAGAAAATGTGGGTGGCGACGCCGCCTTGAAGCTCTAGCACCAATCACCGCGACGTCATAGATATTGACGGCGTCTAATAGGACCTACGCCGTTCCTAATCGGCAAAAATGTAGTAACTTGTCCTCTGAGGGGGCCAGATACTTAACATACCAAGTTTCAGAAAATTTCTTTCGGCCATTGTCACCAAAATACGAAAAAATGCACTTTGAAAGCTGTGACGTCACGCGCGGAGATTTCGGCACGAAATTTAAAAATGAGATTTTGACCTTGATTTTATCCGCGATTATTAAAGCTGTGATGATGAGATTAGCGACATTAGAGTTCTCAGAGTACAGTTAATCACTCTAAACAGATTTATTGTTTCACTTAAATTTAGTGTCCCTTTAATCTAATGCGCCACTAAAGACGGTTGAGTTCTGCTTTCTCTTTTAAGGTGGGGCGAGACTTTGAAAACGAGTTTCAAAATTTTGCTGCGCAGCAGTGGTAATGACAGCTATGGCTATAAAGCTTGCAATAAATTTAGGAGACATACACAGGTTGCATTTGAGCTCAAAATTAGTTTGAAATTATATTTGGTATTTTTTTATTTTATTAGTGTTTCTACATATGTACTTTTTCTTAAGAACTACTAACTGCAGAGCATTACAATTTTGCACAAATGTAGCAACTAACGTTTCACAGAAGTGGAACTAAAATTGTGAGCGTACAATGAAAACTACAACTGTTATGCTTTTTTACGTTTGTCGATGTGTGAAAATTGCCACTTATGAATGCTTTTTTATACTAAAAAAGCTAAATACACTTAGGCTATTGGTTCTAGTTCCAGTTATGTAAATGCTACCACTCAACAAGTACGAAAATTTTTGTTTGCTTATGCATTCTAGTTCTTGAGAAAAGGTACACAAACCTCCGAAAATGTTTCTTTGAGAGATAGAGAGAGAGAGAAGGAATGTAGGAAAGGCAGGGAGGTTAACTAGACTATGCGTCCAGTTTTCTACCCTACATATGGGGAGGGGGAATAAGGGAGTAAAAGAGAGAGAGAGGAGAGAGAACGATAGACACATCACACAGACAGTGCCGAGCTTCACAGGCGGTCGCTCAATGAAGTTGCTTTCAAGCAGAGAATAATTCGAGGTACACCCACATTTCCTGTCAACGTGCCGAAGAAAAAGGATGAAAATGTATTTTTGAAAACGCGAATAACTAAATGTGATAAATTTTCTGAAAGGTAAGGAACTGCTCTATCAGATGATTGCAAAATTTTATAATCGAATTTTTTGAATAAACGAAGTCTCACCCCACCTTAAGTGCGACGAATCAGTTCACTGATTACCTAGTGCGAAAGTGTTAAGCTTCCTTTTGATATCTAATTTTGTCGGCGCCACGCGCCACTTTAACTTGCGCCCAGATTGGCCACTTTCGCCCACGGCAAAGAGTAATTTGACCACTTTTCCACTCCAGCAAAAACTCATTAATCTCGTCCCATCTTCACTGAGCGCCGCAGGCGTTTTTAGAACAACAACAACAAAAAAATTCGGCAGATCCCACGCCTTGTGGGAAGCGGTTTCATGCGAAGCAATCAGCGAGTAGTTGTCTTTGCTGCATTTTTTTACTTTGAGCCAAGCGTTACGAGGGGGATCGACGTGTTTTTGTGAGCGTAGTAGTTGTGTGCACATCAACTACACTGGCGTTTAAAGGGTAACTTATGGTCTGAGGTAACGTCAACGCTCTTTAGAGCACAGACATGAGTGTTATCGAAGCGAAGTGCACTTTACGCTGCGATGATGTGAACATCATACGTAACTTTCGTTGGCGTATCCCTCCGGGGTCCAGCAACGCTTGAATATAGCTCGCTGAATCATAGCATTAAAGATGTAATGTTTTTTAGAATCCTATTAAAGCGGAGCCAACACTGGAACCACAATTGACGTTAATTCGGCATGACGCCTGTATCATAGCAGTACACATGTAATGTCTATTGCTTTATTATAAAATTAGCACTGCAACCACAATTGACGCTGCACCGACATTACGCACCGACATCTTTTTACAAGGATGTTTCAAGATGTGGCGTGGCTCTGTGGTGGAATACCTGACTGCCACGCAGAATGCTTGGGTTCGATCCCTGCTCGGATCCTGCTCTTTATTTTTTCCATTCGTCGGGTCAACGCTGCCGATGTCGGTTTTTCTCTACGCTCTTGCATTTAAATTACCAATGTCTGTTCTCGCCGTTCCTGGAAAGATATAAACGGTCATCACCAGTGGCGCATACTCGCTTACCGTGGCCCGTGTTATGCGTGTATGTGCCACACCTATCTGGAGGAAAGGGTTTGCGACAGGATTTTCACGTTATTTATGTCATGGTCAGGCAGACATATTTGGCAAACCCGCTTACCATCCTATGCCAATTTTGGTCTACGCCAAGCTAAGGAGGCGATCACGAGAGCACCCAGACGTAGACAGACAGACAGACAGACAGACAGACAGACAGACAGACAGACAGACAGACAGACAGACAGACAGACAGACAGACAGACAGACAGACAGACAGACAGACAGACAGACAGACAGACAGACAGACAGACAGACAGACAGACAGACAGACAGACAGACAGACAGACAGACAGACAGACAGACAGACAGACAGACAGACAGACAGACAGACAGACAGACAGACAGACAGACAGACAGACAGACAGACAGACAGACAGACAGACAGACAGACAGACAGATAGATAGATAGATAGATAGATAGATAGATAGATAGATAGATAGATAGATAGATAGACAGACAGACAGAAGACAGACGACTAGATAGATAGATAGATAGATAGATAGATAGATAGATAGATAGATAGATAGATAGATAGATAGATAGATAGATAGATAGATAGATAGATAGATAGATAGATAGATAGATAGATAGATAGATAGATAGATAGATAGATAGATAGATAGATAGATAGATAGATAGATAGATAGATAGATAGATAGATAGATAGATAGATAGATAGATAGATAGATAGATAGATAGATAGATAGATAGATAGATAGATAGATAGATAGATAGATAGATAGATAGATAGATAGATAGATAGATAGATAGATAGATAGATAGATAGATAGATAGATAGATAGATAGATAGATAGATAGATAGATAGATAGATAGATAGATAGATAGATAGATAGATAGATAGATAGATAGATAGAGATAGATAGATAGATAGATAGATAGATAGATAGATAGATAGATAGATAGATAGATAGATAGATAGATAGATAGATAGATAGATAGATAGATAGATAGATAGATGATAGATAGATAGATAGATAGATAGATAGATAGATAGATAGATAGATAGATAGATAGATAGATAGATAGATAGATAGAGAAACGCTCAAAGTGCCTTGGGTTCGCTAAGAAACGCTTCGCATCTTAAAATTCACCAACGATTACGATACTGCCTAATGCGAATTCAACGCAGGAACCGGTGCCTAATAGCCGCGCTCTAAAAGCACCCGACGCACGGCAGCTACCGAATATTTAAGACTGATACATAATGAACGGCTTGTTTAGTAAGTAACCTTTCATGATTTCTGCGCTGCGCAGTTTCTACGCTTCTTTGAATTTGTCTGTTACATAGCGAAACGTAATTGGTCCCGTAACCTCGTCTAATCCTTTCGTTTTTTAGTATTGTATAAGTTTCTCAGGCGTGCCTTAATATTCTCAACGATGCAGTAAACGTCACATTTCATAAGTTCACTTTCAGAAGGCGAAAGTCACTGGATTGTGAATTGTGTAAGGTCCTTCATGCAATGATATTACTATAAACTAGTAAATATCAAAGGTACTAATTTTAATAAGTTCTGTGCCACCCTGCGCCACATGGTGCTGGAGTGCACGAACAATCCGGACGTACCACCGTCGTCACCCCCAAGCGAAAACGAAGAGGAAGGAGCGAATGCAGAGCAAGAATTAGAAGACCAGTGGGAGGCTCTGCTGGTGACGCAAGTCCCTGCCAAGCAGCTACGATTGGTGAACAGGGCTAGGGCGGCGGCAGCGAGCCATGGCTACCTGGACTGAGGAGGCCACCCACCTTAGGGCTGAAGTACAAAGAGCCTGGTCAAAAATAAAGTTCATTTCTCTCTCTCTCTCTGCGCCTTTAGACGATTAGAACCTGCATAACTAATGCTCCAAACTAACAGTCATTCCTTCGCCAAACTTCTTGAAAATTCATAAAACAGAGCGACAACCATCCACGTGAGTGACAACGCAGGCGTAAATTGTACCTGCTTGAACCGAGTCACGAACGCGTACGTCCTCAAGCATGCACAGGTATACCTGTGCATGCATGCATGCATACATACCTGGCATAGGGCTTTCCTGCGTGTGATTCCTGCGTGTGATAGTTGCTTTTGATTCAACTGTAAGTGGTTCTGTCTGAGCCTTTTGTAGTATCCTCGTTTCTTTCGGATTGTATGTCGGCACAAGCACTGCGAGACGCTGTGGTTTGATTCAACGATGCAATATAACATCTCAAAATAACATACAGACTTTAAAGGGGTCATTAAGAGCCCCTTGGCCTTGGTGAAAAAACACATCCTGCGCAAAGCAGACACTGCTACAAAAAACTCAGCCAAATCTTGCAGTCGTGCGCGTGCGTGACAAGGGGAATTTAGAAGCGGAGCGCGAAGTTTCCATTTTCTCAGGCGCCCTCTTTTCATGCAGGAGCCTGTCCTCGCTCCCTTCGGAGCTGCCGGTGCGTGCTGTTTGACATCGCATAATAGATAGCAAGCTATTGGCCAATAGCCGAGATGAATCAGGAGCGGTGTTTGGATCGGATGCACTTCTTGACACGGGGTGCCACCTCGTGCCGGCGCCGCGCTCCATAGACTGCTAACATTACACAGTAGCCACACCAGCGTGCGTAGGAATCACAACGAGAGAGAGTGATCGGGTTTCATTACGCGCGCTCAAGGTCATGACGCACTTTTGTGTTTTCTACGTAAGTGCACATGATGCCAATGATGCGAATGATGCCAATGATGGTGTAAAACGATGCGGATTCAAGTTGAAAACTCAAACAAAAAAACGGCGTTCCGGCTGTCCGCTTCTCTTCACCACAGCCAGAGCATGGTGGAATCACGTGATCCAACTTAGCACATCACAACAATTGCAGCGCCCATGTCTCCAGCGGTGGGCCTCGCACCCAATACGTGTGAACGCAGAATACAACTTACTGTTTAAATAATTAAGAAAAAGCTCGATAATTAATATTTAGCGTTTGCGTTGTCTTTTGGTTCCTTTTGTGTCAGTGTTTCGTACGTCTGCCTTTCCTGTAACATGACGCTGTTAAACGGCACGGACTCTTGTGTCAGTCGGCGAAAAAAAAGGAAGAAAAAGTGGCAAAGAAAACGAAAGAAAAATTGAATCGAGCGCAGTACGTCAGCAACACTGCGTGCAAGAGAGACCTGAAGAAAAGCTTCAAGTTCTCTGCGACAACGTGTTCTATACAAGCCGTATACTAGCTATGTCATAGGCTGGTAATGGCTTTCTGTAGTAACCAAAGCTTGCTGCTGCCAGACCTTCCATCTTATGCGAAGAGCTGTCAGGTCTTTTCAAACATAATGTGAATTTATCACGCTTTCGCTTGCGTTTTTTCAGCTTATATTGTTGTCAATGTTGTTATCGCACATACGTGTGCGATCCCTTTTAACTACCTGTTCTTGTGCAAGTACACTTTCATTTAAGTTGCTTCACCTCTAAACGAACTATCTTGTCTCGAAGGAAAAAAAAGAAAAATAAGAAAAATACATTCCTCCGCCTTGTTCCTCTCTATGCAATTTGTTGTCCTCCTAAAAAATAAACACAGAACGAAAGAAGGGGAATGGATCGAAGGGCCCAACTTTTGTGAGACACAAAACAAATATATTTGTTTTATAACACATTCCGTAATATATATATTTATTTTCTTCAAATATTCGACTATTAGCACATTTTAACTGGCCTTTTCCTTGCTGCAGATTTAATTGGTGATCACAGAGCCGTCAAAAGCCGCAAGTTATTACGCTGCAGCTCACATCTACCTCAAGTTTAAAAGCAAGTTTTACATAAGTCTGGCTCATACTTTGGAGTGCACGGACAGGTATACGCTTGCACGTCCACTGGCTTTAGTGCAAATATAGGTAGTGATGAAAGAAAGGGTAAGGGCCAACTAAATGCACGTATAAAACCAAATGCGTACAGGCGCAGTTCGTGAGTACCGCGCGACAGAGCTCATATTGCAAAAGTGCTCGACCTGTCAGGGCACCGTACGAGGCTCTCGTAGTCTGAACGCGAAGAAATGAACGCCGCCGGTCAGACTCGACACGCAGGTGGACTTTCGAAATTGTACTTACGCTCCGTTTCACTTTTTTATAGATATTGTTTATCAGTGTCGCGGTATTTTCCTTCCATTTTCTTTCTTCGCCACATGCTGTACGAAAGTCGCTGCTCACTGCGGCGGAGACAACCAAACGCAGCCGAGCGAAGGCGGTCACTGCGTGGGATTCTCGCAGTCACTGTCCCCAACGCGCTCTAGTATATGACATTTTTTTTGCCGCCCAAGCTCGCCTCGTATGCCATCTCGGTCCCCTTCCGGTCGCCTGTTTCATATAAGGGGATATAGCGCCGAGGCCTGCGACGCGTCGCTCGCGCTGCCGCTTCGTTCAGCGGGAAGCGACTGGCGGAGGTGCCCTGACAGGCAGCCTGGCCCAATATTAACCAGCTGTTGTCTCGAACGGCTACGACCGGGCGAACCCGTCCACCGCCCCCATGGACCCGCACGTCAGCCGATCAGCGACGCTGCCGCTGCGGGTGCCGTGCCGGAGGAGACGAGCGCACCTTCGTCTACGGCAGCTGCGCTGGGCGACACTTCAAACCGCCGGCGCACTGAGCCCTCCCTCGTGCGCTGGTCGATCCGAGTCTTCAAAGACCTTAAACCGCAGTGAACGACGTCAAAAGAGAATTCTTTTTCTCTGTTTTTCGCTCTTAAACGACGCGAAGGAAGCAATAAACCGTTGAGGTCTTGTGGACAGCCCGTGTTGCGCGCCCCGGACAGCTTCCGAAATAATTAACTTACTCAAACATGAACATAGGCGTATTTACCGGGGGGGGGGGGGGGGGCAAGGGGGTGCTAGCCCCCCCCCCCCCCACTGAGAAATGTTAAGGGGGCTGAGGCCCCCCCCCCCCCCCTTTCGACAGTGGTCATTTTCGGCTGCAGACTGGGAAACTAAGAAGCGGGGCAATGTTTTACTTGAACACAGCAATAGCGCAATTATGTAATAAAATTTGTCCTACTGTTCTGCTGTGACGACTGCCCTCTGTATGTAATAACCACGCACTTCGGGCTCTCTGCGGTGCGGGCTGCCTATTCCACGCTTTCGATCCTTACGCTCGAGCATTGCAGAGGAGGCTATCGCTCAACAGGGGCTCTATAACATTACAGCAATATGTAAAGATTTTATTTTGTTCTGCCAGGCCTGAAATTTCAGCAATCAGCGACTCAAATACGGGCAGGAACCAGTAAACGTTTTATAGCCCGATCAAATGCTCTCCATTTTTAGGAAATTTAGTCTCCTTCTTTGAAAACGAATAGCAGCGCCACTGCTCCAAGCAGTTGTGAGTTGATGAGTGTGCAGAAGTATCGGGTATTTAGTTGTGCCGAGCCAGGAGAGCTAAAAAAGGATTCCCACTTTAGTCTCCGATCAGCTTGCTTCACCTTGCTTATAATATGGTAGCCTGCAGCGATCGCGGCGGCTTGTAACAAGGCAATGGACTCGAGCACATTGAGAAGCCCAGCTCTGAAGTTTGCCCCGTAACTTGATCTACCTAACCAAGGAGATGATCAGCGTCCACGGTTTTCTGGACTAAGAAGGCTGCCCGCCTGCAAAAGGATTGCGTCTGCTCCTAATAATGTTAATTTTTCTCTCTACCTCTCTGTCAGCAACGATTAGTTCACAGAGAGTTGTATACGCCAAAAACAGCTCAACGTTATACTACAACTGAAAGTATCTATTATACACACATGAACCCACCTCGCCCGCTTCTATAAGTAGCCGCTGCCAATGTGATTGGCGAGCAGCCTTCTTGAATTACGTTGAGAATGAGACACTGTCTGGCTATCAAACAAAAACTTTAGTTATTGTTCAGCACAGTAATGCGCTGCTTATTGTGCACACTTCATTTTAACGCAGCGAGTTTTTGCAGACTTGTGACGTCCCGTAACAAGCGGCGATTTTAGAGCACACCGAAAATTTTTGACGAATATCGAAGAGCGAATGACCAACAATACGCCATATTGAAAATAGTTTTTTTTTTTGCGTAGTCATGCGTACTGAGCGGTATTTACGAGGTGGATAACTTACGCGTCATGTGTTGCATCGTGTTACGAGTAGGTGCTGTGAGCATGACCCAGAAAATTTCGACCCATTATTAACACCTAACGACCTATATGGAAGGAAACAATGCGGGGTAGTTTAACGTTATAATTGCCCACATGTTTCCAAAGAAAATTTGAGCTCACACAGTATACGTAGGCTATTTACTTAGAGGAACCGGAGGGGAGGAGTAAATGACCACTTCACCGCTTTTCCGTCCACCCCCCCTCTCCAAGCTGGGACAAGTAGGATGGCAAGGAACGACACCTAGTATATAAATTCGTAGTCATTTATAATCTTATAACTATACACAACCAGCTCAATGTGGTTTGCTTAAGTATTAATCGACTGAACTTTGTCTTCTTCTTTAGAAAGACTGTATATTAGAGGGCTCTAACAGTAAAGAAATTGGCACTCAGCTTATGCTGAAGACTTCTGAGAAGTACCTTGCTGTGTCAGCCACATGTTTTGTAATAAGTCAAAATTTAAGTTACTAGAGTCCATAGCAGGTTCTTCAAACTCATCGCATTTACAACGGCAAACTAAGACTGGAGTTTGCAGATGAAATGCTCAGATGAAGAACAGGTTAAATGTGGCTGCACTTCTTAACTTGACTGAATATTTCCAAAATGTTAATTAACACTGCTGTGTTTTTGTGGTACAGGGCGGCCCAGCCTGCACAATCTGTTTGTGAAGATTCTTCCTTGATTTCATACAACAGTTTTTTTTTTTTTGCCCGCCACGATGGTCTAGTGGTTATGGCGCTCGACTGCTGACCCGCAGGTCGCGGTATCTAATTCCGGCCGCGGCGGCCGCATTTTCGATGGAGGCGGAAATGCTTGAGGTCCGTGTGCTTAGATTTATGTGCTCGTTAAAGAACCCCAGGTGGTCGAAATTTCCGGAGCCCTCCACTACGGCGTCTCTCATAATCACGCAGTGGTCTTGGGACGTTAAACCCCGACGATTATTATATTAGGCAACAGTTTTGAATCATCCCTAGGAATATAAGAAATCACGTCAAATTGAGAGCAAATGTAGTTCTCTCTCTCTCTCTATACACACACACACACACACACACACACACACACACACACACACACACACACACACACACACACACACACACACACACACACACACGGCGGACAGAGTGAGCCACGCCAGCCCCCAACCCGCGAACGAGTTGATACGCCACTGAACATGTACGTTGTGCCTGCAATAAATATTATTTGCGCGCCATTCCAAGTGAGGCGATACTTATATTTGCGTCCGCATAGCTTTCTGCGCTTCTTTCTTTTGAAATACATTCTATTTCAAATGTTGTAAATGACGTTTTGTTACAAGCGACCCAATAAGACGCGACCAGGCACATTCCTGTAACTTGCCTCCGGTTGATACTACCATTGGGACTTTACAAAATAAAAGAGTGAACGAAACATGAAGACTGTTGTTCCTATTGTTTACGCTGTGAGTACCACGCCGTTACCTTTAATTGTCAAAATACATACATTCGTAAAGGAGATCATCAGCAGAGCGCTTGGTTCTGCGCTTTGGAATTTCAAAGCGCATGACAAAGCAGCAAAGTACATCAGCCTTTGTAGATTACAAAAAAGCAAAGACTGAACGGAGAGCTGTTTTTTTAGGGATTTCGGTCGCTCAAGCACCAAAAAACTAGCACGAAAAAGGGAGTGTGGTTTCTAGGTTTTTTTTAGCGTTGTATTGAACGTGAAGCAACGTCGATGATGAATTGCGGGGTTTCCAGTACCAAAAAAAAAAAAATCACCCATTTATAAGGTGTGCACACCTTAGTGCGAAATCTGGTAATAATTTTGACAACCTTATATAGGGTTATTTGCGTACGCCTAAATCTAAATACACGAGCGTTTGGCATTTTGCCTTCATCGAAATTTGAAGCTTGGCAGGCTCAGCGCTATGGCCTCTAAGCAACCCCTACGGGTAGCGTTAACTTGATAAACATTTAACTGAACATTACTGATTATGTTTTAAGCAGAAGTACGTACTAATACACTTAAAATGCTTTTAGAACGACGTAAATTTTCTATCTGTTTCGCTTAGTCGAAGTTTAGTGTATTTATCGATACTTTTATCAACTGAAAATCAAGACGACGCCTGTTAAAACAAATTGTTTATTTTATTGTTTGTATTTGCATAAGCCTGAACGCCGGATGACTGATGTTGTGAACTTCTGGGGTGCATGCCAGATCTCATTTACCCAAGAATGCAAGTCAACAAGTAGCACAGAAAGCGTTTGTCGCGCAGAGACAACTAGGAAGTGAGGAAAACGTTACATTTCCGAGATCATCCCCACGCGCGCACAAATAACAGCTTCAGCGAGTCTCAAAAAAAGAAAAAAAAAAGAAAGAATCGGGTACAATTTAGGAGCACATGCCGCCTTTCTCGAGTGACACTGTGGCCAAGATGCGCCGTTACGCCAACGGGACCACGACAGCGGAAGGGAGGAAGAAATATGACCCGAGCCCGCGCACAGCTCGTGATGAAGAGTGCATGGCCTCTCCCTGAAAGACGAAGCAGGTACTGTTTAGGTGGGCGTCCTCCCATGGGCAGGGGAGAAGGGGAAAAATGAGTTTGCCCGCACAACGCCATTTCATGTTCCCTCTGATTTGGCTTTCTTTTACTCAGAGCCTGTTCAACAAAAGGCCACGATATGCACGGGCAGAGCAATAACGTAGATGCGAGCCGCAGGTACGCGCTATACATTTGCGTCGGTGAATTACAGAATACGATCGCGGCCCGAGTTCCCACGTTGGCCGCGGTACACGGTTCGCTGCGCGTCATTGCCATTACGAGCGCGTACGATGGAAAGCCGACTACCTCGAAGGAGTTTGCGGTTCCGTCTGACTTGCGACATGCCCGCAGCAGGTGCGGGGTTCTAGCATACACTCAACTGCTGCAGAGTTCGCGCGGACGTCGTGCTGAATAATGGTTGGAGGCTGGTAGAGACTCCTCGCGTGTGATGCGGAAGTTCCAAATTGCCTGTTATTGTCACCGAATGCCGCGCACTCTCTCGGCGAGCTTGATGTACCAAAAAAACAAAGGAGAATCCTGCAGGAAGCGTAGCAGAATGCGGTTGTTAGAAAGGCAGGTTGCTGGATCTCACGGCAATACGTATTATGTGTTACGGTGTTTAGTATCCCTTACCGTAACTAGATAGGTGACTAGTGACGTCAAATTGCAGGCTAGTTAGTTTCCCACGACCATCATGATCTTCTTCATTTATTTTCCCTTAAGGACCCCTGACGGGGTATTATATAAAAGTGTGGGGGGGGGGGGGGGAGAGGGAGGGGTGTTACAGAGGGTAGAATAGGAAATAAAACAGATGTTGCACAGCTTCGGAACACAGCTCTCGGGGAAAGATACTGAATACATATTGAAGAATAAAAGCTCATTAAAGTAATTACAATTTGAGGTGATCAATAAGCAGCTGCGTGAACATAATGCAAGGGAGACAGCGCGACTGGTTACGACAGCGACAAAATCAAACCAAACGACAATGACAAGCCCTGACTTCTGGAAGACTCTCTCTCTCTCTCTCTCTATATATATATATATATATATATATATATATATATAGAGAGAGAGAGAGAGAGAGAGAGAGAGTTGCTTAGATTTACGTGCACATTAAGAGACAGAGAGATGAACAATAGACAAGAAAACACACACACACGTGAGAGCGTTCCCTTCAGAGTCGTTCAGTCAGGCCAGTAGATCGCAAGAGGTCCAATAGCGCTTGTACGGCCTTCTTCTGCGACATTGAGTCTAGGCGATGGCGAAGTATTCTTTCCTCTGACAGAGGCTGGTCGTGTAACTTGTTGAGAGCGTTACGTTAAAGAACTCCCGGTGGTCATAATCCTCTGAATAACGCATGGGTTCGAGCTAATTGGTACTCCATAATCCACCAGCATTAAGCGGGAAAAAAATAAATTCCATGAAGGACGAAATATTCAGTGTTTTGTTTTCATTAACGCTGGTCACTCGCTACGCGTATCACACGTATAAAAAAACCATAAAAAATTATGGGAGCAACATCAAGCCTTCTATTCGTGGTGGCAGAACATCGCAGAAAACGGCAGGACGAGCAAACAGGAGACAGGCAGCGCTGGGTCCTGTGTGCTCATCGTCCCGTTTTCTGCGCTCTTCTGCCACACCGTTCATGAACCAACTAATCTACCTAAGAACCCTCCTATTCGGTTCTTCTTTGTGCACTTCTATTTGTCAGCTAACCGTAGAAAGTGGCAGACGAATCACGAATGTTCCGTCCACATCGCTTCACAATAGAGGATATATTCGATAATTGTCTTGCTCATAGTTTGTCTGACTTGCTTTTTGCGATTTCATCCATTTTGTGAATGGTTCTGCACGTGCGGCTACTGTAGTGGCTTTGTGCATGTACTTTTTTCTGTACCTATTTACCGGGCTCTTCCGAAAACAAAGTTAGCGGGGATTTCGGCGCTCCTCCTGCCGCTTTTTTCTTCCTGTGAATGTAACCTTGCACCACATGTTTTTCCTAAAATGCTGCAAGCGCTCTTGCGTCTCGGTGGTTGCACACGCACCCTTCATATAATACCCGCACGTGATGCTCCCGCAGCCGCCACCGTGGCTCAGTGGTTACAGGGCTTGTATGCTGAACCGAAAGACGCGGGTTCGATCTCGGCCGCATGTCAGTGGGGGTGAAATGTTAAAGGCCCGTGCACTGTGTGACATCAGTGCACGTTAAAGAACCCCAGGTGGTCAAAATTATCCGGAGCCCTCCACTACGGCGTCTCTCGCAGCCTCAGTCGCTTTAGGGCCTTAAACACCATAAACAGCGATGGATCCGAGGTAAATTAATATAAGACCATGAAACATAACGCCACACAGACAAATATTTTCATTGGAAAGAATCATGACATACTTTCATTGCTCGGGCGGCCTTCGCTAATACCATGGCTATACCGCAATTCAGTGGCACATTTTGTAACGAGCCATTCCTCGGCAGAAATGCCGCTGATATGGTACTGTTCCTTCTGTACCAAACTGCCACAGCATTTAGACAAACCATGCCGTGAAAGAAAGATCGTGCACAAAGGCTATGAAAAGTATTACAGCGAAATTGTATATTGCTGGGGTTTCACGTATTTTTCGTTCTTGTGCGTCGATAATAATAAAAAAATTACAGCATATCCACGGGTGAATGATGAAGAGCTTGGGCGAAGCTCCTGAAGCAATCATGGTTACACCGTGAAATGTTCAGTGGTTTCGCCCAGCAGTAATCAAAGCGATACGCCGCTTTGATTACTGCACGCCATCTAGCGTGCAGGGTGCCGCTACTTTTCTTTCCTTTTTTTTCTTTTTTTTCTTTTGCACACATATTGCACACATCTCTATGGGACAGCGCCATCTAGTATATCGTCACCCAACTGCAGTTTGCATGCATCTCTATGTGACAGCGCCATCTATTGAATGATACGGGAGACGCGACGGTGGGGACACCGACGACCGACCAGGTGATGCTATAAGGAGCTTCGCCCCTAAAAATAAAAAAAATGCCCCCACCTCCCCGAAAGAAATCGTGAGGAAATGCGAATGCATTTCTTGCGCCGAGAGTACACGGCGTAGTAATTTTAATGGCGTAAAGCTGGACACATCGACGCGCTCAAGTGTCTCCCTTTTGGGCGCCTCTTTCAACGAACGCTTCCTACGTGCGTTCGTAATCACCTCAGGGATGTTGCCACCGCCTTCAATGCAGCAGAAACGCGTTTAGAACGCGCTGTTTTCAGGTTGTGCCAAGGCAGCACAAACGCTACAAACGCGTTTCAAACGCACTGCATTGAGGCGGTGGCGCAGGGAGGAGAGAGAGCGAACGGCGAGACAAGGAGCGGCGAAGCACTGCACCTACCCTCTCCTACACTCTCTCCACACACGCGGGAGCTCCGCCGAGCTGCCACGATGCCAGCGCCCTCACACGCCAGAGCGCGCTCCTCCTCTCCACTCACTCTCCGCTACTCCGCCCGCACCACCTGCTCAATTGACCTGCTCCGGTTGCTAGGGGCGAGGATAAGCGCGCGCGCCCGCAGCTGTTGCTATGGGAGAGGGAGTGAGAGCGGAGAGGCGCGCGGACAACGCCGGATGCCTTACATAGCCCGACTAAGAAATGCATTCGCATTTAAAAAAAAATTCGGCAGATCTCACGCATTGTGGGAATCAGTTTCATGCGAAGCGTTCAGCGAGTAGTTGTCTGTGCTGCATTTATTGGCTTTCAGCCAAGCGTTACGAGGTGGGATCGACGTGTTTTAGTAAGCGTAGTAGTTGTGTGCCCATCGTGGCCTTGCCAGACACGTCAACAACACTAGCATTTAAAGCGTAACTCATGGTCTGACGTATACGTCAGCGTTCCCGTTAGAGCAAATGCGTCAGTATTATCGAAACGAATTGCACTTTACGGTGAGATGGTGTGAATATCATGCGTAACTTTCGTTAGCGTATTCCTCCGAGGTCGAGCAACGCTTGAATATACCTTGCTGAATCATGGGCATCCAAATGTAATGTATATTAGAATTCTATGAAAGCGGAGCCAATACTGGAACCACAATTGATGTTAACCCGGCATGACGCCTGTATCATAGGAGTACATATGAAATGTTTATTGCTTCATTATAAAATTAGATAGGTAGCCAGCACTGAAACCACAACTGACGTTGCACCGACATTACGCCTGCATAGGGTCTTTTTCCAAAGCAGGTTCAAGACGTCGCGTGGTTGTGTTTTAGAACACCTGACTTCCACCCAGAATGCTTGGGTACGATTCCTGATGGGATCCCGATATTAAATGCGAAGCATTTCTTAGCGAACCTTTGGCACTTTGAGCGTTTCTATCTACGTATCTATCTATCTATCTATCTATCTATCTATCTATCTATCTATCTATCTATCTATCTAGCCGCCTACGTCTGGGTGCTCTCATGATCGCCTCCTAAACTTGGTGTAGACCAAAATTGGCATGGAAGGGTAAGAGAATTTGACGAATATGACTGTCGGGTCATGACATGAATAACATGCAAATACTGTCGCGTACGTCGTCAAACCGTTTCCTCCAGACACGTGTGGCACATACCCGTTTACCACGGGCCGCGGTGTACGGGTATGCGCCACAGGTGATTGACAGTTTGTATCTACCCAGGAGCGGCGAGAACAGACATTGATGATTTAAATGAGAGAGCGTTAAGAAAAACTTACATCGGCAGCGTTGAGCCGATGAATGGAGAGAATGAGAATTAGGATCCCAGCAGGAATCGAACCCAGGAATTCTGTGTGGCAATCAGGTATTCTACCACAGAGCCACGCCAGGTCTATAAAATGGTTTGGAAAAACGACCTATGCAGGCGTAATGTCGGTGCAACGTATTGTGTTTGTGGTGCTGGCTATATAATTTTACAAGAAAGCAATAAACACTACATATATACAGCCGCGGCTACGTCTGTGTAGAGCGCACGAGAAGCCCGGTTTTTATAAAGTCACTGTAACGGTTTTACTCTGCGGGGCGACACCTTGAGGCAGTTTTTGGCTCTGACGTGGTCAGCCTGACTACTAGACCGCGCATGCTCCTGACACACCACGTCAGAGCCCGAAACTACCTCAACGTGTCGCCCCGCAGATCAGGGGCGTAGCCAAGAGGGGGGGTTGGGGGGGTTCAAACCCCCCCCCACCCCGAAATTTTTCAGTTTTGCTTGCGTATATAGGCACGCACACATACAAACGCACGCACGAACATACATAAAGTATGGTTGAACCCCCCCCCCCCCCCCCGAAAAAAATTTCTGGCTACGCCCCTGCCGCAGATCAAAAACCGGCTGCTCGTGCGCTCTACACAGACGTGGCCGCGGCTGTACTCCTATGATACAGGCGTCATCTCAGATTAACGTCTGTGGTTTCAGTGTTGGCTCCGCTTTTATAGCAGTCTAATATATATTACATTTGTATTCCTATGATTCAGCAAGCTATATTGAAGCATTGCCAGGTATTGCCAAGCTATACGTGGCTTCGTATTGCCAAGCTATACGAAGCCACGCCAGGTCTATAAACTGGTTTGGAAAAACAGCCCATACAGGCGTAATGTCGATGCAACGTCAATTGTGGACGTGCTGCTGGCTATCTAATTTTACAAGAAAGCAATAAACACTGCATTTTGCACTCCTACAATACAGGCGTCATATCAGAACAACGTCTGTGGTTCCAGTGTTGGCTCCACTTTTATAGCAGTCTAATAAACATTATATTTGTATTCATATGATTCAGCAAGTTACGTATATTAAAGCATGCTCGACCCCCGAAGAATACATTAAGGAAAGTTACGTATGATACTCACATGATTGCACCATAAAGTGGACTTAGTTTCGATAATACTGACATATGTACTCTAACGTGAGGGCTGACGTTACGTCGCACCATCAGTTACCCTTTAAACGCCAGTGTTGTCGACGTGCCTGGGAAGCCCACGATGTGCGCACTGCTAGTACCCTTACATGAACACGTCGATCCACCTCGTAACGTTTGGCTCAAAGCCATAAAATACAGCACAAAAGTACTCGCTGACTGCTTCGCATGAAACCGATTCCCACAACGCGTGGGATCTGCCGAATTTTTTTATTCTTTGCATTCTTCGGGTCAATGCTGCCGATGTCTGTTTTTCTTCACGCTTTCGCATTTAAATTGCCAATGTCTGTTCTCGCCGTTCCTTGGAAGATATAAACTGACAATCATCTGTGGCGCATACCAGCTTACCGCGGCCCGTGATATAAGGGTATGTGCCACACGTGTCTGGAGGAAAGGGTTTGACGACGTACGCGACGGGATTTTCAGGTTATTCAAGTCACGACCAGGCAGTCATATTCGCCAAACCTTCTTATCCTCCCATGCCAATTTTGGTCTATACCAAGCTAAGGAGGCGATCACGAGAGCAACCACACGTAGGCGGCTAGCTAGCTAGAGATAGATAGATAGATAGATAGATAGATAGATAGATAGATAGATAGATAGATAGATAGATAGATAGATAGATAGATAGATAGATAGATAGATAGATAGATAGATAGATAGATAGATAGATAGATAGATAGATAGATAGATAGATAGATAGATAGATAGATAGATAGATAGATAGATAGATAGATAGATAGATAGATAGATAGATAGATAGATAGATAGATAGATAGATAGATAGATAGATAGATAGATAGATAGATAGATAGATAGATAGATAGATAGATAGATAGATAGATAGATAGATAGATAGATAGATAGATAGATAGATAGATAAAGAAACGCTCAAAGTGCCTTAGGCTCGCTAAGAAATGCTTCGCATTACAAAAAAATTGGGGGACGATTAAGCTTCGCCTTTAAGAGTTGAACGCGATAGCGATATCCGGCCTCATCGTCATCGCGCTCTGTTTCGCGTGTCATTATGTTCAGTCCCCCAGCCAGCCACACGCACACACGCGAACATACCTATAGTAAAGTAAAGGTTTCCGCCCTCTTCAACAGCACTTTTATGACAACAGTGTGCCCACTACGTGTGTGTAAGTGAATACGCGGACTAATGTGTATGCCCTTTGTAATGGGTGGCATGCTTTAAACCAGCAGCAATTACGCGCGAGATACTTTTTCGAAGTTGCGGTTTTCGAAGTCTCAACTAATGAAACAACAGACCATTAAGTCAAGAAATGCATGGGGCCAATATTTGTTGTTTATTTAACTGTAGTGTAATGATTTTGACATAAATTTCAAGTGAATTAAGTGGGCGAAAAATCACCCTTTCCGTCGATGGGATCTCAACCCACGACCTCCGAATGTTGCGAGTTCGAGGATTGGGGATTCAGATCCCACCGACGGAAAAGGTGATTTTACGTCCACTTTAATTCATTTGAAATTTACGTGAAAATGATTACATTGCAGTTAAATAAACAACAAATAATGCCCCCCTATGCTGTTCGTGGCTTAACTGTCTGTTGTTTCATTAATTCGTCTAACAAAGAAAAGGCAATAAAAAAATGGCTTCAAGCTGGAGTCAGGTGGGTGACAGTGTTCTTTTTTGTGAATCTCCCTCTAGGTTGCCGGCTTTTGTAGAGCTGGTTGGTTTCTAGATTAATGTCACTGCTCTTGAGATAACACTTTCGCGGCCCGGAGAATATGTGCATCTGGTCGAGAGTTTTATAAAGGCATCAGTATGCGAGAAGAATAAGGTAAATGCGAGGTGCTCGAATTTTTTATTATTCCCGATCATAGGTATACCCCGTAACGCAGTGAAACCAGAGGAAACATAGCAGGGGCGTAGCCAAGGGGGGGGGGGGGGGTTCAACCCCCCCCCCCCCGAAGTTTTTCAATTTTGCTTGCGTATATATACACGCACGCATACAAACGCACGCACGAACAAACATAAAGTATGGTTGAACCCCCCCCCCCCCCCCCCGAAAAAAATTTCTGGCTACGCCCCTGAACCATAGGGAGTGTTCAGCGTTATATATGTTGATCGGAAGGTACAGATAATAAGTGAAATGAGAGTGGCAGAAAAAATAACGTGTCATTAAGTAACGTATTCAAGGGTTTCTTTAAGTTCCTGTGAGTTAAGGTACTACGTGACGGCTGTGGTTTAAAGAATGTCCCACGTGCTCGCCTCGGCTGCGAGCGGCGCTTGTGGAAATTGCCGGGGTTAAATCTTGAATATACACGCACTAATTCCCAAGAAAGTTGGCTGACACGGTACCTTAACCCCATCAGACGCCACATGCGAAGAACTGTCTGTAAATGCGAAAACAGATACAACGTTTTTTGAAGGCACTTGATACCCGCCACGATGGTCTAGTGCATCGAATCCCGGCCGCGGCTGCCGCATTTCGATGGAGGCGAAATGCTAGAGGACCGTGTACCTAGATTTAGGCGCACGTTAAAGAACACCGGATGGTCAAAGTTTCCGGCACCTTCCACTACGGTGTCTCTCAATCATATCGTGGTTTAGGGGACGTAAAACCCCCGCAGTTATTGTATTATCAAGGCACTCGATATTCTATTGCAACAAAAATAATGCCATAATATGTTAATTTATGTGTGTTCTAGTAAATAATCCTAATTAAATTGTAAGTAAATGTCTACTGGTTCTGAAGTCATTCAAGCTCTGTTTTTGAATATAATGAAATCTCAGGCTGAAAATATAGTGCAAGTTCGCTTTCGGTTATGTCCATTTTGAGCAAAGAAAAATTATACTTTTGACGTGACTCGCGGGAAGCGGCACGTCGAACGACTCGTCGAACATGGTAGCGCCTTCAGCAAAGTGATCATATGCAACAGTACACAGCAAAATGAAGTTACACGAAGGCAAATTTATTATGCAGGAGGTTCAATGCAAAGGCTATCTTAGCCCCTAGTGAAGGGTTCTCAAATATTCTGGCGTTGGGGAAACCCAACGGCTTTTCCAGAGTGTCGCGGGACCCCTAACTTTTTCTTGAGCATGAAGACAATTAAGAGCGGGGGGATGGGGGGTGGGGGGTTAAGTGATAACGCCTCTCGACGCGCGCAGCCACAATATTAACACTGCCCGCGTTGGCCTGTTGTCTTTTCTTTAGTATCGAAGGTCATCGCCGTTGATCTAGAACTCCCGATAATCGTACACATGCGATTCCCCACCGCGCTGCTCCGCGAGTCGCGTAAAGCACCCGCCGACCATACATCGCATGCTTCAGGCACCGCGCAGCATAAACCATCTGTTCACGCAAACGAAGCGCCAGACGTACAGATGCCTGTTTTATTTTTTGCAAAAAAAAAAAAAAAAAAAAAGGAGGCATGCCAGTCGCACGGCGAAACGGCCGTCGACCAATACACCGGTCGTAAAGTTAGGGCTAAATGCTCGTGTAATCACAGCCTCCACCATGCCACGCCTCTTACGCGTGTGAAAGTACTCGTTGCGCGTTTTGATTACGAAACCGGCAGAGAGCAGTGGCAAATCACCGCGTATGAAAACTGTGTCACGTGATCCCACGCATTGTGGGAATCGATTTCTTGCGAAGCAGTCGCCCCGCCACGGTGGTCTAGTGGTTATGGCGCTCGACTGCTGACCCGAAGTCGCGGGATCGAATCCCGGCCGCGGCGGCTGCAATTTTGATGGGGGCGAAAATGCTTGAGGCCCGTGTACTTAGATTTAGGTGCACGTTAAAGAACCCCAGGTGGTCGAAATTTACGGAGCCCTCCACTACGGCGTCTCTTATAATCATATCGTGGTTTTGGGACGTTAAACCCCAGATATTATTATTATTATCTTGCGAAGCAGTGAACGAGTAGCCACCTATGCCGAATTTTTTGGCTTTGAGCCACGTCTTATGAAGTGAATCGACGTCTTTGTTTATATTCAGTAGCTGCGTGTATATCGTTGGTTTACGAGACACATCGACTACACTGGCATGTCAAGGGTAGCTAGCTTATGGTCCGACGTAACGTCGGCACTCACATTACAGTACAGACGACACTTTTATCGAAACGAAGCGTAAGCAGCGTTCGTTGGCGTATTCCTGCGTGGACGAGCAACGCTAGATTATAGCTTGCCGATTCACAGGAGTACAGAGAAATGCTTATTACGTTATGATAAAGCGGGTAGCCAACACTGCAACCACAATTGACGCTAGACAAGCGCCATCATCAACGCTGCAGTGATGTTAGGCAACCGGGGATGCAACACATTTATTTACGATGTGCACTGCGTGGTTGCTGGCTAAGGGTCGATGCAGCGGATTTGTCAGCGTTTGTCTGGTACATAAAAATCGCCAGCTATAACAAACGGAATGTCCTTCTCTCGTTTAACACGCGCAGAGTACCTTTGTAAAGATTTAAATGACTATTTTTTGCTGTTACTGGGTTGATATAGACTGTGAATCACGTGCGGTGCATGCCTGCATACTACAGGCCGCGCTACCCAAGTATGCGCCACACGTAACAGTGGGTAAAGGTTTCATGACGTACGCGACATGCATGTCATGTTACTCATGCCATGACCTCTCAGTCGTGTTTGTCATACACATGTGTGCTTCTACGCCAATTTCGGTATATACCTAGTTAAAGAGGCAACATTACACAGATAAACAGAAATGATGAAAGTGCCTTTGGTTCGCTAACAAATGCTTCGTATTTATAGATGGCCATGAAATGTTGAAAAAAGAAACTGTGCATCATTCCGCGAATCACGCTTTAATGGCTTATTCACACACCAACATGGCTTCATACCTGTCTACATGTGTTCACACGAGACAGTGGCCTGGTTTCTCGGTAAACGTACTCTTGATACTTTCAGTTAGTAAACAAAGGTATCCATATCACAACCCTGCTATGCGTAGCTGTAGCTCCGAGACACATAACAAATCGCTTGATTGATGCTCACAGGACGCATTAAAAAGTGCACCATGTAGCTTAATGCAGCTATCATGTCCTTCCAGTGACTCGTGTGATCACTGACCTGAGCGCCGAATGCGGACCAGACATGTTTCTCGGCCACTTTAAAGCTATCGTGGACTACATCAGGGAGTTATACAAAAGTCAACAGTCTATCAGTCTAATGAAAGACGTGAATGCTGAAACCAACACTCACACAGAGCTTCTTGATGAGTTGCATGCCGAAGTACTTACATACATTGACTATACTTGTAAATTGTACAATAATTTTGAACCAGGAGCTGCGTTAGCGGCACGTGGCGTCATTTTGAAAGCACGCAGGAAGCTACTAGCGCCTTTCGAAGCACTCTTGCCTGCATGGTTGGGCAAAGAAATATTCATTGCTCGTAAAGTCGCCGAAGTCTCTTCAGTGTTTGGATATCTCTTGCGAAAGCATAACTGTAAATCAAGCACCCTTATCGCGTCAGTTAGAGGCACTCCGCTCCAGCGGATGTCGCCATTTCTGTTCAGTGTATATACGGGCACGATATTTTTTTTCTTTAGTCAAACTACGTGTTCTCTCTAAAAGCCATGCGTTTGCGCAGTGTTTACTGCACAGCGAGAGACACCTTACGCAGGTGAACTATCGACTTAGTCGTTTTATTGCTGCGATATTACAACACTTTCAAGCGATGAGCAAACATCGCCTCCCACTCGCTCTGGATTAAAAAAATATGGAAGAGAAAGAAAATTCTATACAGAAGAAAAGCAAGACAATGAAAAGGAAGAAAAACGGGAGGATATGAATTAGTGCGCGCGGAGATGTTTTGTAAAGACGTGTTATGATAACAATATTTAATATTTCGGAGTTCGCAGCAGCGCTACTTTCAGTTTTTTTGCGGCCCTTCTCTGCTATCTATGCGTAACACTCCGGTTTGTAGAATTCGTTGCGAGCATTGAGATCGAGCTGGCACTGTCGGGCTTGACACTGTCGGGAAAAGGGAGAGATGGATAATTACATATTTCCTTCTACCCTTGCTCACAGGTAAACTGACGTAAATGATTCACGTTTTCCCACATGTTTACCTTGAATGCTACAGTAAAAAGTCCGATAAGGACGAAGAAGGGAGTGCGCAGTAGAGAGTTGTTCGAACAAAGCCAGGGCGTCCTCACTGTAGAAGCGACCCCGCCACCCTCTCTCTTTCTCTCCCTCTCCCCCCTCTCCAACTCTTTCTCATTGATATGGAAGAGGTTAAAAAAAGGTGCATATAGGTATGAGCTAACACGATCCCAACTTATGCATTAATTCTGCGCGGTTATTTCTTCCATTTACCCTTTTGCGGTCACTAACATTGGCAACTACAACACCATGCTTTGAGAAACGCACTGGCGTCCCAGCACGCAGGAGGGCATTTAGGTGTCCAGAATTTTAGCATCATTAAGCTTCTTACGGGAAAGTTTGTTTAAGCCTTTGATCATAATCGGTGAAAATAAAATGAAAGTGGAATAACAGGTGAAACTTGTGGCCCACAAAAAGACACAAAGAAAGTGACGACAGGACGATGCGCATCGTCCTGTCGTCACTTTCTACGTTCGTGTCCTTTTTGGTGCGCTACAAGTGTCACCATGTATCACCACCATCAAGCCCATTCTTACGTCGTTTGATGGAATAACAGCTAGCAAGTCAGTTCAACCACACCATGGACATGTTCATGTTGCTCGGGGTGTTATTCATACTGAGATCTGGTGGCGACATATAGTGCCTCGCTCTCGGCTCTCTTGCGCACAGTCCTTGACTTTTCTCTTTCTATTGCGACACTGATGTGGCTTCAGATGAGTGCTTACACCTTCTACCGGAAGCGTTTATGAGAGCTTCTTCTGCCGATCACGCGATGCCTAACGCGGCAAGCAGCCACCAGTGCTTGCGGAGGCGGTGACCTGATGAGGTTCAGTATGCGGGAGAGGCGACATGCAATCAAGAAAGTTTTTTTTTTCTTTTTTTTTTGCGTACCGGTAGGGTTGTGCACGTAAGTAAGGTAAGCAACATGTTTCGAACCTTTCGACGATGTAAGAACATAAAGAAGTGCATTACCAGTGGATTGTTGTAAATAGTGATGGATAGTGTACAATGCGCTCCACAGTAAGAGTAAACTAGTAATTGGCGTTAAAAAGAAGTCAATAGCTCAGATTAAAGATGTGCCTAGCATGCTGCTCGCTTTTCAGCGGGACTCGCAGGGGGAGAATAAAATGTCAGATCGAGGCTGCTTCAATTGCTGGTTTCGTTCATTGCTATTATTATGTTAGCATTAAATCAATATCGAGTACAAGTGCGTCTCAGGGACGAGAGTATGCGGCTTTTTTATGGTATATACTTTTTCCGCAGCTCTACTCTCTTCCACCTCAGTTGCGTTGCAAGCAAGGAGGTTTAAAAAAAAACTTCTGGAGTGGAGGTCCCCTATACGCGCCCACGCGAGCGGGTGAAGCCTGGGAAACCGGTTGGCAGCCATTTTGCTCCGGGCGAGAGGCAGCGCAGCTTGATCGCGGACAGCGTAATTGTGAGCTTCCGCGGGGGCGTTTCAGCGTGAGAACTGGATAGTTAGTGTCACTTATTTGGCCGAATTTTTTTGTTGTCCTGCAGGATTGAAGAAGGCAGTTTTTTTCACCATAATACATGGGCTGAAGCGTGCCTGATAACACGTAGAATTCGCTTCCAGCATTCCCGAAATGAAGCACATGGAGGAGTTAATAAGTGGTACATAAAATTTTATTCACGCCCGGCTTTTACACAATTTCAAAAGAAAAAAGAAGAATATAAATGTGGTTTATACGTGAATCGATAAAGCAACAAATCCAAAATAACTTCAAAATGCATCATAATGCACACAATCACGAAACTAACCGTATGAAACACGCGTCCTTAAAAACTAAACACAGCAAAAGAAAAGATACAAAAGCAAACTAGTTGACCAGTTTGCTGCTGCTCTGGTTTACGCATAATGCAGACAATCACGAAACTAACCATATGAAACACGCACCCTTAAAAAGTAAACACAGCAAAAGAAGAGATACGAAAGCAGATTAATTGACTAGCTTGCTGCAGCTCTTGTTTACACTCGTCTATAATTTTTTTAATAATAACAGTCCTTAATTGTCAGCCGTGTTCTTACTCTGCTCTGGGAGTATTAAATGCGAGGCATTTCTTAGCGAACCTTTGGCACATTCAGCATTTTTATCTACGAATCTATCTGCCTAGCCACCTACGCCGAGGTGCTCTCATGATCGCCTCCTTTACTTGGTGCAGACCAAAATCGGCATGGGAGGGTAAGAGGATTGGACGGATATGGCTGTCGTATCATGACATGAATAACGGGAAAATTCTGTCGCGTAGGTCGTCAAACCCTTTCCTCCAGACACGTGTGGCACATAGCCGTTTACCACTGGCCGTGGTGTACGGGTATGCGCCACATGTGATTGACAGTTAATATCTACCCAGGAACCGCGAGAACAGACATTGGTACTTTAAATGCGAGAGCGTTAAGAAAAACCGACATCGGCAGCGTTGACCCGACGAATGGAAAGAATAAATATTAAGATCACAGCAGGAATCTAACCCAAGCATTCTGCGTGGCAATCAAGTATTCTACCACAAAGGTACGTCGGGTATATAGACTGGTTCGGAAAAACAGCCTATGCAGGCGTAATGTCTGTGCAACGTCAAGTGTGGTTGTGGTGCTGGCTATCTAATTTTGCAAGAAAGCAATGCACAGTACGTATGTACTCCTACGATACAGGCGTCATATCAGATTAACGTCTGTGGTTCCAGTGTTGGTTCCGCTTTTATAGTAGTGTAATAAACATTACATTTATATTCCTATGTTTCAGCACGCTATATTGAAGCATTGCTCGACCCAGAGGAATACATTAACGTAAGTTACGTATGATATCCACATGGTTGCACCATAATGTGCACTTAGTTTCGATAATACTGACGTGTGTGTTCTAACGTGAGGGCTGACGTTACGTTGCACCTCAAAGTTACCGTTTAAACGCCAGTGTTGACGTGCCTGGTAAGCCCACGATGTGCACACAGCTACTACACTTACAAAAGCACGTTGATCCACCTCGTAACGCTTGGCTCAAAGCCATAAAATGCAGCATAGCAGTACTCGCTGACTGCTTCGCATGAAACAGATTCCCACAACGCGTGGGATCTGCCGAATTTTCTTCCGGTTGATTTCTTTTGAAATGTGGTGAAGCCTGATTTTACAGCGAAAGCTTTTATCAAATCACAACGGCTGTGGGATGGTTGTCCGCTGCCGCCGCCGGTGTCCGTAACTACTATCGTGCGAAATAATAAAAATGAAGTAAATAAAAATAAACAGGCTCATATGGGATTTAAACCCGGGTCCTCTCCATGGCAGTCGAGTATTCTACCACAGAGCCACGCTAGTGACTGGAACTCCTTTGCAAAAACATCCTTACAAGCGTCATGTCGGGCAAGAAATTGCGTTAAATGTGTAATATAGCGTGTCAGAAGAGTAAAATAACGACCAGGCGTCACATAATGCTAATTGCGCAACGAGTGACCGGATCGTTAATTGCTTCAAATCCATTACAAAAGGCTCAGCCATAATTCTTCATCCAGGAACCACAGGCAGCATCAACAAAGTTCACATAATGCCTTACAGATGTGTAGCGGCACCTCGCTTATCCGCAGAAAGACGAATAATGGCATAGTGATTGCTTCCGTACTTCACAAAAATTATGATTTGCGACGTAGTGGGTACCTTGAAAGTGTACTTGTATTAGTTTCCCCAAGAGAGTTTAAAACGGGCTCTAGAAAGGCCGCTCTTCCAGCTTTCGCTGTGACTGTGCTGCGCGCAGGCCCGGCGTTTTTTATATACAGCTTGGTAATCTTCGACAAATTGTAAATGTGGTTATCGAGTAGATCGCAGTCCAACAAGTGAGATATCCACAACACTCGCTTGTCACCAAAGGAGCGGAGAAATTCGCCGTCTGTGGAACTTCCGCGCGTGCTCAAGCGACGACCGACACGTTTTATGCCCGGAGCAATATGGCGGTCGTCGGCTTCAGCGGCGGCTCGCCGCCTCCACTCCAGAAGTTTTTTTTTCAACCTCCTTGGTTGCAAGCGAAGTTCTCGAGCCGTCCTTACTCGCTGCCTTAATTGATCGGCCGTACTGCCTGCACAGAGCGTCGCCTGAGAGTGTCAGAGCATGCAAGCTATCGGTATAGTAATTGCATTGTGAACGACCTCTACAAGGAGTCCTTGGAAGTACCCTTACTCGTGTAAAGCCCTAACGAAGAGAAGTCATCTTGTCGAAACGTTGACTCCTGTGACATTCCTTATTAGACCACCGATCATTCCTTACTCGTGCGAGTATCACTAGGTCAGTACCCACGTTCTTATTACAAACAAAACAAAAACGTCTACGGACCCGACGTGCACTGCATGCCGTGCTAGAGGCAACGTGAGACCTCCTATTGATCGTGTTCAGTTGATTCACCCCGTAGTACACGTGAAGTGATGCGTGAACGAAGTGAGGCAACGGATTTCGGTACGGCTCTGCTGTATTCTTTTGTGACTCATTTCACATTCCAGGATGGTAGGATGAGCGTGTGGCGTTCTAGTACACTTTTAACAGCGAAGCTGTTTAAGCTAGCCGTAATGTAACGCCCGTCAGAAAACTATCATCATCATGAACGGGTATGTGCCACAGAATTTGAGCAGATCCCGCTACTCACCGCTACGGCGCGGCCTGTAATAACCCAGAGAACGAGTACAGAGAGAGAAGGAGAAAGAAACAAGCAGAGAGACTGAAAGAAAGATATAAAGAAAGAGAAAGAAAAATTGTGGCCGCGAAAAAAAATTCTTCACGAGGCGGGAATCCAATCCACGTTCCCTCAATCCGAAGGCGAGCGTCCTAACCACTCGGCTGTCCAGGCACGCTAGCAGAGCATAGCATAGCCTTGTATAGTATAGTACAGCAAGGAGGTGGGAAAGGGAAGTGAGGGTGAGGAAATCCGTCTACTCACCACTTGTTCACTAAGAGAGAGAGAGAGAGAGAGAGAGAGAGAGAGAGAAAGATATAGAAAGAAAGAGAGAGAGAAGAATAGAGAGAAATAATGGGAATAAAGACATAAAATGATAGAAAGAATTGGCATGACTAGTGCGAAGCTGCCATACTAGGAGGGAATGGGAAAGGTAATGATGGCTGTGAGAAGAGCCTGAAGCGATGGAAGCTTTACACCAACCAGGACGTGCCCGTAGATCTATGAGAAGTGCGAACACTCGGTTCTGAGTTTGGGCATTCGTGTCGTGACTAACCTGGCTAAAGCCTAGCGACAACCTAGAAGTAACCAGGTTAGGCTTCAGAATCGTCAATTTTCGCAGTTTCAAGCATTGCGCGACTCAGTGCAAGCTTCGTCAAAGTTTTTTCGCCAAAGCTGATGGGAGACTTAACCACGAAATGCATCTGCTCTGAAAGATAAACCCGTGCACTGACATTTCAGAACAAACCGTTTGCTCGTTCAAACGCATATCCACTGTGCTCCTTTTGAGCTCCTTAACTCTGCCAGCATTCGCTGTAAACGTGTGCAACACCATTAAAACAAAATTTTGTCGGTCTTGTGATACAAACGACGGTATTATTGTACTGAATAATCTCTCACGAAATCTCGGTACTGCAAGGAAGCTCAGTGCAAAGATAAGGCGGAGACGAATCCGCCTAAAAAACGTTGTGCCCAAGTACGGCCATGAAAACAGCTGAAAATTCAAACAAAAGAGCACGCGTCTCAGCGGATACACCTTCATGCCAGCAAATGCGTCGTCATACACCTTGCCTAGCACGGCACAAGTCCCGCCAACAATGCACAAATAGCCAACACAGCAATCCTGTGAAACTCCGTGCGTACAAAACTTCATCCCATCTAGTGGCGCCACCACGAATTCGCGCGTGCGCGCTCTTACACACACACACACACACACACACACACACACACACACACACACACACACACACACACACACACACACACACACACACACACACACACACACACACACACTTGTGTGTGTTTTGAAGACGCGAGAGAGGTTAGTACAGACAAGCATATACGCACCATAAATCGGTTTAAGCCAGAGCATGCGAATCGCACTTAAACATTGTGAAGAGAGACGAGTGAGTGAAACAAAATGAAATCAAACAGATGCCACACACCTAACTGGGATTTGGTGTTAAGTGAAGCCTTGCTTTTGTTTTATAGCCCGAATGTTATAACGTAAATGGTAAGATATTCCCCGCAAATATAACGCTACATTGACGCAAATGCAAGGTAGTGCTTTTGGGCAATATTCCATTTAGATTATCATGTCTTGTCTCCGTCTTAGCGCATTAATCATTTTAAGTTAGGTATCTTTATAAACCTAGCCAACTTGCCGCACTTGTCAACGTTTATTGCAACGTAAAACAATGGCGCAAATGTAACGTTATGATGCTATCGTTTTGATGCCGGTGCCCACGGCAGCCATGCTTCGATGTTCTGCTTTGCAGCGCAACCAAGACGTTCTTGCCGCCTTGACGCTTATTTCGGGTCTCCGCCTCTTCTACGCTCACTGGTGACACGACGATGATGATTTCAGATATTGACAGTAGCCTAAAACGGAACACTGTACCACGGCCGGTCTAGAGGTGCGCGCTCGCTCCTTCCCTTACGGCCTGAGCAGCCGCCGGGAGTACAATGGAACTTTTTCTATACAGTCACGACGGCGCGCTCCGCGTGAGGGCGTCGCGAGCCAACCGCCCAAAGCGCGTTTCGCCGCATGCGCTTCGTGTTGTAAACCAGCTGTGCCCGGCCAATTTCTCGTGCTAATTACTTCTTTCGGTTGTAGCAAGCGGTGAAGGAAGTACAGGTGCTTGTGGGGACATTCTGCCTTTCTCGGCACTCGGCAATAGAAGACGCACACGCAGCGCTACTAGCAACAACAATATTTTTTAAGACCCGACCACCTTATATTCGATGGAGGCGAAAATGCCTGAGACCCGTGTGCTTAGGTTTAGGTGCACGTTAGAGAACCCCAGCTGCCACAGCAGTGCATTTTTGGTGGGCCAAGCATATTTACAACGTCACAGAGGAGATTACCCATCTAACCTGGAAAAGATGAATGTAATGCGTGCAGTGCAAGTATTCTCGCTCCAAGTCATTGGCGCACTGGAACATCTGCGAAACTTGAGGGGCAACTCCTCTATTGTTCTGTTCAAGGATGCAGCATCCACAATCAACTTCATGAAAGCCATAAAGAGATGGTTCGACATTCACAACACTACGTACAGTGGAAATGACTGCAAACTTCCCATCTCAAAGCAGGACGACATCCGATTGCTGTGGGTGGAAAATGAATTGCCGGGCTACATTAAGCGCATCCTGGATTCTTCTGTCGCCGCTGGCGTTGGAAACTTTACAGACGAGGCGTACGCTGCCCTGCTTTTCACTACAAAGTCCACAGTGGAGACAGTCCGATTTCTTCTGAGAAAAGGAGTAAACTATGTGCTCACGAAGAAATTTAACAGTGATCCTATAGAGGCATTGTTTGGAAAATTGAGGGCAATGTGCGGGGGCAATGGTGCGCTAGACGCAAGAGCCGTCACAGCTGCTTTTACCCACATTGTCAAGGAAAACGCGCTACCTTCAAAAGACATGGGCATTCGCGACGAAAACATTGAAGAAGCGGCGGTGTCTATTCCGGAAGATGTTATTGAGGAACTTCAAGCTCTGCGAGAACCTCCTCGCAAACCACCGAACTCTGTTGCCTATGTAGGTGGTTACATTGCCAAACTCATCACTGATGTCGGTTGCGAAACATGCGCCATGCTAGTGACGACATACAAAACGAGCAATCCTTTGTATCCTCTTCTCCGTCAGCAAGAAGCCTATAATCTACACTACCCAAAGTCGGAGTTACTATCAATGCTGGACACAATTGTGACGTTCTTCGAGAAAGCAGTCAAATATCTTCCTCGAACGAAAATCCTCGAGACTCTGCAATTGACTGTTGAGCCATACCTTGAAGATTCGCCACTTCTGGACTGTCCGGAAGGTGTGGACAAGAGTCACGCGAGAGTGCTGGCTCATATTATTTCTGAGAAGTTTCTCCGGATTCTTCTTATTAACTACACAAAAAAGTTAACATATCAGAACAGGCCTTCCGGTTTTATTGACAAGCGCTCACGGAAGCATATCAGGCTGTGACAGACTTGACTCCTTTAAACTGTGATCGTCACTACAGTGTTTTACCATCAGTGATTTTTTCAGTTCTTCATGCGCATATTGTCGTAGTACCAAGGAAAACCTTCTGCTTCCCATTGAAAGGATTCTCTGAAAGTTTTTTATGTTTCCTCTTCGTCTGCAGCGTGGCCGTCCCAATTATGCAGTGACTTTCACTTTTTTGAAGTAAATTAAGATGCCTCCAACAAAAAATGCGCAATTTTGTTATTTTCAAGTACAGCGACGGCCGGCACATACATTTGAAATAAACATTTCCTAAACCATGATTAAACCGTTTCCTCAACTAAATGCAATGTTCATCCTCTTACTTACTCTCGAAGTTACAGAAACCTAAAAAAAAAAAAAAACAAGGCTGTGTTATAACCACGTCGATGCTTTGCCGAGCAACAGAAGAGGGCTTATGAGCGGCCTGCGCCACCACTTCTTTAAAGCGGAATTTACCAAAGTCATCATATATACTTGCTACCATGTGTCTATCGCATTGGTACCGTGAATGCCATATAGAGTAACTTCAGAAAGCGCCACGGTAAGTCGGCAGCCGAGCACTCCCTGCGCGCACTAGCCTCCGCAACGGCCGGGAGTGAGTTAGGGAGCAGTTAGAGTCACTGTATATGCTACCTTTAGGTAGCAGAGTTGCGCATAGGTCCGGCTAGCAACCACAGCTATGCGGTGAAGTCGCACTTCGTTTTTGCAGGCGACATGCCTACCGTGTCGCCGATTAACCTGTCTGGCGTGTCGAAGACGGGCGATAAACATTGGCTGCCGATGGCTAGTGCTAATACAGTTCGCTGCAGCGGCGGAGTCGAGAAATAAAAAAATTGGCCTAAGCGGCAGCTTCTCCGCAATGCATGGTTGCTAGCGGCGTTGGAAGACAGATGCGCAACTCTGCTACCTAAAGGTAGCACATACAGTGACTCTAGGAGCAGTTGGCTCGGAGCGCCCTCACGAAATTGCGGCCATAGGTAGCAACAGCCCCCCGTGCGCAGGCCGTAAAGGAAGGAGCGAGCGCGCGCCTCCAGACCGGCCGTGACTGTACAAAAAGTGAGCTGAAAAACAATAGGAAACAACTAATAATAATATCTGGGGATTAACGTCGCAAAACCACGATATGATTTTGAGAGACGCCTTAGCGGAGGGCTCCGGAAATTTCGACCACCTGGGGTTCTTTAACGTGCACCTAAATCTAAGTACACGGGCCTCAAACATTTTCGTCTCCATCGAAAATGCAGCCGCCGCGGCCGGGATTCGATCCCGCAACCTTCGGGTCGGCAGTCGGGCGCCGTAATCACTAGACCACCGTGGCGGGGCAATAAGAAACAACAGGATTATTGTAAAAATAACAATGAGGATAGTATAGATGCAAGTTGTATAGAATATTATTATTTGACGCAAGTATTCACTTAATATGAAAACAAGAAGAACGTGTTGTGTAGCAGTTCGCATACTACAGCAGAGGAAAATGAATTCCAAGTTTGAAAAAGAACGGGTAAAAACAAAATGCGGGGAGAAAGCAACAACAATTTTGGTGCTCGTTGTACGCTCTCGCCCAATTTATGGTCTTGAAACAGCAAGACAGGAAGCACAATGGAGGTGGCACTACCTCAATAAAGACATGGATCATGCCATCCGCTCAGGACGATGTCTTACGAACTATGTAATTCTCTATAGGGAGCTCGTGCACGAGGCTGGCTTGACAGGCAGTTATGATGGTATCCTTTTAAATGCGAATGCATTTCTTAGTCGGGCTATGTCCGGCGTCGGTCGGTGTCTCACTCCCTCTCCCATAGCAACAGCTGCGGGCGCGCGCTCTTATCCTCGCCCGTAGCAACCGGAGCAGGTGGTGCGGGCGGAGTAGCGAAGAGTGAGTGGGGAGGAGGAGCGTGCTCTGGCGTGTGAGGGCGCTCGCATCGCGGGTGCTCGGCGGAGCTCCCGCGTGTGTGGAGAGAGTGTAGGAGAGGGTAGGTGCAGTGCTTCGCCGCTCCTTCTCTCGCCGTTCGCTCTCTCTCCTCCCTGCGCCACCGCCTCAATGCAGTGCGTTTGAAACGCGTTTGTAGCGTTTGTGCTGCCTTGGCACAGCCTGAAAACAGCGCGTTCTAAACGCGTTTGTGCTGCATTGAAGGCGGTGGCAACATCCCTGGGGTGATTACGAACGCACGTAGGAAGCGTTCGTTGAAAGAGGCGCCCAAAAGGGAGACACTTGAGCGCGTCGATGTGTCCAGCTTTACGCCATTAAAATTACTACGCCGTGTACTCTCGGCGCAAGAAATGCATTCGCATTGCCTCACGATTCCCTTCGGGGAGGTGGGGACATTTTTTTTGTTTGTCTGCATAATTTATTAACCCATAACCTAAGCCCTGTTTATGCCACTGAGCCATTCTTGTTAACAGACCATATTATTCTCTGTTTACTTCTTCCGTTTTAACTTCGTTGTAGCTCAACGCTCCTCGCTCAATGTACGCCCTGGTCTCCGCTGTGCTCTCTCGGCTGCTCCTGTTTCGGGCGTCTCATTTCCCCGTAGCAGAGTCTATTTCTGTTGTCGTTGCCGTCCTCTTCACTGCTTGCCTGTTATTCTGCTTCTTTTGTCGTGCAAATATATCCGTTCTGTGTAACTGGCCAAAACGGGCACACATAGCTGTTGAAACTTACCAGTTGAATCAAATTTTGCACTTGGAAAGAAAGTAACGGCCAGTACCCGTAGAAAGTTGGTAGAAAAGGTAAATAATGGCTCGATTTCATACGAAGCTGTGCAAAAGAGGCTAACTCTACGCGGTATTTTTCCTGCAATGTGGATTTATACCGGAGAGGAGTGTGGCTAGCATGTGAATCGCTAAAACAGAAAAAAAACAGTGTAACATAAAAGAATCTTGACTGGAATGTGCTCTCCCATTAAGGGATTGGCGTGCTTCAGACACTCATAAGCCGACATCATATGTTCAGGTTTTATGCAGGGATTTATGTTTTTGTTGCACAGAACGCAGGTTCGCTTACTCAGTAAGACAAATTCTGTCAGTCAGCGTATACTGGAGTTACACAAAACCGTTAGCTGGAACTTGCATTCGGCGCATATGTAATCATCGTATATGCATTCACAAAAAATCCGGCCGAGAAACCAACCTACGCAGCAGTAGAGATCAGCAGCCGCTGTCAGCCCGGGAGGGTAGGCAGTGAATGCAAAGGTTAAAAAAATTAATGAAAAGGAAAAAAAAAAGAACTTGCACTCTCATCGTCTATCCTAAAAAAACAACTAAATTTTGCCTGAACCTAGCCAACGAAAGAGCACGCTACAACCTACATAAGAGCACTGCTAGCCTCCAAAATTTTTGTGTATACATATTCTCATCTTGGAGACGAAGTAATTAATACAAGCAAGTACATAGTTTCACAACATTGAAACAAGGGAATCAACAAGGGTTGCGTTGAGCTGCCGTGAATATACGTGTGGGCGAGCGTATGAGTGTTTGGCGGGAGTGCAGGTGCTGGGCGTTGAAGATGGTACGAGCGACTGTTCTAAGATAGACAGTGCAGTCGTGCGAATGCAAAAACGAATAGGTGCGAAAATGCACCGCTACAGCTCCTTCCCAGAAACTCTCAGCGGAAGCAGAATAGGTGTCGCCGCACTTACAGTGCTTCGCCTCATTCAAAAGTAGTCCGCCTGTGTAAATTACCTAGACTAAAGCCCCAATATACATAATGTTCAGGGAGCCGCATGCTCCCAGCCGGAATAAACGAAGGGCCTCCGTGCGCTGTTCCGATGTAGGTACGTAATTGCTCGCAAGAATGCGAAATTAATGGTTTTCATTTGCTGCGTTCTTTTAAAAAGCTTGGGCCCCAAGGAAGGTTCGTGGCACGAGGAAGAAAAGGCGAGACTAGCGTACGCGTCGGAAAATGGGGCGCACTGGTTTCCGCTTCCGACAAAAACTCCGAGGGTCTAGTTCACTGTACCAAGAGGAAGGCGCTTTGTGTACGGAGTGAGAGCGTGGATGCGGTGACGGCTGGGCTCCAAGGCACGCGCGCTGCACGAGAGATAAGTACACGAACCAGCAGCGGTTTTGGAGTTAAAAAAAAAACAAAAACAGGTAACTTCCTGCTTTAATCCTTCCGCTCCAAGACGTCGACTACGGCACGCTCCTCCAGCGCACCACCGCTTCCTGCTCTGAAGCATTGTCATCGTCAAAGCTGACTGAATCCTGAAATGGTGCTATCTGTGTATAAACACACGCGTCTCACTTTCGGCAAAGCTCGCTCGCATTTAGTGTCATTTAGTTATTCATTCACACGATTATTACATTAAGTGATATACAGATGAGGGCCTCATAGTCGCAGACTGTTGCGGGAACGTTGATCAACTGTTACAATAAGAAAACGCGGAATACAAAGCAGAAAGCTTGAAAACAAAATCTAATAAGAAAGGAGTGAGAACACCAGGCAAAAAAGAAAAAGCTACGTACACAATTCAAGTTACTGAAATAGCAGAATACAAAGTTAATTAAAGGGCCCCTCACCAGGTTTGACAATTTTGAGCTGACGAGCGCAATGCATGCACTGGGCGTTCACGATCACGTCTACCAAAATTTGCAACGCTACGCGCCGCGTAAATGGGTCAAATTTCAAGCTGAACGCTGCTTACCCTTCTTCTCGCGGGCGTGCGCCCAGAGAACGAGGGGATGACGTACACGGTGAAATGGCCCTACGTAGATGGTAGTGCTGTGACGTCGCTCCTCTACGTAAACGACTGTGCTCTGAAGTCGCCAACAGTAGCACGTGACACTGCGATAATTATTTGACCCGACGAGTAGTTAGTGTAAATTGTTGCTTGAATGGGTGAATAAAACTTGATAGCAGTAATAAAACACACAAACGGAATGTGTTGCGTTTTCTTTTTAATTGTTACTGCGAATCGCAGCGAGATTCGAGACTAATCTACCTCCGTTTCGCACGCGTTTGTGTTCTCGCGCTTTGCGCATCGTGCAGACGCCACCCCTTACAACGAAACTAATTGTCTACCGCGTTCAAGCGCTCATTAGGCTCATTTATCCTCCCGCGTCTAACTAGATGTTGATCTGGCACACCGCTAGTCTCGCGTCCGTACAAATGTCGCAGCTTTCGTGCTCAGTAATAGTTTGAAAGCCAAGTCATCGGCGAGGGCGCATTCGGCGTAACTTGCAGAGATGAAGCGCTAAGAACGCCACCACAACACCGTTCGCGTCTCGGGGGCTCGGGCTGGTTCGGGCACGTCATACGCTCGTGACATCGCGTGTGCGTGACGTGTTCATGCGTATGCGTTATGTGATCCTCCCGCTCGCGTGCCGATGAGGGCAGGGAAGGGATTTAGCTTGCGAAGGCTACACGGGGCGAGAGGCAAGGGTTTGCAGCTCGCCTCCTGGCATCGTGGTTTCGCGCCGCTACAAATTATTGTTTTTCTCACCTTCTAACGGACCGATTAGAAAATTTCTTGTGGCATAATGCTCTTTATTGGGCTCGCAACAACTTCGAACTAAAATTCGTTATGACACCTGGTGAGGGGCCCTTTAAAGAGCAAATGTGTCTTTAATTGATACTTAAATCAGTGCGGGAGCAAGATAACTGCTGGTCATTAAGAGTAACAGACCGGATTCGAAGCAGGGGCGGCGCCAGGATTTTTTTACTGGGGGGGGGGCACCCACGACAAGTGGGTTCCTTCAGGGGGGCAGAGAGGCTGGGAACATATGCATTGTATTTGGACTATGCTTGCTCTTGGGGGGGCAAAAGGGGGGCAGGCGGAAATTTTGGGGGGGCTGGAGCCCCCCCAAACCCCCCACTGGCGCCGCCCCTGATTCGAAGAGAAGGCGAACGCGCGAGGGTGAGGCAGAAAGTTAGGTGGGCAGATGAGATTAAGAAGTTTGCGGGTATAGCGTGGCAGCAGCAAGCACAGGCCCGGGCTGATTGGCGGAACATGGGAGAGGCCTTTGCCCTGCAGTGGGCGTATTGTCAGGCTGATGATGATGCAAATGAGTGCAAGGAAGAAGTCGATTTGGTGCCATATGGCAGATTGTTCCAAAGTTGAAGTGCAACAAAAGGGTGTGCTGCCATTCCGTAACTAGCATCGGACATCAAGGCGGCAGGAAGATGCCTTGTGATAGCAAGCCTTGTGCTACTTCATTAACAAGAAGTACGGAACTTACGAAGTTATAAAAACTTCAGTTAGCAACTTTTTGGATATAATCGCTAAATGATAGTTGGACGAATTAGTAACGTTGAAGTTGTGAAAAGGCATTAGAAGGAGAATGGCTTCGGGTTATAATGCGAATAGATAGATTTTGATGCGCTGAACAGAGGGAAAATGTCAATGACAAGTACTACCCATGAAGCAATACCTGAAATGATGTGAGTGAAAGCGAGCTATAATAATAACAGTGCTTCTTTGAAGAAAGAAGCACTGGGACACGACGCTCTTCGTGGCCTGTACTCACCTCACTTTATGTACCAGGTGCTGATCGGATTCCTTGCGGTCACGGCGAATTTCGTCGCGACTGCGCCTTTTGGTGACGTCGAGCCATGGCAGATGTTGGAACGTTCTTCGCTGAATTCATCTGGTTATCGGACTGAGCAGCGTGTGATTCCGACAAATCTGCACCCGGTCATCGAGGGATACATGGCTAAGCATCGTGGGACGGTTCCGTTTCCGCTCTACCGTGGCTATAAAGGCGGCCCACCCTGCCTGCGACAACTGGGACACGACGCTCTTCGTGGCCTGTACTCACCTCACTTTATGTACCAGGTTGGTTACATGAAACACTCGCTCTGTTACCGGTCGAATAACGTCTTGCTTATAAGAGTGTCGTGCACCATCAACAAGCGCTTATTGTGTCATTGTGCGTATTGCTTTTGGTTGGGTATGTTGTCCGGGATGGAATGCGCGGCCTTTGACGTGTGTCTCTTGTTTCGCGATGGGCTATTACTTCTGTGTGGGGATGTGGAACTAAACCCTGGTCCGATGACAAAATCCGAAGCTGAACATTTTGAAAAAATCACACAGGTGCTCGCGCAGCTACAGGCAGACCAGGCAACTGTTTTGTCCAAGCTAACCGCCATTGAAACGAGCCAAATAGAACTTGAAAAGAAAATTGACAGCGTGATAGTGAAGACTACTGTGATTGAAAACCGTATTTCACAAGTTGAGGATTCAGAGCGGAAGCTTGCGGCTAGAATCGACGACCTCGAAAACAGGAGCCGGAGGCTAAATCTGGTATTTTTTGGCATCCACGCCAATGAGCCGAAAGAAACATGGCAAAATTCTGAACAACTAGTCAAAAGGGTATGTCAAAACAACCTTGGCATTGATGACATACTTATAGAAAGGGCGCATCGGGTGGGAGCATACCGGGAGGGGAAAAACCGGCCTATTGTAGCGAACTTTTCGAGTTGGAAAGCACGTGAAACTGTGTTACAGAACGCTAACAAATTTAAAGGCACGGGTCTCGGCGTTTCGGAAGATTTCAGTCACGCAGTCCGAGAAAAACGGCGTCTTCTCTGGGATTTCACTAAAGAAAAACGTCAAAGCAAAGAATTCCGTGTGCGTCTAAAATATTATAAGGCGATCATAAATGGGGACACATATGTATGGGACACAAGGCAACCAGTTTCACTGAGAGCGCCTGCGCGTTCTCATGGCGGGGAATGACATGCGCAAGATAAAACCTCTCAAAGCCGCAACAAAGGCTCGGTTGGGCTCAAAGAATTTTCAGTGCTCCTAGTAAACTGCAGAAGCATAAAGAATAAAAGAGATGATTTTGCCTCTCTGGTTGCAACTGTACAGCCACATGTCGTACTAGGCACCGAGTCCTGGTTAGATAACAGTATCGCTAACATCGAAGTGTTCCCACCAGGGTTTACAGTCTTCCGCAAAGATAGACACCGGCACGGCGGGGGCGTTTTTATTTTAATATCAAATGGCTTGCCTAGTGAAGAACTTCATTTTGAAACCGATACAGAATCAGTATGGTGTCGAGTGCACTTCCCAAAGGGGCATAAACTCGTATTTGGATCCTTCTACCGCCCACCCGATAGTAAGGAAATTCCGATTCAAAATCTTGCTGACATCTTATCAGTGCTCTCTGATACTGTCTTTTTGGGTGGTGGTTTCAACCTCCGAGATATAACTTGGACTAGCGATGGTGCAATAACTAACAAATCACGAATTAATACAAGTTTTAAAGAACTACTTATGTTAAACAATTTAACCCAATATGTTCTCGTTCCTACTAGACAACAAGCTACATTAGATCTTGTCCTTTGTAATGACCCCAGCGTTGTAACCAAGGTATCAACGCAGCCTGGACTAAGTGACCATGAGGCAGTCGTTAAAAATTTAAACATTTCAGTGGTCCCGACGCGGGTGCAAATCCCGCGGCGAGTATTCTTGTACGAGAAAGGTAACTTTGACGCCATTCAAGCAGAATTAGTAACATACTTGCCAATTTTCCAGCGTCTGTCAGAAAGTAGTGATGCACAGCATTTGTGGTCCACCTTTCACAGCAAATTATTAGAACTACTAGAGAAATATATTCCTACAAAATTCCTGCGGCAAAAGAAAAAAGATAAACCGTGGTTTAATTCTGAAGTGCGCAAGTTGATACGGAAAGCAAGAAGCGCGTACAAAAACTTCCGTAGCAATAACACTTCACTTAACCGCTAGAACTTAACTGATGCAAACAGGATGCTAAGGCTAAAAATCAAGGAAACAAAACAATCATTTTTTGCCCAATTAAACACAGACCTGAAAAAAAAAAACCCTAAAGCCTTCTGGAAATATGTAAAAACAAGCAGAAGTGATGACACTTCCATTCCAGCTCTAAAAAAATCCGATGGAACTACTACAACGACAGACGCTGAAAAGGTTGAAATTTTTAATCATTACTTTAAATCGGTGTTTTCTGACGGTATAATCACCGGTACAGCTGCATCCCTTTTTTCCAATGTTAGCCCCGCCGACGGGATGCCTGAAATAACCATAGATGTAAACGGTATTGACTGTCTCTTGCGGGAGCTGGACACCTCAAAAGCTATCGGTCCTGATAGAATTCCATCATATATGCTAAAGAAATGTCATGGTATTATCGCACAGTATCTATGTATTGTATTTCAAATGTCTTATAAGACTGGGTTGGTTCCACAGGACTGGAAAATCGCGGCTGTTAATCCTATCTTTAAATCGGGAGACAGAAGACTGGTGGAAAACTACAGACCCATTTCCTTAACATCGGTATCTTGCAAGATTTTTGAGCACATAATATACAGTCAATTATTTAAATACCTCGAATCAATCAGCTTTTTTACGGCGTCACAACACGGATTTCGTAACGGTCACTCATGCAATACTCAATTAGTTGAACTTCAACACTATATAGGTAAATCCCTTGACAATAATAAACACGTCGACGCACTATTCCTCGATTTCAGGAAGGCGTTCGACACAGTATGTCACCGCCTGCTAAATACAAAGTTAAAGGGCTTAAACATACACAATAAAACCGAAAACTGGATTTGTAACTATCTAAACGGTCGTAAACAGTGTGTAGTCCTTAATGGTTGCAGCTCATCATACATAACAGTATCATCGGGAGTGCCCCAGGGCAGCGTTCTGGGGCCACTGTTGTTCCTCATATACATTAATGATATTGTAGATGACCTACAGTCCCCCATTAAACTTTTTGCAGATGACTGCGTCGTCTACAGAGAAATTAATTCTATATCAGATATAACAATCCTGCAGACCGACCTTGATAAAATAGTAAATTGGTGTCAGCGGTGGCAGATGAGCTTGAATATTAGTAAATGTAATCACATCCGCTTTTCAAACAAGAAATTGGAACGTCAAACACAATTGAAGGCACAACGATAAACACAGTCTCAGAGTGCAAATACCTCGGGGTGTACTTTTACGCCGAAACTAAAATGGAACGAACATATCCAACACACAATATCTAAAGCAAGTAAAATGTTGTTTTTTTATTCGCAGAAATTTCAAATCAGCGTCCAAAGATGTCAAAGAAACACTATACTTTTTACATGTTAGATCTATCCTAGATTACGCCTCTATGATCTGGGACCCTTATCAGGACTATTTGATAAAAGCAATAGAAAAGCTTCAAAATCAGGCTGCACGATTCGTCTCCAGTAATTATAGCCCTTTTCAAAGTGTCACTGAATTAAAAGCATTGCTGGGCTGGGAAACTTTAACAGCTAGAAGAAAAAACTTAAGGCTCAAATTTTTCCACCGTATTTTTTCTAACCGAACAGGCATTAACAGCCGCACCTACTTGTCGGAACCATCCTACGTCTCGACTAGGCACGACCACTCCAAGAAAGTACGCGCATACAGTTGCAACACAAATCATTTTTCCAGATCTTTTTTTCCACAAACTGCACGAGATTGGAACCTGTTACCGGAAGACTACGTTTCTGTACCTGATAATCATAATTTTTATTCCCGATTGTGTTTACAATAATGTATAATTGTGCTAGTTTTTGTTTCAACTTTATGTTACCTTTGAACATGCTAACCTATTGTCCTTTCACTAGTTTATCTTGATGTTAACCCTGTTTCATATATTTTTGTTGCTTATTTTCACTGTAAAACATGTAGCATATGATCCTACAAATGTCTCCCCTGCGATAACGCCGTTGAGGCAACGCAGGTATCCTGTAAATAAATAAATAAATAAAAAAATAATAAAGGCAGCTTCGCACTATAGTGCCAAGCCTGAAGGACGTGCGGAGCTGGGCAGTCTTCTTTGTTTCTCTGCGGTTTTCTCTTTCTTTCCTCCTTTCTTTCTTTTTACCTTTTTCCGTTTTTTTTCTCTCTCTTTATTTCTGTTTATTCCTTCCTCTCTTTTTTTCTATTTCTTCCTCTTACTTGATCCTTCTATTTTTCTTCCCATTTTCCCCTTTCTTTCTTTCTCTTTCTTGCTTGCTTCCTCAATTTTTTCCAGTTGTGTAGGTGGTTTTGCCTGCGTTACGCCAAGCGACGACAGCATACGACAGGCTGGGCCCCTAAAGTGCTCCGAACTTATCATCATCAAGGCGCTCGAAGAACAAGTGGAAGAAGACTTCACCTTGGCGGCGAGCACGCGCTCAATATGCTACAGATGGCTATGCTATTCGTGGTTTTGCCTGAATTACGCCAAGCTACGACAGCATACGACAGTCAGGGCCCCTAAAGTGCTCCGCACTTAAAAGCAGGTTTGATTTGCAGGCTACGGTAGAAATATGATGAGATGGCGATGGTGTCCGATACACCGGCCTCAGTACCCCATTGCACGTGCAGTGCTTGTCTTGCAAATCAGTTGTGCGGAACGTGGCGGAAGGGTGGGAAAATGGACAACCACCCGCTTGTAGCACGAATCCCTTTCTTAGTGCTAGTCTCCTCTCTTTCTATTCACCATTCCCTTATCCCCAGTGCAGGGTAGCAAACGGGACGGTCGTCTGGCTGACCTCCCTGCCTTTCCTCTTCTCGCTTTCTCTTCTCTTCGTACACCAATCTTGCAACTTTTTAACAGCATCGCGCGAGCGCTGAGGGCGGTATATGGAAGCGTCTAATATTCTCGAAAGGTAACGAAATCTGCCGACGATGCGCAAGCGCACAAGGCACACTGAACTGCGAGCGCCTTCCGCTACGCTGTTTGCTTCAAAATATCTAAGTAATCTTTTAGTAAACAGTGCCGTACGAACACATCGGACAAATGGTCAAGAGTATGCATATGCGCGCTGTACGCAGCCAAGTGCCAATGTCCTCGACTGTGCTAGGCGGATTCACTTCCCGCAGGGTTATCCGCGCTGTTTTATATTTTTCATTTCTTATGAACGCCTATCACAGATAATTGGCTAAAGTTATGAGCAGCCTACAGGCACCCACAGCTACAGCGTAGCAGACGGCGCCCGCAGTTCAGTGTGCTTTGTGCGCTTGCGCATCGTCGGAAGGTCTTATTACCTTTCGAGAATATTAGACGCTACCATATCCCGCGCTCAGCGCTTTTTTGATACGGTTAAAAAATGTCAATGGTGTATACATACGGTGGGCTCAGGGCATGTTATCGGCCGGAGCCCTCAGAGAGGACACGGAGGCAGCAAACAACAGAAATATCTTTACTGCTGCAAGGTCCGGGCCTGACTGATGTTTCTCGCAGCCGCCTCGAGCCACGCGCCGCAGGCCGTTCCTCGTTTTCTTTAGTAGACCGCCGGCCGCGCTCCCTACAATATACAACTTTGAGGAGTAGATAAAGTAATAGGGATGACGTGGTGGGCGACAACTTTTCTAGCATGATGTTTTCGAATGCGCTGCAGAATCAGACGCCAAAATTTCTGTAGTTATGCAAAGAATTAATTATTTAAGCTACTATTTTCGCTAATTTACTAAGCGTTAACAAGAAAACATTTACCGTTACGTATTAGTCGACCACTGGTCGGATTTTCATATATCATGGGAGTTTTGAAAAATTATTTTGGCCCAAGATAGCTTCGGCGCACTGTAGATACAAGTGGTGCTAAAAAGTCACAGTTTCGCCGCAAGGCCAAGGCAATGAATGCGATAGCAAGAAATTGGAATGTCACACGAAGAACGAGAACCGGCTCGATACTTGCAGCACGATTTTGCAGCACGCATGATTTTAATTTCGCCACGTGTGGCGCCCCATACGTTTGCGCCAACGCAGCTTGCGTTTGACCCAGTTCTAAAGCTCTGCTGATCCTCCGAACGCAAGAGCAGCCTACCCAACGCAGCTTGGTGACCCAGTGTCTTGGGTCCCCAATTCTCATACTCTCTAATGGAGAATCAGATGCTCTTAGATATTTTTTTTTCTTTTAAACTGCACCGCGTGGAGTGACCCTCCACGCGGCGCGATATGGTTGAGTTGTTTAATTCAGCAGGCTGGGGAGCGAGAGGTCGCTGGTTTGATTCCCCGGTCGGGTGCTTCCGAATTTTCTTCTGCTTTATTTTTCTTTGTGCCTTTTTTATGTATATATATACACACATATACATATCAGGGGCGTGACGGCGACAACAGCGGCAAAAATCAGCCGAGAGTGTCCATCTAATTGCTATCGCAATAAAAAATCGAGACAGAGGTTTGACCCCCTTGCTACGCCAGAGCAATTCTTCTTCACGAGGCTGACGGGGTAGTGCATAGAGTTCGTGGTTCTGTCACATTGGCTATTCATGTTTGAGATTACTGTCCTACATATTTAGATCTTTTTAAACGTATAGAGTGCATTAGAAAAGCAAGCCACGAAAGGCGTCCGATGAACCTCAGAAAGTTACCAAGATTGTAAGGAAACCGTAACACTATTTTGTTGAGCTAGTTTTAAGAGCGGAGTTCTATAAGCTCGAGGTTGGCCGCTTAATCGTCCGCAGAAACTCGGGTGGGTATTGGCCACAGGAATCGGGCAAGCCCCACAACCGAGTACAGCAGGTGCGCGGGAAAGTGAAGAGAGTGGAGGGAGAGAGCGGAACGAAGGAGGCAATGAGCCGGGAAGGAGGAGATGAAAAGGGCAGAGGAGGAGAAATAAATAAAACGAAATAAAATTCTTTGCTGAGGCGGGATTCGAACCCGGGTACCCACGGTCCGAAGGCGAGCGTCGTAAACACTCGGTTATCCAGGCCCGGTAGAAGAACAAGCATTTATGGGAACCATATGATTGCGTTGATTGCGTTGCAGGTATAACGTAGGAGCAGCAAGCACAGGACCGGGTTTATTGGCGGAACATGGGAGAGACCTTTGCCCTGCAGTGGGCATAGTCAGGTTGATGACAATGATGATGATGATGACGACGAGGATTGCGTTGCTGTGGGCGAGAGAACGAGAAAAAGATAGAGAGAAATGGAAAGAATGATAGACAGAAAGAAATAGAGAGAGAAAGAAAGGACAGCATAGTCATGTACACTACAGTATAGCAAGGGGTGGGAAAGGAAAGTGAGGGTGAGGGTGAGGAGGAGGGCAAGGCCACTAGTGCGTAGTTGCCCCAATGTGTTTTAATAACCGCCACACTAACCGTTTGGTTTAGATTTTCTAGCCTACGATCGCGCATGAGAATACTATTTAATGTTGGCTTCCGAGTATTATGTTAGAAGTCTCGGTTCTAATATCCAATTGAATAAATTCGGTATTCTGTAAAACTGTCGAATTGCTATAGTAGAAGTACACCTTCGTATCTGGCATCTTACTAACAGCATTCCTTTCAACGCTCCTGGCGTTTGAGATCGAATAGCGCTAAGGCCACATGTTTCCACCTCAATATTTATTATTTATTATTATTATTATTAGCCCAGTTTTCATGCACTCTCAGAAACATATGTAAGGTGATGACAGTATAAATGTCTAACTTATCAATAGCTAATTGAACAAAGGCTAATAATGCCTCTGGGGTCGTATTATCAGCAGTATATGCATACAGCGGTAGCTTAGCGGGTAACGTGTCGCGCTGCGAAGCTCGAGGGCGCAAGTTCGGCTCTCGTACCTAGGTTTAGGCGCACGTTAGAACGAACCCAAAGAGGTCAAAATTAATCCAAAGTCCCCCACCGCGGCTTGGCTGCTAATCACATCGCGGTTTTGGCATGTAAAACCCCAAAAATTATTGTTAGTTGCAGTACTACTATAATATATATTCAACTAAATTAATACATGTTGCGGGTACGCAAAAACACATTATTTTGCTATAAAATTACGCCCGAACTTCGCCTCAAACTCGCACTGTTCGTACATTCTAAGAAAAAAGAAAAAGAGTACCTGTTACTCTTTTTGGTGAGTCCCTACTTGTCACATAAATAACTCGCTTTAATGATGCACGTTAACTATCTTTGGAGAGTCGCGCCTCCCACGACACCTCGAAGAGGGTAAAAGGATCTCCAAAATAGACTTAACGTGTATCTTTAAATGGAGCTATATATATTTGTGGCAAGGCAAATTCGGACTTGCCAAAAATAGAAAAAAAGAAACCTTTTTTTCTATGAAATTACGGCTCATTACAGAGGGAAGCGGCGACGTCTCCCTCCTCCCCATCCAAAACTGAGTAGAGCACAGTCTTGTACGCTCAGGATGCTTCAGACAGGTGCGTACCCATCGAGAGGTTTCCTTAGCAGGCTCCACACACATACAGATTCTTATTGTCCGGATTGCGGGGAAGAATTCTGTGCTTTAGCCCACATGCTCTGGCAGTGCATTGTGTTACAAGACTTCAACAACAGCGAGGGCTGGGAGGAGGCCATCACGAGTTCAAAACAGGGAGACCAGTCCAAGGCTGTCTAGAGGGTCCGTGAGAAAGCAGAGAGGCATGACCTCCCGGCTCCAACATGGGATTAGCCGAGAGCAAGCCAGGAGTCCTTCTCTAGGACTGCACTGGCTGGCTCCTCAGGACCCTAATAAAGGTCGCTGTGTCCGTCCGTCCATCCGTCCGCCTGTGTTAGAGTGTATCTGATTGATACTGGGTAGAACTACTCTTGTAATGTTGGATATACGGTCACCGCAGAAAGAGCGACCATTTGCACAAGCGAGCGTTTGCTGGAACGGTCACTCGTGCTAATCTTCTTCTGCGGGGGCTATAATTCGGTGGCCGTCAGGTATTCTAATATAATGAACAGCGTAGGTGTCCCTTAAGTGCATTGCCGACCACATTCCCAAATACTGTTTGTTTGGGAAAAAGTCTCATGGCATCTTGTGCCGGAAGCGGAAACAGAAGAGGAAGAGGAACTCGAGCAGAGAACTTCGTACACAATAAGCTGCCTTAAAGCTCTTATTTGAAAATGGCATCTTCGTGTTGCTCCATTTGTTCGTACGTATATTAATCAGAGGTCTTTTCCTTTTGCGTTTCTCCACAGCACGCAGGGGTCTTGTACGAAGGCGCAAACTCTGTGTGAGCGAGGGGCGTTGGGTGGTAAGGTGTGTGGAGGGTTTGCGTGTATGTCTTAGAATGTAAAGTTTAACAGTGGTGTTTGCTCACATGCTTCTCCCGTTTCATCCAACCCATCCAATTTCTTAATTTGCAGCGAGTGGGGTGAGTGCGATCCGAGCGGTACGACCTTAGACGCCAGAGGCAGTTTTCGTTATTTTCCTGCCGAAGTGCGCGCGAAAGGGCAAAACAAATCCGCCTGTATTTGGCCAGAGGCTCAAACTCCGCGCGCAGTTTTCCCGCCTCCGCCTCGAACTGGCGGCGACCGAAATGCGCTCTGGGGGTCCCGTGGCACGGGCCTGCAATCTTAATGACCTGCGATGAACTCTGGCGTGGTACACTCGGCGGTTTACTACACAGCGCCTCTCTCCCGCGTCACCTCAGTGTGCCCTCGGCGGGAAGAAGCCAGCGCAGGTGATTGCGAGGCGGACGCGCTTCGCGATTGGTTCAGCCGCGGCCCACGTGAGAGGCCCGGGCCCAATAGAAATGGGCCCGAGCTCAGACCGCGCGGCGAGTTGAACAACGTCGGGTTGGGGCACCGGTGCTGAATCAGTTCGACGATAGCCCGCAAACCGGCGAGCGAAGGTCCCGGCGCTCCGAGGTGTCCCGTCTCTCGCCTTCGACTTCGTTGCGCGTTGTCCCGAAAAGCGGTGAGCGGGCCCCCATCTCCTCTTCTTTGCCTCCTCCTCAACTTGGACGCTCCCGACGCGCGCAGCGCGCGCGCGCGCCAAGTGTGAGGAGGTTTTAGAGTATAGTTTTTCTTGCCCTGATTAAGCGAAAAGATATCCAGGAACACAGCAGCCTATATCGACGCACAGCAATATCCGTAGTGTACGCGCCGTTTGGAGTACCGATGAAGTTGATCCCATGGAAATCGAGGCGTAATTAAGGAAAAAAGAAACAGTAGTGAAACACTGCGTAAAGAAAAAAAGCACACAAACAAGAACAAAGGCGATACCACAGTGTCGCCTTCGTCCCTGCACTCGTGTGTGCGCCGTGTTCTTTCCGCAGTGATTCACCAACAAGCCGAATTCTGTAGAGAAAAGGGAAACGAAAGAGGAAAAAAAAATAGCGCGCAAACTCACCTACAAAGAGTATTTTGGTGAAATGAGGACTAGAAAGTATGGTAATGCCATGGAGCGGCGGCACAAACTCCGTTAGGAACTTTTCTTCCGCGCATTTTCTGAGCGGAATTTCCTAAATCAAGCTTATTTCTTTTTACTTTCGGCGTTGTTCATCGAAGCGTAATCTACAAGAACAAAAAAAAGACACTTTTTCCGAGAACTTGCTTTACTGCGGAGTCGCCAACTATTACGAAACGCGACGCCTCTTGAACCAAGCGCAGTAGTCGCAAACGAATTCGTTGGTTTGATTTTGCCACGTGGATTTTAGTGTGTAGTACACTTCGCCTAGTTGCATAAGACACCTGTTGCGCAAGTTCCTTCGAAAGCAGCTTGGAGTGTTACTCTGACAAGAAGCGTGAAGTTTCTGTTTCACAGTATTATTATTATTATTATTATTATTATTATTATTATTATTATTATTATTATTATTATTATTATTATTATTATTATTATTATTATCATTTGCATACACAGAGGAAAGATGGAGAGAGAAGGCTGACAACTGCCACCTAGAGGGTTACAACACCTGCCTACTCTGTCGGGAGGAGGGAAGAGTTAGATGAAAGGAAGGTAGGAGGAAAGAAAGAGGATAGAAGATGGAAAGTAAAGAAAAAGATGACGAAGACCTGAAAAAAAATAAGTAAAAACACGAGAAAAAAAATTTTTAAACAGGTTGCCAGATCCGTTTGATCCATAAAAGTCACCACAGTGAGATGGACCTGATCGCGTCGAGAAGCACACCCTCTCGGAAAGAGGTAATCGTGAATGGTCGTGCATTTAAATCGAAGAAATATATATTCCTTTTATATTCCTTATTCCTTTATATTCCTTAATCAGCAAAGCCCGCTACGTAACCAATGCGGGACAGTGTAATATAAGATGCTCAAGTGTTTCACAGGAGCCACAAGATGCACACAAAAAACTGCCCACACGTCCTTGACCTGTATATAAGCATTCGCGCACCAACACAGAGTCAACTCTTAGCTTATGTAAGAGTGCTCTGAAACGACGAGTCAAGCCACGAGCACGAACACGGGGAGAGAACGATCCGTTCGCAACACACTGGTCTAGTTGCTGCTTTAGGAGGTGCCGGCGTATAAGCAGGAGAGCATTGTACATCATACACGAAATTTCCGGGCAATCACACTCATCATGCTTACAAGTTGAAGCGAGGCGATCAGCCTATTCATTTCCAGCAATGCCTACGAGCGAAGGCAACCACTGGGCAGCGAGGGACACCCCACGAGAGAGATTTTTGTCGGCAGATTCTGTGATACTGCATAGAATAAGAAAAATAATGCAAGACTAATTCCAAGCATAAACCGTCAACGAGTGCGTTGGTGTAGCACGTAGCGCACCTAGCCTAGGGGACTAATTCATGAAAAGCAGTTTTTGAAAAGGGGAAAAAAATGTCTGCAAATATGCGTGGGACTGAACAAAGAATATCCATTCGGACAACACTTAGGTGTGCTGGAATGAACTTTATATAAAGTGCACTAAAAACATCTTTCGTTTTACTATTTTTCGTGTGTGCTGCAGGTACAAAAGAGCTACAGAAATGGAACGCGGGCCCCGGCAGAAACGTGTGCTTCTCCGCCGTACTCTCAGAACTAACAGAGAAGCCACTTATACAGGAAGCAGCTTGTGCACCTTTAAAATACACACACACACACACACATATATATATATATATATATATACACACACACACACACCAGAGAGAGAGAGAAAATTAAGGATGCCATAAGGCCTTGGTCGACAGCCGCTAAAAATTAAATGCAAATGCGCTTTCACAGATGAGGCAATACTGAACAAAAGGAGATTATTGGCACCATAATATTGCTCCCTGTTGGGTTTTTTTTTTCGTTTTGACAGGCCTTTTGTCCATATTACTAATACACCTATCTTACTAACACACTCACATTTTAACGGATTCATACGAAAACAGTGCACTTGTGAAGTTGGACTGTCAGGGAAAGGCAACAATTAAGCATAACATAGGAAAATCACAAACCGGCTGAAGGCACTGCTGCCAATGGTGAGCTCAGTGTAAGTGCCGCAGAAGATGTATAAACTGCACAGTGCGACGCTGCACGATCGTATAAATTATACAAAACCTGAGAGTGAACAACCTTTTTATTTCAACGCCTTCTGACGCCTTCTCAAAGTAATGGCCTGTGTGAGTCTGCCTTTGTGCTCTAAAGGAGGACGCTGCAAAACCGCTCTTTTCAGCCACACGTGGAGTGAGTGACTATTCACACAATGTATGATGTGAATGTGAGGATTGATGATTTTAATGTGCTTTCAAAGGAGAGTGAAAAATATTCCGTGAAACCTGGAGAACTTAATGCTATAGTACAAGGCGAACCTACCATCTAATTATATTTTGATTACCGTATTGTTGCCTGAAAAAGCCGAGAGAAGACAACTGAGCCAAATATTCTATTCCAGAACAATAACGCTGTTTACGAGATAAGTTTATTTCATTGCGTGCTGTTCCCTGCACATGCGCTAACAATTATCTATAGATTCATGCCAGCACGACTAAAATAGAACAGCTGAGGAACCAGAGCAACTTGCATCTGTCTTCCTGTGTACGTGTTCTTGCCTATCTCCGCCTTCACTTGAAACATTGTACATAGAAGTTAGGCTGTGGATACGCTACGGTGGCGCATAGCCATATATTAAAAGCTTTCCGAAAACGAAAGGCGCATGTCGTTACCTATTTCAAAATGCTCGTAAATACAATCCTAAAGGCTGCGAGAGTCCAATGAACTTGAAACAGGCGGTTCGGCTCCTCTTTCCAAGGAACGCTAAGCAATGTTCACGACCGTGTCTATTGAAGAGGCGTGCTACACGGAAGTTATGTTTACTAAAAGTGTCCGTGAGGCCGCTGTCGTATCTCTGCGTTACACGTAGAGAGCACAATGCAAGAAAGTATATACGCAAACTTTTCTTTCTTACACGATGCTTTGGCCTCGCTTCGAAGCCATATCACACTACTTTCGTACACAAATTTTGTCCGTTTCGTAATAGAACACGCTATCATCTGGTTTACACACACACTAACTGATACATTAATACTTTAGAAAACGTACAACGTAAAGCTGTGAGATTCATTCACAATATTTACAAGCCCTCCCCTACAAACCTCTTGGCTGATGCAGGCCTATAGAAACTCTGTCTGTCAGGAATACACGAATGCATGACCGTTTTAGGATGGATAAAGCTAAGCACATCCTTCAAGGAACAGCGTAAAAAACGACAGGACACACAGAAATAGACACACACAGCGCTGTGTGCGTCTTCTTAATGAACTGTCGTTTTTCTTTTTTTTTGCGCTGTTCCTTTCTTAAGGTATGTACAACCAGCAAGACCAACTAGTACGTTTCTTTGCTCTCATCGCGTATGTCGCGAGACAGACCAAACAATACGAAGCAAGAAGAGCGTTCACAGCGACACATTAAAGTTCTCACTTTTACCACGGGTGATCGAAGAATGAAACATTCCCAACGCACTAGTAATTTCCTACCAGTCACTTGCAACATTTATTAACCATTTGAAAACATCACACTGACGACGCCACCTAGCACCATCGCATTTCCTCGTCGTAATTCCTGTTCTCCCTGCGCGTAATAGTTATGCATGTCAAGCCGCAAATATGGCCACTCGCGTGTTATTGCCTTCATAGCACACAAGTGACATCGCGTATTACGCTTCTATGATGAGTTCTACATTTTTCATAAGTCCCTTATAAGTTATTGCTTGTATAAATTTAGTTATATTGTATTTATGGTACACTAATACTGTTTTAGTAGCTAAAAGGTGTGAATAGTAGATTTTCATTGTTATTTTTGCGATACAGTATACGTAGCTTTCCTGCAACCACGCAGCTGTTTATTTTGGGGGAAATTAATATAGAGTATCCAGCTACGACGCACTTTACAATGATTGCATTGTTTTGGCATCTAAACAACAAAATTTATTTAAGATTTATGTACGGGCAATGTATAGCTGCATCGAGGATGACCATTTTATATCCGCCCTTACCACCCGACAATTTGTTTGTTCGGATAAAATTCGAGCAGGATTTTCAGATTAGGCAATGCGTATGTTAAATATCCACGTTTTTAAAGGGGGAATCATAACGGCTATTACAGTCGGCGAAAGCTTACAATCGCAGGGGCAAATACACGGCCGCCCAACTCAAAGCGGAAAGTCTGTCGGAAGCGTACTGTACGTCTTTTTACACTGGCTTCTCTAGAAATATATTTGAAGCGCGGAAGCGAAAATCACCAGTGGAATAGGTCGATATTGCGCTGACTTCTTAGGTTGTCACCGAGCACAGATATCTCAGTGGTATTGTTTAAACTTGTAGAAGTTGAAAAATAAAAGTTATGCATCGCTGTCACAGAAATTGCTCAAACAATATGGCCTGTCGTCTACCATTTCAAATCATTTTTTTCACTCTGGTTCTACAAAAATTGGCCTAGTATTAGGTGGGGTGACAACCTTACGAAATTTGCAGAAAGCAATGAGGTCAGTGAAGCACGATACGAATAACGACACGGAAAAGGTATCCGTCCTGCAGCGGTCACAGAAAATGAGGAGACAGCGATGATAGCGACGATGATAACAGTGTAGATTATTTAACGCTCGAATGCAAGAGCAGTTATCCGCAGATGCAATGAGGGGTGATAGCAAAACGTACGCCGCTAAGGAAAGCCAACCGAGTCGCCGAAGAAATTCGGCCTTCTCTTTCTCGACAGTTCCAGCGTTTCAATCTCGTGTTTCACATTTTCCGCACTTCTTTTTTTCTCCACTGACAAAGCGTGCGCGTTTTCGACAATTCAAACGAAGAGCACAAAATGGGCAGGCGAACGTACACGTCTTTTGTCGGGAGTACTCCGGCTGCCTCTCCGGAAAGCGGCCGATGAATCAGGCCTGTCGTTGGCGTCTTTGTGCATCGCGAGCCGCAGGGCGCAGTCATGATGAATTGGCGCTCGGCATCTCTTAGGATGGCATCGGCCACCCAGTGGTGCTCTTTTCTTGCTTGCCACGCGAATTCTCGCGGAAAACGCGACCCGCGTAGCGTCTGCTGCTTGTTGTTTACTCGGTTGAGACAGCGGCACACTCGCGCCCTTTTCCTCCGGCAGCTCCCGCTGCTGAGTCCATCGGTCGGCGCAAGAGTGACGTGCCGCTTCGGCGATAACCACTGGTAACATCAGCAACGTTGGGAAGGAAAAGGTGGAAACATTGCGTCAGTCTGAACGTCAATATGAAATGTCTTAAAGTGGGCGTTCCTTTACGCTCCATGGAGATATTTTTTTGTCTTCTAGAAATTCTACTTTTTGTTTTCAATTTTTAGCAACTGCAGAAATACAGTACACGCCTCTGCTCTTTGTGCGAGGCGTGTACAAAACCAGGCCACGAAGATGCCAGTGCGAATCATTCTTTGGCTCATTCTGCAAGCACTCTGCGGGCGATTGATAGTTATACATTTTCTTTCTCGCCACGATTCGGACATCATGTAACAAAATAAATTTGTTGTGTAGGAGAGGTTCCCACATTCACATAGAATACGTTGAAATCTACGTGGTTCCTTAGTGGCCTTAGTGGCGTTAATAAATGAGCCGTTTGCACTTTCTTGTATACATACGAAAAATAAACTCTCCAGCCACTTTGCTAAAGATAAACTTTAAAAGCTATTAACTGACCCGACGTTTCGGGACCGATTCGGTCCCTTCCTCAGGGGGCAAGAGCATGTCGGATATTCTCCCCATGTATCGCCATGGCCAGACTTCCAGTCTGGCCATGGCGATACATGGGGAGAATATCCGACATGCTCTTGTGACTAGGTTGCTGTGGCGCAAAAAAAGAGAGAAAAAGTTGAAGACATTTCCTCTTCAAAGCTGGGCGATCAATTCACTTTCCTTTTCTTTTTTGCATAATCTAAAGCCATCGTTTTCTTATTATTTTAATTTGTGGTTTGGATGTTTCTATAGATTTTCTGTGGTGTAAACGTAGACCTCAACTTTCTTAAGTTCATTTGAATATCTGATTATTGATATTGCAGCAAGGATTCCCCAGCTCGGGTAGGGGCTAGCGCATCGATGAGCCAAGTTACGCAAGAATGCGCGCCAAACTTTAGATGAAAGTAAATGTTGAACGGTCTTTGAAAGAGGGCCCACTGAGCAGGCGACCACAGCTGGCACAACTTTCCTAACCAAGGTCAACAAAGAAAACGTATCCTATTTCTGGAAGAAGCAAAAGACACGTTTCTCGACATCCTCTGTCATCGATAGAGCCCAAAGACGAGGCGAAATGAATGTCTGCCGAGCCTGGGCCTGAGAGCTGGTCATTTTCGTTGCGCTCACTCTAATTCCGTAAATGAACATGCCACGACACAGGTCTGCGCGAGCGCCGTATTTGCTGATAACCAAACCGAAGCGAGCATAGATTCGTCTTCAGAAGCACGATTATTAAGGCGAAAGCCTTAGATGCATGAAGCGCGAAAATTGACCGGAGTCCCGCGTCGACGTCTCCCGTCGGCGTCCACACGAGCGATGCAAAAAACTCACCATCACGTGATGACGTCACAGATCGCCAAAATTTGTGACGTCATCCCATGCATGTTAGCTAGATCAACGGGGGGCCGATCACGGAGGCAGTGCAAAACCAAGTGAAGTCCTTCCGATCCTCGAGGCAATGTAAAACCACATTAGGTTCAGAAAGCTTTCGGAGGGTGGCGGCGCAGGAACAATACATCGACTGAGAAGAAAAAGAAGATGGCTCTTGCCGTCTTAGGTGTGTGCATAAGGGACCCTGCATGTTTTAGATGCGAAGTATCTTATGGCGGAGTTCAATCCCGTGGTGGTGGTGGTGTGCGGCGTGACCACCCTTACTGCGCATGCGCATACCCTCTCCACTTCCCCTCTCCCCCTCTCCATTTCCCCTCTCCACTTCCACTCTCCCATTCCCCCTCTCCACTTTCCCTCTTTCCCCCTCTCCGCTTCCCCTCTCCCCTCCCCTTTCCACTCTTCCTCTGAAACGCGGACTAGACATGCCGAAATTCTCTCCTGTGCAACGCCGCGATGAACACCAGCGCATGCGCGTCCCCTCCCCCTCTCTCTCCTCTCCTACGCTGCCCCCCTCTCGCACGCCTGCCGACCGCGTTCCCCGCTCGCCCTGTGAGAATTAACGGCCAGGCTAGAGGGAAGACAAGACGCGCGTAGCGTTCCTCTTCGCGTTCCACGACGCGAGGTCGGTAGCATGCCCAAAGAACGCCAACGGAACGCGATCGTGCAAGTGCTCCGGCTTCGCATCGCCTCATGGTCCCCTTTAGCGGGAAATGGTGTATTTTTTAAGCAGCGACCAAAGTGCCCATATAGCCCAGTCACAGCAGATACATAGCATGAAAAGGACAACGGAAGATAAATGAGAAATGGGTAAAAAATATCCTCGCTACCACAGTCGTCACAAAACGCTTTGTCAGCCATTCCAATGCGAAAAGAAATGGACTTCGTGAAAGCCGCTCTTAGCTGAAACCGGCTAAGCAGAGCGGCCTCTTCTTTGGAGGAGTCCGGTCGGCATCTGAAAACGTAGTAAAGTGTTAAAGTAGTGTTGCCGGTTGTTCTGGCTACTTGCTGTGTGCCAAACGGAGCGCGTAAAATCTTGTCGTGGATGAACATGATAAAGTATCAAATATGTTGGCTGATTGATGCAGTTAGCGTAAAATTTAATGCTTTCGCTTTTAGTATAGTCATTTGAAGAAGTGAAAAACATGATGAGCAGCGGTAGCCTTCGTCACTAGTCTTTCGTCACTGACGTGACCTTCTGTCATTACGTCCTTCTGTGTACAGAAGAACGTATTGACGGCAAGGTATATTGATGAATTCTGATACTTCTTTTTAGTCGTGCACTTGGTCTATGAAAAGTATTGCAGCGAAGTTGCGTATGGCTGGTGTTTGATGTATTTTTGTGCTCGTGCGTCAATAATACTAAAAAAATACTTGAACGCTTGAGCTTCGCCTTTAAGAGTAGAACGCAATAGCGTAATCGGGACCCATGCGCATCGCCTTCAACCGTGCTGCAAGGAAAGGAACATTTCTGCGCGTAACAATGACGGTTTCAAACTATCCTAGAATGTCTGCTGCATGTGCAGTTGTGAAGTGCCCACTACGCCATAATTCTTACTTTTGCGAATTGGCGAAGTACCCACTACGCGTCTGTAAGGTGCCACGCGCAACTGTGCAGCTGCACACTTTGTAACAGGTGGGCAGCTTTAAACCACCCACTCGCTGCACAATTCACAAGCTTTGACGCCTGGCGCGGTTCTACAATTCTGTCACGCAATATTACATGAGTTAAGGAGACTCCTCCCAGTACATGGCATTCTTACAGCGTTATTCTACGAAGCAGTTTCAAGCGCTGGGGCAACTCCGTGGTAGAACACCTGCTTGCCACGCAGAAGGCCTTGGTTGGTTCGATTCTCACTCGGACCGAATATTTTTTATTATTTTTTTTACATCTATCTCGAATTTTCGCTCACGGACAACGCCAATTTTTCGCTCACAGCCAACGACGCTGAAGCCGGAATTTCCGTGAAACGAGCTCTTTAACGATATCGCGTGAAAGGGTGAGCGTGGGCTGATCCCGGAGATAGTGAGACACCAAGTCGAGTCTCTGCATCAAGAACCCCATTCGCTTGCACTAGCTGCATTGAACATTCGCTCGACGCGACTACACTCCGTGTATCTGTCGCATGATGTCATGAAAGATATGCCTGTCTTGTGTCACTCGTAAACGTGGTCAGATGCATTGTTTAAAGTCGATGGGTATACTCGAATTCTTTGTTGACAATACATGCACTCACGAGCAGGCGGCTTTGCCATATTCGCAAAAGGATAAAATGCATGTACAACTGTACAACCGTCACTCGCAAGAGGACGATGCGACCACCTGCTAGGATTTCTGTGCCGCACAAACGAAAGACGGAAGTGCGATATCCACAGGTTATTTCGAGGGACATCCAAAGGTGATATCGAGACGTTCATGACCGCAAACTTTGCATGGATTAGCCGTGATGCCACTACGTCTGGGATCATCGTTAGAGACTTCAATGTGGCCATATTAAAGCCAGACAAGTATTAAATCACTCAGGTTGCGCTAGAAGAGTTTGGTTCGAAGTGCCACGCCAACCCATGTCACTCAACAACGGTCGTGTATAGATTTAACTCTGGCCAAGAATGTGGGTAAGGTTTTAGCCGATTGAATCATTGTTTATTGCAGTAATCGCAAAGCTGCCGCCATTACCAAATGATAAAATAAATACATGTACCCTTGTATAACTCTGTGTGATGTGGCTCGTTGGTCGTCCACGTTCACAGAGTGGAAGGGCGCCCTAACTTTTTTTTTATGATGGAGGAGTTTGAATGAATTTTCGGTACTTGCGGTTCAAGAACGTTTCATTAAAGATCGGTGTGCCAGAGTTCTTGCATTCAGCTCCTGTGAGAATGCGGTGAGAATGCGGCAGCAGCCATAGCCACCGAACAGCCGCGGTGATACGAAGAAATGAGTGGCTCCCGAATACAAACAAAGGATGAATAACGTAGTAGGCGACATGTTAAGAGAAGAAGGCGGTCTGATGTCGCTGTCGTTCACGCGAATACTTTTCCCACCGCAGCTCATCTTCCCTTTCATCTATTTATAAACTGCAACATTTGGCACAGGAACAATCGCTGAGCCAGAAAGCCCAGGTAACTCTAGGAGAGAGCTGACCTGGATTCACTGTCTCCATAGGAACGGTTGGTGTGGAAGAAGAATGCGAACGGATGGCCCGGAAGCATCCATTACAGCTGCCTTTCCGATGCTTATTTTTGCGCCTTGGGTTTCCTACTCCGTCCGTTACAGAGCAAACACCAGATATTGAGTGTCACGTAAGCATGATTTATTCCGTGGGAACAGCGCGTGGCGTTTAATCAGTGGGTGAAGTCTGGCACTCTTTCTGAGAAATCTGTGTCTCTTTCGGTGCCGGTAGCGAAAAAACATCACAGCATATCCCCGTGGTGAATGATGATGAGTGGGGCGAAGCTCCGGAGGATATCATCGGTAAACCGTGAATCTTCTGTGTAACGCCCCATCAATCGTCATATAAAGAGTGAGAAACACTGTGTGTATATTACAAACATCGAACTTTTATTTTTCTTAATTAGATGATGCTTGGCCTGCGTTGTCCCTTCATTATCACGGCTTTATGGTCCGTGAAATGAAGGGATAGCGGTTCCTGTACGGGTTGCAATTGGAAATTTGAAAATACCAGGTCTATACGCGTCCCTCGGATGGTCGTTGGTTTCATATGATCAAAGTACGTGCACGTGAGAGCATATTTGGCTGCCATATGTTGTATTAACCACTCATTGTTCTTTTCGGTAATATCGATATTCAGGTCACCAACTAACACAAATGGTCTATTCTTGTACTTGTCATAATTACACGATGCCGTGTCAATGAATGTCTTGATATTCCCGCTCGACAAATTGGGTGCAAGGTACATGGTCATGATGATGCATCCATTAAAATCGATGGCAGCATATTCACCGTTGTGGCTCTGTGTCGTTGGTAGTAGTTTCAGATCTTGTGCCTTTTCTGTCTGTTTGACGTATACGGCCACACCACCTGCAGGACGCTCTGCATCATCCATGCACACGACTCGAACGTGTCGTTTGATATACGGTCTTTTGGCGTTCCTCGTCTCGGTAAGATAGAGAACGTCCACCGCAGTAAGTATGAGAGAGAGAGAGTGATTCGTGAAAGAAATGAAAAGGGGCGCTATTTTCTGCCTCCCGTCGCGGGGGCACGGCTCAGCGCCCTTAGGAATGGGGAAGGGGAAGTAAAGATGATAGAAGAAAGGAAGATAGAAGGAGTGATTAGCGTGGCAAGTGTGTCTTGTCCACGAAGGCGGGAGCACGAAGCCAAAGGGCTCGTCTATAAGCTGGCGAGGTCCGCAGAAGCCGCAAACTCGAGGAAGGCTCGCAGGGCTTGCAGCTTTGAACGTGCAGGAAAGAGAAAGTCCTCCACCGTTGTGGCAGGGAGCCCGAGCAGGCGATAGCGGCGCACCATCAACCGTCGTTCAGCGGCCAGGGCAGGGCAGGCGCAAATTATATGGTCCAAAGTTTCATCGTCACCGCATCTGCGGCACGCAGGCGATGAGCAGCGACCCTTGGAAAACATGCGTGCCGCAGGCCAAGCACTGCCGGTCCGCAGGCGAAGCAGTAGCCACCGCTCGCGTCTCTCCAGGCCGGTCTCTGGTAGGGGTGGCGGTGGTTTGCCGCTTGCCACGCGCGTGTCAGGGTGGGCCGCTGGAAGCAGCTGCCGCAGTCGTTGCCGGGAGTAGTCCGACAGGGCTATCGCCTTGGTGACTGGGGTGTCGCCGTGGTGTGCTGCCTTAGCGGCGGCGTCGGCCTCCTCGTTACCGGCTATCCCAACGTGCGAGGGAAGCCAGTGAAGGGACAGACGCACACCGCTAGTTTTGATGGCGGTTAGCTTGGCGTGCAGTAACGCCACGGTAATGCCGGCTTGGTCTGGCTGCAGCAGCGCTTGTAGGGCTGGCCGGGAGTCGCACAGGATCGCCACGGGCAGCTGGGGTGACATAGCAGCGAGGTAGTCAGCTGCCAAGTGAAGGCCAGCCAATTCTGCTGCAGTGGAGCTGGCGTGGAAGGGAAGGCGACACCGGATGGTCGTCCCAGTCGTTGGTATGACACAGGCAGCCGCGGCCGAGCGGGGGCTGTCCCGGACTGACCCGTCCGTGAACACCAGGAGGTGCCCCCGCAGCCTGTCGTGGAGCTTCGCCACGGCTGTCTGGTGGAGCTCGCACACCGGTGTTCGCCTTTTGCTGAGGTTGCCCAGCTCCAAATGCACGTCCAGAGGCTGCTGGTGTGGTGGAGGGGGCTGGATAGGACAGGGAGCCGCGGGCACCAGTTCTTCATAGAGTGTGCAGATTTGTCCCATTCGTGAAGCTGGTCGGCTCCGCAGTCTCCGTAGCAGGGCATCGCCCCCTGGGGCCCTGTGGAGACGGTCCACATGATTCAGCGCCTGTCGCAGCATAAGGAGAGACAGCGGCCACGTCTGGGCCTCTGCCAATGAAGCAGCCACGGGCGACTGGCGCGGGAGTCCCATGAAGCGCCGAATCGCCATGCGGTGTTGCCGCTCCAACTGCTCCTTGCGGTGTTGCGCCAGCTGCACCAGAGGCAGTGCGTAGGTTTGCACTGCCGTTGCAGCCCCCTGGTAGAGCTGAAGTGCCAGTCGCGGGGTGCACCCTTGGCCCCTGCTCAACAGCTTGCCCACAGCAGTCTGAACCCTGGTGGCCTTGAAGGTCGCGAGTTTGACGGCTGGTATCCAAGTGAGGCGGTGATCGATCTTTAGCCCCAGGTACGTCACCGCCTTGCTCCACGGGATTGGCCGGTCTCCCAACACAAGCCTTCGGATGGCCCTCCGCGCAGCGACTCTGGGGTGAACCAGCAGCGCCTCCGTCTTCGTGGGGGACACGATCAGCCCGATCGTTCTGAAGAAAGAGGTCACAGCATCCAGGGAGCGTTGCAGGGAGCGCCTGATGGTAGTGAGGTTCCGCCTGGGCCCCCTAACCCACAGTGCCACGTCGTCTGCGTACAAGGAGCACTGCGTGGGGTAGCGCTTGTCAACCGGTAGCATTCCAGGTAGCCCTGCCAGCACCAAGTTGAACAAAAAGGGGCTCAGGACAGAACCTTGTGGGACGCCGGCTGTCACTGGCCTTGGATCGCTGACCGCGCGTCCAACTCTAACCCGGAGGGTCCGTCCGGCTAGGAAGGCACGGATGAAAGCACGCAGAAAGCCCGTGATGCCGAGTGCGTCCAGAGCACTTTCTATGACCATATGTGGCAGGCCGTCGAAAGCGCTTTGGACATCCAGCAGTACAAGGAGGGCCACCTCGCCCTTGCTCCTAGCCTCCTCCAGGGTGGAGACGACGTCCGCAATTGAGTCTGCTGTGCAGCGGTGGCGCCCGAAGCCTGTCTGCTGCTCTGATAGGAACTCCGTTGCCCCAGCAATCCAACTCAAGCGTGCCAGAGCTATGGCTTCCATGAGCTTGCAGGCAGCAGAGGTAAGAGAGACGGGCCTGTAGGATGCAATGGCTGCACCAGGGCGGCCATGTTTCCGGACGGGCACCACCACAGCAGTCAGCCAGGCCTCAGGTAGGGTGCCGCTCTGCCAAACGTCATTGAAAGCCCTCAACAGGCGTTGTCGTGCAGCCACGTCCAGGTTACGCAGCATCTGGTATGTGATGCCGTCGGCGCCGGGGGCACTTCGGCGCTTGGTTCTGGCCAGAGCAGCATTCAGCTCGTGCTCGAAAATGGGCTCCTGGCACAGAGCTGCAATTTGGCTGGCAGTCCAGGCAGGGTGGTGGCCTTGCGGCGGCTTGGGGGTAGGCGTGGTGGTGATGGCCGCAGGTCGGGCTAATGGCAGTGCCGCGAAGCGATCGGCCAGCCGTTCTGCCAGTTCTTGCTCACTGATGCCCAAGCGGATGGCCACTGCAAGTACGGGTTGCCGCGCCATTGGTCCGATGACGAGAGACCGTAGAAGCCGCCATGCTTTTGCGCCACCTCTCGCCTGGCTAAGAGAGTGGCAGATGCCCTGCCAACTCTGCCGTCTGCGACGGTTGGCATGTCGCCGGCATACCGCATCGACACGGTTGAAAAGTGTTCGATGATCTGGGCGCTGGGCCTTTAGGTACTTTCTCTCAGCCCTGCGTCTGGCAGCCCGTAAGTTCAGGTGGCGGAGGTCTGGCACAGGATGGTTCTCGGGCACCCAGGACTGGATTGTGGCTGCTTGCGCTGCTGCTGCCACCAGATCCAGGAAGTCCTGTGTCTTCGGGGCCTCTTTGAGCTGCTGCCGGAAAGCTCGCCAATCGACTGTCCTGCACTGCCTGGTCCTTGGGATCTTCCCTCCCGCCGGTGTGATGACGATCGGCAGGTGGTCCGAACCCCAGCAGTCAGGCTGCGTTGCCCAGTGGTACCGGTCTCCCTCGCTAGCCAGGCTGACGTCGATGGCGGTGCACGAGGGTCGACCTGTTTTGCGGACGAAGGTGAAGGACCCGGTGTTCAGGACTTGCAGGCCCAGTTGACGGATAACGTCCACCAGATCCCTTCCTCGTGACGAGCAGGTGCGACTCCCCCACATGGTGTGATGAGCGTTCATGTCACCACATAGAAGGTAGTTGTGTCCGAGTCGAGCCGTCAGCTGTAGCAGATCAGCGGCGTTCCACCGCTGTCCCGGACGCACATACACAGAGGCCACTGTCGTATCAACACCACGTAACCGCACTGTCACAGCACAACACTCGAGGGCACCCCCAGTGACATCGGCCACGTTAATGTTCGCGTGTGGTAGTTCACGTCGCACGTACACCGCACATCGTGGTCGACCCTGGGGATGTGCACTCACCATGCACGGCGCGGCTTGGCACGAGTCGAGGATACATGACGTGGCGCTATGGTAGCCGATGTATCCGGGAAGTCGCAGGTCGGCTGTTGCTACGTACACCTCCTGCAAAGCGAGCACGTCATACTCGCTCCGCGAGAGGTGCAAGGAGAGGTCTGCATGCCGCCGCCGCAACGAGTTAGCGTTCCACTGAAGCACACACGGGCGGCGGCGGCGGTGGTTCCCTGCTGGTTGCAGATGATTGTTAGCCATGGTGGCTGTTAGGAGGGTGCACGCCACCTGCCTGAAGGCAGATGGAGCGCAGCTGGTTCTCAGGAGGCAGCAGGTCCGCAACTGCCCTTAAGAGGAGCCTCAGGTTTGCGTTCTCCTGATCAGCATGAGGCTGCGAGGTTGCCTTCGTGGGTGGGCGAGGCTTGGCTGAGCCCTGCTTCTTGGGACCAGCAGGCGGCTCCCGCTGTTGTGCGCCTGTTGGGCGCGGATCCTTCGATGGAGCTCCCACCGCTGCAGCGTAGCTCTTGCCTGTGGTCTGGTTTAGTTGAGGACCACTCGTCCCACTAGAGCTTGACCGCAAGGCTGCTTGAGCCTCGCGATGAGGCAGGTACGTGGGAGATGACGCCTTGATGGTGGCCAGGCGCCGCTCTCTTTGCCACAGCTGGCATTCCGCGGAGTCAGCTGAATGTGGCCTACCGCAGTGCAGGCACTTAACCTTGCTGGTGCAGCTGGCGTCCTTCCCATGGTGGTTACCGCAACGCAGGCACCGCTCTAGTCTCCGGCAAGCTGCAGTGATGTGTTCATAGCGTCCGCACCGCAGGCACTGAAGTGGACGAGGCCGGGATGGCCTCACTTCGAACGCCATGCGAAAAAGGTGGACACGGGCGGGAGGGACGGGGGAAGCGAACCGCAGTATCAGTGATGTCCCTTGTCGCCTGGCTGCAATCACCGGCACCTCGGACGTCACTGCAGCCAGCAGGGCCTCGTCAGTGTAGTCGCCGTCGACGCCCTGCACCACACCGCTGCTTTGTGAGCGGTCAGCGGGAGGGCGGGCAGTCACGGGTATTCCCGCGAGCTCCGACGTGGCCAGTAGGCGATCCATCAATTCTGCTGTAGATGCGTCGGCTGCCACGATGTTCTTTTTCGTGTTTACTCGCACCTCCTTGACGCCGGGCAGCGCAGAGAGAGCTTGCGCAATGGCAAGGCGGGAGGTGCGGTGAAAGGAAGCACCGGCGTTGGCCGGTCGGAAAAGAACTGTGCCGGAATCCAGCGGCGACAAGGCAGAGCGCAGCATGGTGTCTGCAGCTGCAAGCACTCCTGTAGAAGCGGCCTGAGTCGCAGTGGGCGGTTTGGCAGGCTCAGGGACAACGTGGGCAGTAGACGGGTGCGCGGCAGGAGTGGCCGCAGGTGCGGTGGGAGAGCCGATGTTCCCAACTGGTCGCGGAGCCGTCGAGGCGCGCTGGCGACGCTTCTGCGATTTTGAGAACACGGTCTGAAACTCGTTCTCGTTGGTTCCATCGGCGTCGGGGGTGTCGGGTTGCTCCTCGGCAACCGTATCACTTGGCGGTGCGGTAGGCGACATAACCGTGACACGTTCGGTTGCTACTGCTTGCATTTTGCGCGAGGCACCCTCGTCGTCGCTGCCCGACTCGCTAGGACGCGAACGCTTGCGCGTAGACGTAGTGTCCATGTCATCGAGCTCAGGTTCCGTGTCTACCGGCAGTGGTACGTTCCGCGAGTCAGAGACGAGCGCGGAAGAAGTCATGGGCCTACCGACTGTGTTGGGAACGCCGGGAAGGGCTGTTTGAAGTGCAGCCGAAGTATCCGAAGAGACAGCGGTGCGGACGGTTGGGCAGGAGGCTCCCGAGGTCGCCAGGCCCCTTGCGATTGCATTGGCTGCGGCAGCAGGCGCCGGTAGGTGAACCGCCGTAGGTTGCTTGCCGACGACCTTGTAGAGTCGCTGCGCTTGTTCATGTCTCAACCGCACCGTGTTGGCGTTGGCGATAAGGTTCCACAGCATACGGGTACACGCGACGCTCTCCGAACGCCTGTGCGACGATGTGCGAACGAGGGAGCGCCGTGCGCGTTCGACAGGCGTCGCCGAAGATGGTGGAGACTCCTCTGCCATGGTAGCCGTGATGACGGCTGCGTCAGAGACGCGCCGGTGACAGAAGACACTGTCGCAGGATTCAGGTCACGAAAGCGGTGACAGTGATCCAAATGCAATGTCCGTGATGAGCACTCTGGTCGAAAGAACTCAAACAGTGAAGGGTGAGGCTTGTTTCAGCTAAGTATGGGGTCCCGTTCCACATCGTGTACAAGCTTGACATAAAACCAGCTAGGCTTACATGGTAGGCGGGAAACTACAGAAGGCAACAAGTAAAGAAAACATAAGAGAACGGCAATCTTTTGCCAAGACGTTCGACCACTGCAAAGTTAACGGCTATCTCGTGGGTGGGTCTCTGTAGCCTTGTCTTCCAGCGAAAGAAAAATCACACCATCTCCCGCTAAAGGGGACCTGAGGCGATGCGAAGCAGCGTTTCGGCATGTAGAGCCCGCGTTTCAGAGGGGGAAGGGAGAGAGGAAAAGGGGGAGGGGGAGAGGGGAGGGGAGAGAGGAAAAAGGGAGAGTAGGAGGGGAAGTGGAGAGAGGGAAATGGTAGAGGGGAAGTGGAGAGGGAGAGGGGAAACTCGAAGTAGAGAGGTGGTGGGAGAGGGGGAGTGGAGAGGGAGAGGGGATGGTTGGAGAGGGTGGTCACGCCGCACACTACCACCACCACCGGATTGAACTCCGCTATAAGATGCTTCACATCTAAAAAGCGCGTCAAGAGGGAGCCTCATGGCGCGTTACTTCTGAAATGCTGTCTTCGGGCGTCGTTGAAAACACGAGACGTAGTGAAGAAGAAAGAACGCCACACAGGCGAACATGCACGAGTCTCGCTCGTCAACGTCTTCTTCTACTGCATACCAGAACGCGCGCTTCTCACGAACTAGAGGTGGCTACTACAAACAAACGAACAAACGGAGGATGGACAGACCCACGGCATAAGGAGCTTCACCCCTAAAAGAAATCATACAGTACAGCCCCGTGCCCCATGAAATTCCTTATCAATACGTGATATATGTATAAAGCGAGAGTTCCATACAACCGGGCATGACCAACTTTATGAAACATTGCGGCTGCGTCCCGTGCTACGGAGGCCTTTCAAATGCGGAGCAGGATTTACAATTCAGAAAGACATAGCAGGAACAATGATGGCTTCTATAGAATCAATTAAAGCGTAGCATGCGTCGTTATGGAAGCTAAGTCGATATATAAAGTAACAGTAGTACAGGCATTATAGGCGTTGTACTACTTTTACGAGACGTTGTGGGCTCAACAAGACAAGAGTGACTTGCGAAAGAAGGCAAAAGGTCGGGCACTGCGTCGTTGAGGTTTTGCGCCACTAATTGGTACAGGAAACATTTGAGTACTTTAACGAGTATCTATAGACTACATAGCTACCTTGCTTAGCCACATGAAAAGCGAAAAAATAACGATCAAGACATTGGCCAGGCAATGCCGTTCACAGTATGCTTAGAAAACGTATTCAAATCACTAGACCGAAACGGACTAAGAGATTATCTCGGCACGTTACGGTTTGAAGATCGCATTCTGCTCCTCAACAATTGAAGGAAGTCATTTATAATCCCAACAGGGAAAGTGTTGAGGTAGTGTTGAAGATCAATACGGACAATACAAAAGCAATGATGAATAGCCAGTAGAAAGAGCGAAAATTAACGATTCGCAACCAGCCTTTAAATCTGTGCACGCATGTTCGTTCAGGTCACTCGGTAACAGGGGACTCGACTCACGAAAGGTTACCGCCACAATGGTTCATTGGTTACGGTGCTGAGCTGAACGGAGCGAGCGACGGAACGGAAATGGCATGCGTAACATCAAGAGAAAGAAAGACGGCTGTTTTGATCAGAGAGCGAACAGGGATAACCGATATCCCAGTTGAAACTAAGAGGAGAAAAAATGGAGATGAAAGAGACAGCTTCTTTAGTGAGTACTGCAGAAGTCCACTCCAGATGCCACTCCAGATGGGTATGAAGAAGAATCAAGAGATATACATAGACACAGAACATTAATTAGGTGACGCAATAGAATTGGGAAGACATTAAAATAAAGTGAGGAGCCATTCCACTCTGTGAAGATGGGTGACCAGCAAAGCTGTTTACCGCGCGACGCAGAGGTTACGCAGAATTTTCAACAAAGTTAGGAACTAATTTATTTTCTGTATTGTTGGCGTGTTCTTTCTAGCGTTCGTCAGCTTCTTGAGAGGCCCCTTAAAACCGGAACGCACGTATGGCATAACATTTTCGCAAAGCCGGAATTTTTCTTATGTGTGCAGCCATCAGCACGCTTAACACGAACGCTCCGCAGCGTGGCCTGAAACAATTTGATTGACGCCAGCGCCGCGTACCTTTGGGTTCTGTTGCCGAGATGTTACCAATACATGCCGACGTACTATCCAAGTATACTGACGTATTATCTCGGCAACAGCGCCCAGCACTTCGCGGCTGGCATCAGTCAAACCAGTCCAGGCCACGCTGCGGAGCGTTCGTGTTAAGCGTGCTGACGGCTGTACACTCCTCCATGTCGGCTTGAGATCTTGTCCTGCAGAGGGATTTAATACCCCTACCACGAAAGTCAGCGAAACCTTCATAGAGAATGTTTTTACATTTGTCTTGTAGTCGGGGTACAACGCATTCATACGGTTGACATATATTCACATTCCGGAAGCATGGGCGTGTGGCCCAGTGGTTAAGACACTCTCCTTCGAAGTGTGGGGCCCGTGTTCAAATCCAGCCCCGCCAGAAAATTTCATTTTGTTTGCATTTATTTCTGAGAGTCTCCTGTCGGCGGACACGAACAAATCCCACCAACGAGTCATATATAGCCTCGTTGTACAATGTAATCGTATCGGGCAACAACAGGGGCGATTGGAGCCCGTTGGGAAGAGCCTTCCGCCCTGGAGCCGGCGTAAAGTAGGCTGACGGTGATGATTTCTTTACGGCTTAGAAATAAAGCTAGCTCTTTTTAGATGCGAAGTATCTTAAGGCGGAGCTCAATCCGGTGGTGGTGGTGGTGGTGGTGGTGGTGTGCGTTCTGACCACCCTTACTGCGCATGCGCATACCCTCTCCACACACCTCCTCTCCACTTCCCCTCTCCCCTTCCCCTCTCCACTTTCCCTCTCCCCTTCCCCTCTCCACTTTCCCTCTCCCCTTCTCCCCTCCCCCTTTCCACTCTTCCTCTGAAACGCGGGCTAGACATGCCGAAATTCTCCCCTGCTCAACGCCGCGATGAGCTCGAGCGCATGCGCGTCCCCTCCCCTTCTCTCTCCTCTCCTACGCTGCCCCCCTCTCGCCCGCCTGTAGGCCGCGTTCCCCGCTCGCCCTGTGAGAATTAACGGCCAGGCTAGATGGAAGATACGACGCGCGTAGCGTTCCTCTTCGCGTTCCACGACGCGAGGTCGGTAGCATGCCCAACGAACGCCAACGGAACGCGATCGTGCAAGTGCTCCGGCTTCGCATCGCCTCATGGTCCCCTTTAGCGGGAGATGGTGTAATTTTTCTAACAACGTAGGCTTTGCCAGCCACTTATCTTTTGATCTGTTAGTGCGTTGCGAAAAACGTTACGGGGATCACGCTTGACCGAAGCTCTTGCTGGACAAGAAGCTCGACTCACTACATAAGGCTAGACCACTTTCCAGGAATGCCCCATCCTCTCTAACGCCTGATATAATGTCAGGGAAAACTGATATAATGTCAGGAAAAAGAATGAATGACAGCTTGCAAAGAGTGGAGCGTTTCTCTCTCTCTCTCTCTCTCTTTTTCAGGAGCGTGCGTCACTTCTAGTGGGATAAGCTTGGTAAAGAAGCATGCCTTTGAACTGCAGTCGTTAAAAGCTATAAAAGGACGCCATTAAGGCTTCTGCAGACGTAAAGGACTGTCGTACGTGCTTTCTGAACTAAAGCGAGTGTTTCTGCAACCTTTTACAACATCTATGCTCGAGGCGCCCCGTAACAAGGATCTTCATTCCGAGAAGATATGGACGTCGCTCTCACGTTTCTAGGAAAGTTGATGACATGCTTAGTGAGAAAATGAAGCGGTCTCACTTAAATTCGATAATTATTGTATGGCTTTGCATACACCCATTTCCTCAGAAAAGGAACACAGACAGACAGACAGACAGACAGACAGACAGACAGACAGACAGACAGACAGACAGACAGACAGACAGACAGACAGACAGACAGACACATGCTTAGTGGTGAAAAAATGAAACTGTCACACACACACACACACACACTTACGTCCGTGTTAAGAAGCAGTATGCGAATGACCATCGTGCAGTCGTAGGTGCAATTATGAGACGTGCAGTGCGAGTGAGGAAAACCGGAGGCCGTGCAGAGAATAAAAAGAAAGTGATGTGGCGGATTCTGGCATTCATTAAACGCACGTGTCGGTTGGAACGTAATACTAGGAACATGAAAGAAAATGATTAAGAATAGAAGTGGTTAGCCAGTGTAAATAATGGTTGTGTATCGTGTGCTACGCAAATCAGTAAAAGAAATAAAAAGGGCTCCAGGAGAAAAGAGAAAAGCAAAACTGAGAAAAAGGGTGCGCTCCCTAACGCGATGCAAAGCGGGTAACTTAAAGTTCGCCGCACACTATATCTGTCCTGAAGTTGAGAAACGCGTTTAGAGCGTTCTGCGGTGAACATTGCGTTGATAAATGTCTGAGGGTTCTCTCCTCCGTCAGGGAAATTCGTCCAGTTTGCCAAGCGCTGTCGAGAGCGCTTTGTTAACAACCCCGTAATGAAAGAAGTCCCAACGGATATGACTAATCACCCTTTTCAATGCGGAACTGAGGAATGAATCAGCATTGTTTAGTATCTGTTCTGTTATGTTTCTTGAGCTCGCGGAAACTCCGAGAGAAATCGCAGTGACAGACGCGGATGAAAGCTTTAGATTCATATGTTGCTAAATTCAACATTCACGAGTAAGGGAAACATCGTTGCTTCGTCGGTTCCCGACAGTCGTGTTTGGTACACAATAGACACCTCGATGGCCAATAAACCGGTTTCATCTGCACCCTCATTGAATGCCGCCATGCGGCTCGGTATCGACTAACTAATTATGTTGGCTTTCTCGAGTGCGCGGTGGTGAAGAGTAGATTGATGACTGCGACCCGAACATGGAGGAAGTTTTTTCGTGTCTAGAGAGAGGATAACTCGCCTTGACAACCGCTGCCACACAGCAGCTGTGGGGCTAGGTAGTCGCAGGGAATGAGGATAGAGGTAGAGCCGTAGCATAGATTCATAAAACCTATATGTGTCGTGGGCAGACTACAACCTGCGGTCAGGTTGGCTTTCCTCTCATTCTGTTTTCATTGAGTTTTATTAAGATTCCGGAGGCCTTTTAGCTAGTTATAAATTATTAGGCATGTCCGTGACGTTCTTTACCTCTACACATTGTCTGTTGGCTTTCTGAAAATCGATCTTCTCAGTAAGCTGCACATCGAACACCGTCGTCACCAATGGTGCATTGTTTTCAGGTGCGTTTAAATACTCAGATACCTGAGTCTTCCAATGTGTTTACTTAACTAAGTATCAAACGTCACTTGTGCACACTTTAATTTGCTTTTTCGCAGGAGCTTTTCTTGAAGGGTGTTTCTTGCGCGCATGAAGGAGCAGCCCGTGAATTCAGTTTTTGTTTTCATGAAATACATCTTTAGCTAAGAAGAAAGCCTGGTAAACTACGAAAAAGCGGCGTATTATAGATAATCTCTTCGCAGCCCAGGTTGCAGCACTCTCCAGACGAGTTTCATTGGAAATGATGGGTGGTTTTTGAACTTCAGCTGACGTAATTGATGCAGGAAAAGGACGAGAAACATTTTAGAAACGCTAATTTGCTTAACATTTTCGGCTGGTGGACACACACACACACACACACACACACACACACACAGTGCCTCGGTCTATTTAGCCGGACTAGGGAGCTTTAGCTTCTATGAGGAAGTCCGCAGTTGATAGTTCTTAAGTACCCTTGTATATTGCAAAACACACATTTTTCGCAGTATTGCCTAACTATAGCCATTTTAACATGGTTGTCACTTTTTACGTCGGTATGCACTATCAGAACGTATTCCCAGGCGACCTGTGGAATCCGCTCACTCCCAAGGGAAGTGGATAAAAATATATGACACATATAATGCTTTCCTGCCCATTTTCTTCGGGACGCAGCAACGCTCCGGTGTGCTCAAGTTCGTCAGCCTTACATCTTGCCAAAATGTAGAGCCGCGCGCTTTTTTGCGCCTAGTACCGTAAAATCGAAAGCTCTTGAGACGGTCGTGGCCTTGCATTTGCTTCGGGCTTTCTGAAACTCTGAGCTGGCCTTCTACAAAAAAAAAGAAAAAAAAAAGCGCTATCGACGAGGCCCCTTTATAGTCATGTGTATCGCCCGGATGAGGAAGTCGTCAGAGAGACGTAGTGACGTACACAGTCGGCGAAATACAACATTTTGAAGTGATATACGCGTAACTACAAATTGTATCAAATAGGGGAGAATTTTAGCGAAAAACGCAAAGCAAGTCAGGTGGCATCAGACTGTTCGTGCCGCTCGTTAAATTAGCGCTTTTTTTCAAACAAAAATACAAAATAAGCTTCAGCAGGGATTGAAGAGTATGAAAACATGTTCGCATCTTCCTTTATATTTCTGGCTGTTTGCATGATACTTTGGTAACGCCTTAAGTTCTTTTGCTTTTCCGGATTGAGAAACTGGCTGCGTTTCTGAAGTAATTGTCGTAGGGCCGACTCTCCACCGAGAACCCTCATAAATAATGGAAATTTAAGGAATATTTTAGAGCAGCGCTACGTTTTCCTTGCTTTAAACTGCGCAAAGTATTACTGCGTCTGTTATATGTCCCATTCCTTTCTTTTCGCTTCGAGCGCGTAGTTTTTTATTCGCTTTTATTACGGATTAAAATCCCTTAAGCAAAGAGCGCTTACCAGGAGCCCAGATACCTTTAATAAGGCCTCACACGATCACTTAAACTTTTTTGGTTCGTTTCTCGTCGAGCTCAGCCCTCCCAACTTCGCTCCGAGAAAGAACGATCTCCTTTCGTATGGAAGTACACCTCGTCTTGTTAGTTTCAAACGACAGAAGCCCTCTTTTCTTACCCATCATATATTCGTGTTTTTGTAATCAGGACACGGAACTGCGCGGTTATTTCTCACACATAACTCGGGTTTCAGACAAATCACTACATGCACGGTGGTTTGGAAGGGCATGAAAATATTTTATTTTTTTTTTAAGCTTTCATAAATACTTTTCGAATTACTGAATTCTTTAAATATATGTTATGAAAAAATCCGTAAACAGGGGGTGGGTGCTCGAGCCGACGTTTCGACAAGTGGACTTGTCTTCTTCAAGGCTGGAACTGATTTCCTTAGCTGTAGTGTGTATATGCTTCGTGCGCTCTCCACCACAAGGGAGATGGGGAGGGCAATGTTGCCAGAGTGGGGGTGGGGCAGGGAGAGGCCGCCGTGACGAACTGGGCGAGTCATTAGGAAGGCGAAAAAAAAAAAGGAGCAAAAAGCGGGGGGGGGGGGGTATACGTTTCGCTGACTGATTGTCAGTGGAAGCACGTGGCATTTTACGAATTGTAGGTTCGAAATTCCTAGAAGGGCTTAACTTTCGGAATTTTCTTTTCTTTAACGTAGCTAGAGTACTCTACACTCTAAGAAAAAAAAGAGTATGCGTGACTCTTTTCGGAGAGTTCTGACTTGCCACGTATACGACTCTCTTTAAATAGTCACGGTGACTCTCTTGGTGGGTCAGGGTCGGCTCGCTCTAGAAGAGTCCCCTGACCCTCTAGGAAGAGTGCAAAGACTCTCATCGGGAGGATCACGTTTTCACTCATAGGGAGTCGGACGACTCTTGCCGGTAACGATCCTAGGGGGGTCAAGGGACCCACACCAAAGCATCAAGCGACTCCACAAGTAGTTTAAGCTACTCATTTGATCCTTGCTCTACTTTTGCGCGACTACTGTTGAAAATAGTGGAGTATTCATTTTAAGCAAGTCCAATAATACTTGCCGTTCTGCCCAGCGACTGTAAAAAAAGAATAGTTCAGTTTTAGCATTATTTTAATAAAACTCGTCCAAACAACACATATTTTCCAACAAAGTTATACAGAAAGCTCGAAAAGATGGTCTGTGATTTCCAATTAAGAAGTTTGGGTATTCCTCATTTACATGCTTCTATGAGTATAGCCAACTAAAATGTGTGACTGTGATGTGCACAGTGTCATATGGTGCTAAATGAACAGCAGAAATCGCCATCATGTTTCCATATTTATTCCTTGTGATTAAGAATAAATCAAAAAGTGGTGACGGCTGGAAGCATCAGACTTGTGGCTTGCTAGGTTGTCGCTCCTGTCCAGCGTGAGCACCATGAAAAACGGTATCTGAAAAGCAGAACGTCATATTATGATGAGAAAATGAAATTGCAGTAAAGGTTTGCACAACCTACACAATAAGTGGTTCACACAGACATAATAAAGGCTAACAACAAAACAACAAAGCACATCCTCCGGCGGCCAGGGGCATGCCGTGAGCGGTTATTGACCGCACGTTTTACAAACGTAACCCATCCTTAAATACTCAGATAAACAGATGCGAGTACTAGGGCCCGAACGACACCCAGCGCGTGCGTACGCCGTCTACGTCGAGATCAGGCATGTCAAATGCTAGAATTAGCGCACATAACTCCCACAATCACGTACACTCACTCGATTCTGTTATAACGCCCAACGTCATCGCACTGTATGCAAACCACGAAAACAGCAAACAGAAACGAGGGAAAAGAGTGCACGCCGGCGGCCGCAACAACGCGCGCCGTCGAAAGTCTAGAGCTTTTTCACTTTCACCGGCGAGGCGTGTCCAACTTGAATGACTACCGCGTACTTTCTGGAAGCCACCGTACTATATCTGCACCTCAAACTACCGTCTTTCAGCCAACAAAAACCATTACATATAGTGCGTCTGAGCGTTCTGTACACAGGCTTTTTTTTTTTCACGTTCCCACGCGTGGAAGCACGCCGCACACACAAGGTCGATGGAAATGTTATTATGAAGTAGACTAAAGGGCATCTCAAAACGCCATCTGCACCTTCAGTAGTGCAGACACGGCGTGCGATCAGCAAGAAATGACCTTTGATTATTGTTTGCATCGCTCACTTTATGGGAGCTTGTACAGCAACGCGCATAACGGTGGCAACTCGTTAACTGACAGCTATAGTTGGCCATCCGCAACAGCCCCGCGGACACAGGCTGCTGTTGGAAATGGCTGGCAGATAACTTCCGCAGAGCTGCTGCAGACGCCCAGCTAAAGCTGTATAATTAGTGCCTACGAAAGCAGTACACTCACCGTTAACTGGCGCCCGTTGTCCGTATCCACAGCTCCATGAATATTCCGCCCTCCAAGCGTCACTTCGTGCACGGAGCCGGCGTCAATACCACCGAAGACGCGCAACCAACTCATCCACGCAACGCATTCCAATAGACCAGCAGACTGAGACGACTGAGAGAGGAGAGCGGCGCGCCACCCCGGCGCCAACCCCGTCTGCGTCGCCGAGCAATGCGCTACAACGGCGCCAAAGGGCGAGCGTGCGATATGTATGGCGTATACGGCGGCTCTTCCGTATACCGAAGCCAATCGAAACGCGCTTCAGGAGGGTCCAGTGACTCCTTCCCAAATGCGAACTCTTTTTTTCTGCCTGTACCTTCCAAAAGGGGTCAGATGGACACCCGAGGAGAGTCACGGTTCCATGACCCTCTTTTGACTCTCTTTTTTCTTAGAGTGTAGCTACGTTAAAGAAAAGAAAATTCCGAAAGGTCTTAAAATTAAGGTCAGATGTGCTCTTGGTACCCTACCGCCTAAACTATTAGCGAAATGGAACAGCATTTTAGAAAGCGCGTCTTTGTCATTATTAGACATTTTAAAAGAACATTGCGGAAATCAACTTGCTTTAATAACCAACCAACTTAATAGCGTTAAACTAGCTGAAGAGGCAACTGAAGAACTTGCCCAATTTCTAGAACGCAGAGAAGATAAATTGCTGATCAAGGAAAAGCGCAAAGAAAATCACGCTACGAACTCTGCCCTCAATAATTCGATGAACACGGTAGAAAGCTCCGCAATTCCGGCCCAACACCCAGAACGCCGTAGCGAAGTGGTAGACATATCACAAGTCCAGTCGATGTAGATCTGCTCAAGCGCGGCCTTACATTTTGTTCCACAAACAATGCAGTGAACGAGTACGAGCTCCACAACAATATAACTGAGTTTTCAAGACGTTTGCGCATCAAGGAATTTTTCTTGTTTGATAAGGCAGATACGGAAGACGGAAGCAGTGACTCTGCGTCCGCCAAGCACTTGGACACCAGATACAGAACAATGCCAAGATCAATATATAAAGCTAGTGTCAAGGGAAACTCTGAGCACAGCTAAACGGAGTCGAAAGCCGAAGAACTTAACTTACGCAGAACACGAGGTCTTGAAACAACTTTCAAACAGAAAGGACATTGTTATAAAACTAGTGGACACGGGTGGTAGTATAGTAATCTGGCCTATAGAAAAATATAAAAACGAAGCTATCAGACAACTCAGCAACAACACGAACTATCGAAAATTAGCCTGGGACCCGACTCAAGAATATAGTAAAAGCATACAACATACGATGACGGATTTTCTAGCCAGGGAATTAATCACACACTTTGAGCACCGGTTCCTGATGCCTAAAAACAAGCAAGCAGACCGCTTCTACCTTCTTCCGAAGATTCATAAGGTGTCCATAGATGAACTGCTTATCGCGCAAATCCCGGGCAGGCCTATAGCATCTAACAACAATACACCTACTGAATCGCTATGATATTTCTAAATCGTTATTTATCTAAAATACCATCTAACCTGCCGTCTTTTCTTCAAGATACACCTCATTTCCTTCGAATAATAGATTCTATTAACGAAACACTAACACTCTCGGATCAGGCCATTCTGGTAACATTAGACGTCTGCTCCTTGTATACGAATATACCAATCGCTGAAGGGATTGAAGCGGTCTCAAAATCACTTATAGAAAACAAGCAAAGACACAATGCTGAAGTTTACCTATCGTTACTGAGATCAGTCCTGACGCTAAATTATTTTGAATTTGATTCGTCCTACTACCTGCAAACTTTCTGCACTAGTACGGGACCCCCTTTTGCGCCAACATACGCCAACATTTTTATGGGACAGTTAGAATCAGAGCTGTTGGAATCTTGTCCAGTGAAGCATTCCACCTATCTCCGTTACATAGACGACATATTTATCATATGGTAAGATGGCGTAAGTGCACTAAACGCATTCATTGACCACTGTAACAAGTTTTACTCTAGTATTAAATTTACCATGCACCATTCTTCCAGTGAAATTACCTTCCTAGACACGACGGTTTCTATTGAAGCAGGAAAATTAAAGACGACGCTTTACAGAAAACCGACAGACAGCCGACAGACATACCTAGCTTGGGATGTAATAATAGCGAAAGTTGGGCTAGTTGGTGGTTCATGCCTAGATACACTAGTCATCACCCGCGACACTGCAAACACGGGATATTTGTAGGACAGGCGAGGCGTATAAGAAGGATCTGTAGCGATGACAGTGACTACGTTCACCACTTAAGCAACCTAATGGAAACATTAGTTAAAAGAAATTACCCTCAAGATGCTCTAAACAAGGTCTACAACGAAGCATGTCAACTAGATAGGAAATCATCACCAGCTCAAAGGGCCCCCGTAGCACAGCCCAACCAGCCGCCAGCATTTATAACCAAATACTCAAATGCGCTACCAAACATAAGTAATATCCTCCGTAAGTATTACCCAATACTGGCAACCAACGAGCGCCTTAGAAAAGCGTTCCCCGGAGTACCAAAGTTCGTGCATCGCTGCGATAGGAATTTTAAGGACATGTTAGTGCATACAAAAGTAAACCCTCATTCTACTGCCCACATAACATCTTGTTCTCGTCCAAGGTGTAAGACTTGTAAACACCTTCAAGATGGTGTTATAGTTGAAAACACCAGAAGTGATTACGTCCATCATATAAAATCTAGTTTTACCTGCACTAGTTCAAATGTTATCTACATGACCGAATGTTCATATTGTCAAAAACGGTACATTGGCGAAACGGGACAACCTGTTAATGAAATATTAAACGGGCATCGCACGGACACGGCGAAGTTACCCAAAGCAGTGGCACAGCATTTTAATGTAGCAGGTCACAACTTCGAAGATCTCAAACCTTACATATTTCAGTCAAACTTCCGGCCCCCAAGAGACAGAAAATATACGGAGTCATACCTTATTCACAAGTTCAATACACTCCAGCCAGCAGGTATTAACGTTTTTGAGGGGGCTCTTGAATCTATTCGGTATGGTACATACACAACGAAAACCAATGAGAGTTAAGCCCTTCAAGGAATTTCGAACCTACTATTGTTCAAATGTCACGTGCTTCAACTGACAATCAGTCAGCGAAACGTATACCCTCCCCTCTCCCCCCCCCCCCCGCTTTTTGCTCCTTTTTTGCTTTTTTTTCGCCTTCCTAATGACTCGCCCAGTTCGTCACGGCGGCCTCTCCCTGCCCCATCCCCACTCTGGCAACATTGCCCTCCCCATCTCCCTTGTGGTGGAGAGCGCACGAAGCAAATACACACGATAGCTAAGGAAATCAGTTCCAGCCTTGAAGAAGACAAGTCCACTTGTCGAAACGTCGGCTCGAGCACCCACCCCCTGTTTACGGATTTTTTCATCGCAAGCTTCCATCTTCCACTTCTTGCCGTTTTTTTTTTTTATTATATGTTGTCACTTAAGGAAAGGGCGCTATGCACATTATAGCTGGTAAAATATAATCTGCAATGTGAAGCGTTAAAAACATCTATATGACATAACATGCCAGATCAACTGCGATTGCCGTAAAACGTCACATTATTTGGTGTAAGCACTATGCAGCTTTACGCCATCGATCTGCGCCTTGTAGGCAGTCATGGGCAGTAACTTGTCACTAGTAACGCGTTAGCGGTAACTAGTTAAACTTGTAACTGTAACCAGTTACTTTTTAGTTGGAGGAACTTGTAATTGTAACACTTACTTTTTTCACAGCAACTGTAAAAGGAAATACCGTTACAATTACTTCTGTCCTTATAAAAAATTATCCAACAGCAACACTCGTTAAAGGCTTTTCACTTTTTCGAAGTTTATTCTTTACCATATCATCTCCAGCCCTCAACTTTTCAGAATTGGGCTCCCCTCACAGTCACTAAAAGACGATGATCTTCCCTGCAGAAGACCGAGGTCGGTGGTCGGTCATTAACGCATCATGTAAATCAAGCATGTTGCAACTAAACAGAGTGCTAAGTTCACGTCCGTTTTTTTTTTTTTTCGGCATATATGTCTTCTTTTTCTCACTTGAGCGTCTAGCTCCGTTCTTGGGTGGAGGAGCATTAGGACGCCATGTTAATCGTGTTTGATAGGTGGCTAGAAACCAGCAAAACGTTAAACGGCTAAGAGCCAGAAATACCGTGAACTAGCGAAGAGATTTTTTAAAACTTCTTTGGAACTGGTGGTAAATTTTCACTCCGACTTAACGCAACAATTATTAACAAAATGACAGACGTTTCGCCTCCTATGCAGGTGGCATCCGAAAAAAAAAAAAAGACCGAGGTCGACCACTCTACTAGTCACACGTCCTTGGAAATGTCTAGTGGGGGGCCGGGGTCGTTTTTGCAAGCCGATGCGCCGCAGAGAGTAAACCACGATTCTAGGAGTTTTCTTTTCCCTCACCTTCGTTCACAAACCAGCGTCAGCAGTGTTCAGCAAGCTCCGACTTGCCCCGCCACGGTGGTCTATAGTGGTTGTGGCGCTCGACTGCTGACCCGAAGGTCGCGGGATCGAATCCCGGCCGCGGCGGCTGCATTATCGATGGAGTCGAAAATGTTTGAAGCCCTTGTACTTACTTTTAGATGCACGTTAAAGAACCCCAGGTGGTCGAAATTTCCGGAGCCCTCCGCTACGGCGTCCCTCATAATCATGTCGTGGTTTTGGGACGTTAAACCCCAGATATTATTAACAAGATCGGTCTTAGAACGCGTTGCATGGGTTGCTTTAGCAACATTCCGTTTGTGTTCTTTAGGCCTCGTTGATCCTTTCCTGTCCGTTTCGCCGATGCCCGCGTCGTACTTTTAGATGACACCGCCATGATCGTCCGCAGGTGTGCGGTCTTTGGATTTCGCGAACACATGTCCCAAGGTATATGTAATAACGGGGCTTAAAAACGGCTTGTATGCCCAGCGGGCGCGAAGCTCTCCGAACAGAGTCAGACACACCTTGAACGTACGGAACAGACGCAATGGACGTCGTCTCCACCCGTGATGCCCTGTCCGTTGCTCTTCACATGCGCCGAAACATCTTTGGACACTGCCGTCGTTCCAGCGCATCAACCACGTTTTCCACTTCAAGTATGAGGCGTACAAAATGATTGCTTGTGTTGAGCCCCCTTTTCCGTTTCCTTCGTCCAGGGTGCAGTTTTGAGTATACCCGCATGCCTTCGTACGTTCTTATTAAATAAATTCTATCATTTGATTTGTGATCTATTAGATTTTTTATACAGTAACGGAAAAGTAACGACGTTACTTTTTCACAGTAACTGTAACTGTAACAGGTTACTTTTAGAGACTGTAACTGTAACAGTTACTTTTTTGGCTTAGGTAACTGTAACACTTACTTTTTACTGGTAACGTGCCCATGACTGCTTGTAGGTCCAGCTGCTGAACCGCTCCATCACAGATGAGCGCGTACGACGCACTGCCTTCGCGCCACATTGTTTAGAACCCGTTCAGTCCCGAATTACGATGGAGGACATGACTCAACAACACTTTATCCCAAGCGTTCACAGCAAAGTGAAGGAAAGTCAGTGGAATGAGCGTCGTGCGCCTTCTAATCAGTACTCATAGTTATTGCGTAATTGTACCTCTTGGTTCAGTAAAGAACAACTTAGTCCATCTCCTTTCTTTTTAGTTGAAAAGAATTGACTGACCCGTTCAAGGTACAAGAACAAATTAGATATTGGCTGCAAGCGTAGCGAGAACCAAGTACATTGGGATGCGTTCGCCATTGCTAACAGAAGGCCAACACGTCGAAAATGTTCTAGATGTCTTTACCAAAGTGTTTTTTTTTATTTGTGAGGAGGTCTTCTACCACACAGCCACGTTACTTCTTGGCTTTGTGAGATTTGCTGTAAGGCATATAGATAAAACTTTATGGATTTTATGGTCTATGGAGTTATGGTCTATGGGTTTATGGAGTTTATGGATTTTATGGTCTTTTATGGATTCACCTAAGACGACTCGAAGGCGAGAGCCATTTTCTTCTTTTTCTTCTCAGTCGATTGTGTTGATCCTGCCCCGCTACCCTCCGAAAGCGTTGTGCACCTAACGTGGTTTTGCACTGCCTCCGTGATCCGCCCACCTTTGACCAAACGTCGACGCCATGTGATGACTTCATCATGTGACGTCACGTTATGTGACGTCATGATAACGTCACAGATTGTGGCCATCTGTGACTTCTTGCGTTTGATGAGGTCACTTCTTGCGTTTGATGAGGCATCTAAGGTTTTCGCCTTAATAAATTCGAGTGAAACTAAGGCCTCTAGCTGGGCTTCTTACCAGAACTGCTGCATAGATTCTGAAAACTTGTCCGTCACCCAACGATCACAATTTGCAGGTTGTTCTGACTTCGGTCCAACCAGGGCCGTACCCAGGAATTTTTTTCGGGGGGGGTTTGCGTGTAGAACGGCTGCCATTTTTTAAGATTTATACTGGCTTATTTTCGTGAATAAAACAAGTACATCGCTTACTTGTAATAATTCGATGGTACTTTTCAATTATTTGTACCCAAATAAAGAAATTGGTATGTCAACCTCAAATTCTGGTTAAAGCAAGAAATAAGTTTGGACAATAGCACCACCAAAGCCGGGGACACCGCGACCAACGGCTCCTGATGAAGTAACACAATGTAACCGCGGTTCAAAAACGGTATGTATGTGTTACAAGCTGCCACTGTAGCGTCGCCAGCGCGAAGTCGGCGACGGGAATGGCAGCAGGTTAGGTCGTTCCGTACGTAAGCAGAGACAGTGAAGAGATCAGAGACGTGTGAGGGGAGGCGAACCAGAATGTGTAGGTGCCATGCCACTCACCTTCCTTGGGCGCCCAGTGGTAAAGGCGTCACTTTGCCCAGCGTTGACTGTAGAACAAAGGTCACTAGTAGTTGCACTGCGGCCACCATCATTTCCCGGCGGCGCATGGGTGTCCTGCTTGTGTTCGTTCTCAGGTGATTCATATAAACCGGTGCATTCTCCTGAGTCGCTACAGAAGTTCGGACGCGCTTGGCTTTCCACCAGTGCTGAGGAGGGCGAAGTTTTATCCTTCGAAGGAGGCGGTTCTTCTCCGTCCGCTTCATCGGTTCGAACTTTCTTGAAGTAAGACGCAAGACTCCTTTGCTTCGTTGTTGCAGAGTGTCTTTTCATTTTGCTGCCGCAATCCTGTGCACGCACACAGAAGTGGCCAGTGGCTCCAAAAAGACGTTTGCGACTGCTTCGACTGCCTGGCGTGAACGGCGGGCGATGTTTTCTTCCTCTCTTATCCACTTTACAGTGGCTAGAATGTAGAAGTGTGATGAACGCGCCGGCTCCCGCGTGGCGCATGTGTTTTCTGAACGCCGCTACAGCTGGTGTGCATGCAGGCCCATTATTGTACTCCAGCTGCAGCAAACTGGATTAACGCTACTTAAAGACCTTTTCACAGAAGACTCCATGGGCACTGCATACTCCCCTTAATATACGTGAACCCCCAAGAATGCACTGCCGAGACATTTGCACTCCCGTGGTACAGTCCAGAAAGGAGGTGTTGCTCCGTTCCTGTGAAAAAGTCACCTTTTCACAGACGGCTCCCTGGGCGCCTGCATAATTCTCTCTGGGCTGCGCTAATTAAATAGCCGTGACCCCCCAAAAATGCACTTTGTAGGCTGTGACGTCAGCCTCTGTACTCCCGCGCGCAGCCCAGCTTGGCGGCGTTTTCTCTCCTGTGAAAGTTGACCGCTGGTGCCGGATTGTGTGCCAGCTGTATCCTCGCTTTGTGCGCTTTGTAGGGAGGCGCATATACCTTCTGTGTACAGAAGAGGTAGATTTCCTTGCGTGTGGTTAAGGTTGTTCGAAGTTGCTCGGATATGCCAGTCTTTCAGTAGATGTCATCTTCGATGATTCGTTTCGGTGGCGAGGACTACAGTTTGAGAAAAGTTTACCCTGCAGCCTGCGTCCTCGGAATGCGCCGCTGAGTTTTTCCGCTTAGGGGTTTCGTTCCCTGGCAAATTTGCGCACGTCGTGTTGGTGTTGCCGTTGCTGTCGAACTGTTTACGTTCACAGAAGGAGACGCGCTTTTCATAGGAACCCAAAGCCGACACGTGCGGTCCGCACAGACGGATAACTTCTCCAGCGGCAATGCACAAGGAAAGCATCTGGAATCAATAAAGGAGCTGCTACGGGGTGAAAGACGAAGGAACGCGAGGGCGAAGTGCAAAGCTGTACAAATAGGGCAGGTGCGAGGGAGGGAGCGCTGAGGTGTTCTGGTAAAAGGGTAGGTTTGAAGAAAGGAAGAAGAGGGAAGCAATGCCAGGAAAGTTGCAGTGTAACTTTGGCAGCTGGTGGTCGCTGTGAAGGCGTGTAAATATTTTAGTATCACCCGAAAACTTAAAGCATCAAAAAAATTTCGGGGGGGGGGGGGGTCAGAACCCCCTCAACCCCCCCCTAGTTACGGGCCTGGGTCCAACCCATCTAAAAATGTTTAGTATAGGATCGGCTTTGTTCCAGGGCACATTCAACGCATTCTGCTGTAGCAACACGCGGCGCGTTCAACTCAAAATGGAGCCATATTGAGTATTCAGGGGTTACATTTGCCCACAACGCAATTGCAGAGGCCTTTTGTTTGCCACCACTGGATATAAAACCAAAGAAAACACGTGCGCATGTGCGCACAGAAAGACACTGCCATAGCTTTGGTCACAGGGCAGCACGACGCATGCAAGGGAATGTTGTATATATACTGTATACGGGGTGTCTCCGAAAAGTAATCTCAGTGAGTCGATTAGAAAAGGTGTACAACACCATTAAAGGTTTCAAAATAGGCTCCTCCTGCGACAATACATCGCTTCCAGCGAGATTTCCAGGCATCGAAGGCGTCACGGTAGGTCTCCTCCGGAACGTCCTTTAAAGCCTTGGAGCAAGCCTCTTTGACTTTGTCAACTGTACCGAAATGATGTCCTTTCACGGTAGATTTCAAGCGCGGAAACAAAAGGAATTCTGGAAGAGCCATGTCAGAACTGTAGGGCAGCTGGGGAACCCTTGGTACTTTTGCATGGACAAGGAAGCGGGTCAAGACGAAGGCGGCGTGGACTGGCGCGTTGGCATCGGTGATGGTTGTTGACGGCTGTCCAGCGCGGGCTTCATCGCTGACCTCTACGACCTTCTAAACAGGCCTTATGCTGCCGCTGCACTTGACGTTGCGACTAATAATTATCAATGAATGTCTCTATCATAGGAAAAGTTTCCACTTCAGACTCGCCGAGTTTCGCGCAAAACATGATGGCAATCCTTTGTTCCAACGAGCGCTGCGTTGTCGCTTGCACGGGAAATTAAAACAAGTTTCGCGGAAAAGGCCTCTCCTTATTCTCCAGATCGTAGCATACGACAGTGCGACCGCACGTGCTTAAGTTAACTTCCCCCCTCCACCAATATCAAGTGGTCCTAGCCTGTTGTAAGGTATAGACGCTTTACAATTTGATCACTGACATTACTTTTCGGACAAACCCTGTACTACATGACGCCGAGAGTTCATGAATGACAAGAGGAGGCGCGTTATATTACACAAGAAACAACAAAAAAGATTACCTGTCACTCTTTTTGGTGAACCTTGACATACCGCGTGTATGTGGCATGTCAAGACTCACCAAAAAGAGTCACAGGTAATTTTTTTACAGTGTATATTAACCCTTTACTGCACAATTTTTTGTTTCGTCATAATATTATCCACGGAGTTGCACGGAAGCATACCAATAGTTGCACTACCATCGAAATTTCGTAGATTTTTACAATTTGTATTAGCAGAAAAAAGGCACGTTGAGTATTCGCAACAACGAGTAAGTACAGAACAATTGTTGAAGGGGAAAGATACTCAGTGCGTTTCGAACTCATTTGCACATGTCTATGAGTGGGTGCACTCATGTTGTGTGGTTCAAAAGAAAGCAATTGCTTGTTGGACAAAGCTCGTCTCCACACTTCTAGCAGTAGTACATCATGCAGGTTCCCGTGCAGCCAGGAAACTTGCAGCGCCTTTCCACATCAGACTGAATATATGAAGGAGGAGACAGACCGTAACAAAGCGAATAAAATTTGTGGCAGAATAGAGGTTAACACAGCTTTAGACTTAACAGGAAGCTTGTGTAATTTCAGAGTAGGCAGAACTTTTCTTACACGTTCCGGACTCGGTCGAGGAGCGAAGAGGAAGAGGATCACGAGGGCATGAGAGGCGGAGACGCTCGGAATTAACTATCGCATTTAGTTGCGGAAATGCAACAACACGTATAGGCGGCTTCAAAGGGGCTTTCCTTTTGTTTTCATTGCCATTTATTGGAATGTTGCGTAAATGCAACAATGTGCAGTAAAGGGTGGCGCTTCAGATTTCTTTTTATAAAACATCGAATCCTTCAGAATTATTATATTTCCCGACGCTCGCATTGAATTCATTATCTGAATTCTTAAAATTGGACGCATCTAGAACGTTACTAGCGCTTTCTGTGAATCTAACCTCACCCACACACATTAAAACACGGACGAGAAGGCATCCCATCAGATTAAACAGTGCGTGTATATAGTCTAATTCACGTCTAAGCCCCGTCCGTAAGCGAATATACTGCACTTCAACCCACGGGCCAGCGCTATCTCCATTGGCAGATATAGGCGTCACGAATGCGACAGGAGCCTTAGGTGGGGGAGGTTCCTTAGAATAAGAGTACGCTGCTTTGCTCCACGAAACATGACTCAAGGGAGCGTGGGAGCTGGCAGACGATGTGGTCGCAAGATTATCGAATCTCTCCACACGTGCGCCACGCGGCCAGAGGCCGCACAACTCCCGACGAGTGGCGCGTACGCCCTAATTCTTTAATGAGCGTTCGCTTAAATCTCCGAGCAGCGTCGGTAAGACAAATTAACTGCGCGCTTTCCTTTCCACGCATGCTCGCGTATTTTTGTGTGCAAGCCTATTAGCGATCGTGCGTGCGTGAGCGTGTACTCACTCACTCACTCACTCACTCACTCACTCACTCACTCACTCACTCACTCACTCACTCACTCACTCACTCACTCACTCACTCACTCACTCACTCACTCACTCACTCACTCACTCACTCACTCACTCACTCACTCACTCACTCACTCACTCACTCACTCACTCACTCAATGCCAACTATTAAGTCTACTGAGTGAATTTTACAGCTTTACTCTGGAAAGAAGAAACTAAGACGGGCAAAGTGTGCAGCACTGCAGCTTAAACAGCTTAAGGGCTAACTGCCGCCCGGATACTTTATTGACTAAAACACATGTCTCTTTTACAAACAGCGAATGAAACCAGGAAGAGCGCTTCTACTATCGCTTTCAACTGCACCTAGATGCTATATATTTTGCTCATTGAGCCAATGATTCTCCAAAGAATTAATTTGAATACGAAACTTGTTAAAGTGTCATTTGGGAACTAACTTACGAACTTAGTAAGGCGATTCGGAAGTCGAATTCCGCGAAGCGTCTCTTTTGTTGACCCGTGCCCGCTGGCTTAATCTCGGTTTCGTTACTCTCGTTCAGATTACTTTCATTATGTGTACGCTTAGTGTATTCCACCCCCCTTCCTCCCCACGGGGTACTAAGCTTTCCATCTCTAGGGGATTCAAAAAGCGCGAAAGCCTCGCTAAGCTTATCGCATGAATCATCAAGATCCTTTTTGGCATTGTTAAGCGAAATCTGTCTACGCAGCTTCAGGCGTGCGGAATTCTTTAGGGCAACGAAAAGAGCAAGGAAGGAAGAAATGCCAAACGAGAACAGAGAGTGCTAAGCGCCTCTGAAAAGCAAAACTAGAACTCTTCGAACAAAAGAAATACAAAAAAAAAAAACAGGAGCCACCAAAGACGCGCGAAACCGCTTCCCACGCGCATCCTTCGGCAGCGCCTTTCTCAAACCCCTTAGAGGCGCATTCGCGTTTGCTCAGCAAAGACAAAAAGCAAACAGAGCTCGCTGACTGCAGCGCTCAACGAGTGCCCTGTTTCGCCTCTTCTTTTATCAAGTCAAATGGTCGGTAGCAATTCGGACGTCCAGCTTGACTCATCGCGATCTGGAACAGAGTGCTATTCATTACAGCGTTCTTCGTGGGCGGCCACTCGGCAGTCTGATCTCGAATTTCGCGATAAGCTCACGTCTCACCAATGCTTTCTTCTCGATTATTCATTTCTCTTTCTTTTTTCTTCCTATCGGTCGCTTTCTTGTGCGCCACCGCCATTCTCTCTGCGTGCGCCCTAACGTTCCCAACAACTTTATGCATTACATGTATGCAAATCTAGATAAGCGGTGCAGTTTGTGTTGGTAGCTGTGAAGTACGATTTCAACTGCGTAATAAAAATGGGAACGTATTTCCTAGCGATCTACTTCAGTTTTTATTCGGCTCCACGCGGTTACTCAGCAGGTATGCAGGGTGCTAGAGACGGAAGGATTTTCAAGGAAGTAGCTCTAAAAAACGGCTAAATTGACGATCGCGTAAAAGTTACAACGCGTCAGTGTTCGCCGTTGCTGAGATGAAGAGTGGCGTATGCCCACCAGCCTAAAGGAAGACAAGAAGTACGACTGTTCATAACAGAGGTCACTTGCTACACTGATGTCCTGTCACTTTTACTATCTTTGTGCTGTCGCCAAATCAGTCATTGAGTAGCTTAGTGGAGCGGAAACTTGGGCTAGTTGGTTTTTCAAGCCAGAAGGCGGCCTCAACAAAATCATGCGAGCCTACGGGATCTGTACGATGGACTAGCGCCGTCAACAGGGCGAGCCACGCGAACGCCGCAATGGCGAAGCGAACGCGCAACTCGTGGGCCTCGAGCTACGCTTGACAGGTCACATATTTTCTAAAATTCTAACACGCAAATATGTCAGTGGAGCCGTGGTGGACCCACGCATGAAAGACTTTAGTGCTAAAAAGCAAAAAAGATAAGTCTTGTGATTTCAATTCTTGTTTATAACCAGATTAGTAGAGTTGTGTGATCTGTTACCCAACAAAGTAATGTATGCAATTTAAGATCTTAAAGTGATTTGTTGATATACCCGTACCAGCCGCGGAGGTCGCATTTCCATGGAGCGAAATGCTAGAGGCCCGTGTGCTTAGATTTAGGTGCACGTTAAAGAACCCCAGGCGGTCGAAATTTCCGGAGCCCTCCATAATCATATCGTGGTTTTGAGACGTTAAACCCCAACAATTATTACAGACACATACAGAAAATCACAAGGGAAACATAGGAGAACCGCAGTTCCGCTGTTTCTGGGTATTTCGCACTGGGTGGAACTGGGGTAACTTTTTCTTTAATTAGTGCTCGTTCATTTAGACACCTTGCGAGCGCGCCGCTGTAGCGCTTGCTTGCTACGTAAGTTTCTTTACTTTAGCGCCACAGATTTGAAACGCAGGAAAACGTAAATAGCAATGATTTAGCGGGCTAGAAATTTTTAAGCACGATGTTTTCGAATGCGATGCAGAATGTGGTGTCGAAAGCCCTGCAATTATCCATGGGGTGAATTTAATTAGGCAAATAATTTTTCACAATTAACTAAGCGTTCACAACAACACAAGCGTTGGCAACAACAACAGAAACTTACCAGTGTGTGCGAGGCGACTACTAACAAAACGCTTTTGGTAGCGTCTACGTATCTCGCGGCACGTTTTCTTTTTTTTAATTAACTCGGTCCGAGTTCTCTTGCACACATTGTGCAATTTCTGTGAGCCCGCTGTTCGTTGCCTGTATACAGGTCACACGAAGCAAGAGTACTTTCGCTGTGGTGCTCTTAATTATAACAAACCAAAAGCAATCTGCGCACACTGCCAGAAGCTTCCTAGTAGCTCACTCTACAAAGGTCCCCTCCCGACTTTGAAAGATCTCTCTGCATTTTAACTGTAAGTTACCATGTGTAATGGTGGTAATGTTCGTTTTTACTTTAGAAGTTTACGAAAAATTCCAAAAACGGACGTTTATCAAATGTTGTGAGATTAAGACTGTATAGCCGGCAGAAGAACCCGGGGTAGTTTTGGCTAATTATTGCCACGAGAGTCATTCGTTGCTTTTAGGGGGCGCATTAGAGGAGAGAGAGAGAATACAACTTTATTGTCGTCAGACATTACGGAGGTAGGTGATCCGCCAGGCTGAGCCTGGTGGCCACCTCCTCTGCCCTCTGTATGGCCTGGACCTGAACTTCCACCGCATTAGAGGAAAACAAGGTTATACACGATGTCCGCTAATGAGATGCGACCTTTCAATCGCCGAATAGCGCTTCCCCAAGCACCTGGTTTAGGCGTGGTAGCCTCATCATTTTGCCGCGTCCATTTAGAAGAACCTTCCGCAAAAGACCGTCCAAAAGACTCTGCTACTTTCCATCAAAGCCTCGTTAATAATTTCCTCCTTATTAACGCACGAACGCTCGTTAGCACGTGCCAGGAAACGACGCAGTCGGGTAACTTGGACGTACGGGGCACATGAGAGAAATCGAGGTCTTTCCATTCTCAGCATCTCCGATACTGGAACCGCCGGCTTCACTACCGCGGCCGATTGACATCACTAATTTTTTCCGCTTACGATGGTACTGCTTACACCTTATCACAACTGATGCCAACATCTCTTCTACGCAGGAGCTGAGAAAGATACATATGTACGTGTTTTTCCGCAAATAAAGCAGTTGTAAGTGGCACTGTCCTGTGTCCTTTCCCGTGATTGTGTTCTCTAGCGCCTTAAAGCAAATATGAAGGCACACGAACTCGCCCAACAAAAGGTTGCCTTAAAAGGACACTGAAGAGCAAGTCGATTTTTCTCATATTAGTGAAGTACTCTTTCACGATACCATAAACACCACGCTTGCTGCGAGAAGACTGTTAGTAAGCGAGAAAACGCGCAAAAACAAAATGTGGGTGGCGACGCCACCTTGAAGTTTCCGCACCATTCGCCGTGACGTCACATGGTTTGACGGCGCCTACTAGGGATACGTAGTTCCTGATCGGTAAAAATGAAGTACATAGTCCTCTGAGGGGGCCATAGACTTAACATACCAAGTTTGGAGTAATTTTGTTGAGCCAATGGCGCCAAAATATGACAAATACACTTTGAAATCTCTGACGTCACGCGGGGAGATTTCGGCGCGCAATTTAAAAATGTAACTTTGAACTTTTGTCCTGTATTAATAAACCTATGATGGCAAAATTAACGACGTTAGAGTTCTGAGTGTACAATTTATGAATCTAAACTGATTCATTGTTTCTCTTTAGTGTCCTTTATTACGATGGTGCGTGCCTGAGAAGTAGGGCGCGAAATGTCAGAAGATTCGCTACAACAGCGTGAGATCACGCCTGCGGGCGAAATTTCTGAAAATAATCTGATTTTTTATTGCGATAGTAATTATATGCACACTCTAAACGTGTTTTTGTCGTCGCTGTCGCCGTCATGTTCTATATAAAGTCCACATCGGTAACATCGCCCCGTGCATCGTATGCTATACCCGCAGGAAGAAGTGCGCGAGCACTGGCGACGAACGCGGCTGAAGGAGCGATAAAAGGAGCCTTCGATCTCCGTCGCACGGAGGGCGCATGCAATAACATCACCCCGCGTGTGAGACCTGCCGTCGATTGCTCCTCAAGCAGAGGGAAATTGCCCCCCTCCCTTCCCCCCCCCCCGGTCTTTCGTCGGGCGAAGGACCATGAAGGGACGCCGGGGGATGGATGTGGGGGGGTGGGGGCTGCGTCGCTCGAGCAGCAACTGCGAACTTTGATCATAAGGGCGCTGCTGCGAGCGCTGGCACGCGCGCTACCTCGGCAGACATCAGCAAACGGCTCGCATACCCGTGTACGCACTGTGCTCTCACCGCTTATTTCGCGTTGAGATGACAGACGGCACGAAAACCGCTTCGCTCCCTGGAGTGTCCGTATTTCTCTTACACCGGCATTTTGTAGAGTTAAGCGAGATCGGCTCCCAAAGAGTTAGCTGCTAGCCTTACTTCATATAACACTACAATTTGTTGCTATCGCATTCATTGCTTCGCCCTTGCAGCAAAACAGATTTTTTTTTTCACTGAAGTCTTCAAACTAGTTATGCCTTCATCAAAAAAGGCTTAATTACGCTTTAACATTTACAAATAAAACTGACCACTTGCCTTCTGGCATAGAATAGCTTCTTGTTTTATTTATTTATTTTAAAGCGCCTTACAAACCAAATTTACAAAACCCAAACTCGCATCCCTTCCTGGAAACATAGCCGCCTATCAGACGGCGCTCGAGCGTCTGTTACAAGAACGGCGCCTACAGCGCTGTCTCGCTATATTTCAAAAGCAGGCCGTACGCCTTTTCATAGCGACCTTGTAACGCGGTGTGTGGAACCATCGCGATCAAACGGCTGCCTTACGCAATGTAATTCTGTCTATCGTCCCGCTCGTAACATTTGCGCTGGCCGATGAATGGCAGCATTTACAGACGAGGCCGCAGAAATCTGTTGGCGCCACTTTTGCCAATATCTATCTGCGGTGGCCGCGCAGCGCCATAAACAGCATCGTATAAGCGGGCCATTAGGTGCCGCACGGCTCTGGTTTAGCGCGTTCAGTGAGCAAACAGGGCGCCTACTCGATAACGTCACCCTGAGGACGGCGCCCTGTCCTGGGAGCGCGGCAGGCCAGCGTCGTTACGCTGCGGCGTCAAACATGGTCTGCGCGCAAGGATTCACGTGCGCACAAACACTGCTCCCGCCAAGTGCGCGCACGCTAAGAAGCAAGAGTGCGTTTGTGTGATGCCCCCCCTCCCTTCTCCTCGCACCTTAGCGTGCCATCAAATCAGACGTGATTCAGCTTGCAGGGCCAGCGCTGCGATTCCTTTCTATACGCAAGATGGAAGCCGCCATGAAAAATATTTGGCACCACTTGTTATTTATTGCTCGCAGACGGGAAAGTAGGCAGCGTTCGAGACGGCTATAGCATTACACAGTTGAGAACTACTTATATACTCATATATACACGCGAAAGGGTTATACACTCACTAACATAGAGGTAAAATAAATAAATGTGAAGAGAAAAACAGGCAAACTAAAGCAGCAAAACAACTTCGCACGCACTCGCATTAAGTTGCATGTACGACTAGAGAAAAAAATACGCGTGTATTAAGGTAACTGATAATAAAGCCAAGGAAAACACAGCACAAGTTATTTGTAGCTCTAGATTGATCGAAAAAAAAAACATGCCACTGATGGAAGTTGAAACCACAACCTGCTAATTAAAGCCCGTTGCATTACGTTTCATGCACTTTCAGCGTTCAACAGAAGCATGAAAAAGACAGAGACAGAAAATACTAATTAACAGTAAGAAGGCTCGTCTTCAACTGAATTTATTACGCAGAAAGAACAGGTTTTTTTATGAATATTCACACGCCAGAACAGTAATTGTGGCGTATACATGAAGCCACTTATCATAAATGCACGGTAGACAGGTTTTCAAAAAGATGACCTGTTTCTTTCGTCGACAATGCGCAAGAGGCTGCGCTTACACATTTTTCATATTCTTTCTTTATCCAAAAAGCTTCGTGCGCCAGACTGCATTTTTCATCCTTAAGCCTGCCCAGGACGCGCGCGCCGTAGAAAAGTGATGTGCCCTGGCATGGCTCACAACGTCAGCTAAGTGACCTGCTCCCGCTATCGCCCTAACCTGCGCACGGTGCTTTCTCAATCTGTCGTTAATGCAACGACTGGTCTGGCCGATGTAATATTTGCCGCATGACAGAGGAATGCAATAAACGACCCCTGCACTGCACGCAAAAGGGGTAGCCTGCTTTTTTGCGTTTTTTTCCCCCACTTATTTACAGCACACGCGTCGTGAGGAGGTATAAGAATCAAAATGCTGTCAAGTACGCGAAACTTTTTTTTCATTAAAAAAGAAACATGAAAAATGTGATAGCACAGCCGCTCTATCGTATTGATGACGAAAGAAACACCTTTCTGAAAACCTGTTTGCCCTGCATTTATGATGAGCGGCTTCATGCGTGCGCAACTATTCTCGTTCTGGCGTCGGTTGGCCTATGAACAGTCAGTCTAAAAGTCGTTCCTTTCGTGCAATAAAATCAGCGGAAGACCAGCGTTCTTCCTGTTATTTGGTATTTTCTGTCTCTCGTGTTTTTTTTTCCCCCTTTTTTCTGTTAAGCGCTGGGAATGCATCCAACGTCAGTGTTCCAACTGGCCCAGCTAACCGCTTTAAGCGTTGCTTAATAAACTGAAGCTTTTAGCTAGTTGGTTCTGCATATTGAAAAGGAAACAGCGCGATTTTTTTTTTCAGACGGGAACAAGGGTACAGAGGAAACGACACCGACAAGTGCTGACTTTCAACTGAAATTTTATTGCACACGAAAGGTATATATGTTGCGGGAAAATTTGTCAACGGAAACATTAAAGCGTGACATGACTTCCTGGCATGATTACACGTGCTCCTCTAGATATGACAATTCTTTCTGCGACAGACAGACAGATTCTTTGCTGAATCATGTTGAGCCTTCATGCGCTATTTGGTCGGCTTCAATGATTTCTCAAGTGCGTTGGTCTTGATGTCTGCCGATAATGAAACGTTGCATTGCATACGTAACAAACAAATGCCACTCTTCAGGTAGTCCTCTCATGAAACACTCCCTTCACAAACACACATCCATATTTAAACTTTTTTTAGCGCGCACAAAAGACTGAAACACACATAAATCTACTAATCAAATGAACTCGGTTACAGCTATCTGCAGCAAAACCCGCCACTGTCGTCTAGTGGTAATGGTGCTCGACTGCTGACCCAAAGGTCGCGGGATCGAATCCCGGCTGTGGCGGCTGCATTTCGATGGAGGCCAAATGCTTGAATCCCGTGTACTTAGATTTAGGTGCACGTTAAAGAACACCAGATGGTCAAAATTTCCGCAGCCCTCCACTACGGCGTCCCTCAAAATCATATCGTGGTTTTGGGACGTAAAACCCCAACAATTAATTATCTACAACAAAATCCTGTAGGGCTGTCGGGGAACATATCCGTTTACGAGTAATCACAACGGGTAAATGTTTTCAAAAATGAAAGTTCATATCTGTCTAAGTGACTACATCGTAAATGGATTCATTATTGATCTCATAGCACACGATCTAGAAGGGCTCCAAACAGGCGCCTGTAGTGCCGTAGTAGTTGAAGGCTGTCTTCGTCGCTCAGTGTACAGAGCGATGTGTGTGGGCCAAGGCAAGACGTGAAGTTGAAGACCAAAGCCAACAAAAAATCAGTCTCGCCAATGCGGGGAAACATTGATTTTTTTTCCATAGGAAGAAAGCTTTAATTGAAGTAGAGAAGACGTTAGGCCACATCAAGAGATAATAAAAAAGTTTTTTTTCTTCGAGCTTGCTGGTGCACAGGTAAGCACCACCTTATAAAGCGGATGCTCATAGCATCCATCCATTCATTCTAGTGCTCCGTAGCATTAGGCTGACTACAGCGCGTTGCCAAACATTATACCAAAATGGCCGCACAGGCAAATGCGTCCAGGATTTAGAGACCATAAGCGAGCATTACAACCATGTAGATGCTTCCAGGCTGACGTCAGCGGTCACAACCGTTAAGATCAACAAATGCGTAGGGTCACGTCCCTATTTTTCGGTCTATACCGCTGACTTGGTTCAGAAATTATTCAGCCTCGTCGTTTAGATCTAGGGAATGCGTTTTTGGCCAGTCCGAACACGCAAGCGGGCGTCGTCTGCAGCTCAGTGTTCTGTGCCTGTCGTCTACGGAATTCTGTGCACAAGGGCCACTAAATGTGATGTTTGTCTCTCGATGCGCAGGGCGTGTCCAGTCTAGGCAGCGCGGCGGGCGCAGCTCGAAGCGAGCACCACAAGAGACCCCGATCAGCAACGCTCGGAGCCCGTTGACGTCACCAGTCGCAGGAGTCTCGCGTGCCTACAGCGCAAAGCTGTAAGTCGCCCCTGATGGCACAAATCTTGCTTGCGCCCGCTGCCGTGGCTACGACGAACGGCAAATGCTCGAGCGAGGCAAAGGAGGCCGGCACAAAAGGAATGGGCCTCGTGGAAAGACGGCTCGTGCGCTCCACTTACCCCCGTCTCTGTTGCTCGAAAGTGTGCCGCATTTTATTGTTGTTCTAGTTTCTCTCGTTTTTCGTTCTTTTTTACCAGTAAGCTCCGTTCGTGCCGCCTCCTGATAACGGGCTCGCATCGTGCTCACAATGCAGGGTCACGTTACGGTGCGGCGAGCTTTTGCGAAACAATTTTACAGGTGTCGCAGTTTAAAACAGCACACTTATTTGTACTGTTCGTTCCTTCTATGCTTGTTGTCCCACCTTTCTGTACCCAGAGTCCAAACTGCATGCCGGAAGATAAACACAGCTTGTAGACATACGCAAATATAGCGTAGAGGTGCGCGCGCTTGCAGGGAGAAGAAGGAAATGTTCAGGTGGCAGCGCTTTCGAGAAACGACAATATCTGTTCTTAAACGCCCCTCCGCCTGCGCTTGCTTGCATTCCCGCCTTCCTGCGTAAGATTTTTACTGAAAAAGTCTCAGTGTTTGCTTGCAAAGTGATTTGTTTTCCTAGAAGCCTTTCGCAAGACTTCGGGAAAGGCAATGCGCGCAGGGTTTATTTTATACTTTGCTCTAAACGTTCCGTTACTGAACGAAAAGGTTTTTTTTTCCTTTTTTGTCAGATTAAGACCGGTGCAGTTCGCATGCTGACCCGAACTTCGCAGGATCGAATCCCGGCCGCGGCAGCCGCATTTTCGATGGAGGCGAAAATATTTGAGGCGCGTGTACTTACATTTAGCTGCACGTTAAAGAATCCCAGGTGGACGAAATTTCCGAAGCCCTCCACTACGGCGTCCCGAACAATCATATCGTGGTTTTGGGTCGTTAAACCCCAACAATTATATATACTGTTCGCATGCTGCCTACGAAATCATTGCGCAAGCTTGATTGTTTGCCTAATTATTTTAACATGCTTCAAGACTGCAAGACATCGGGCTGTGTAAACGAATATTGAGAGCGCCTCACAATTTAGGCTGCAATAGCACATTCTTGATGCGGTAAAAGACACAGGTTTTGTGTACGGAGCCAAGGCAATTTTTCACAGTTGCGGTTCATGAAGATGCGACGTCCACGGCCCTCACTTAACCTCTTATCACTGCCGAGCAGTGATCAGCGGGTGCAGTATTGCTTCGGATCATCGGGCCATCTCATTTAACCTAATTTCTTATCATTTTTAACAGTTCTTTTAACCCTAGTTATCGAATGACCCACCGGAAGGAAACGGGCTTTTTTCTCAGTTGATTGTTATCCTATTTTCCTATTTTATAAAAAAAACGGTAAGATCGTTGCATGCAACCTTTCGTTTAGTAATTTCAACCGTCGCAGTAGAGTGGGCCCGAAGAATGAGCAGTCTGTGGGCCGTAACAGGTGCCTCCCTGGTTTGACTTCCTGGTGCGACTTCAAGGCCCTTTCCATGCACTTCACGTAAGGCACATGGGCAGAGAAATGTGCGGGTCGCCCTTGTTGACTATACTGTAAAAAGTAAAAGTGCGAAAAAACTACGCGAGAACGGGGATTGCATATATTAGTAAAGAAATATCTCGGTATGCCTTTCTTCTGCTCTCAAAAAAAAAAAAAAGGAAAGAAAAGCACGCCAGGCCTGTACGGAACACGCAGCACAGTCGAAGCGATAGCTGGAAGAGTGGCCCTTCTAGAGCACGTTGTAAACTCTCTGGGACGAGTGCATGCTACAAGTACACTTGTAAGTTACCCTTGTAAGTTACCCACTACGCCACAAATCATAATTTTTGCGAAGTAGGGGAGCCCCCACTATGCCAGTATTCGTCATTTTGCGAAGAAGCGAGGCACCTGCTGCACATCTGTAAGAATTATGGCTGAGCTCTTTGTAATGAGTGGGAAGCTTCAAATCTTTTTAATACAGTAGAATATAGCTGATAAGTTTTTCACGGGAACCGGAAAATGAAACGCATTATGCAAAAATCCTACTAACCAAAGAGGTTTAAAAAAGCAGGAAAACATGCATACTCCAACAGCAACACACTTTTAATGGACAGCATTGAAATAACTGGTCAATTTGCACTGCACTTTCTTCTTGTCAACGTCTAGGAGTAAATTCTTCTGAAAAGAAAAAAAAAAAAAGAAGCTGCAGTTTGCTCCCTCAGCTCTGCAATCGACACAAGCTACGAAGTGCGTCCACGTGTTCGATTGCGTCGGCTGCTACTGAACACCGGCCGCCATGGCTCCTTCCGGCTTCTAATGCATCGTCGTCGTCCCCACTATCGTCCGCAACTGCCGCCACACCGCAAGACCACGCAGTGACATCTTGCACGGTTCGCTAGATGGCGCTGCGCATCGCCTCGCGCATCATCACCATCATTGGATGCAGCAGCCGCGCCTGGCAGCGATCTTTTCGGCTCAAAACCGACGCAAATGTGCAGATCGTAGGTTGTTGGAACGCGGTTTCATCTAGTCTATACCGAAGAATAAACGTAGGATTTCTTGATATATCGGTCAACATCCAGTTTCGCGGTCGTATTATGAAATTTTGGGCAAAAATGTGACCGTATTAAGCGCATGAAAATGCATTATTTCTAAGGGATGTTGGCCGGCAATAAAAAGAAAAAAAAAAGGTATTAGGCCAAGATATGTATTATGTAGAATCGTGTCATTGAGATTCCACTGTAGTCATGATCTAATTTATAATTTATGAATTTTCTTGAAAACTACCCGGTTCTTGGCCAATCCCCCAGCGTGGGTGTGGGCAGCGGATACAAGGCTGTACTCTAATATTCTACACTAAACCACCCACTCGTTGCGCAATTCGCATTGTGTGACGCCTGGATGTTATTTTACTCTTCTACCACGCTATATTACATATTGTAACGAGATTCCTTGCCCGACATTACGTCTGTATAGGGTCTTTTTGCCAAGGAGTTTCAAGCGCCGGCGTAGCTCGGTGGTAGAATACTCGACTGAAACGCAGAGGGCCCGGGTTCAAATACCACTCGATACTGGATTTTTTCATTTCGCGCGACAGCGGCTCCGGACAAAGTTTATTTATTTATTTATTTATTTATTTATTTATTTATTTATTTATTTATTTATTTATTTATTTATTTATTTATTTATTTATTTATTTATTTATTTATTTATTTATTTATTTATTTATTTATAAATCCTACAATCCCTGGTTGGGATTTTGGTAGGGTGGGAAGATAGACAATACACGATCTGGTTCAATGATGTTTGTAGAACAAGCATAGCAGGCGCAACAGGGTCCCGTATTTCGCGAGACCGCAAACAGACGACGAAGTGCAACAAAGGAAATGCAGTTATACATCTGTCACACACATAGATACGCACGCACATATGTATTGCAATCCTCAACGCAATTATGTGCATATACAATCGAAATACAGAATATAGGTTTGTAAAATAACGAAGCATTAAACACACATAGGAGGCTCAAAAATAAATGTGTACTCATACTAAATACACGTATATACATATACACAAATGTAGATGAAAAACAGGTTTATGAGCACAAACTTGAAGTAAAAGTTGCCATCGAAGGCTGCAACACTTGGTCATTTGTTAATAAATTCCAATCATTGACCATTTTTGGGAAAAATATTATTTAAAGGAATTATTACGTGTTTCATACGGTGTTAATGTAATATCATGCCGTTGTCTTGTGCTATATTTGCAGGTGAATGGAATTATAGCACAAGACAACCTTAACATGTCCCATTAATATTTGATAAAGAAATTTCAAATGCGAATGGAGGTTTATCGTGGATAGAGTTTGCAGATTAGCTCTGGTTAACAGGTCTGTTACTGATGTGCGTATGTATAAAGCGAACTGCTCTTTTCTGAATCATTTCCAGTTTATCAATATTCGTTTTAGTATGTGAGTCCCAGATAATAGCAGTGCAGTCTAACCTGGGCAGAATAACAGATTTATATGCAAGGAGACGTACTGTGGAGGTGGATACTTTTAGTGCCCCGCGACGAAAAAAAAAAGTTGGCGTTGTGTGTGAGCTATGACTTGGTCGATGTGTTTATTCCGCTGGAGATCACTTGTTATGAGACGTTCTGAGTATTTGTACTCGGTTTATTCGGTAAGGTAATTGCTGTTGTAGCCGTAATGATAAGTGAGGGGCGGTTTTTGTGAGTGGTTGTCATTGCTACTGTTTTTTTTTTCAAGATTGAGCGACGTCTTCCAATTTTCACACTATGACACAACCTTCCACAAAGCTTGATTTAGGTGCAGCTGGTCAGTCGGGTTTTTAACCACGTGGTATAGAATGCAGTCATCGGCGTAAAGTTTAATTTTTACCGGGATGCCATCAATGATATCGTTTATAAATATAGGTGGAAGTGGTCCGAGTACCAAGCCCTGTGGGACACCAGATGACACTAAAGTTCTAACCAAACGATGTTAGTTAAAAGAAGCAATTTGTTGATGTTTGTTGATGAGCAGTAAAGTATGATGAAATCCAGGATATTAGCTTAGAGTTTTGAAGTACTGAGTTTGATCCATAAAGGAGTTTAGTATGAGAAACCGTGTCAAAGGCTTTACGAAAGTCTAGAAAAGTAGCGTCAGTTTGATTACCGCTATGAATAGACACCGCAAAATCGTGTGTAGTTTCCACTAATTGAGCTTGTGTGGAAAATCCCCTGCGAAACCCATGTTGTCCTTTGGTGAAGAAGTTTTGTTCGTCGACAAAATCTGAAATGTGTTTATGTATTACATCTTCCATCAGTTCACAAGCGTTGAGACTAATGACATGGGACGGTAATGTTTAACAGAGCATTTGCTCCCATTTTTGTGTTGAGGTATGACCTTAGCTATTTTTCAGTCTTTAGGATCCTCTCTCTCTTGCAACGATTTCGAAAACAATACGTGAAGGTACTCAGCCATCCTCTCCGCATACCATTTTAAAAATTAGTTTGGCCTATTATCGGCACCACACGATTTCCTTATCTATTTTTAAGAGAAAGTTAAGTATTCCTTCTTCACTAATGGCAATATCTGGTACTGGCGGAGAAGAAAGACAGAAATCGGGCAATAAATTGCTGTATTTGGTGAAAACAGATCGGAACTGAGCATTGAATGCGTTTGCTATCTTTGAGCTGTCCTGAGTAATAGAGTCACCAATGTCAAAAGCCGTGGAGGAACGTGACGAAGGAGTAATAAATCGCCGAAATTTATCCGGGGATGCCGAGACAGAGCACGGAAGTAGTGCACTAAAGTAATTTTGTTCGAAACGTCACCTTGAAGTTTGACGGTTAAGGTAGATATTTCCTGCCCTTGGGAATCCGTTAAAGAGCCCTTCTTTAATTTTTTAAGCTTTTTTTTTCAGCTGTAATGTAGATCGAGTTATCTAGGGCCCTTTATTTATTTTATTTTTTTGACAATACTTGGCACAGAACGGTCCATGCATTCCATAATAATATCATTTAAATGGTCCCAGAGATTGTTTACGCTAGCATCACTGCTTGCAAACGTGTCAGAAAGAAAAGACAACATATCTATTATAGAAACATCATCTGCCCTGGAAAAGTTTGGAAAATGGCAGGTTCTTCTATGTGCGTTCATAAATTCACCGGTGAGTGTTAGCAATATCATTTGATCATCAGAGATGCCAGGAATCTAACACAAGATGCGGGAAAGGCACGAATGAAGAACAAATCAAGTATAGATCTAGTTTGACCTTGTATCCTAGTGAAGTCATGAACAATTTGTAATAAATCGAAGGCAAGTACTAAGTCAATAATTGCTTCACCTACTCTGTCGCTTCGCTTCTTGACAGTGAACGAGTTCCTATCAATGTTTGGTACATGAAAGTCACCAGCTAAAAAAATTCGATATCCTTGTTTTACATGAATGCTCATATATTCTTGTAATTCAATAATATCAGTGGGTTCCGAGGAGGGTTACCTGGTAAATAACACCAATAACATGCTTAACATTTCCGTGACAAGTTTTGCAGAAAAGAGCTTCGACGTTAGGTATGTACATCGGGCATTTTAATCATGTTCAAAGAATTTTTGAAAAGAATGCCAACTCCTCCCCCTCTTGCTCCGCGATCCTTTCTGAATACATTGAAACCAACTGGCGCAAATCGAAGACCGAATCGTTTAGCCAAGTTTCTGTTAGTAGTAGAATACCGGGAACATGGGAAAATATAATAGTTTACAGTTCTGTAGTTTTGTTTATTATACTACGCCTCCCAAAACGCGCAATGTTCAGAACAGTGTGGTTCACGGGAAAGTCAAGTCACTCAGAACATTGCTACAGCTGTATTGGTAGAGTTGATGCTTGGATGTGCCATAAAGTACCGTATGTGCCGTCGCCAGGTGTTTTGTCACATCTCATATACTCTACGTATGGTGTGCTTATTTGCACTTGTATAACCTAATATAAAGCATCCCAGCGTTTGACATTCGCACCTCCTGAAGATAGCGATATTAGGTTATACGTAAAATGATAAAAACAATGGCATGAATCAAAAACGTTAAACTGCCGAAAAAGATGACACAGGGAAAATAAAAGAAAACAGAAGATGTATGTTAATGAAACTGCCTTATTATTTTTTTTTTCACAAAGACATGTCTAGACTAATTATATCTGTACTTCTTTGTTTGATTGCTTGTAAAGTTTCGGCAAACTAATTTCTTTTCATAGAGAAAGCGACGTCTAAAACAAACTCTGGATACATTTGAGCGTGTCGCGATTTTTTTTCAAGAAGAATGTGTAATTTTCTGTTTACGGTGTGGTATCCGTGCCTGTCCAATATGGGGCTAGGTTTAGCAGCCGAAGTACGTACAGCGCGTGGCTCGCAGCGTAGCACCATATATAGTAGTCACTTGCTGATGGCGTCTACACTTACGAAGATGCTCGCACGATAACAAACTTGTTCGTGCCACTTGATCAACGCGACCAGCGCACGTGTCCCATACTCGCGGGCATAAAGCACACCGTGTAAAAGCAGCTGCCAGCCTTTGTAAGAGGCCGGCAGAGCGTGTTACGGCGTTTGCTTTGCACTCGAGAATCTCGCACTTCTCACATTGTGAGCATTTGACAATTTCGGCTTTGCGCTAACGTATGCACGTGTCCAGTGTTTTCTCCGGCGTGAAAGCTGCTCTAGAAGCAATTTGGTGTGCATCAAATATAAGACCTGGATAGCAAGGAGGACCTTCGATGTCTTTTAAGGAGGATTGTGCCTCGCTTGTGGCACAAGAAAGGCGCGAGGGGGCTAGCCACCACATCTCGCCCGATGTGGCGGATACCACGAAACGATCGCAAATAAGGCCTTAGCATAAGCTCTGCCGCTTTTCACACTTCCTCGTACCTTCGAAGGCGTGGAAAATAGGTCTCTCGGCGTCAACAGAGTATTCAACGCGAGGTCGCCTATTTTTGGTTGGGGCAGTTTAGAGGCGCGGAATAACAATCTCGACGAACACCATATATTGTTGGCTTGTTCCCTTTTTCGGGGCTGCTACGTTGGTCATTGGACAGCTTTTTTCCCGGCCACCTTTTTTCACCGTAAATGTTCTTGTTTTTGGTGAAAATAAAGTTCTTTGATTGATTGATTGATTGATTGATTGATTGATTGATTGATTGATTGATTGATTGATTGATTGATTGATTGATTGATTGATTGATTGATTGATTGAAATTAGGCACGAAAATGTTTGCATGGCCGTTTCCGACTACCTCATGGGACACAAAAACAATGATACGTTAACGTCCAGGGTTAATCTATAGAAATTGCTGACGGTATTTTAAATAATTTCATTACCGCAAGCTCCGTCATTCTTTCGTAGACCATGGGTGTTCTTCAATAATGCCATTAGAATTTGCTAATTTCAACATTCCGATTTGTGCAATTTCGCTCTTCCTCGTCTTTTACTGGACCTTTCACGTTATCGCGCCTCCTCCCTACAACTGACCACTGCAGAGAAATAGCGACGAACCTTTTAAAGTTTTCACAGCGACTGTATCCCCAACGGTATAGCGTGACCCCCGTTCCGGCAATGCAGGCGCCACGTGCTTGAGTCGTTGATCTTCGCCGGCTTTTACCCGGACGGAGAACACGAATAGCTTTCCGCTAAAAGCAGCGCGTCACAGCCGTTGTCATTCTCGTCAGGTGCACCGTGATGAGCGTTGACAGCGACCAGCTTCTGTCGCAGAAGACAGACAGGGCTGGATCGTTCATAAAAGCGCCCCCTCATCGACCTTCCAGAGAAGCGTCGAAGGCGGAAGTTGATTCCGGTACAACGCGTGCGGCTATTTACAAGATTATCAATCAATCAATCGAGTAGGTATTACGCAATATGAAAAGTACAGTGGGCGCAAACCTTATAAGTTGCGCAACCACTGTCAGCTATGTGCCTAACATGTCTTGGACTTTGTCCGACTTTTCCGTAACATTTACACTAAATTTATAACGGAACGTCAAATCACAGACTTGAGCGCCAAGATACCTTCGGCGAAGTGTAATGTAGAAAACAAAGACACGAAATGGTTGAAGCCTGATGCATACTTAGCATTATGTAACACTGAGTGTCCATGATAAAATAAAAGAATTCCAGCACAGCATTACAATCGCAACTACTTGACAAGTAAGCTCATTGCCTGCCTTTTTTTAATGATTAACCAAGGCCTGCGTCTCCTCACTCACCCTCGCATTCCTTCATTTCTTGGGTTTATTTGATTTCTGGGTGTATTAAAATCACATAGCAGGGAGCACTTGGGCCCATATTTTGTAACCATTGATATCATTTCGCACTCTTTTCCTTCTTCATCCCTGACTCGCAAGTCACTGCGACACCAGAATAGTCAGGATTGGCCGTGCGGAGCTGTGAATAAAAAAAAAAAACCTATATCGTTACAAAACATGTTTCCTGTACTGTATGAGAGTCCTCGTACAGCAGAACGCCCTGGTTCTGTTTTGACCATCTGGAATCATATTTTGTAATCCCACATTCTATTTCTCATTCTATCTTCTATACTATTTCTCATGCTTCATTTCTTATCATATGTTGCACCGAGCGGTCGATACGAGCGATAACGGCTACGCGGCGGCATCCAAGTCAATGAGGAAGGACGACATGAACGAATGGAAAAACCGATAATTACAAGATATTGCTTTTGGGTTGCCTTCATCTGCGCCAAAAGCTTAGTACGCGAATTGTTTTGCTTTCCTCTCGCGTTGAAAGGCGGCGAGCCGCAGCATAAATTCGGACCCCTGGCCTTCTACGCAGCAGTAGAACGTCATAAACACGAAGCCACAGTGGCAGGATGGTCATCGGGTTACGTAATCTTTTTCAATAAAGGCGACGCTTTTTGTGGCCGGAAAAGAACACTACGTTACCGCTTGATTATGTTTGTATCCTGACCAGATGTTTCATGGTCAGTGGTTTTTGATTCCCCAAACATGCAAGTTAGATATGAAACTGGTTTTCGGAAAGTGTTCCATATGGAGCGGCAGTGCAGTCGTGGTCGAGACGCGCATGTTACATAAGAACGCCGATCAGTGACATGGAGAACAGAAACAATACTACCTGCCTTGTTTTTACTAGCAATATCTTCTTTCAACACCATTTTAATGTACATCTGCCTTTGAATCCATTGAAAAATTAACTCGCAAATGATTATGTAAAACTTTCATCTATGATATATTAACCCAGCTGCCTGCGGAACTCTATGGGCGGATAAGGTCATACTCTTGACATCAGCTATAGAGGAAAAATTCGGCAGATCCCACGTACCATGGGAATCGATGTTATGCGATGCACGCGGCGGGAAGGTTATTGTGCGTAATTTTTTACATGGAGGGAAACGTTACGAAATGACGCTAAATATATGTGCAATGGTACACACACACACACACACACACACACACACACACACACACGTTGAAGAGTCGCACATGTGTTATATAACCAGTTGTTTACAGTTGCGTAACGATGCCAACAGCAACATGGGTATTAACAACACTAGACGCGGTAAGCTATGTAGTGCCTATACTTGTCCGTTATGATGTAGAACGCACGCACGTTTCACGAGCCCGTGTGCACGTGTGGAAGGGGTTCTTGCAAGTTCTCAGGTAGATGATGGCAAGTATTGTAAATGATGTGCGCAACGCCGACCTCGCCGATTCAACTGCTTGTCTGTGTGTGTTCTGTGTCTGGCGGCCGGTGAAGTGGGATGCGGCCTACGTCGAAGTTGTGCATCGCAGTGTTCTTACATGTGCCCACGCCTCCGCACCTGCAATGAAGCCGCTTGCTGTGGACGATACAGTGGGCTCATGGCTCCAGGTTTTAGAAAGTGCTAACACGTCAGTTTCTGTGGGCAGAGCGTCTTTTTCGAGGTCGTGCACGTGTGCGTGCAGACTGTACGTTGAGAGCGGTGAGCGTGGGGTGATTGTTGTGGTTGTGGCATCGTATGAAGGTGGTAGCCCGGTCCAAGACAATGTCTAGAGGCCTGTTTGCTAGCCGGGTCATGTCGTCGACAGACTGTCTGTCCATAGAGCCGGTGACATTTCGGAACCTGAAGTCACCTTTTGCGTTGATGAGGTATAGGCCATCGAGGCTGGTAGCCCTGGAAAGTGCTATATACGTAGACCAACTCCAGTGGTTGGCGCTTATCGAATCCGCAGACTTCCTGGGCGCATATTTTTCCGGCGTATTTCGGGGTTGTGGTGGTTCGCATTACCATGGGCACCCATTTCAATTCTGTTGAAGGGTGTGCGGCAGTGATGTGTTTCGTCCTGGCTGGGACGAGAATGCCTACCGTGGACGTTGGAAATTCAACCCACAGTCGCACGAGGTTGCCGTGTTCGTCATGCTCGATGTACCACAAAGTGCTCATGTTTCTATTAACGAGGCCGTCGCTTACGTCGATGTTGGCCGTGGTCATGTACGGCTTGCCGATGCTCAGACAAATTGAGGCCGGCAGGCCACCCATGTCGCTTGCGTTCATATTGGCCACCTTGGTCAGGACATCACTGTGCACTTGCTCGTTCTTAAGCGAGCTATGTTATCGCATGCAGCATGGCATAACACGTTGTCCGCAGCGTCGAGGCAACGTTCATTATAGCAGTGGACGTGCGCATTGTTGTAGTATAGCCATAGGCGTGCGCAGGGTTCCCCGTTAGGGGGGGGGCGAAGGTTCATCGCAGCGCCCACCCACCCTACTAAGTCAATGATGGGGCAGATTTTGCGCCCCCCCCCTCTTAGGTGACTAGAGGGGTCAATGTACGGGGCAGATTTTGCGCCCCCCTCTTAGGTGATTAGGGGGGGCGGCCGCCCTCCCCCCCTGCCCCCCTGTGCGCACGCCTATGAGTATAGCCGTATGCCGTCAGGGCACTTAGCGGTGGCTCCTTCAAGTGTAACAAAGCGGCTCTCAACCAATCTGACGTCATACTCGTCGGCATGAGGCCATCACCCAGCCTCATAAGAAATGAAAAGAACACTGCGTCATTCTGGCGGACCACGTGGACGAGTGGATGGAAGTCAAGCGTCTTCCAGGGGAGTTCTGTCTTCAGCTCCCTCACTTGCCTTGCGTTTCAATGTGTGTGTTGATTGAGACTGCATCACCTGTGGCACGTACACGCATAACATAAACTGTGGCATGTTGGTATGTGCCATACGTGCGTGAGAGAAAGGATTTCATGAAGTACGCAACAGGCGTTTTGCGTCATTCATGTCATGACCAGTGATTCGTGTTCGTCATACACTGATCCCCTGCTATGCCAATTTTGTTATGCTACAAGTTATGGAGATGACCAGGAGAGCGCCCACACGTAGACAGACAGACAGACAGACAGACAGACAGACAGACAGACAGACAGACAGACAGACAGACAGACAGACAGACAGACAGACAGACAGACAGACAGACAGACAGACAGACAGACAGACAGACAGACAGACAGACAGACAGACAGGACAGACGATAGACAGACAGACAGATAGATAGATAGATAGATAGATAGATAGATAGATAGATAGATAGATAGATAGATAGATAGATAGATAGATAGATAGATAGATAGATAGATAGATAGATAGATAGATAGATAGATAGATAGATAGATAGATAGATAGATAGATAGATAGATAGATAGATAGATATAGATTCTTTTTTTTAGGGAGCGGAGGTGAGCCGTGCGGTTCGCTCAATTTCTCTGGCACATAGCCTTTAGAAGTTAGAGACACTCCCTAGGGATTTTCCACTAACCTCGACCTTAAACAGCTCCGCCGTTAAAAATGAACACGTTGATGTGGCATACAACGTTTGCTCAACAAGGAAAATCCTCCTGGTTTCACAATTTAAAAAAAATAATAGGACTACAGTAAACATAAGGCTAGGTTTCTGTAACCTTTAGTTACCTTCTTCAAGAAAGTTCACAGCGAGGTTGATCAGTTATATGTCGCAAAAAAGGCGATGTTTAAACTACAAAGCGGCCAGTGGTTTCAAGGGCCCGCGCACGTCGTAGCAAGCAGTAAGCTCCTCAGGCAATCATCAACTATAAAGTCAAACTTATCGGCGCTTGGAAATAAGAACAAGCACCGGACATTCTGCGGTCTTCTCCATTTCACTGGAGAGTTAACGCGAACTCATCGCGCTCTACGAAGCACACAAGAGCAACGTGGCCCGAGGGCGCAGCGCGACCGCAGATTCCCGCAGGAATGCTTGATTTACTGGTGGTCTTTTCTCTTTGGACGCATGTGCGAGAGGACTACGTGGGCTTGAGCCGCCGCAGATCCGCCGAGCTTCGAGAATCCGTGCCGAGCAGCAGGGCCTTGCCGATGTGCGTCCCGTATTCTGTCAAAACGGATGTTTTCGCCTCCGCGATCGAACAAGTGTGCCCACGTCTTGGCGGTGAAGGGGCTTTGCGCCGCCCGCGAGTGCCGGTCGCGATGTGTCGCTGCCGATGCTTGATCATACTGAGAAAGGGGACGCGGGATGGCGTGCTAGCGGCCACTCGGCACCACAGGAGTAAGCCGCTCGTTTGCCGGAGGCGGGATCTAGTCAGAAATCACGCGGTGAGACAGGCGCGGCCTCGGAACGCCCATATGGCCTCCTTCAGGAAAGGTATTCATAGGGCCCATCTGCTAAAAATATTTGCCTTCACAGGTAGATAGACATATTTGCTATATATATATATAGCGTACTTATAAATTTATACGTGTTTGTGCCCGATGGCCATAATGTATCTGCTCAGGTTTAAAGCTGCTCTTGTTCAAAAGGAAAAAAACATGTTCCTTTCCAAACAGTCTTGCTCTTTTTCAAACAAAAAACAACAATGTAACGACTAAACAAGAAAATGTGCAAACCGTTCGCCTTAAGGTTCAAGCGCTTCTTCACGGAGGCGATGTTGACACTTTCTGGTAAGTCGAGTCTGAGGGCAGGCAATCCTTCGACAGCTGTCCCGGGGACAAGCGGTCACGCAGCTTCATCACTGTTTCGGCTCCATGAGTACGGATTCAGTCGTGTGTGAGGTTATTCCACCGTTGGCGAAACTCTAGAATCTCCAAGGACATTACGTCATATAATATAGAATACCTTGTTGTGCCTCGTGCTTTGGGCTGCACAGACGCCTATAACGATAATGCCTGCTTCGAGATGTTTTACATCTGAATGTGAGGTGCCAGACGAATGACGACACCCTAATATTTTTCCCACTGCCGGTTACCGCTGCCCCAACAGCTCCAAGCACCTGCAATCGCAGACGAAGGCACCACAGGTTCGCGGGAAAAAAAGCTGAAATAACACCACTCAGAGCAAGCTCTCCTGGCAGATTTCACGAGATTAGCGTTCTTAGGCTCCTTCAGCAACGTCCTGCCGACGTGTTTGCTTATACAACAACAAGAAAAAACTCATACGATTACCATCCATTTATGCAAATGGCACTCTCTTGAGAACGGATCGCCATTTGTTTTTTTCTTGCTCGGAATATGAAATTGAAATACCCGATTCACATTTATCGGGGCTCTTGATAACATCTTAAGTCTGATATCAGGACTAAATTGTCTAGGTGCTTCCAGAAGCAGAAATAAACAAACATCCACCTTCACAGAGTGGAATGGCTCCTCTTTTTTTTTTTCCTTATCTTGACGAGTGTGTTTATCCTTGCTTCAGTACTGATCCTCCTCGCCAGACGGCATTTCTCCAAGCTCCAAATTACTTCTAGGTGCCTCGCTGAAACGGCTGGAAAGCCAGAAAGAAAACTGGTCTCACCATTTCAAGTGCTAAATATGCTGCCACGCACACATGGATGGTCATCAGAGATTACCGTGCTCGAAACGTGTGGGCGGACTATAGTTCTTATTCATTGTCATGTCAAAGGCAGCGCTCTCGTTGAGACAGACAAACACAGAAAACAAGTAATATCACAAACACGGGCGCTGATGCCTGCCCGTGTGTATTGTGCGTGTTGTATTTCGTGTTTATCTATGTCTCAACAACAGCCCCGTCGTTGAAATTATGTAAATAAGTTCTACCCGAGTTTTTTTTAGACCGCAAACTATCGGAATCGGCTCATATTTTTGCTTGGGTGGAAGAAGGAAACTTTTGGTCTGACGATTCCGTAAATAGCATTTGCACTGATATGGGCCGATCTCGAAGTTAGTGCAGTCTAATAATGTGGGCCGATTCCGAAGATAGCGCTGAAAAAAAAAATATGGGTCTAACCCCATTCGCGACGTTCTTCAGTTTTAAAGAAATCTATTAAATTTTATCATGCGAACAATATTAATCCGGCACCACTTCGATATATGTCTCATTTATAAGAAGATGGTGATTTTGGCACGTAGAACACACGAATTCAATTGTTCTAACTTCTAGAAGCGTTCGGCTCTTTGCTTGCATTGATGGTCGTTGTCGACTGTTTCTGCACAATTAATTTTATGTGAGGCCGTCTTCCAGACACTCTAGCAACGTGATTTTTCTTAACGTGTAGGAAAGTCTTGTTTCTGGCGCAAAGTTTGAAACAAACAGATAAGAGACAGCGGAGGGCCCGCTAGGAACTGTCTGTTCAAGTCCAAAGGTGCAACACGAGGTAAACTTTCGAGTATGAGTGTGAGCGGTCCCTTCTTTTCATGTTTGAAACTTTGCGTCAGGAACAACATGTTAAGAAAGCTTAAACGCAAACTATCCCAAGTAAGGTCACAAATGAAGCTGTGCGAACTCATATGGGTTAAGTTTCTTTTTAAGCGACGCAATATCCTAGGTCTAGAGCCGATTGATTCTTGACTCGTAAACACATGTTTTGTTGGGACAATGCGACGAAGTGCAAGCAACGCACAGAGCGCTCCGTTTGCAACGATTGTGTGATTCCACTGGCGTCTGTCATGTAAACATATGCAACGTTGTACGATATCGTTACGTAAGTGCATTCGCCATCCCTTGCAGACGTTCCTTCCTGCTACCTTTGTTGACTGTGCCTCGACAGTCACCACGGATCCGTAGTGACCAGTTCTATTTTTGTGCGACGAATGCTGATGCAGCCCGCACCAAATACTCGTCCGCTCCGAAATTTCTCCCTGCTTGCCCAGTTCTGCGATGACAATGTCGCCGAGGGCTAATGTAATGCTGTGACATTTAAGTAAGTTCGGCTGCACATCTGGCTTGAGCTCAATGCGAATGAGCGTGAGCACAACGCCTGGAAATGAGTTGTCAAAAACGCCAGGAAACCTTCGCAAATAGCCTCGAGTACGTTGACCACGGTGTTAACATCCTTATGCCAATGCTAATGAGAACTAACAGACAATAATGCTACAGAAAGCATAGAGGATGTTACTTGTAATTAGGATATAAATGTGAAGAAACTAACGTGCTCCGTGACGCGAACCGACAAAAAAGAGTGTTCCACACTCGCCGCCATGGCTGCGATCAGTGCTGACTAACATTCCTAGGTTAAAATACACATATACCCCATAAAGTGGACGGGAGGATGACCGCCGCCGTAGCTCAGTGGTAGAGCATCGGACGCGTTATTCGGAGGTCGCAGGTTCAGTCCCTGCCGGCGGCAAGTCATCTTTTCGTCCACTTCACTTTCTTCACATTTACGTCCTAATTACTACAAGTAACATCCTCTATGCTTTCTGTGGCATTATTGTCTGTTAGTGCTCATTAATATTGTGTCTAACAACGAAAAAACAAGCCCTTAAAAATAATCTTTCTTTATGCCAATGCTGAACGATATGAACAACGTGCGATATACGAGCGCGTTTGCGTCATTTCTTACCACTAGGAGAGGCAGGTGAATTCGTCGTTTCTTCATTTGACAGGAGATATGGCTTTTCCTATGACGTCCACTCCTTGCTTTGTCCCGGTCACGAGTTGCGCTTCTGGAGCTCCACGTGCAACAACCTCGGGCACATGTGGAATTTCCTGTTACTGGTTATTGACCTCGCTGCTCCGGAATCGGCTTCCATTGACAGTCTTGGCTCGTCACTGCTTACTGTGATAATGAACTTCGCGCGACAATCGCGGGTAATTCGGCAAACGGTGAACAAGCTGCTATTTTCAGTGGGCACGAGAGACTTGCAGCTTCGCAAATCTGTTGCTGATCTCCCCCTTCTTTCTTTCTTTGGCACGCTGTCGCTAGGTGCCCAGCCTTGGAACAATAAAAACACACCGTTTATGAACTTGCAGCGGTACTCCGTGCTTCCAGAGGCAGCAAAAACAAGGCCGCCCCAAACACGAACTTGCTGCTTTTCCGCCTTGCTGCGCATTTGGCATCTGCTTGGTTGTGCGTCCAATTTCGCTGCAATTCCCAGACCATCCCAGGCTCATAAGCTGTTACTCCCTCGCAGCTGACTAGGCCGTCTGTACTAATTCATAACCTGCTCTGAACGTGATTTTTCTTTCTCCGAATGGTCTCTGCTGTAACACGCTCTCAGTGATTTCAAATACCGGTCAGTCGCGTAGCATGTATTCTTCAGTGAACTCGGTTTCACCAGAAACCCACTTCTCGGCTAACTTAAGTACAGCATTGATGTAGTCGGCAATGGTTTCCCTTAGAGAAGTCCTACCCGGGGTACAGCATTGATGACTTCGGATTAACGTGCTCTTTCACGACGTCGACAATGACCTGGTACACCACGCAGGCCCGGACAGCTGCGGTACCGACAACGTCCACCGAAACAGGTTTGACCGCGCCTCGTTTTCAGTGAATTACTGAGTCGACACAGTATCAGATGGGCAACAGCCACGTCATCCCGCCATGAGAAGCGGACGCGTGCCTTTCAAATACGCCAGCCTCTGAAGATAGCGCAACAGCTCGAAAAGGAACGGACCGAGGTAGGAAAAGAGCGGCTGGAGATCGCCTATCATGGCCCTGCTTTTCATTTCTACAAACGTATCAATGATAATAAATATTTCCCTTATTTACACTCCGACGCTAAAAATCTTGAGCGGCAAAAAAAAAATGTTACCACGCAGGCTACGATTTGGTTGTAGCGAGTGTGGTCAGCTCTTAATAATAATGACCTCTGGGCTTTTACGTATCAAAGCCACCATATTATTATGAGGCACGCCCAAGTGGGGGACTCCGGATAAAGTTCGACCATCCTGGGTTCTGCTAAATCTAAGCGCTCTGATGTTCGGCCCCATCGCAACGCGGCCGCCGTGGCCGGGAATCGAACCCGCGCCCTCGTGCTTAGCAGCGCGACACCTTACTTGCTAAGCTACCACGGCGGACGTGCTCAGCCCTTGTCTTTTATGCTTCGCATATGTAAATCTTAGGTGAGGATCCGGGCCCACTACCATTTCAGCTATTCAGCTGAGAAGCTGGTTCGTGCATGTAAATTAAAACTCAACCTGCGTTCGTCAAAGAGGAGTCGAGACAGCGTTAACTAATCTACATTGGCGCTTCATTTCACAGTAATTTTGTTGTTTGCCATAACGCCCCACCCGCTCCCCTCTAATAATCAATCAATCATTCAATCAATCAATCATTTATTTAACGTGCCCAGGAACAACCGTGAGGTCTTTGTGCAGGCGCACGCAAAAAAAAAAATACAATAAAAATAAACTATACAATACAGACAGTCTTCAGAAATAAAAAGAGCAAATACACGTAGACAAAGAGAAATGAACACAAAAGGGGAGGAGTAAAATAAGACAACACGAGAAATATTGAAGGGGAATGAAAAATTAGATTGCATATATACAACTATGCGGAAAGACGGAGAAGGGAAGACTTTGTACATTGTGCCATACTATGTCAAAACAGTACAAAGCTCGGATAAAAACAATGATTGTGGACTATGAAAAATGTCAAGATCAAGAAAATTAACATTATAGAGACTTTGTATTCTGTGAACGGTAGAGTGTTGGAAGAAGCAGGCGGGTACATGAAACGGTCTGTTCTCTCTGGTTAACTTACGCGGAATTCGAAAATTAACACAATTGAGAAGTACAGGGCAGGATATGATACCGTGGACTAGCTTGTAAAGAAACAAGAGATCAGAACGATTTCGTCGGCAGTGAAGTGATGGCAATGATAATAATTCAGCAGTATTTGAACGAGATTTTTTAGCAAAGCGATGGTTATATATGCTAAGGAATTTTTTCTGGACTCGTTCAATGGTGTTACCGCTGGATTGAGCAATGCCGTTCCATATGACGGACGCATACTCCAGTTGACGAAGACATAGCGCGGTGTACAATTTTCGGAAGGGCATAGGAGAACGGAATTCTCTAGACAATCTGCAAACACAGCCTAGGGTGCGAAGACCCCGCAAAGCAACACGCTTAGCGTGAGCAGAAAAGTTTAACGTGCTATCAACAACAACACCAAGATCACTGATCTCATAAACCTTGCATAAGGACACAGAATTGACAGAGTATTGAAATGACACGCTAGATGTTTTGCGAGTGATAGACATGAATTTTGTCTTCGAGGCATTCAGAGAAAGGTTATTAGCGTTGCACCATTCGGAAAAAGAGCGCAAATCTGACTGCAGCAAGCGACAGTCGTTAACTGAATGAATTTCCTTAAAAATCTTGATGTCATCGGCATACAAGAGGAAAGAAGAATTACGAATGGCAAAAGAAACATCATTAACGTAAATTAAAAATAGGAGTGGGCCTAATACTGACTCTTGAGGGACCCCACTAGTCACTTTATACAAAGAAGACGTTTGGCCATTTACCGCTACATAACAATATCTATTGAGCAGATAGCTCTGCAGTAGATTCACAACCGACAAGTCAACATCAAATTGCGCAAGTTTAACCATAATCAGTGTGTGGCTGACTACGTCAAAAGCCTTGCTCAGGTCACAGTAGAGTACGTCAACCTGTCCTCTCTGAGAAATAGGTGTGGAGATCTGCGTCATGAAACTAGCAAGATTTGTGGTAGTTGAGCGGCCAGCGAGAAAACCATGTTGATTAGGAATCAATGAGCTTTTAACACTAAAAGACAATATTTTGTGAAGAGCCAGCTCGAAGATCTTTGATGTGGCACATAGTAGAGAAATCGGGCGATAATTAGAAACATCTGTTTTAGAGCCCGACTTAAATACTGGGAAAACACGAGCAGTTTTCCACATGCTAGGAAATGTGGAAGTGTCCAGGCAGTTATTAAATATCGTAGTCAGTACTGGGACAAATATACTACTATAAGCTTTTAAATAATAATAATAATAATAATAATAATAATAATAATAATAATAATAATAATAATAATAATAATAATAATAATAATAATAATAATATACTCGGACGTACGACCATTTTAACTGCAGAGCTGTTTATACAGGCCGTTAGTCTGTCCACCGTTTGCAAAAACTCGGTCTGTCTTTGGCGTGTATGTGCTACTAAAAGCGGATATGTGCCAAGCAGCTCCTAGCACAGCCGCCGATGCCTAGTGATAACCAATCGATAGCCAATCAATAGATAACCGGTAGTCGATAAATAACCAATAAATTCTAGAAAATGCTTGTATGACCTTAGCTTGACCCAAATGCATGACCGATACCTTGTGATAACCTATCGGTAGCAAATCAATAGCTAATCGATTCTCGATCAATAACCAATACATTACAGAAAATTCTTGGATGAGCTTGGCCTGACACAAAAAATGAGTGTACGATACGTTGTGATAACCAATCGATAGCCAATGAATATTCGATCAATGACTCAAATTCTAGAAAATGCTTGGTCGTGCTTACCCTAGCCATGTATAGTGTACTACAGCAAGAGTGCGGGAAAGGGAAGTGAGGAGGAGGCCACAAGCTCCGCCGCTTCCTCGTTCACTAGTGCGTCCCAATTTTCGTTTTGTGAGTGGCCTTGTGAACTAGGCAAGCTAAGACATATCCCATTGACGTCATCATGCTGCAAAACGTGCGTAAACCGACGATGTGTGCCCCTGTATCCACAAATGTGCAGTTGAGCCTCACTTGTATTTAGCCTTGATCTGATCCGTCTTGTGCTGCTGACGTGCCCCTGGGAGCTCCTTACGCACAGGACCTCAGGGATATTACCTCTTTCGCTCAAAATAATTCCTCTTTAACGAGTATGCTAGCATAGTGTCGTTGAAGTGTCATAAAGAAGGCAGCATTGGCTTTTTGCTTGTGTGATGTAGTTGGAGGTCTGCAAGACGCTTTTAAGGACACGAAGGGCTTTTTGCTCAATCCCAAGGGGTCTGGATCAAGGCATCGAACGCGTCCGAGGTTAAGGGAAAATTTCAAGGCAACTGAAACAACGAGACTAAGCGTTGAAGGAGAGAAGCAGCGTGCAAAAGGAAGAAAAGGAAATAGGAACCCACGAGCAAAACCGAGGACCTATACAACTCAAACCACCTAACAATTCCGCTTATAGATGTACTCGGAGGGTGACATAATGTAAATAAAATATATCCGTGACCAGTAAAGAACTGTGATCTTCTCACTTTTTACGTTTGAAGGAATGACGATTCTCATATTTGCAAAAGACCCAACGTGCTGAGCATTGTTTCTATAGGAGAAAACGTGTTAAAAATAAAAAATAAGGCATACGGACGTCTGCTTCTCTATTTTTAAGGGGATCAGCGTAATCTTGATCTTTGTAAGCAGGCTTTTCCACATTCTGTGTTGCAGTGAAGCCTACTCACAAAGAAACTGGCTGGCTGTCAGGCAATCGGCAGCAGATGTAAGCATGAAATGGATACCGGCAAAGCACATTGGTTGGAGAGCATACCAGCTACAATCATCTTAAAGCGGTTATTAGCCCCGAGAACGAACTCTGGCGGCGCGGCAGTCACGGTAATGTGACGTCACGGCAAGGACTCGCCTTTTTCTGCGCCCGCCACGCACCCACCCTTTGGCCTTACGGTGGTGATTACAGCTCATTCTTGCGATGCAAATCTCCCAAGGTAGAAGGTTGAACTTGTGTCCCGAAGAATTACCAATGGCATTAGGACGTTTTCAATTCACTAACTACATTGCGGTTTATCGTTCAAGTTACGTCTGCAGGAGACATTAGATGAATCTGTCCATCGTAAACAATCGCTTAATACATCCGGGACATTAAGCAAAGTAATACAGCCACACACGCAACGGTTTCAGAAATTCTGAGATGTTGGCATACTTCGATTATGTAAAGACTTATTTTCAACAGCCTGTCAGGGATTATGTGGTGGTATACCCTCATTTGCAAAACAAATAGCAGAAAGTCGAAATGAGCGTTCTGAACTGTTTTGATGGCGCACTCAACGACTTGGCCCAGGTTTATAACTAAACGTCCTCCGCCTCAGTGAGTCAACGACTGGTCTCGCACGTCATATCCACATACAGGTTGATAATGCTCAGGGGTATATCAAATGCAAGAAAAATTAATTTACGAGCTGGCTAGCTAAACTAGTACTTACAGGTGTAATAACGCCGTTGCTACGGTGCTGCATGAATATACAATCTGACGGCAATAAGTTTCCGCAGTTAACCTCAACTTGTTTTTTTAGTGAAATGAAGCCCCGAAATTATTGCGAGGGAAGCGTGAAACTCAACAACATGATGAGTGAGCGAGTACACAAAAACAAACACAACAACTGCGGCGGTGTTCTCGGGCAAGCGCTTTCGAGATATTTTGCGAAACTTAATACTGCATGCGTTTTTGTAACCGTGCGCGGGGCTTCGCACAACGGCAAAAACGCTGTCCGTAGATCGCGGATGCGTCCGATGCAGATCACACTTGTCGAGGCGAAGCCGTCATATCTTTTAAAGGAATCGCTTGTGAACAACGCAACCTAATAACGTGAATAAGGTATCTTGCATGTCAAGACCACGACATGACTGTGGGGCATGCGGCGGGTTAATTTTGACAGCATCAAGTTCTTTAACGAGCTCCTGTATTTAAGAAGAGGGCTGTTGCTTTTCACACCCGTCGGAATGCGGCTGCAGTCGTCGGGAATCAGACCTATCCCCGAGGTTGGCAGCGCCACACAACACCAAACCTGGTCACCCCTTTCAAAGTGTGCACGACGGAGCGCGGGCACCGTTGGCGATTGTAAAGAAAAAAAGTGCAGCTTTTTGACGTTTTACTGGAAACATTATCAATGCTGTTTTCGTCATTCGTCTGAAGCTTGAGACAGGCAAAAAGCGAACGCAAACAGCGGAACAGCGTACGAAGCAAGAACATGTTATGCCTGCGCGCCACGGCCGGCGTCGAAGAGTCCGTGCCGTGACGTCATCCAGGCCTCCCGCCAGGTGGCACCACCCCAACTTCTCGGGGCTAATAGTGCATGTTCGCAAGGGCACACCCCATCCCACCACGTCACACCATATGTACTCATACGGACGCCATTGTGGGATAAATCTTGGGCTTTACCTAGCGTATGCGACCGCGACGCGAGGCAGGCCTGATAGCTCACTGAGCCGGAATGAACCTCTTTTGAAATAAGCCTCGTTGCCAGTCTCGTCTCGGCCGAGCACCACCCGCGCTCCGTGGTTACGCAGCGGGGCACCATCTCTCGGAGGCGGCGCAAAACCCGCGCGGCGGAATTCACGGACCGCTCGCGTTGAAAATAGCATAGGCAAACCTGTCTCAACGCCAAAAGATGACAATGAAGTGTATGGTGGCCTTTGGAACGTCGCTATTGGAAGCGACAAATAAATCTTCAGCACACTAGAAGCTGCAGCTTCAGTTATATTCTGAACAAACATTAAGAACTCAGATGCAATATTTCTGTAACTTGTTTGGGCAGTAACTAGGGTATGTAATGCGGTCTTGTTCAAAAGCTTGAGGGCCAGAGACCGCATTTTCTTTCTTTCTACTGGTTGCCCGGATGTTCTCGTTTTGTCCTCGCAGCGGTGCCCGGACGTTCCAGTTTTATTGCCCGAATAACGGCTCTGGGTTTTGGCTCAAGGTCACTAGGACGTCGCCGACAACGGGAGCTAAAAGCATTTCATGCTTTAAAAATGTCGTCCACGCAGAAGCACAATGCAATAAATGAAACCAGCAACTGCCGAGTAGCACATTCTATTTATGTTCTTCAGTAGCTATGGTACGGCCCCGTATAGTTGGGACTCCCGAAGAGTAACGTGCCTACCAGGAAAGAAAGGAAACAACAAAGAGAACGTCAACGGCGCCGGCAAACACCAATGAAGATCGTGCGTCAAGCTCATGTGGCAAGGCAGACGGCGGTGCATGTCGAAGCGGGCAATGCGGTCTTCTAGGTGGGCCTGGCGAGCAAAGGTCACTTAATGTGCGCCTCTATGGCGGTGTCATCTTCGATATGTCGCAATAGGCTTCAGAGTCCTCACAATGGTTTGGAAGTTGATAGGCATGTTCACAACCTGCACTTAATACCAAACCTGGGCTCCTCCATGTCAACTCTGTGTCTTGGGCCAAACAGCTTCCCTCGTCATCCACCTTCGCAGAGTGGAATGGCTCACAAATTGTTTTGCACTTGACAAAGGTGAATGACATCTGACTGGCTGCCCCAGTGATGTAACAGGTAGTAGTAGTAATAGTTACTGTAGGCTATAAGGGCGAAGGTGTCTGGGTCCCCTTGTCCAGGGCCCCATTGCCCTGTGCGGCTCGCTGGGCCTCTCGACATCACAGGTAAGTTTTTAAAACTTGAAGCGTGAGAGGCCCAGAGTGGTCAAGGGTGCATCGGCACGTGCGCTCTCCACTTCCCGACCCTACATCGGTGGGGTTTGTGGCGGCACCTGGTGACGTAGAGACCAATTAGACGAGCACGGAGTGCGGCCTCCGCGATCTTCCGCGCGCCAGCGGACGGTCGTGGAAACCGGAGCATTAGCCCCGACCGCTCGGTTGAGAAGGAAAAACGCTGTTTGTGAGGAGGGTAACTTTCAGTAACCCATAGCACGGTTGACAAAAGGTGCTTCGCTTAAATTATGACGTGAATTATTTACTGTACTAGTATTGTAGCTTGACCGAATATAAATTTAAAAAAAACGTTTCAGGGACCCTTTTAGATTCCGTAAATGCACCTGAGTTAAGCCACAGCGGCCTGTGTGACCTAAGCCTAAATTGCTCTCGCAAAACGCTGACGCAAATATAAGTGAGGTTCTCACATTGCTTTTGTCAAATACAACAGGCGATACCTCAGCAATGCTGCGTTCAAGACTACCCGTGCACACAAAGACGCTGAGAACCACCCCTTCTACAGATAAACAAGAGACAGCAGCGGACGTGGAAGCTCATGTGCGAACGGGCATTCTTTCGACAGCATGGTCTGGCCTTGCATGGTGGCGGCGCAGGTGAACGAAATCGCAAAACGTGTATTCACAAATGTTCACATGCATTCACATATAAGCGAAGCTGAAGAAATTCTCTTATATGTAATATTCTTCGGCTTTAGGGAGAAGGAAATTAAGAAATAAAACATTACCTTTAACCCTTTTCATACTTCCGTCACCCAACCTAAGGGCGCGTAAGCTAGCGAGGCCGTGAGGGAGACACACCCTGTTGGCACTTATCGCTCAGTGGCTGCTCTAAGTGCTTTTTTTTTCTATCTCTCTGTAGTCGCACTGTTGCAGAAAACAAGGTATGGCCGAAACTTACCTGCGCATGCTCAGAAATGACAGCACTGCACATCAAACTGTGACACGTGCGAATATGCTCGAAAGGCACTTTTAAGCATGACATCTCGTTTTTACGCAACTAGCCGCCTGCAGGGTCCGAACCTGCAACCTGTTTCACATCTATATCACAATTACTAAAATTTACTTAAAACAGTATAATGAACCTCCCCTATACCTTCCTTGGCTTCATTCATTATAGGCTATAGTTTTCATTATTACAGTGAATGAAGTTACACGGCTGGTCACGTTGCACGCATTTCTTGCAGCAAAAATATGTTTCTTTGTCGCAAGCACACGCCAAAGTCCATTTAATGCTTAGTTTCAATTCGACACAAAATGGTTCATTATCTTTTACAAAAGCAGCGCGCTCGGAGCCCGTGGCTTCCATATTGGTGGCTGTAGCAGACGACGCCGGCAGTCGGGGCTGTGTCTAAGGCATTATTGGGAACGTAATATTTTTTTCGGAGCGGTTATTTAGCATTTCGTAAAGTCAGTGACGAAGCCACAGCAGTACTTTACTGATTTCGTCGAAGTGTAGTACAACAATGATAATAAAAAAAGGAGACGCAAAAGCGACTGCGTGCTGAGCTGGAGAGCAGTCCAACCTTGCACGTCACACGGATGCCTCGGCGCGTTGGAGCGACAATACGTCCTCGTCCCTAATAGAGGCTAATACACCGGTCATGCAGATCAAAATAGCGATGTGCCAACCCGGACGATACGCTATTTCCGTAGTTAACGCGCGGTAAACCGGCACTGCTAAAAGAGCAATAGTGATATGCCAAGCCTCAGGAATACCGTGCGTTTCTTCGTTTTCATGTCTATTTAAAACTGTGAGCAATTATCAAAGTTTGGTGGGCACTTGCAATCACGACAGTGCATCAAAAACGAGACGGCGATCCTCCACTTAACCGCTTATTGTGCTCAACGCTTTGAATTTAACAACAGCCTGACTACCCTACGCTGAAGCGACCGCTGCTGAAAGAAACTTCATGCACTGCGTCTGTACGGCGTTCTGTAAATTGTTATAAGTCTTTTGTCGTCCCCTTGATCGTTCTTTTTCTACACGATGACGCATCACTTCCGTATCTATTGACAGCTACACTTTCGTTGTTATGCCTTGTGCTTAGATAAGCAACTCTAATGTGAAATTGGCCCTTAAACAGCCCCGTGTTGCTATGCTTCGAAAGAGAGCCATTGCTTCTTTCTTTCTTCTTCGTAATTTCTGAAGCCAGCCTTTCGGAATAATAAAAATTGAAGCATCCTTTTAAAAAATTCCACGTGTTCTTGCAATGACGATTTGAATGCAAAGGAGTAGGCTCACATCATGCAGATGAGAAAAGGAGGAAACAATCCTTTATCGGGATGCCCCACAGAGAGTCGTTGTGAACCGCGATTCCTTTTCGCCCCTGAGGCCTGAAAAGCGGATCACGTGACTGCGCACTTCAAGCGTCGACAAGTCACTTCGGGGTTCGCCTCGAACTCGCAATGGGGTGGCGTCGTGCGCATCACTCTGAGTTCAATTCAATCAAGCTTCTATTCAATCAGCGGAAAATAGAAGAAGGCCCCGAGGAATAGGGTGCGAAGCACTGCCGTCGGAGCCCGCGGAAGACTCGTAACTTCCGTGCATCATTTCCGTTGCGGAAATGCGCAACGAATGCATGGGGACGGCAGACACTACTATAGAATTTCGCCACTTTGCATTCATGGTTGCGTTGATGCGCCATCGACTTGCCTGTCTCAAGAACGTTCAGTATGCTTGTGTGTTCTATTGCGTCACGCCGACTTTAGATCGACTTTAGATTACGCTCAAAGCCCCTGGCATGCTTCCTTCCGCTCTATCTCGTTTATGGAAGGCTTATGGAAGGTGTAGGGATAAGCCCCGTGAGAGTGTGTCACTTCACGTCGCCCTGTATTCGGCCTGCTTTGTTGGGCACCCCTATGTTGTAAAGCGCAAGCGTTACACTTTTTGGGCGTTGCGTTAGTTTTGCGTTATAACTACAGCCACATTTTACCAAACAGCGCACGCTAATACAGTAACTACAGGCTTATGTATCCAACAGGCATGGCCGTATTACAATTATATTACGGTTTCCGTGTCCTATTTGTTGACTCAGTACGTCTTCCCGTACTGTACTTCTGCTGAGTTTGTGAGACGTTTCCAAACATGATCTACTGGGCACCGCGTTGTCGACCCGGCGCAAAGCACCGGGGGCGACTTAAGCCCCTCTCTAATCAGGGTGTATGACTATGAACCATTGTGTGACACGTTCACAAAGTGACAAGAGAAGAAAAGGCAAAGAACGCTTAGTGCACGAAACGCGCATGCTTCACCATGCTTTAAGCTTCGCTGGAAGTGCGGAAAAGCTTACCCGAAAGCCGCCTCGCCTTTAGGGTCAAGAAGCTTTACCCGGACAGGAGAAGTGTTCCACCGCCTTGGAAGTTTTCATGCGCAGGTCCCCGACACTTGTAATAAGACGTGAACCCAGTGGCCCAGTGCATGAACTGTTTGTCTCGCTACGCGACTACTACGAGGCGAAGGCACTGGCTTCCTTGAGCGCCCGTCCACGTCATTAGTTACCTGCGCGGCACTCTGTTCTGGGAACTCAGATTGCAAATCAGGAGGGCTAGCAGTGTCATGACGATAAAGCGTGTCGCGCACATAAGGCGTATTTGGGTCAATGTGACCGCGTTTACACTGGAGGTGCGCATCGGGCGAAGCAACGTACTACGCGCATATGCTCTATTCTCGACAAGGCGCAGTATCCTCCGAAGCATCTTGTGCGCTGCACGGAACTGTAGGCCGCCGGCGGCATAAGCTCACGCTCGCGCGCTATTTGCGACAAAAGCTCCCGGCGCGTGTGCTGTTTTCAGCGCCTGGAATACAAAACTCAGTGTCTTCTTTTCCCCTCTTCGCGTATCATCGTTCCGTGTTTCGGGAAGAGAAAAGCGGCGCCTCAGAACCTTCTCCCCCCGCCTGCACTGGCCCCGAAAACTTTATGGTTAGATGCCAACTGAAGTCGTTTACTTTTTTGTTCTTTCTTTTTGAATAAAGGCAAGCGCGTTTTTTTTTTGTATGTAGGTGCACGAGTGGGAGTAGCATACAATGAATCACGTGACCGCAGCCGGGTTATTTTTTGTCGAGGAATTAAAAAAAGATCTTAAGATAGTCGAGCGCGGACGACTGCTTTGTAAGTAAAACTTTCACTCATACCGACCACTGGGGGTTGCGCATAAAGTATTAGCCGTTGTGCGTGACGAGACACACGGCGGTTATACATATGTTGTGTGTACTTTCTGTCATTTTTCCTGCAGATTAAAAAAATCATCGATGGCATGTAGCACAAATCTATTTCTTCAGCTAAATAAGTTACTCTCAGTGGCGGAAATTCTTAACTCGCACTAGTAAAGAAAATGTATACCTCACTAATTACAAAACTATGCTAATTATTTTTAGAATAATCACTTTGTGGTCCATATTACAACTTACAGCTGTAGCTGGTGACTTCAAAAGTCAGTTCCACCGGGAAAGAATTCTGAAAATGACGCCAGTTTCAATATACTGCCACATGCGTTTATTTCTGTGGCGGTCCATTTCGTGCGCAGCACGGTTTCTGTTCACCCGCCAATGTGGTCTAGTGGTTATGGTGCTCTACTTCTGACTCGCAGGTCGCGCGATCGAATCCCGGCCGCGGCGGCTGCATTTTCGATGGAGGCAAAACTGCTTGAGGCCCGTGTACTTATATTTAGGTGCACGTTAAAGAACCCCAGGTGGTCTTAAATGCCGGAGCCCTCCACTCCGGCGTCCGCCATAACCAAATCATGGTTTTGGGACGTTAAACAGCAAAACTTTTTATTATTACGGTTTCAATTCGTTTAAAGCGTCGCGTCGCTAGCGCGTCGTATATGCGTTTGAAAAAACAGTGTGCCCACTTTATCAGCTGATACGCGCGCTCCGGAGCGTACGTCTAGCGTAGAGGTTATAAATAGCGGACTGGCGAGAGTGCTGGCATTCTTTTCGCCAACACTCGTCCGCACATGCCGTTTTCGCGGCTGCCGAATAGTTTTTGCTTGAGGTTCTCCTATGGGCACAAGTTCGCCCAAAAAAGTTTATTTAATTTCGAAGTCGCCTCATTTCTGTGCCTACAGACGAAGACCTGACTTCAATGCGAATATATGCCTTCCCAAAGTTTGCCGGAAAATGCATTGGTGTTCAAGTAACCTTTTAGCATCAATGCATAATTAAAAAGAAGTCTTGCCCAAAAAGTAAGTGCAACGACAGCGCATTTTTACCGCAAGTTTCACAGCCCTTGGCTCTATACTTCTGCTAGCTCCCAAATTCGTTCTAAATGAATATGACTTGTGTAATCTCTGGCTTCAATTCGTGTATTGCAATATGCGCCCTACAGTAATCGATTAAAAAGGTCTTTAGTTTGTTTTAATGTACAGGGTCGACCCCATCTAAGCTGAACACCTCATTAGTATTCAAACCGGTAAAACTAGAACGTTTCTTATACTTCACGAGTGCAATGCCCGTTATATAACGTCTAATCATGGTGTCGACAAACACAGTAATGATTTTCCGAATTATGTATTAAACAACAGCTTCAATGAGGTCTTGAATACTAATGAGGTGCTCAGCTTAAATGTGGACGACTCTGTACATAATATGTGTTTCCATATACAGAGTCAGTAATGTCCACCTCCGAGTAATCTATATCAGTAAGTCGATTTGTGCTGTAAGTCACTCGAGACTTCTACAAAATACTTCACGTGAAAACACACACACACACACACACACACACACACACAAACACACACACGCACGCACGCACACGCACGCACGCACGCACGCACGCACACGCACGCACGCACGCACACGCACGCACGCACGCACGCACGCACGCACACACACACACACACACACACACACACACACACACACACACACACACACACACACACACACACATTCAATATGTAAAAACACTTAAAGGGGCTTCTACAATTCCGACAGATTACAGAGCAATAAACACATCGATACCTACGATATTCTTTTGCCGTTTTTCAAGCCAGTGGTAGCGAATTTCTATAACTGCGCACAGCTCCCGGACATTGAGGACAATTCGCTGCTGGCTTCTAAGCAACTCTGAATGTCGGGCACAACTAGCCGCGCTACTTCGCAATAAGGGTGTTGCGCTGTTGAGCTAGAGGACGCGGGTTCGATTGTCAGCCACGGTAGCTGCATTCCGGTGGGGGCGAATTAACCAATGTCAAATACGAAAATAAAGAAAGTTCCAGCAATGACATCAGTGTTTGGGGCTAGAGAAGACAGTTCTGATTGTCTTCCATTTATAGAATTACTGGAAACGCATCACGAACTTCGAGCCCAGGTACACACCATACCTTAACACAAATTTAAAGACATGAAAAATGCTAATGTTCGTATTCACATCGTTTCACACTTTGGAAATGGAAAGCCCCTTAGTGCTGCGCCGTAGCGGTGATAATAATACGATCATTCTTGGGGTTTTACGTCCCGAAACCACGATATGATTTTAAGGGACGCCGTAGTGGAGGGCTACGGGAATTTTTACTATCTGGTGTTCTTTAACGTGCACCTAAATCTGAGTACACGGGCCACTGGCATTTCGCCTCCATTGAAATGCGGCTGCCCAGGCCGGGACTCGATCCCGTAATCTGCGGGTCAGCAGTCGAGCACCTTAACCACTAGACTACCATGGCGGGTCCGTAGCTGTGATAACACAAATTAATAGAACAAAATAGATGTGACAAAAAGAAAATAAAGTTAAGCTAAAGCGCCATTCCAAATCAAACTTCGGCTCATGAACCCGCCACCCTCCACTACTGAGGCAGCCTGTTCTCTTTGGGGGACATCACTGTTGCGAGCGAGCCAGAAGTAACACACGTACACGCATTGTGGAACGCCTGTCGATGACCGATGCAGGAACTAGCTGGCCGCAGTAAGCGATGGTAGCGTGGGCTGTGATGCACAGGCCAGGAACTCGGACTTATCCGAAGCGATCGGTCTTGGGGCCCCCGGCTGTTTCTCGGATTCCGATCCCTACAAGGATTATTTACAGCCCCGTCTGCAGTATTTGAGAAATACAGGAATAGAAAAATACAGTATTGATCAAACTACGTGCCGTCGCGGACTCTTTACAATTTAAACTGAACAACTGTGTAGTGAGAACACTGGCTCATGGCTGAGGCATTTGTTTTCTTGTCTGTTGGCAACCCCTACGAATACGTCTACGGCTATAACGTGGCAAATGTCTTGTACTAAGTCTATAACATAGGAAGGGCCATGTACTAATATTCTTGCGCACTATAAATATTTTCATGGGGCAATGCAGACCACAAATGCAGCTTCGCGCCGGAAAATCACGATAATTCAGGACACAAAGTTACACAGGTATTCTGCATTGTTCAATTCAGTAAACACATCAGTGTCGCGAGTTCAATCACAAAATAGCGACGGCTCGGACGAGGGGTTATTGCGAAATAAGGTTTCTATCTCTCTCTCTCCCTTACTGCCAATGGTCACTGCTACGGCATTTTACTGGTGGCAAGGTCCAGCAAGGACCCCGGTACGAGTCAGTAGCAGGAGCACTAGTCAAAAAGCTCGGTGTTGTCTCGCACAACCACACGTGGCTTCAACTGACGCCTGTCATGACATCCTGCACATGCGCACAAACAGAAAGAGGTCGTATTTATATAGCCGCTCCTTCACTACGCAGCAAACTGCGACCTCGAACAAAACTGAAATATGCAGCAAAGAAATGACACATGTAGTAAACGAGGTCGTCCTATGCGACTAATCAGCGAACTGCTCAGAGGAACTGCGGAAGCTTGCTGGTTGTATTCCGGCACTGCGCATTGCAAAGAATTCGATATTCAGTGGCGGAAGCCGCTGATCAATCGCCCATGCGATTGCTTTGTCTCACGAGAAGGCGCCCAATTGTGCTCTTCGGCATTTATTTCATTATTTTGAACATAAAAGCGATAATACTTCTACAATACCCCGCAACACTAGTTTCATCTTTTGAGCTTAATATGGCCGCTGGCAAATCTCTGTACTTGCGCTGTCGCCTCTTTTCATTTCTGCTTTCTGCTCCAAAATACCAGCAAATTTTGCATTTCCATATACCGCAAGATTGAAAAAAAATAACTAAAGATGGCTGTGAGAAGCCCTTTAAGATTGGTATGTATATAGGACATGCCACTACCTTCAGAATATTGCCGTCTACTCCTCTGCGCATAATATAAAAACTGAAAGAACAAAGATGCGCCCTGTCATCATTGAAGACGATTATGTATAGCGGTGGCGGCGCTTCTGAAACAGTATTGGTATGTTATTTCCAAACTCATGAGCCCGTTGGAGCGACATATAACTTCACGAAACATTTGCTGGCCTGTCAGGTTAATCGTTGATGAGAAGTTACACTCTTTCACATGATGCTCGAAGCCGCTACGGACGCTAGATGTTGCACTCCCGAAATTCCTGGACCTGTCTACTTTGGCGTAGGCCCTCTTCGGGAAAGCGGGTAACTCAGCGGTCCGTCCGTTGCAACATATAGACGCTAAAGTTTTATGCAGCAAAGGTCGAAGGTGTTTCGCCGTCTTTCAAGCAATGAAAAACAGAGAACGTTATTCGCGCGGTTTCACGCGGCACTGGAACACACCCATTAACGTTGCTTTCTGAGGAGACCAGCGACAGAAGCATAGAGCATGTTGATCCGACTGCGTGGTGCAAAAATGAAGCAGCATTAGCAATGGTGGTTGGACAAAATTCATTAGCCTTATAAGCGTAACTGCGATGCTCGAGACATGTCGCCATTATAGCGTCATGCCTTTTTGGTGCAGCATAGCATTCGGGAGCACGCCGTTGGGCGATTCGAAGCCAAGCCGTGGTCATTACGAAACGTGGGCTCAGAAAAAGCCTGCGGTTTGCTGCGCCGCCCGCACAAGCCGTAGCAGCGCGGAGCATCTGCGTAATGACCCGGGGATCGCATCAAAGCAAAAAGTGCTTTGCGGCGGCCTCCATCTGTGGCGGAGGGGTTCGTAATTAAGTCGCCACGGGATCTCTGAAATAACGCGGGACACGACTGGCGCTGTTCGACATCGCCGGTAACCGCGCCGGCCGCAAAAACCCATGAGACGCCCCCGTCATCCAACGGTGAGGAGAGGCCTGTGCACCGGTGTTGAGTTGTGCGACGCAAACTTTTGCGTACACTCCGGCGCATACGTCGGTATTGTGGGTGTGCAGGAAGGAACGCAGCCGCTTCCATCCCATCAGGTCCCACTGACTTTGCAAGCGTGAACTCTCGCTTCGCTGTTGTCCGCGCGGTCGAGTTTTTTTTTTATAATTATTATTATTTCTGCATACCACGTTGACTTCGCCTAAAGGTATGCGAAGCGGATGTGTCGCCGGTTTTGCTTCTTTTTTTTTTTCTCTTACGCTGCCCGCGGCAATGAAAGAGCAGCCACTGCGACCGCAATTAGGATTTTCCTAGACATGCTTGCAATTCGTGGCCTGTTCATACCACGGACGACCGGCAGGCAGCGAAGCAAAAAGGAGGGTCTTCTTTGCAAGTGACCTTACGGTTAAATGTAGTGCATCCAACATATCACTGTGACGTAATCACTACGACGCCTACTGAGTCGCAGAGTATGCATCACTATATTTCTGCGACTATATGCATGCACTGGCGTCTCTCATAATCATATGGTGGTTTTGGGACGTTAAACCCCAGATATTATTTTTATATGCATGCACTATGCAAGGAAATGTCGACATGTAATGTGTTGCCTAAACCGTGGCAATCACATCGTCGATGATCAGGAAATCTTATCTCGGTCGTAACTCAGGCCACAAGAATAAAAGGCTTTGTTGCTGCTCTGCCCTCAGTGCGCGGCCGACATTGTAGCGCGTTATAGTAATGCCCGTCCCCTAATACCGATAGAAAAAGTCGAAGTTTTTGCCACAAATACGGTCTCCATCCTTGGTACAGCCTGCCGCCCCGTGAGCCACGGCCCTTATCCTCAATAAGGCTCCTATTTTGTGAGAAAATGTAAAGAACGAATTCGTTAGACGAAAAGAAAAAAGAGGAACTTAACCGAGTCAACACTGCTTCATACCATTAGGTCGCGTTAAAAAGACAGACAAAATAAAAACAACAGAAAAATAAAAGGGTGCGTCGGTGTCTTCCATTCTGCTCAGTCTCTTTTTTTCACCTAATCCACAGTAGATGAACGACTTTGCAAACCACGACAGCCTGCTTGTGCATGCATCATTTTTTTTTCCCCGCGTAACCACACAGACAATAACGAACGCGTTCCTTAAGCGTTTCCTGACCTGCCGTCAAGTAAAGCAACTGGAACAATGGGCACAGAAAGCAGCAGCAAAAACCGCAAACTGTGCACCATACCTACCATGAAAACTAACAGCCGTTGCTGCTTCAAGAGCCATCCAAAGACTAAGAGTGGCTTGATGGGCGAGTTGGTTCAGCATCTCAGTAGACTTTAGCGCAAAAAACAGCGCAATTTCTTTGTTCCTGTTCTTTTTGCGCTAAAGTCTACAAAGACCAAAGACTAAGCAAGCGCATGCACGTGAAAGATTGATCAGCCGCTTGTAGTTCCGAATTAATTTATTCGCCGCGGGTTGGCCGTTCTTGTTAAACTCGACGCCGAGATTGTTCCTAAGGCAACCTTACGATCATGCATGCGACCATCACCTACGCACTTTTTCGGCTGAATGAATGATGAAAGGTTGCAATTGTTTTAACGTGGCAGCGTTAAAGACCTGGTTTCGCAGAAATTCCGGCGTCGGCGTCGATTGTTGTGAGCGAAAAATCAGCGTTGTCCGTGAGCGAAAAATTGAGAAAGATGCAAATAAGGCAAATGAGAAAGACCTTCGGTACTACTGAGAATCGAACCCAGGTCTTCTGCGTCGCAAGCAGGTGTTCTACCACAGAGCCACGCGATTGCTTGAAAGTGGTTCGGAAAAAAAAAAAAACACGATATGAATGTCATGAAGTATAGGAGGAGTCCCCTTAACGCATCTAATATTGCGTGGCAGAAGCGTGTAGAACCGCGCCAGGCGTCAAAACATGACAATTGCGCAACGAGTGGGTGTTTTAAAGGCCCACCCATTACAAAGCGCTCATACGTAGTTAATCATCATCAGCAGCAGCCAATGCATCAAAAAGTGAGCAGTTGCCTTACGGACGCGTATAGTGGGCCCTTCGCTGACACGAAAAAGGAAGAATTATGGCGTAGTGGGCACTTCGCAACTCTACTTGTAGTAGGCATTCAAGGACATTTTGAAACGGCCAATGTTATGCGCAAAGATGTTCGTTTCCTTGCGGCACGGGTGAAGCACCCGCCGAGAACCGAAGCCAGGCTAGCAAATTGAGAAGGCGATACGCACGGGGCCCGATTATGCCCCTGACACACGGGCAAAAGTAAAGTGCTTTGAAGTAAACCACTTTTGTCGCCCAAAGGGACCATTTTCAGAAAGGAGTTGCGCCGATGACACACGGCACCGGACTAGTGCTTCAGGTGGTTCCTCAGAAGAACGCTGAAAATAAATGGCGCTTCTTCTGCGAGCGATGTATTTTTAAAAAAGCTATGCATGTAGATCACTTTTAGCGCTACCAGAACTCGAAAACGTTTGTTTTTAATGTTTGACGGCTTATAATATTGCTCACGTTCGTATATTTTTTTCTCTTTTTTTTTGCATTTTAGCAGCGACCTCGATTGGTTTTGCAACTATGAACAGTCGGTGTTTTGGTACCCACGTTCTTGCCGTCCTTTCTCACGTTTGTGTCAAAGTGCCGGCGTGCCGCGTTTTATTCATAGCGTTATTCACACAACTGTGATCACGTGATGGATTAGCGGAGTAATTAGCGATAGCGATAAAGGAAGAGTTGCGGTAATCCTGACGCTTGTTGCTCTCGGATTTCTTGATGGTTAGATTAACGCAGCGCAGGCGAAAGTCAAACGACTACTCGCCAGAGTCTTTACAAAAGAGCGCAGAGACGCGCCTTCACATTACAAGAGCGAACAAATGCATACAACAGAGGCGACCGAAGCCAGCGCACACCCGACGCGCTTCTCGCCGATGAGCGTCCCTTGCAGCGCACTCGCAGGTAGCGTGGAGTCGCGTGTTCCTCGATAAGCGAGTTGACCTTGCAGATCGGGTTTTGCAGGCACAGTGATGACAACACACATTGAAGACACCAACGTGGCGGCGCCAGTGACGTGATGCGGGCGTGCGAGAGTATAGTTACTGTAAACACAAGGAACACAAGCGTGACGCGCGCGACGACACACAACGTGTGGGTTTGACAACCGGCGACAGCCCGCACTGTGCCACTGGCTGTGTTCCAATTCTGGACAGCATCGTAGACAGTCTACGCTGACAGCTTAGAAGACAGCATCGAGGTCATGTTGTCCGACAAATGGAACGCGTCTAGAAGACGTCTACGCGACGTGACGCCACCTCGCGTCGAGAAGAGAAAGCTAAAAAAAACAAACGTAAATGTTCTTTCTTTAGCCTCTTTCGTGTTCAAACCTATGAAAAAATTAACGTAGCTTACATTGAGCGCCTGGAAATGCGCCTACTGGTGCACAGACGACCATACCGGCGTGATCCGAGCTACGCGAGCATTGCGCTCAGCCGCCATCTTGTTTGGACAGCAAAGTAGCCTGCATCGTTTTTGTCTTTCTCGAAGCTGTCTATTTTGCCGGCTACGTGAGAATTGGAATGGGACTTAAGATGGCCGCTGTCCACTTAGCTGTCTATTTAGCCGTCTACGGTGAGTATTGGAACACACCCACTGTCAACACCAACGTGGCGGCGCCAGTGACGTGATGCGGGCGTGCAAGAGTATAGCTACTGTAAACATTTACTGTTTAACAAATCGCTTCACTACTGGAAATGAACACATTTTCTCTAGGGGAAGCAATCACGGGGCAACCTAGCGTTGTGACACGCTTTCTTCTATTGATCAGCTCTGCACACTGTGTGCGAGAGTACTCCCTTACTGCCCGAAAAGTAGATGCGGGATCTGCTTTTCGGAAAAGAACTTTTGCCAGAAAGGTGTTACTCCTTTGTCGTGTGTCACTGCGCCTGAACGCCTTTCCGCAAGATGTCCCCTAGTCTAAAGGACTTTAGAGTGCCCGTGTGTCAGGGCTATTACGCTATCGCGTTCTACTCTCGAAGGCGAAGCTCAAACGTCCGCCAAGTTTTTTTGTTCTGTTTTTTTTTTTGTGCGGTACATGTCCTGACTCAAGCGCGATCTTCGTCACTCCCTTTCATGTTGCCGCAGAGAAGCTCTAATGAAAAGCTCCGTCTTAGAGCTAGTTCGCTGGAAGCATGTCGACGAAATCAGCACAGTAGGAAAACCATCATTAAAAAATCTGCAGGCCCTTTCACTAACACTAAGTAGAGCACAAGCGAAAGCCTACGCTCTCACGAAACACTAAATTAAGCGTTCTCAGTCGATTGCATTGTTACTCTCTATTACTCGTCCTCCCTCGGTCGCCAATCACAAATCGTTCGAGACGCTTAGACATGGTCACCGAGTTTACATCTCATTCACCATTAATACACTTCAACAATTCATTCACTTTAGCTCAGTTTTACATTTGATTCACTGTTATTTCAAATTTGATTCTCTTGCTTGTCTTTGCTTCTTCAATTGACATTCGATTCAGCTTTAATTAACTTAATTAATGTGTGACTCACCTTTAATGCACCACGATTCCCTTCTTATTCTCTTTTGAGTCACTTCAATTCACAATTGATTCATCTTGTGCACTGATCGCTTCTGATCATTTCGCATACTCTTACTACATTTCACGGGCCCTCACACCTTGCTTAGGCCCTCACGACCTCAATAGTAGCGACGCACTTTTGCGAGCCCGTCTCCATTAGTTTCGTGGGGAAGAGAGGATGCGCAGGGCAGTTCATATTCGCGATTAAGGCTACAGGAACGGTGGATTACCATAGCGCGACAGTACAACGCTTCCCCTGTTTCAGTATTCATTGTCGGGTATATACGCGTATCAGGGGTTCTTTTCCGTCAGTTGGGTGCTTTTATTTTAATCCACCACTCAAAAATTCGGCAGATCCCACGCGTTGTGGGAATCAGTTTCATGCGAAGCAGTCAGAGAGTGCTTCTATGCTGTATTTTTGGCTTCGAGCCAAGCGTTACGAGGTGGATCGACGTGGTTTTGTAAGTGTAGTAGCTGTGTGCACATCGTGGGCTTACCAAGCACGTCGACAACATTGGCGTTTAAAGGCTAACTTATGGTTCGACGCAGCGTCAGCCCTCACGTTAGAGTACATACGTCAGTATTATCAAAACTAAGTGCCTTTTATGGAGATAGCATGTGAATATCATACGTAACATTCGTTAATGTATTCCTCCGGGGTCGACCAATGCTTCAATATAGCTTGCTGAATCATAGGAATACAAATGTAATGTTTATTAAACTGTTATAAAAGCGGAGCCAACACTAGAACCACAGACGTTAATCTAATAGCACGCCTGTATCGTGGGAGTACATGTCTAGTGTTTATTGCTTTCTTGTAAAATTAGACAGCCAGCGCCACAACCACAACTGACGTTGCACCGACATTACACCTGCGCAGGCTGTTTTTCCAAACCAGTTTATAGACCTGGCGTGGCTCTGTGGTAGAATACCTGATTGCCACGTAGGATACTTGGGCTCGATTCCTGCTGGGATCCTAATTTTTATTCTTTCGATTCATCTGGTCAATGCTGCCGATGTCAGTTTCTCTTAACGCTCTCGCATTTAAATTACCAGTGTCTGTTCTCGCCGTTCCTGGATAGATATAAACCGTCAATCACCTATGGCGCATACCCGTTCACCGCGGCCCGTTGAAAACGGGTATGTGCCACACGTGTCTGGAGGAAAAGGTTTGCACGCGACATGATTTTCACGTTATTCATGTCATGACCCGACAGTCATATTCGTCACATCCTCTTACCCTCCCATGCCAAGTTTGGTCTACACCAAGTTAAGGAGGCAATCACGAGAGCACCCAGACGTAAACGGCTAGATTGATAGATACGTAGATAGAAACGCTCAAAGTGCCAAAAGTTCGCTAAGAAATGCTTCGCATTTAAAACGACCGATCTCGGTAATAACACAGGCACACAGGAACAAGGAATGAGACGCGAAAAAACACAGGCGTAAAAACGCACATCCACAGGACCTGGATCGAGCCCTTGACCCGAAGGTCAAGGTTTCTATACAGGCCGCGGTGATTGCATTTTGATGGATGCGAAATGCTAGGGGCCCGTGTACTAAGCGATTTCAGTGCACGTTAAAGAACACCACATGGTCAACTTTATTTCCGGAGTCGTCCACTACGACATGCCTCATGGTGTTGTGGTTTTAACACGTGAAACCCCCGATATTCTATCACTTGCCTTCATGTTAAATACATATACGGTGCGTCCCAGCTATGTTTTCCAAAGCTTAACGAAAAACAAAGCAAACACTCGTGCAATATCCAGTTAATGGGCCCATAGTGCTTGGTCACCTGTCCACTTTCGCCGATTCACTATGTTTGTGCATCAGTGATTCCGCTAATTAGAGAAACATAGCTGCAGATAAGACCAACACTACCATGGCTGACGTTAGCTGGGGTACCCTATTTATGCATACCTGTATCAACGCATATATGTATATGGTGATCAGAAGACGCCCCTTCTTCTTCACTGGGCGTTTCACTGTGTGCAGTCGGCATTTAGCGAAAATTGCCGATCTACACTTAAAAAACTCTGCTGCTTCACATGCATACGCAGCAATTAAACAAGCTATGTCTCGCATGTAAGACACGCATCCTTGAGCTATCTGCCCTATTTGTATACATTGCTTACCCTTGCAATTTTTCAAAGACGTCCTTCTTAGCGAGCCACCACCCACCCTTCCTTTCACATGTTGGCTATGTCTCTATCATCTTTCGTGTGCGCCGGCCCTCAAGGTAGTGCCGTGTAAAGCAGTACCCATGGTTATGTACAGTGCAATCTAAAAATGTGGGCTGTTCTTTTAAGCTTAAGCTGTAAGCTCCTCCTGCCCTCATGCGGTGGCGGACGATATAGAGTGTAGTGCGCAGTTTTCTGAACACATGATCGCGCAGACAACACTGACAGGCTGGATGTTTCTTTAAGTATAACAGTTTAGCAGACGAGGGCTCGCAAGTCAGTGTGCTTTGTGCACTTGCGCATCGCACAGCATAACTCGTGACTTCTCGCCGATATAAGGCGCTACCATATCATCGAGTAAATGCTCGCGCGATATTATTGATAATGATTGTTGGGGTTTAACGTCCCAAAGCCAGGATATGATTATGAGACGGGCTTCGATTCAGGTTCACTGCTGCTAGCGGTTGTTTTTCCGGAGGTTGGTTGAACTAGAGGGCTAGGCTGAACTCCATAGAGTTTCAAAAAGTCAATATTGCCCGGTAACATGAATAACGATTTCAAACTGCACTCGAAAGCGAAATTTGAGGTTAAATAGTCCTCATATATGCGCCGTTTTTGAAAATAGGCATTTGTAGGCACTTATAGGCATTTAGGCACGAACCCCAAAAATAGGCATTGATAGGCGCTATAAAAACACTACAAAAGCCCTTCTTTGCCTCTAATTCATGCTCATATATCAAAGTGGAACCACAGGAACTCAAGGAACAAAATAGCCATTTGCTTAAAATCCGGTCTCTCGTGATGACTGAGAGGAGATATTTCTATCAAGAACTTTCTATGAAAGAGTTTGCGGGGGGAAATTCACGGCACCTGCCCCCCCCCCCCCAACCCCCGTTCGTAACTGACGCCTCTGATCAATAAATATTGAGCTGGCGTATGTTTGCTAGTGCTTTGAAGTACGTGTTGATCGACGGGAGTATAAATGTGAGCCGACACGAGGCTGATGATAGTAATGCGGAAGTTGAATAGATAGCACCATAGGTCGACAAAAAAGTGTGGAGCTCAGTCAGACACACTCAAGAAATATATTTTGCGCTTAGGGCTCACTCGGACTAAGACTCACCAAAATTTTCCTTAAACGGACTCGCTGGGACTCAGACTCGCTAAAATTTTCCTCAACCAGGATCACTAGGACTCACACTCACCAACATATTACTCACAGGGCCCACTAAAACTCACGATTCGATCTGAGACTGAGTGAGTCGGCTCACGAGTGAGTTTGCCAAGCTATGACCACGGCGGGTGTCCGAGCGATATAAGAAATTGCAAGAGCGTACTACTAAGTACGAAAAAGCATGCTCGCTTTCCAGACATTACGCAACGGTGCAACACTGGTCAGCTTCTTGCCGTGATTGTTGAGTAGAAGTTTCAAAACGGTACGGCTTGGGGCCATGAAAATACAAGCTCAAGGCAAACTGCTTCATTTTGTCGGGCAATCTTCGTCACTTAGCCCTGAAGGAAGATCAGTAAAGCATTCAATAATGCCTACGAACAGCGCACATGAGCGGATGAGCCAGCTCTGCTCAGCAGCCGCCTCGCCATATCTTTGAGGAAACCGACTATCAGACTGATATGGAAGGAAAAAATGACTCATTTCTTTTCACGCGATAAATGTTTTATTTTCTTATTATGCAGTAAAAACAACCTTTCTAATCAAAACGCTGCAACAGCAAACACGATTTACAACCTTCGTTTATACAGTTTTGTCATTTATGTTCTGCTTACGCAGCCTTCCGCCACCAAGTGGTGCGGGGAAATTCGAAAATGAAGCATGTTGCTCCCTGGGAGCTGGTGGAAATATCGACGAATTTATCTGCCACTTTGGCCGCCACCACAAAGTAGCGCGTCATTAAAGGGCGATACCTTTTCGCTCAGTAGGACAGAGCACAGTTCCTGTGAAGCCACGCGCCTAGCTCGGCAAGCATGGGAATGGCTGACCACGAGTGCACGTTCCTAGCGCTGCCGGACGATATACTAGCGCACATCTTCACCTTCCTTAGCCCCATGGAAGTGATGGCCCTGTTGGCGGTTTCTCAACGCATTCGGCGCGTTGTCTGCTTCCCTGAAGTGATTCGCTACACCAGCTTCCACTTCACGCATCCTCCGGGGCTCTTCGCCAGTTTTCTTGACGCCGTTCGGGCATGCGCCATCGTTGAGCTGGACCTGAACAACTGTCTACAGCTGGGCGCCGCCACCATCGAGCGTTGCCTGCGATTTTGTGTCAACTTGAAAACACTTCGCTGTATCAACACGAAGATCCTTCCAGAAAATTTGCTAGCTCTCACAGCGAACGAGCTGAAGAATCTGACGTGTCTAGAATGGTCGCTGCTAAGCAAACAGTTCAGGCACGCAGCGACCATTCTTCAGCAGCTCAGGCAAAGGAAATTGACCTTCGGGCTGCAGCGCCTGAAGCACATGTACGTCGAGGTGTATACCGATAGGGCGATTGGCCACCTTCTGGTTTACGTGTTGCAGCATTGTCCAGAAATCACCTCCGTTCACGTGCACGAACATGATGCCAGACTCAGATGTCCTGGCCTTTCGCACTTGGTGATGGATGCCTACGCCAGACTCGAGAACTGGAAAGAGTTCACTTACACTACAGAACGCGTGGCCAGCACTCATGCGATGACATTTTGCATGCCGCGTCTGCCATCACCGGTCAGAAAGAGCGTCGCAGAACGCTGCCGAACTAATGTCGCGAAGTATAGAAATGCTAGTATGAGTAAGGAGCCGCCCCTACGCAACTGTGCTGAGCTGAACGACTCCTGTATAATACCGACATCTGAAGGCCTCATGCAGTTGCTGTTGTGCCTGGAGACTCCACTCTCATGGACGCTCCTCCGCGAGATGGCTAGAAGGAAAAATCGTGACTTGCGTGAGCTTCGCGCCCTGACGCTCGCCACCGCTCTCTGGCCCCATCATGCGCCTCGTGCGGCGATCACCTGTGCAGATGTCCGGCTGGCCGAATTCATGGCCGCTTGTTCTGGGCTCCGGGAGCTGAACCTTGCGTCGTTCCATGCGGGTGAATTCGATTGCTGCGAAGTGTTAAGCCGAGCCGTCATTCCTCACCTTCGTTCGCTCTCCTTGCCGGCGTGCGCAGTCAGCAGGAAAACGAGTATACCGCAACTGGCGAACGCGTCCTTTCGGCTGCGTGTGCTGGACGTCCGTGGTCAGAGACCCATCTGCGAACATTTCTGCGCTCGGTGCGTAAGAATTCCGACTTGCACGAGCGAGTGCCTGGCCTCGCTGCATAAGTTGTGCCCACTCGAGCGGTTGACGCTATGCGAGCTGCCGCACGTCCGCAAGCTGGATTTTCTGATGAACTGCTCTGTTCTCGATCTTCGGATACGCAGCACGGGGCCCATGGAAGATTTGTCGCCGCTGCTAAGGTTATGCCCGAAGCTACGCAGCCTCGCGCTCCACGGCAAGCACACGTCGGAGACTGCCTTGTGGTTTCTGAACGACCTTCAACCCACACAAAGTATGCGTCGCGTCTGCATTTCTCTCCACGAAATGCGTGACCAGCGAGTCAACCTGCTCCCATTGCTACAACGCCTCTTCCCGAACGCCAACACACTGCACCTACACACGCAGTGGAAGGGCAGATCCCGCTTTAACCAAATCTGGACACGGCTACCGAACGATGACTGTGCGTCGGTACTGCCGAACGACAACCTAGAGCTGTGCAATATCTGCGACTACACGGGGCTACAGAAACCGTTTCTTGGACAGTATAAGTATGCGAACCTGTGAGCCTCAGCGAATGGCTAAACACTGACACCTTTAGAGCCACTGTCAATTCTCGTGATGCTTAGAAACAAGATTCGTACGCGTGCCGAATGCGCATGGATCCCCGGTAATAACCAGTTTGTGATCGCGAAGGAACGGGCTTGTCAAATAGTATTCCGATGTTCGTATGATCCCTTCGCTAATACTTTCCGAAATCGTTTAGCTGTGTGGCCGAAAATGTGTGCCGTTTATATGTAATTTGCAATGGCTCTAATTAAAAAATACATTGAAAATTTGTCAAGCTTATGGTGAATCCAAAGACACCCTCTAGGAATGTGTAACGTCATACCATAGTAAGCGCAAATATCGATCTTAATATCGCAGTCACACGCAGTTGAAACTACTGAAGAACGGCAAGTGACGTAGCGGTTGAGATATCAACCGGATCACCCTGGCCACGTGACGTTGCCAACAAACAAGCGTGGTGCGTAGACCACACGTTATCTGTCGGGGCTGCAAATTATGAAACGCCTAGCAGATCGACGAATTGGGCTAGTTGGTGGTGGTTCATGATTTCTTGTTGCGCATCGGATTACGAGACGAGAACGAGACAGGGACTACAGGACAGGTGGTGCGCAAACTCCCATCTAGTTTATTCACATTTTGCCACGTGTCACAGATAGGTTAACAATCAGACAGGATGGATAACATGAAGGGCGGGACATAACGAAAAGACTATACAATAGAAAAGATGCCGTCGTAAGCATAGACAAATTTTCTGCAGATAAGTGTGTGTTATTTAAATGATATACACTGATCTGCCAAAAATTTGTCTATGCTTACGACGGCATATGCTATATTCTTGCATCTTTTTTTTTCTAGTCTCGTAATCCGAAGCGCAACAAGAAATTACGAAAACCCTGCGTTGCGCAAAAAAAAAAAAAGCAAAGCTTGCGCTATGTCGCGCGAGGCTTAACGGCAGCGAAGCTGGTTGATTCTCAAGTCTGCAGAAGGGTTTTGCAAGGCATCACTAGGTTATGCACAGACGCGACAGGCATTCCCAAATTCCGTGCTCAGAAACTCTCGATGAAACCGGTTATCCGCTGAACTTTCTCGACCACACGCAGACCGGGCACGGATTCGCGGCGATTTTAACGCGAAAGCGTTAAAGAGCTCGTTTCGCAGAAATTCCGGTGCCGTTGTCGTTGGTTGTGAGCGAAAAATTGTCATCTTGTCCGTGACCGAAAAAAATGAGAAAGATGCGAATAAAATAAATTATAAAAATCTTCGGGTTCGAGTGAGAATCGAACCCAGGCCGCCTGCGCGGCAAGCAGGTGTTTTACCACAGAGCCACACAATTCTTTAAAACAGGTTCGAAAAAAACAAACAAACATTATATCAATGTAGTGGAAGGAGTCTCCTTAACGCATATAATATTGCGTGGCAGAAGCGTAGAATTGCGCTAGGCGTCAAAACATGTCATTTGCGCAACGAGTGGGTGTTTTAAAGGCCCACCCATTACAAAGCGCTCAGACATATTTAATCATCATCAGCTGCAAAAGCATCCACAAAGTGAGCAGCCGAGTAGGTTCGCGTGTTGCCTTACGGGCGCTTAGTGGGCTCTTCGCTGATTCGCAAAAGGAAGAATTATGGCGTAGTGGGCACATAACAACTGCACTTGCAGTAGGCATTCTAGCATACTTTGAAACGGCCAATGTTGTGCGCACAGTCGTTCGTTTCCTTAGGGCACAGTTGAGGCATGCACCGAGAACCGAAGCCATGGCTAGCAATTGAGAAGGTGATGCGCACGGGGCCCGATTACGCTATCGCGTTCTACTCTTGAAGGCGAAGCTCAAGCGTCCTCCAAGTTTTCCATGTGCAGTAAAACCTAGGTGATACGAATCTCGCGGGGTTACCAAAAATATTTGTATCATCCGACATTCGTATCACTAGAAAACATGGAAAATTAGTATGCGACGAAAGAAAGTTGGCATACGTTTTGATTCAATGTTTCTCAGGGCCGCAGCGACGTCATGAACAGCTCTGAATGATTGCCAGTAAAGTTTTTAGACGTCAACGATCATACTTGTACTCGTAAATATACGGTGCATGCGCGTGTGTGTAATTAATGAACCAAATGTGCTGTGCCCCGTGACCGCTAGTAGCCCCTTCCTAATCTTACTACGCTTTTCTGCATGACACCAGAGTACTGCGGCGAAAGTGACTTAAGAAGCTCTTTGCACACGATAGACAGGGGCTAGAGGTGTGCACGGGCTCCGGGTAGCCCGAAAGCCCGAGCCCGACCCGGCCCGCGGGCCGGGCTCGGGCGGGCCGACGTATCTTCAGCTCGGGCCCGGGCCAGGCTCGGGATACCTGGAGTTTTATCGGGCCGGGCTCGGGCCCTGCGCAAAGCCCGACTCAAGCCCGAAATATAGAGAATGAGCGGGAACTGTTTTCCAGCACGCATACAGCGCCTTTTCCGCGACCGACCTTCACCGCTTTTCCTTTCCATTCGCTACTTTAAACAACAGGGGAGCAGGTAAACCACTGCCTCTGTTGCACTCCGACAAACAGCGAAGTAACACCATCTGAGCTAGTGATGGCGCCACGCGACTGTTCGCGTTAGATTTAAGGCCAAATCCCATATGAGTGAAAATGCACGCGACAGCGACGAGCGACCCGACGTACATCGCCTTCGTACAAGCTGACGCTTGCATGGGCATACCCCATACACGTGACGGCTTTGGCGAGCGAACTCCATTGTTGCTGGCATGAGGCCGTATACTTGTATAGCAAAAGCGCCGCACTTCGTTGAAGCCGGAATCGTTGGAGTGCTTGCTGTTTTTGCTCGACAATTTGTAATGTGTGTATTATAGACTGTTATTCGTGTGTCGTTTGATCATATTTGATATGCTCAACAAAGTGCCAAATTACCGGAAAACGATGCTTTGTTTTCGCAGCGAACCTTCAAAACGCCGGGCCGGGCCCGGGATTGTGTTTTCGTACGTCGGGCCGGGCCGGGCCGGCTCGCAGCCCTTTGCCGTCGGGCTCGGGCGGGCCTTCGACAAAGTCAGCGGGCCCGGGCCGGGCTCGGGCTCGGAAATACGGCCCGTGCACAGCTCTAATAGGGGCCAAGCTCCTTCGCCCATGACCGTTCGCCTCGTCTCTTGGCGTCTTCCTCCACTTTTAATGGGCCGTCATGACGGACCCGTAGCCCAAGTTTCAGCCTTGTTTCATAGAACGTCTGATTGCGGGGACATGACTTGCATCGACGTGGCAGGCACGTGTTAACACAGTACAAAGACGCTGCTGCCTCGAGCACGAGAGCACGCGTCAACGCGTCGGGAAAAAAAAGCGCGACTTCAACGTCATCTGTAATCTAAACGCGAAGGCACCTAGACGCCTCCAAGATTTGCGCGCACGATCTCGGAGGCAACGACGCACCGTTGATGATCGCGCAGCGCGCATGCCCGCGCCCGCGCGTGACAGCGCGGGCAGCACCTGTTCGTATCTGTGCGCTAGCGTACGTTCGTATCAAACGTCGCGGGGTGCAAATTGGTTCGCAAGAACCGTACTCCAATACATTGCAGGCTAATGGTCCTTGGCCGGGACCACATAAAAATTCGTATCCCCCGAAATTCGTACGATCCGTGATCGTACTACCGAGGTTTTAGTGTATTCCCTTCGCCGAGCAGCATATTCTGGCTGTTCCGCTTGCCGGCGATGCTTGGCAGCAGCCTCTTCGGCTCGACGTCTGCGAGCATATTACAGCTTGGCGGCACGTTGTCCTTCTTTATACGCGGCTTCTTCCGGGGTTCGTTTAGGTCTGCCCATGGCGAAGCAAAGGCGCAGCACACGCTCCCGACGTAACTGCCGGTATAGAGCGGCGACGACGAGCCGGCGCCGTGTCTAGGCAGGTGGGCGGAACTAGGCCAAGGTCGCGGGCTATGCGCAGTTGACGTGGGTGCCATGGCGATGCTAGGCGAGGTTTTCCATCGACGAGCACGGTTTTCGGATGGCTTCATCAGCTTCGCAGTTGAAACGGTCGGAATTCAAAAGAGATCATCGGGCACGTTCTTTTTGCGGAAACCGAGTTTCGAGAGATAGGGCGATAGATAACGCGCACGTATGCCAACGTTACATGCACTCGACGGAATATACCGCAATCCGCCTGGAGTAGAGCGCGCGCGCAGTCAAGCCCGTCTTTAAACTTCACTGGGCTTCACACAAGATTTGAGTTCCTCATCCAATTCGTGCAGCACAGCGTGTTTCCGTACCCTAAAGGGCGCATCAGCAGAACTTCCACTCGCCGTCACATTGGGTGGAGTGATGTGACCTGAGCAGCAATCAGGTACCACGTCCTAAATTTGAATGAACAGAAAAGGATCCGCCTGATGTCGCATAAGAATCTCTATTTTGCCAGTGTCAGTTGGTCCGTAACCTATGCGCCGTGCCGCCTAACGGTTTTCCCTATTTTTACAGCATTCCTACTGCCACAAACAGAGTCGCCAGCGACGTGCAGCTCTAACAGCGACATCATACGTGACGTTTCTGCTTAGGTCGCGTGAATATCCCGGATGTGATGGCGACAGGAAGTTTTGATTGCGCTTTCTATGTTACGGAAGCACGCTGGAGCACAATATAGCCACGCAACTACGCCAAGAAGCAAAATAGAAAGAGAAGAAAAAAAGGAGGTGGGGCTGGTCACGTCAACGTGGTTCTGCTTGGCCACTTGAGAGAACGCAAGAGGGGCTACGCTGCTCGGGGACGCTCGCAGCAGCAAAGCACGAGAATGCCGGCTCTAGCAGTGAACCTCGCTCCCTGAAGGCACGGTAACGGACAGTTCAGTTTCTTCTAACTTGTCCAATAATGAGTCGGTGTGGGAGAGAGAGAGAGAGAGAAAGAGAGAGATACGATGAGGAAAGGCAGGGAGGTTAACCAAGCTTTGTGAAATTTTCTTTCGGTAAAGCGCTCCGCAGATGGCACCTTAAAACTTCCATTCATTTGCAATGGGACCCTCCTTTTTAAAAATCGGATCTTGGAGACGACATCCGCCAGTGGTGAAAGTAAGGTCTGTTTATTGCGCTTACTTTCACCATTCCGAGAACGAAGAGGTGAACATTGTAATGTTCACGTCTTCGAGCCTAAGCCCCCTGAACATATTTCAACACTTGGTCCTCCACACAAACCTTTTATATTTCTTTAATGAGACAGTGCGATGTATTATTTACTGGCTGTTAAGGTCCCGAACGGGTGCTCGCTGTGTTGTTCGTTTTCGAAAGCCATCAGATCACCACCGTCATACTATGGTGGTGATATAAGGTTACCCAGCGCCCTTCACTCTCAACTTCACCCTTACCAAGTGGCGAAGAAGTATTACATATGCAGATTTGACGCACGTCCTCGAATTTATGTGAAGGTAAGCTTTAGTGAAGCCATTAATTAAACGATATCAAAGCGTTCACCTTGTACAACGCCTTTTATAGCATAGCGATTACGTGCCTGCCGCCCACGTGGTCCAAACGACCATTATTAGTCAGCGCCTGTGGGATTAGCCCCACTTCACGCTATATATCTCTAGGACGGCTCATCTTACTCAACAAAAAAGAAGAGCGAGTGGACGTGCCAAATTCTTGGAAATGAAAGAGCAATAGTTTCGCTTGGATAAATAAATCGTGGTTTTGAAGGCGTACATTTCTTGCACTGATGATATTTTTTCTGCCAGTCGTTGTTACTCAGCGAAATACCCGTAGGCAACACAGGATGATACCGGCACATCAACCAGGGTTGTGCAGTTAGGGCTACCATTAACCCGATTCGTTTTACGAGTGCTGTGTTTCATGTAAGCTATTCGGTAAGGCGGCAATCATGGTCAGCAAAGTCTGGGGGCTTCGCCTACAAAGTTTCGCAAAGACAGAACACCAGTGACCACTTCCATTGGCGACCAAGCTCACGCACTTATGCAAATGAGTAGTTGGAAACCAGACACGCTAGTCACGAACTTGAGCATTCAGCTGTCGCCAACATTCGTATTTTGCACGGAGTTTTAAGCACGCCACACGCGCTGAAAGTGCTGGTGTCTTATGCTCGTTTTCTTGCGAACGAAAGCCAGTGGTACATTCACGGAGAGTAAAATATTTCGCGATCCGAAGTGCGGATCACACGATATAGGCTGCGCTTCACTACTTCATATGATATAGGTTGCGCGAAAAACACACGCTTTTATTTTTCTGCGTACCGTGTCGACTTCGCCTAAAGGTATGCGAAGCGGATGTGTCGCCGGTTTTGCTTCTTTTTTTTTCTCTTACGCTGCCCGCGGCAATGCAAGAGCAGCCACCGCGACCGCAATTAGGATTTTCCTAGACATGCTTGCAATTCGTGGCCTGTTCATACAACGGACGACCGGCAGGCAACGAAGCAAACAGGAGGATCCTCACTGCAAGTGACCTCACGGTTAAATGTAATCACTGGGACGCCTACTGAGTCGCAGAGTATGCATCACTATATTTCTGCGACTATGCATGCACTGTGCAAGGAAATGTCGACATGTAAGAGTTGCCTATACCATGGCAATCACATCGTCGACGATCAGGAAATCTTATTTCGGTCGAAACTCGGGCCACAAGAATGCACGGCGTTGTTGCTGCTGTGCCCTTAGTTGGCGGCCGACATTGTACGGCGTTATGGTATTCACCGTCCACTAATAATATTGAAAAAGTCGAGGTTTTTGCCACAAATACGGTCTCCATCCTTGGTACAGCCTGCCGCCCCCTGAGCCACGGCCCTCATCCTCAATAAGGCTCCTATTTTGTGAGAAAATGTAAAGAAAGAATTCGTTAGTCATCGCACGGGTTTTTTTACGAAAAGGAAAAAAAACGAGATTCGGTTAAACTTATCGCCACCGACTTTGTGCTCCATCTAAAACTATATAGGTTCATTAAAAACGCACAGACAGAAAAAAACTGTAAAATAAAAGGGGGTGTCTGTGTCTTCCATTCTGCCATCTGTTTTTTTACGTAAGCCACAGTAGATGAACGACTTTGCAAATCCCGACAGCCTGCTCGTGCGAGCACCATTTTTTTTTCGCGTAACCACGCAGACGATAACGAACGCGCTCCTAAAGCGTTTCTTCACCTCCCGTCAAGTCGAGCAACTGCAACAATGGGTGCAGAAAGCGTCAGCAAAAATCGCAAACTGTGCACCATACCTAACATAAAGACTAACAGCCGTTGCTGCTTCAAGTGCCATCCAAAGATTGAGCAAGCGCATCACGTGAAAGATTGATCAGCCGCTTGTAGTTCCGAATTAATTTATTCTCGGCGATTCGGTCGTTCTTGTTAAACTCTACGCCGAGATTGTTGCTAAGAAAAGTTGTAAAGATCATGCATGTGACCATCAGCTACGCACTTTTTCGGCTTAATGAAAGGTTGCAATTGTTTTAACGTGACAGCGTTAAAGAGCTGGTTTCGCAGAAATTCCGGTGTCGGCGTCGTTTGTTGTGAGCGAAAAATCAGAGTTGTCCGTTAGCGAAAACTCGAGAAAGATGCAAATAACGCAAATAAGAAAGACCTTCGATTCTACTGAGAATCGAAACCAGGCCTTCTGCCTGGCAAGCAGGTGTTCTACCACAGAGCCACGCCATTGCTTGAAAGTGGTTCGGAAAAAAACACAATATGAATCTCATGTAGTATAGGAGGAGTCCCCTTAACGCATCTAAAATTGCGTGGCAGAAGCGTATAGAACCGCGCCAGGCGTCAAAACATGTAAATTGCGCAACGAGTGGATGTTTTAAAGGCCCACCCATTACAAAGCGCTCAGACGTAGTTAATCATCATCAGCAGCAGCCAAAACATCAAAAAGTGAGCAGTTGCGTAGGCTCGCGTGTTGCCTTACGGACGCGTAGTGGGCTTTTCGCTGATACGAAAAAGGAAGAATTATGGCGTAGTGGGCACTTCGCAACTCTACTTGCAGTAGGCATTCAAGGACACATTTTGAAACGGCCAATGTTATGCGCAAACACGTTCGTTTCCTTGCGGCACGGGTGAAGCATCCACCGAGAACCGAAGCCAGGCTAGCAATCGAGAAGGCGATGCGCACGGGGCTCGATTACGCTATCGCGTTCTACTCTCGAGAGGCGAAGCTCAAGCGTCCTCTTTTTTGCGTGCACGGTACATGTCCTTACTCAAAGCGCGATCTTCGCCACCACGTGGCGAAGATCGCGTTGCTGCAGAGAAGCTATAATGAGAAGCTATAATGCTGCAGAGAAGCTATAATTTCATGTTGCTGCAGAGAAGCTATAATGAAAAGCTCCGTCTAGGGCTAGTTTGCTGGAAGCATGTCGACGAAATGAGCACAGTAGGAAAACCATCATTAAAAAATCTGCAGGCCCTTTCACTAACACTAAGTAGAGCACAAGCGAAAGCCTACGCTCTCACGAAACACTAAATTAAGCGTTCTCAGTCGATTGCATTGTTACTCTCTATTACTCGTCCTCCCTCGGTCGCCAATCACAAATCGTTCGAGACGCTTAGACATGGTCACCGAGGTGTTAGTTCACATCTCATTCACCATTATTGCACTTCAAGAATTCATTCACTTTAATTCAGTTTAATATTCGATTCACTGTTATTTTAATTCAGTTTAATATTCCATTCACTGTTATTTCAAACTCAATATACTTGCACGCCTTTACTTCTTTAATTGACATTTAATCAGCTAATATTTGACTTTAATTCACATGTGATTGACCTTTAACGCACCTCGATTCACCTTAATTCTGTTTAATTCAGTTCCATTGACATTTGAGAGAGAGAGAGAGAGTGGTTTGTGAAAGAAATGAAAAGGGATTGACATTTGATTCATCTTGTGCACTGATCGCTTCTGATCATTTCGCATACTCTTACTACATTTCACGGGCCCTCACACCTTGCTTAGCGCCCTCACGACCTCAATAGTAGCGACGCACTTTTGCGAGCCCGTCTCCATTAGTTTCGTGGGGAAGAGAGGATGCGCAGGGCAGTTCATATTCGCGATTAAGGCTACAGGAACGGTGGATTACCATAGCGCGACAGTATAACACTTCCCCTGTTTCAGTATTCATTGTCGGGTATATAAGCGTATCAGGGGTTCTTTTCCGTCATTTGGGTCCTTTTATTTTAATCCACCACTCAAAAAGGACCGATCTCGGTAATAACACAGCCACACGGGAACAGGGAATGAGACGCGAAAAAACACGGGCGTGTTTCCACAGGACCGGCGACAACTATCAAACACTGCGCCAACAACACGAGAAAAACAAGCCTAAAGACAAACATAAACTTCTGATCAATATGCGTCCGCGGAGGAGTTAGCAAATATTTATAGTGTAGGAATGAGTACTACATTAGACGGGGACAAGAAAGAAGAATAGGGGGGGGGGGGGGAGAGAATCGGCCGTTGCGGGCTGATCTGTGTTGGAACACACGCAGGCTCTTCCTTGCCATTTTCGCGCTAGTCCTCACCAGGCCCGTAGGCAGGAATATTTTTTCAGGGGGGGGTCACTTAGTGGAAATCTTGACTATTTGAGAAAAACACCTATTTTCATTATTTATTTTTAGTAAAAAACCTACTTGACAAAAATTTGGCGGGGGGGGGGCGACGCGAGATTCCAGGGCCGTTCATGATGATGGTAGTTTTCTTAAACGCTACGCGGCGCTACGAAAAGCTTAAACAGCTCCGCTGTTAAAAAAAACGCCAGGCCTGCGCTGAAACCGCAGCACAGTCACAGCAAAAGCTGGAAGAGCGGCGTTTCTAGAGCCCGTTGTAAGCTCTCTTGGGGCTACAATACAAGTACACTCGAAAGGTACCCACTACGCCATAAATCACAATTTTTGTGAAGTTCGGAAGCACCTACTAAGCCATTATTTGTCATTCTGCGGAGAAGCGAGGCACCAGCTACACGTCTTTAAGGCATTATGTGCACTTTGTTGACGCGACGACTGATGACGATGAAGAATTACGGCTTAGCCCTTTGTAATGGGTCGGAAGCTTTAAACGGCCCACCAGTTATGTAATTTGCATTGGGTGACGCCCGGTCGCTATTTCCCTCTCCCGTCATGCTGTATAACATACGTTGACGTGGTAGAGAGAGGGGGGGGGGGCGAAGAACTTTACTGAGACCCCGAGGAAATGGATCATGCGCTTATGGGCTTCCTTGGCAACCAATACAAGTGCACTTGCGAGGAACCCACTACGTTATAAATCATTGTAATTTTTGAGAAGTAGGGCAGCAGGCACTGTGCCATTTTTCGTCATTCTACGGAGAGCCGTGGTACCTGCTAAACGCATGTAAGGCATTATGCGCACTTTGTTGATGCTGTGCCTGATGACGATGAAGAATTATGGCGGAGCCCTTTGTAATGGGTTGGAAGCATTCAACAACCTTCTGGTTGCGCAATTGGCATTGTGTGACGCCTGGTTACAGAATTCGCGTTGTGCGACGCTTGGTCTTATTTTACTCTTCTACCACGCTATATTGCATATGTTAATGTGGTTCCTTCCCGACATGAAGCCTGCATAGGACCTTATTGCAAAGCAGTTTCAAGCACCGGCGTGGCTCAGAGGTTGAAAACTGGGCTCCCACGCAGAGGGCCCAGTTTCGAACCCCGTTCCATCCTGGAATCTTTTTCTTATTTCGTTTTTTTTTTATTTCGAGCGATAGTGGTTACGGACACCGGCGGCGGAGGCGGCGGACAACTACGGCGCCGCCAAAAACGGCCGCTGAAATGATCTCATAACAGCTTTCGCTGTAAAATTGCAAGAGCGTACGCGGGTGTTCTTTGCATTTTGCCCCCACCGATAGGCTGCCGCCGTGGTTGAGAATCGAGCCCGCACCCCCATGCTTAGCAGCGCGACACCTTTCGTGCTATAAGCTACCACGGCGAGTGCCCGAGTGATATAAGAAATTGCAAGAGCGAACTGTCACGTACGAAAAAAAAATTTGCGTAGACAGCGGAGCTGATTGGCAGCTTCGCACTAGTGGTGCCAGGCCCGAAGGAAGTGCGGAGCTGCGCGGCCTTCTTTTTTTTCTCTTTAGTTTTCTTTCTTTCTCCCTCTCTTCATTTCTCTCTCCTCTCCCTGTTTTCTCTGTCTTTTTCGTCTCTATTCTATTTCTTTCTTTCTTTTTTCTTTGTCTCTCTCTCTCTCTCTTTCTCGCTTGGTTCCACTTTCTCTTCATCTTCGTTCTCTGTATTTCTTTCTTTTTCTTTGATTCTCTCTCTTTCTTTCTGTTTCTCTCTTTCATATTCTCTATGTACCATGCTTTGCTCTCTCCCTTCCTCCTTTCCCTTCTCCACACCCTCACGTCTCTCCTCCTCACCATCGCTTCCCTTGCGTACCCCCTTGCTAAACAAGGCTATGCTATGTCCTGTCAGCCTGCCTGGATATCCGAGTGGTTAAGACGCTCGCCTTCGGATCGTGGGAACGCAGGTTCGAATCCCGCCGCCTCGTAAGGACTTTTTTTTCGCCAATATTTTTTCTCTTGCTCTTTCTTTCCATCTCTTTCTCTCACCCCCTTGCTATAGCTTGGACAAATCGGCGCACGTGTTCTGGGAGCGAAGCTAGAGTGTACACTGTGTAGCGAAGCAGAAGACGAAGAAGGTGACGAAGAGAGCACGTGCCGGTTCGTGATGATTGTAGTTTTGGGTCACGACGGACATTTTACGCCGAGCTGGGACAGCTTCGCTGTGAAAACGAGCACGTTTTGCAAACATTACTCAACGATACCGCAGTGAGCAGATTCTCGCCGTGATAGCTGAGGGGCAGGCTCAAAACAGCACGCCATGGGACCATGAAAATACAAGCTCAAGGCAAATGCTTCATTTCGTCGGGCAACCTTCGTCGTTAAGCTAGAGGGGAGCTATTTTGTACGCGTTCTGTGACAGAACGGAACGAAACGTCACGAGAGGACGAGAGGGAGCCGCACGGTTTTGGTCGAGGCTCGTCTGACGGTCAGACGTGAGAATAGCAACCGGGAAAGGTATTGCTGTCAATCATTTTGGCAAAGAACGGGCACAGAACGGACGGAGACACCGTTTTGTCCGATACAACGGATACAGAACGGTCTCCGGACGACTTGGATTGAATTGAAACGTAAGCGCTGGGGCAGGAGAATCGAATTAGCGTGCTTTGTGTCTGGCTGACTCCAATCCCGCGCCGATAGTTAGCGAAAATTCAGCCCCCCACCACCGAACGACTCGTGAAATTGCGGCATCGCCTAGCGCCCACTCAAGACATTAACACAATTAAATTGTTAAAGTCATCGCGCTCTTCAGTTTCAAGCTTTAATTAAGAATGCCTCCCAATATTGATAGTCAACTTTAATAATTCTATATCTCTTTCATGCGTTGAAAACATTTCTGAATACCCTCAGCTCGCCTATTAGCTGTTTCCCCCCTCTCGCCCTCTCGTTACGTTTCGTTCCGTTCTGTTACAGAATGCGTACAAAATAGCTCCCCAGGGGAGCTTCGAAAAGTGAAGCGAAGACAGGGTCAAGCCACTTGTGACGCTGCGATCGGTGGTCGGCAGTATGTGGTCTATTTAGGCCCGGCGCGCGGCTCCACTGCTGTGGTGCAGAGGTAGAGTGTCCGCTCGCAAGATACCCCAGTTGAAGTTGCAGCTATAGGTGGTGCGTTTTCCTTTTTCTTTTTAACGGCGAAGCTGTTTAGCAAATCGTTACTCGTGAGTCGATCGCAAAAAACTATCATCATCATAAACGGGTATGTGCCACGGAAATTGGGTAAATCCCACTACTCACCACCGGTCCACTAAAAAAATGGGCAGAACCGACGCCTTGTGGGAATCGCTTTCATGCGAAGCAGTCAGCGAGTAGCGGTCCATACTGTATTTTTGGCTTTGAGCCAAGCGTTACGAGTTGTATCGACGTGGTTTTGTAAGTGGAGTAGTTGTGTGCACATTGGGGGCTTACTAAACTGCCGTTTAAAGGGTAACTTATTGTTTGACGTAACATTAGCACTCACTTTAGAGCACAGACGTGGATACTGTCGAAACGAAGTGCATTTTACGGTACGATTATGTGAATATCATATGTAACTTTTGTTAGCTTACTTCTCCGGGGTGGAGCAACGCTTGAATATAGACTGCTGAATCATATGAATACAAGGTATTGTTTATTAGACTTCTATGAAAGCGGAGCCAACACTGGAACCACAATTGACGTTAACCCGGCATGACGCCTGTATGTACATATGTAATGTTTATTGCTTTGCAATAAAACTAGATAGCCACCACGGCAACCACAATTGACACTGCACCGACATTACGCCTGCATCGGGTCTTTTTCCATAGCAGCTTCAAGACGTGGTGTGGCTCTGTGGTAGAATACCTGACTGCCACGCAGAATGCTTGGGTTCGATTCCGGCTGGGATCCTGATTTTTATTATTTGCATTCGTCGTGTCAACGCTGCAGATGTCAGTTTTTCTTTACGCCCACGCATTTAAATTACCAACGTCTGTTCTCGCCATTCCTGGGAAGATATAAACTGTCAATCACCTGTGGCGCATAGCCGCTCACCTTGGCCTATGGTATACGTGTGTATGCCACACGTGCCTGGAGGATAGGGTTTGTCGACGTACGCGACAGCATTTTCACGTTAATCCAGTAATGACCAGACAGTCATATTTGTCAAACCCTCTTACCCTCCCATGCCGATCTTCGTCTACACCAAGCTAAGGATGCGATCACGAGAGCGCCCAGACGTAGGCGGCTAGATAGATAGATAGATAGATAGATAGATAGATAGATACGTAGATAGAAACGCTCAATGTGCCTTGGGTTCGCTAAGAAATGCTTCGCATTTAAAATGAAGAAGGCAACAGAAGCGACGGCGTGCTCAATTATAAAAGCTAGCGTAGAGCTCGCGCCTAAATAACCATGCGCAGCCATTGGTCGTCCGAAGCTAAATCGCACTCCTGAGGAAGGATCTGAGAAGCGAGGCTTCCCGCTGCACGAGAACGAAATCGACGGCGCTGAGTAGATCCGGAAAACGTGGCCAGGGAATTGGAACACAAGAGACTGCGTCGGCAAGATCCACAACACGGGGATCGTATACACGAGAGGCATGCTGCTTACATGCGTGCTCGACGGCAAGATCCAGTCTACCGAGAAGCGGAGCGAGCTCGTGCTTCTACCGGTGGCGCCGACGCAAGGTTTCAGCGTGAGTTCCCTTCGGTGGAATTCGGTCATTCTTGACAAGACTGCGATCGCCTTTGGGTCAACACAAACTTGTCCACTCTTAGGACCGTGCGGTCAGCGGAGAAGCGCAGCCATGGCTTGCGTGTGCTGCAGGAGCTCTTCCCCCGCGATACGACCGAGCTGCTGGTAAATGTGCAGCTCTGCAGAAGATAACGCGAGACCATCCTTCGGGAGAGAGTGCCACAGTTCTGCCTAGATAAAGCCCAGTTCAACCTCGTTACAGCAATAAATATTCATGACACCGATCAGCTTCGCTGTGTATGGGCTTTGCGCGGCTTAGTGCAAGCTTGCGATCAATTTTTTTTTGTATAACTTGTTACAGCTCCATTCGTTTCCTTTTTTTATTTCTTAAAACTCGCTTCAGATGCTACGCATTGCCACAAAAAATTAACACAAAAATTTTTTTACAGTGAACATAAATATAAGTAGCGCCACCACAAGGGATTCAACAAGAACAAAGAAAAGTATGGCCTCCGAGATTTTCTGCGAATGCGATACTCGGACGCACGTCTATTCTTAGACGAAATACCAGAAGTGTTGCATTACACGTCGTCGCACCGAGGTGGTTTGTGCGCAAGTTTCATTTTCTTCGAAGGGAATAGAACATAAAACAGGGCCCCATGTAAAAGAAGTGAACTCATGGAGTGTGTGCCCACAAGCCTAATCGCGCGACGACTTGATAAGCAAGATTTCTGGGATTTTACCTAAGAAAAGGTGTGCGTCCGAGACTCGTATTCACACATAAAAACAGAAAATAAAAGAAATGTCGTAGGCCACATTTATCTTTATGTTTGTAGCGCCATGGTAATCCCGTACCGTGGAACTACAAATATTTCCGTTCACTCTCGGTCTTTCTCCTGTGGACCCCGGCTCACACCAGCGTCCCGCTTGCAGGCAACCAGGCGGCCCATACCGCGGCTCGAGGTCTCACTCACCGAGCCGCGGCCGACTCCACCCCAGAGAGAGTAAGAACACAACAGCAACCGGAATGGTCGTGGGGCGATCGCCTGACCACATTCAGCGACATCACACAACATTACAGACTAAACAGACGCAAATACCCTCCACCACACGACAAATTAAACAAAAGACAGGCCGTAACTTGGAGATTACTACAAACAGACACTTACCCCAGCCCGGCGATCCTACGCATCTGTTATCCGAGCTTGTACCCGACGGACGCGTGTAAAGAGTGCGGGGAAAGAGCCACACTGCGGCACATGCTTTGGGAATGTGCCGGGAGAGTTAATGTCGCTGCCGCCGCTCACTTCACGACGCATGTTAGACAGGGGCGAATTGCTACCACCGCGCGAGGGCAGGGGCCGACCGCCGCCGCGGCTGTGGTCACTGCTGAGGATCGGCTGCGTCGGCGTCGCTGCCGCTGGGAGGCGGCACTCACCAGCGACAAGCTGACCGACCAACTTTGGGCCGTCCGGCAAGCCGAGGATGCCGCCCGGGTGCAAGGGCTTCAAGCCGTCACCTGACGCCATCATCGACGGAGAGTGGGACGGGACAGGGGTTAATCCCCTCTTCCCCCCGCCTCGTCCGGACTTTTAATAAAGTTTATTCACTCACTCACTCTCCAATTTCTTTTATTTTCCTTGACATGTCGCGTGACATTTTGTGGCAGTGCGTAGAAGTGAAACGAGTTTTAAGAAAGAAAAAAAGAAACGCAATACAACTGTAACATCTTATATTAAACAAAAAGAAAAGAAAGAAAATGCACCATACCTGCAACTCGATAATGGGTCGTTTGAGTGGGAAGCGGGCATTATTGGTCTCGAGGCCCACCACTGGAAACGCCGGCGCCACCGTCGGCGTGACGTGCTTGGCAGGATCACGTGGTCTCAGCGGCCGCGTCGGCTGCTTGTGGAGCGCTGCCGCGTGCTTTGAAAACGAGTTTCAAGTACCACATGCGCTGCGGTCTGTTCAAATACGGAAGTTTTCTCGCATTTTCTGCTCAATTGAAACCATTTTTAATAGAGTGGCTGCCTCCGAAGGCGACGAACATGGGGCTCTACCGCTCAGTGCCGCAGTGCCGGGCTTACGCAACGGAGCCCAGTGTCAGCCTGCACCGGTAACCGCGGGACAAGAAACTGCGTGAAGCATGGGTTGTAAAGCAAAGAACCGGCAAGTAGCCATCAGCTACGAGTCTTGTGTGCAACAAGCACTTCCGCGACGAAGATTTTCGTTACTGCATCGGGACTGCGATGTTCGGTGAGTAGCAGACAGCGCGCCGGCAAATGATGCTTATCTGCCACAGGATGGAAAAGGCGCTACCTTTTACCACGTGCGATGCCATCTCAGAACCCTCCCGTGCGACCTCTTGATCGTCGGCCCCGTGCTCAGCGTCCACAAAATCGGCTGCAGATGCGCAAGTCATTGTTCAGATACGTTGAATTAAAAAAACGCACAGGGTCCATTATGCATTCGTTAAAGATGACTAGATGGCGAAAGCCATCTTCTTCTTGTCAGCCGATGTACTGATTCTCCCGCGCCCCCCTCCAAAAGCGTTCTGCACCTAACGCGGTTTTGCGCGGCCTCCGTGACCGATCACGGAGGCAATGCAAAGCGACCTTGACGTGTGAATACGTCATCATGTGACGTCACATTATGTGACGTCATAATGACGCTACACCGATCACCGGTCACGCCATCACCGATCACGGAGGCAACGCAAAGGGACCATGTCGTGTGAATACGTCATCATGTGACATCACGATATGTCACATCATGATGTCATAATGAACTTACAAATTTAGGAGGTCTGTGACGTCATGATGTTGTCATATGTTGACCTCATCACGTGAAGATTATTTTTTGCGCCACTCGTCTTGACGTTGCGACGGTCACTCTTCCTGTTTGAAGAGGCATCTGGCTTTCGCCTTCATAAGCTACGCGACGTTTGCTGGTGGACGTGCATAGCGAGAGAGTCAAATGCTGCGGCTGTGTGCTGTATTTATGTTGGCAATAACGTTTTTTTTTTTTTCAGTCAAGCTTGCGTTCCCCTGATGCAAACACTATGTGCTTTGCCCAAATTTATTTGTGCCACTCTCAAACTGACGTTGGGCCTCTCCAACCCCATCTATTTTCTTGGAGCCTCATTTATTTACGTGGGAAAGATGCCAACCTGTTGGCGTTAGACACGACACTGCTGCCAAAATTGCTGGGTACTCGCCAAATAATTACTATCCTGTTTTGCGGCTGCTGGTTGCTGCAATAACTTCTATTTTATTCACCGCTATTTCAAGTTCATGTGGGTCCTAGTTCACAGCCGACGTTGGAGAACAAGTCCGGCGAACGCTACTGTATTTTCTTTCTTTTCCTTGGCGTTGCATGCTACTGCATGCTTGGTCTCGTAGACTGCTTCTCCTTCCACCAGCAATCTCGAAGTGGTGAAGCTTTGGTATACGAATTTGTTGATGACAGAGAGCGGCAAGTTCACTGGAATGCAAAGGGAACGATAATTAAGGAGCATTAAAAAGGCGTCGCATTTGCTCACGTTTTGTGTGAGCACCAAACGAAACGAATGCGCTGAATAAAGAAACAGAAGCAGCGGCATTTGCCCGCAGAGAAGATCGATATGCAGTGCGAGACAACTTGTCAAATGACATTGAAACGTACGCGAATTTAGACCGAAAAACACAACACTGAATCGTCGAGACGGCAGGTCACAAAGTTGCCATGCGCACCGAAGCCGTAGTTGTAACGAAATTGTTTTTGAACTGCTCCGATAGCGTCCGCGCAACAGTAGTTGTTTGTGTACTCACAAATTCTCATATCTTGCGGCCTAAAGTTCAAAGCGCGGTGCCAAAACGCGCTCGTAGCAAAAGCGAAACCATCAGTACGAACATACATGCAGACGCTCATACATGCAGAGGCACCGTCAGTCGACGCGAACCCGTGCGATCGCTGGCTTGAGGCTTCTTTCAGTTATGCTCCGTTTGGTTATACAGGCAGTCTATTCTAACGAGGTATTTCACATAGTGCACTCAGCGAGTGACTACCTTTCACGCAAGCAGCCGGTTCAGGGGTCTCCAACGCGGTGACCGCGTGAAGCGGGTGCTCGGTTTTCTGCAAAGAGGCAGCGACTGTAGACTATCTTGTGCTTTCAGTTCGTCGAAAATGATTATTTTGACAGTAAAGAACACAGTTCCTTTCGAAAGCACTTACAGAAATGCCCTGGAGGGCTTCCGCGAGGTGTTTTTGTAGAGCGCCGACAGCAAAACCTATGGGGAGCGCGCCGGCGGTATCCTACCTAGCACGCAATCGAGGCGCGTCCGATAGAGGGCGACTACGTAACTCCTCGCCCCCAATACATGGCTATGCTATGCTTCACCCTTTCCCTACCTCCTTTTCCTCCTCCTCAACCTTGCTTCCCTTTCCCATCCCTTGCTATACCCTATACATGGCTATGCTATGCTTCACCCTCTCCCTTCCTCCTTCTCCTCCTCCTAAACCTTACTTCCCTTTCCCATCATTGCTACACCCTATACATGGATATGCTATGCTTCACCCTGTCCCTTCCTCCTTTTCCTCCTCCTAAACCTTACTTCCCTTTCCCATCCCTTGCTATACCCTATACATGGCTATGCTATGCTTCACCCTTTCCCTTCCTCCTTTTCCTCCTCCTAAACCTTACTTCCCTTTCCCATCCTTTGCTACACCCTATACATGGCTATGCTATGCTTCACCCTTTCCCTTCCTCCTTTTCCTCCTCCTCAACCTTACTTCCCTTTCCCATCCCTTGCTATACCCTATACATGGCTATGCTATGCTTCACCCTGTCCCTTCCTCCTTTTCCTCCTCCTCAACCTTACTTCCATTTCCCATCCCTTGCTATACCCTATACGTGGCTATGCTATGCTTCACCCTTTCCCCTTCTCCTTTTCCTCCTCCTAAACCTTACTTCCCTTTCCCATCCCTTGCTATACCCTATACATGGCTATGCTTTGCTTCATCCTTTTCCCTTCCTCCTTTTCCTCCTCCTAAACCTTACTTCCCTTTCCCATCCCTTTGCTACACAAACCCTATACATGGCTATGCTATGCTTCACCCTTTCCCTTCCTCCTTTCCTCCTCCTAAACCTTACTTCCCTTTCCCATCCCTTGCTATAACCCTATACATGCTATGCTATGCTTTCACCCTTTCCCTTCCTCCTTTTCCTCCTCCTAAACCTTACTTCCCTTTCCCATCCCTTGCTATACCCTATACATGTCTATGCTTTGCCTTCAGCCTTTCCCTTCCTCCTTTTCCTCCTCCTAAACCTTACTTCCCTTTCCCATCCCTTGCTACACCCTATACATGGCTATGCTATGCTTCACCCTGTCCCTTCCTCCTTTTCCCTCCTCCTAAACCTTACTTCCCTTTCCCATCCCTTGCTATACCCTATACATGGCTATGCTATGCTTCACCTTTCCCTTCCTCCTTTTCCTCCTCCTAAACCTACTTCCCTTCCCCATTCCTTTGCTAACCCTATACATGGCTATGCTATGCTTCACCCTTTCCCTTCCTCCTTTTCTCCCCTCAACCTTACTTCCCTTTCCCAAACCCTTGCTATACCCTATACATGGCTATGCTATGCTTCACCCTGTCCCTTCCTCCTTTTCCCTCCCACTATCCCTTTCCCATCCCTTGCTATACCCTATACTTGGCTATAGCTATGCTTCACCCTTTCCCTTCCTCCTTTCTCCTCCTCCGAAACCTTACTTCCCTTTCCATCCCTTGCTATACCTATAACATGGCTATGCTTTGCTTCATCCTTCCCTTCCTCCTTTCCTCCTCCTAAACATTACTTCCCTTTCCATCCCTTGATACACCCTATACAGTGCTATGCTATGCTCACCCTGTCCCTTCCTCCTTTTCCTCCTCAACCTTACTTCCCTTTCCCTCCTTTGCACAACCCTTACCATGGCTATGCTATGCTTCCCCTTTCCCTTCCTCCTTTTCTCCTCAAACCTTACTTCCCTTCCCATCTTTCTACACCCTATACGTGGCTATGCTATGCTTCACCCTGTCCCTTCCTCCTTTTCCTCCTCCTCAACCTTACTTCCCTTTCCCATCCTTTTGCTACACCCTATACATGGCTATGCTATGCTTCACCCTTTCCCTTCCTCCTTTTCCTCCTCCTCCAACCTTACTTCCCTTTCCCATCCTTTGCTACACACAACCCTATACTGGCTATGCTATGCTTCACCCTTTCCCGTCCTCCTTTTCCTCCTCCTCAACCTTACTTCCCTTTCCCATCCTTTGCTACACCCTATACAGTGCTATGCTATGCTTCACCCCTGTCCCTTCCCTCCTTTCCTCCTCCTCAACCTTGCTTCCCTTTCCCATCCCTGCTATAACCCTATACATGGCTATGCTATGCTTCACCCTCTCCCTTCCTCCTTCTCCTCCTCCTAAACCTTACTTCCCTTTCCCATCATTGCTACACCCTATACATGGATATGCTATGCTTCACCCTGTCCCTTCCCCTTTTCCTCCTCCTAACGCTTACTTCCCTTTCCCATCCCTTGCTATACCCTATACATGGCTATGCTATGCTTCACCCTTCCCTTCCTCCTTGTCCTCCTCCTAAACCTTACTTCCCTTTCCCATCCTTTGCTACACCCTATACATGGCTATGCTATGCTTCACCCTTTCCCTTCCTCCTTTTCCTCCTCCTCAACCTTACTTCCCTTTCCCATCCCTTGCTATACCCTATACATGGCTATGCTATGCTTCACCCTGTCCCTTCCTCCTTTTCCTCCTCCTCAACCTTACTTCCATTTCCCATCCCTTGCTATACCCTATACGTGGCTATGCTATGCTTCACCCTTTCCCTTCCTCCTTTTCCTCCTCCTAAACCTTACTTCCCTTTCCCATCCCTTGCTATACCCTATACATGGCTATGCTTTGCTTCATCCTTCCCTTCCTCCTTTTCCTCCTCCTAAACCTTACTTCCCTTTCCCATCCCTTGCTACACCCTATACATGGCTATGCTATGCTTCACCCTTTCCCTTCCTCCTTTTCCTCCTCCTAAACCTTACTTCCCTTTCCCATCCCTTGCTATACCCTATACATGGCTATGCTATGCTTCACCCTTTCCCTTCCTCCTTTCCTCCTCCTCCTAAACCTTACTTCCTTTCCCATCCCTTGCTATACCCTATACATGGCTATGCTTTGCTTCATCCTTTCCCTTCCTCCTTTTCCTCCTCCTAAACCTTACTTCCCTTTCCCATCCCTGCTACAACCCTATACATGGCTATGCTATGCTTCACCCTGTCCCCTTCCTCCTTTTCCCTCCTCCTAAACCTTACTTCCCTTTCCCATCCCTTGCTATACCCTATACATGGCTATGCTATGCTTCACCCTTTCCCTTCCTCCTTTTCCTCCTCCTAAACCTTACTTCCCTTTCCCATCCTTTGCTACACCCTATACATGGCTATGCTATGCTTCACCCTTTCCCTTCCTCCTTTTCCTCCTCCTCAACCTTACTTCCCTTTCCCAACCCTTGCTATACCCTATACATGGCTATGCTATGCTTCACCCTGTCCCTTCCTCCTTTTCCTCCTCCTCAACCTTACTTCCCTTTCCCATCCCTTGCTATACCCTATACGTGGCTATGCTATGCTTCACCCTTTCCCTTCCTCCTTTTCCTCCTCCTAAACCTTACTTCCCTTTCCCATCCCTTGCTATACCCTATACATGGCTATGCTTTGCTTCATCCTTTCCCTTCCTCCTTTTCCTCCTCCTAAACATTACTTCCCTTTCCCATCCCTTGCTACACCCTATACATGGCTATGCTATGCTTCACCCTGTCCCTTCCTCCTTTTCCTCCTCCTCAACCTTACTTCCCTTTCCCATCCTTTGCTACACCCTATACATGGCTATGCTATGCTTCACCCTTTCCCTTCCTCCTTTTCCTCCTCCTAAACCTTACTTCCCTTTCCCATCCTTTGCTACACCCTATACGTGGCTATGCTATGCTTCACCCTGTCCCTTCCTCCTTTTCCTCCTCCTCAACCTTACTTCCCTTTCCCATCCTTTGCTACACCCTATACATGGCTATGCTATGCTTCACCCTTTCCCTTCCTCCTTTTCCTCCTCCTCAACCTTACTTCCCTTTCCCATCCTTTGCTACACCCTATACATGGCTATGCTATGCTTCACCCTTTCCCTTCCTCCTTTTCCTCCTCCTCAACCTTACTTCCCTTTCCCATCCTTTGCTACACCCTATACATGGCTATGCTATGCTTCACCCTGTCCCTTCCTCCTTTTCCTCCTCCTCAACCTTACTTCCCTTTCCCATCCCTTGCTATACCCTATACGTGGCTATGCTATGCTTCACCCTTTCCCTTCCTCCTTTTCCTCCTCCTAAACCTTACTTCCCTTTCCCATCCCTTGCTATACCCTATACATGGCTATGCTTTGCTTCATCCTTTCCCTTCCTCCTTTTCCTCCTCCTAAACCTTACTTCCCTTTCCCATCCCTTGCTACACCCTATACATGGCTATGCTATGCTTCACCCTTTCCCTTCCTCCTTTTCCTCCTCCTCAACCTTACTTCCCTTTCCCATCCCTTGCTATACCCTATACGTGGCTATGCTATGCTTCACCCTTTCCCTTCCTCCTTTTCCTCCTCCTAAACCTTACTTCCCTTTCCCATCCCTTGCTATACCCTATACATGGCTATGCTTTGCTTCATCCTTTCCCTTCCTCCTTTTCCTCCTCCTAAACATTACTTCCCTTTCCCATCCCTTGCTACACCCTATACATGGCTATGCTATGCTTCACCCTGTCCCTTCCTCCTTTTCCTCCTCCTCAACCTTACTTCCCTTTCCCATCCTTTGCTACACCCTATACATGGCTATGCTATGCTTCACCCTTTCCCTTCCTCCTTTTCCTCCTCCTAAACCTTACTTCCCTTTCCCATCCTTTGCTACACCCTATACGTGGCTATGCTATGCCTCACCCTGTCCTTCCTCCTTTCCTCCTCCTCAACCTTACTTCCCTTTCCCATCCTTTGCTACACCCTATACATGGCTATGCTATGCTTCACCCTTTCCCTTCCTCCTTTTCCTCCTCCTCAACCTTACTTCCCTTTCCCATCCCTTGCTATACCCTATACATGGCTATGCTATGCTTCACCCTTTCCCTTCCTCCTTTTCCTCCTCCTCAACCTTACTTCCCTTTCCCATCCCTTGCTATACCCTATACATGGCTATGCTATGCTTCACCCTGTCCCTTCCTCCTTTTCCTCCTCCTCAACCTTACTTCCCTTTCCCATCCCTTGCTATACCCTATACGTGGCTATGCTATGCTTCACCCTTTCCCTTCCTCCTTTTCCTCCTCCTAAACCTTACTTCCCTTTCCCATCCCTTGCTATACCCTATACATGGCTATGCTTTGCTTCATCCTTTCCCTTCCTCCTTTTCCTCCTCCTAAACCTTACTTCCCTTTCCCATCCCTTGCTACACCCTATACATGGCTATGCTATGCTTCAACCTGTCCCTTCCTCCTTTCCTCCTCCTCAACCTTACTTCCCTTTCCCATCCTTTGCTACACCCTATACATGGCTATGCTATGCTTCACCCTTTCCCTTCCTCCTTTTCCTCCTCCTAAACCTTACTTCCCTTTCCCATCCTTTGCTACACCCTATGCGTGGCTATGCTATGCTTCACCCTGTCCCTTCCTCCTTTTCCTCCTCCTCAACCTTACTTCCCTTTCCCATCCTTTGCTACACCCTATACATGGCTATGCTATGCTTCACCCTTTCCCTTCCTCCTTTTCCTCCTCCTAAACCTTACTTCCCTTTCCCATCCTTTGCTACACCCTATACGTGGCTATGCTATGCTTCACCCTGTCCCTTCCTCCTTTTCCTCCTCCTCAACCTTACTTCCCTTTCCCATCCCTTGCTATACCCTATACATGGCTATGCTATGCATCACCCTGTCCCTTCCTCCTTTTCCTCCTCCTCAACCTTACTTCCCTTTCCCATCCCTTGCTATACCCTATACATGGCTATGCTATGCTTCACCCTTTCCCTTCCTCCTTTTCCTCCTCCTAAACCTTACTTCCCTTTCCCATCCTTTGCTACACCCTATACGTGGCTATGCTATACTTCACCCTGTCCCTTCCTCCTTTTCCTCCTCCTCAACCTTACTTCCCTTTCCCATCCTTTGCTACACCCTATACATGGCTATGCTATGCTTCACCCTTTCCCTTCCTCCTTTTCCTCCTCCTCAACCTTACTTCCCTTTCCCATCCCTTGCTATACCCTATACATGGCTATGCTATGCATCACCCTGTCCCTTCCTCCTTTTCCTCCTCCTCAACCTTACTTCCCTTTCCCATCCCTTGCTATACCCTATACATGGCTATACTATGCATCACCCTGTCCCTTCCTCCTTTTCCTCCTCCTCAACCTTACTTCCCTTTCCCATCCCTTGCTATACCCTATACATGGCTATGCTTTGCTTCATCCTTTCCCTTCCTCCTTTTCCTCCTCCTAAACCTTACTTCCCTTTCCCATCCCTTGCTACACCCTATACATGGCTATGCTATGCTTCACCCTTTCCCTTCCTCCTTTTCCTCCTCCTCAACCTTACTTCCCTTTCCCATCCCTTGCTATACCCTATACATGGCTATGCTATGCATCACCCTGTCCCTTCCTCCTTTTCCTCCTCCTCAACCTTACTTCCCTTTCCCATCCCTTGCTATACCCTATGCATGGCTATGCTATGCTTCACCCTGTCCCTTCCTCCTTTTCCTCACCCTCAATTCCCTTTCCCACCCATTCATATACTGTACTATAAGTAAAACCTCGGTGATACGAATCTCGCGGGGTTATCAAAAATATTCGTATCATCCGAAATTCGTATCACCAGAAAACATGGAAAATTTGCATGCGACAAAAGAAAGTTGGCATACGTTTTGATTCAGTGTTTCTCAGGGCCGCAGCGACGTCATGAACAGCTCTGAATGATTGCCAGTAAAGTTTTTAAACGACAACGATCATACATGTACTCGTAAATGTACGGTGCGTGCATGCGCGCGTGACCGCTAGTAGTCCATTCCTAATCTTACTACGCTTTTCTGCATGACAGGAGAGTACTGCGGCGAAAGTGACTTAAGAAGCGCTTTGCACATAATAGATAAGAGGCTAAGCTTCTATGCCAAGACCGTCCGCTTCGTCTCTTGGGGTCTTTGTCCACCTTTAATAGGACTTCATAACAGACCCGCAGCCCAAGTTTCGGTCTTGTTTCATAGAACGACTGATTGCGGGGACATGGCTTGCATCGACGTGGCAGGCACGTGTTAACACAGTACAAAGACACTGCTGCCTCGAGCACAGGAGCACGCGTCAACGCGTCGGGGAAAAAAAAGCGCGACGTCAACTTCATCTGTAATCTAAACGCGAAGGCGCCTAAAGGCCTCCAAGATTCGCGCCCACTATCTCGGAGGCAACGACGCACCGTGGATGGTCGCGCAGCGCGCATGTCCGCTCCCGCGCGTGACTGCCGGGTCTTCCGCGACAGCGCGGGCAGCACCTGTTCGTACCTGTGTGCTAGCGTACGTTCGTATCAAAGGTCGCGGGGTGCAAATCGGTTCGCAACAACCGTATTCCAATACATTGCAGGCTAATGGGCCTTGGCCGGGACCACAGAAAAATTCGTATCACCCCGAAATTCGTACGAGCCGTGATCGTATCACCGAGGTTTTACTGTACATGGCTATTCTATGCCTCACTTTCTCCCGTCCTCCTTTCTCTACTCCTCTCCCTCGCTTCCCTTTCCCACCTCTTTGCTATACCATAGTACGCGTGGCTATGGTATGTTCTATTTCTCTCTCTTTCTTTTATTTTCTCTTTCTATTTTTCTTTCCCTTTCTGTCTTGCTCTCTGCTTTTTCTATCACTTTTTGTGATAGAAACGTTTCTTTCTATCTCTTTCTCTCTCTGTGTAGTTCTTTCTCTGTCTTTCTACCTTTCTATGACTTTCTTCCATTTCTTTCTCTCTCTTCTCCCATTCTCTTTGTCTCTCTCTCTGTACTCGTTATCTCGCCCATCAGATTTATTGCATCTCCCGCCGGACAAATCGGCGCACGTGTTGTGGGAGCGAAGCAGAAGATGAAGAAGAGGACGAAGAGGAAGAAGACGACAATGAGAGCGCGTGCCGATTCGTCATTATAATTTCTGTTCGCACTACATTTTTTCACGCAATAAATGTTTTATTTTTCCTTTGCTACAACATTGTTTACAGTAAACAATGCTACAGCATAGTTTATAGTGAAAATCACATTACGGATCAAAACGCTGCAACAGCAAACGCGATTAACAACCTTCGTCATTTATATTTTGCGTAAGCAGCCTTCCGCCGCGAGGGCGGTGCGGAGAAATTCGAAAATGAAGCGTGTTGCTGAGGAAAAAAAAAAGACGTTAGGTTACACTTTAATTTTATTATTACGATTTCTAGTCAGGATCAGTACTCTGATCTGGATGTACAAATAAGTATTGCACTTTTTTCTTTTATTTGTTTGCTTTTTCTTTTGTCTTTAACTATTAGTTATTACTAACAATATTAAAACTTCATATCAACAATTCTTGGCCAATCCCCCAGTGTGGGTATGAGCCATGTTCAGGGGCAAAACAACAACAACAACCTAGGAGCTGACGGAGGTATCGACGAATTTATCTGCAACTTTGGCCGCCACCACGTAGTTGCGTGTCATGTAAGAGCGATATCTCTTTGCTCAGTACGACAGAGCACAGTTCTGTGCTCGGAAAGCATGGGAATGGCGGACCAAGAGTGCACGTTCCTAGCTCTGCCGGACGATATACTAGCGCACATCTTCACCTTCCTTAGCCCCATGGAAGTGATGGCCCTTTCGGCGGTTTCTCAACGCATTCGGCGCGTTGTCTGCTTCCCTGAAGTGCTTCGTTACACCAGCTTCCACTTCACGCATCCTCCAGGGCTCTTCGCCAGTTTTGTTGACGCCGTTCGGGCATGCGCCATCGTCGAGCTGGACCTCAACAACTGTGTACAGCTTGACGCCGCCATCGTCGAGCACTGCCTGCGATTTTGCGTCAACTTGAAAACACTTCGGTGCATAAACACGAAGATCCTTCCAGAAATTTTGCTAGCTCTCACAGCGAACGAGCTGAACAATCTGACGTGTCTAGAATGGTCGCTGCTAAGTAAAGGCTTCAGCCACACAGAGGCCGTTCTTCAGCAGCTCAAGCAAAGAAAGTTGACCATGGGGCTGCAGCACCTGACGCGCATGTACGTCGATGTGCATGCCGATATTATCATGGGCCATCTTCTGGTTTACGTGTTGCAGCATTGTCCAGAAATCACCTCCGTTCACGTGCACGAACAGGATACCATAATCAGTTGTCCTGGCCTTTCCCACTTGGTGATGGATGCCTACGCCAGACACGAGAACTGGAAAGTGTTCACTTATACTACGGAATGCGCGGCCAGTACTCATCAGATGGATTTTTGCATGCCGAGACCGCCATCACCGATGACAGGGACCATCATAGAACGTTGCCGAACCGATGTCGTCAGGTACGGAAATGTTAGTGTGAGTAAGGAGCCGCCCCTACGCAGCTGTGCCGAGCTGAACGACTCCTGTATAATACCGACATCTGAAGGCGTCACCCAGCTTCTGTTGTGCCTGGAGACACCACTCTCATGGACGCTCCTCCACGAGATGGCCACCAGAAAAAGCAATCACTTGCGTGACCTTCGCGCCCTGACGCTCGCCACCGCTCTCTGGCCAGATCATGCGCCTCGTGAGGCGATCACCGCCGCAGACGTCACGCTAGGCGAATTCATGGCCGCTTGCTCTGGGCTCCGGGAGCTGAACCTGGCCTCGTTCCATGTCGATGAATTCGATTGCTGCGAAGTGTTAAGCCGAGCCGTCATTCCTCACCTTCGTTCGCTCTCCTTGCCAGCGTGTGCACTCAGCAGGAAAACGAGTATACCGCAACTGGCGAACGCGTCCTTTCGGCTGCGTGTGCTGGACGTCCGTGGTCAAAGACCATTCAGCGAACATGTATGCGTTCGGTGCGTAAGAATTCCGACTTGCACAAGTGAGTGCCTGTCCTCGCTGCATGAGTTGTGCCCACTCGAACGGCTGACACTGTGCGAGCTGCCGCACGTCGGCAGGCTGGATTTTCTGATGAAATGCTCCGTAGCCGATCTTAGGATACGCAACACGGGGCCCATGAAAGATTTGTCGCCGCTGCTAAGGTTATGCCCCAAGCTACGCAGCCTGACGCTCCACGGCAAGCACATGTTGGAGACCGTCTTCCAGTTTCTCAACGATCTTCAACCCACACAAAGTATGCGTCGCGTCTGCATTTCTCTGCACAAAATGCGTGACCAGCGAGTCAACCTGCTCCCATTGCTACAACGCCTCTTCCCGAACGCCAACACGCTGCACGTACACACGCAGTGGAAGGGCAAATCCCGCTTTAACCAAATCTGGACACGGCTACCGAACGATGACTGTGCGTCGGTACTGCCGGACGACATCCTAGAGCTGTGCAATATCTGCGACTACACGGGGCTACAGAAACCGTTTCTAGGACAGTATAAATATTACAACCTGTGAGCCTCACCGAATGGCTAAACTGACACCTTTAGAGCCACGGTCAATTCTCTTGATGCTTCAAAACAATTGGCTCGTAAGCATCCCGAATGCACTCTCCGGTAATAACCAGTTTGTGACATGTTATGCAATGTTCATATGATATCTTCACAAAATGCTTTCCGAAAGCGTTCAAATGTGTGGCCGAACATGCGTGCCTTAAATTAAGTATGGCAGCTTCGCACTAGTGGTGCCAAGCCTGAAGGAAGAGCGCAGCTGGGTGTCCCTCCTTGTTTCTCTTTATTTTTTCTTTCTTTCTTCTCTTTCTTGCATCTCTTTTATGTGTCCGTTTCTTTGTATTTCCTTTTTATATTTCATTCTTTCTATATACGTTTATTTTTTTTCTCTTTCTCGCTCTTTCTATCTTTATTTCTCGTTCTTCCCACCCTTCTGCTCTCTTTCTGTCTTGCTCTCTGTTTTTTTCTATCTTTTTGTCGTGTCTGTTTCTATGTATTTATCTCTATGTCTTTCTCTGTCTTTCTATCTTTTTTGTCTTTATTCTCTTTATTGCTCTCTATTTTTTTCTTCCTCTTTCTTTCTCTCTCTTTTTTCTCTCTTTAGTTCTCTCTCTATGTTTTTCTGTCTTTTTATCTTTTTATGTCTTGATTCCCATTATTTCTCTATATTTCTAGCTTCCTCGTTCTTTCTATGGCTCTCTTTCTTTCCCGATATTTTCTATGTCTTTCTTTTTATCTCTCTCTTATTCACGTGTTCGTTTTCGTTTGACACTCGCACTTGCTGTACACGGCAGTGGGGCTTGCCCGATTCCTATGGCGCATACCCACCTGAGGAGTTTTGCACGACGGAGCACAAGTTACCGATAGCTTAAAAAGCTTCACTGTAGAGAGAATGACAAGAGCGCATGCCAGTTCACAACAAAGAGAGCGCGTGCCGGTTCATGATGATGATAGCTTTTTTTTTTTCTTTTACGACGGAGCACAAGTTACCGAGAGCATAAACGGCTTCGCTGTTAAAACTAGTGTATATGTGTAATTTTCGATGGTTCAAAAAAGTTAGAATTTGTTAAGCTTATGGTGAATCCAAAGAAACGCACTGGCAATGTGTGACGCCATACCACAGAAAGCGTAACTATATCGATCTCAATATCGCAGTCACACACAGTAGAAACTACCGAAGAACGGCAAGTGGCGTAGAGCACTGCACGGGCCCGCTTTATGAAGCCCGAGCCCAGCCCGGGCCCGTCGTTCCAAGCCCGGGCCCGGCCCGGGCCCGGGCGTTCATTACTAAACTAATCCAGGGCGCGCTTGTTTATGACCAGGCCCGACCCGGGCCCGCTAGAGGATATTAGTTGTTGATGTTGATTATTAATGATGCCGTGCGCTTTGTAGCGGGCGATCGGACGGAAAATCCGGTGTGTACATGCATCGAAATGTTGCTTTGCCCGCGGTGGTAGCTCAGCGGTTAAGCTGTTTAGCTGTTAAGTCCTAGGACGCGGGTGCGATTCTCGCGGCCACGGCGGCCGCAATTTCATGGGGGCGAAATGCACGAACACCCGTGTATATACTTATCTTGAGGTGCACGTTAGAGAACTAGAGGTGGTCGAAATTGATCCGGTGCCACTACGGCGTGCCTCGTAATCATATCGTGGTTTTGGCACGTAATACCAAGGAATATAAATGAAATGTACCGAATGTGTCGACCTCGAATAAAAGACCGAAATCTTTATTCCTCCCATGGGAACAACCGTGATCTGCCCATTGGTAGCGTTGTTATTCTATATATATATATATATATATATATACGCGATCTGGCGTGTTTATAGGGAAACCCACCACGATGTACTTGTTACTTTGACAAAGTCTGGTCCAGCAGACGAAACGTTAGTGAAAATATACAGTGCCACTCTATATATATATATCCTGGTGAAAAAAATAGCACTTCAACTGTTTTTCTATTTTTATTGCTAAGCTTTACAGAGAGCCAGCTCTTTGCATGTGTCACTTCAGCTTGGCACAGTATACCTTAGACCATGCAATGCATAACGTTCGCGTGTGCTCGAAAGCCCGACTTAGGCCTTTAATTAAGCGGGTCCGAGTCCGGCCCGGCCCGCAGCCCCAAGCCCGGGCCCGGCCCGGGCCCGCCAGAAAACTCTTCGGACGGCCCGGCCCGGCCCGCGGGCCGGGCCGGCCGGGCCCGGGCTTTCGGGCCGGCCCGGGCTCGTGCAGTGCTCTAAAGTGGCGTAGCGGTTGAGAAATCAACTGCATCACCCTTGCCACGTGACGTTGCAAACAAACAGGCGCGCTGCGTAGGCGAAACGGTATCTGTTGTGTCGGAAAATTATGAAATGCTAACGTTGCGCGAAAACGGTCGGAACTCGAAAGATATCGCCGGGCACCTTCTTTTCGCGGAAACCTATTCTGGAGAGATAGGGCGAAACATAACGCGCACGTATGCCTACGTTACACGCACTCGTCGGAACATCCATGGTCTGCGTGGAGTAGCGCGCGCCCGGTCATACCGGTCTTTAAACGTCACTGAACATGAAACTAGACTTCTGCAAGAGCATGGCACAAGCAGAACTTCCGGACCCCGTCACATTCGGGGGAGTCACGTGACCTGAGCCAGCATGTCGCACATGAGGTCATACCGCCTCCCAAATTTGAATGAACATAAAAGGATCTGACTGACGCTGCATAAGTATCGCTATTTTGCCAGTGTCAGTGGTTGGCTCGTGTCACTGCAGGGGGCCAGAAACCTACTCCGTGCTAAAGCACCTCTGCCTTCGGAAAAGTACCACCATCTGCTCTCTACTCCGCTGCCTCCTTTCCTGCGCGTCTCTTTTTTTTTCTTTTCTTTTTTGCTCTCTTTATTATGTGCTTGCGACAGGAACGCCCCCTCGGAAGCGCCACGTGAAGCATTCACATAGGGCCACTGAAGCGCTGGATGAAACACTATCGTTCCACCCAGCGCGGCTGTGGAGAGGCGCGTCGCATACATACGGAGAGCAGAGAGGAACTTTCAGCATGGCGTCTAGGCGGAAAAAACAAAAATATAAAGACGCGAAAGCGCGCGCTATCTCACGTGATTGCAGTCGCGCACTCGGAGGCGCCGGAGACAACGGAGCGGCGTTGATCGAAGGACTGGGGCACTTTTTCGAAGGTAGAGGGGCTGTACGCCACGCTGCTTCGTGGTTTTCACTATTTTGACAGGATCCCTACTAGAGCACTGCACGGGCCCGGGCCGACCCGAAAGCCCGGGTCCAACCCCGCCCGCGGGCCGGGCTGGGCCGTCCGAAGCGTTTTCCGGCGGGCTCGGGCTTAAAAGTGCGGGCCTGGGCCGGGCCCGGGCTTGAGGCTGCGGACCGGACCGAACTCGGGCCCGCTCATTAAAAGGCCTAAGTCGGACCTTCGAGCACACGCTAACGTTATGCATTGCATGGTCCAAGGCATTCTGTGCCAAGCTGAAGTGACACGTGCAAAGAGCTGGCTCTTAGTAAAGCTAAGCAAAGAAAATAGAAAAACAGTTGAAGTTCTTTTTTTTGCACCAGTATAGATATATTATATTAATACTGGTGCGTTTATTTTATGCTGTATGCTAATGATATAATTATATTGTACATGGCGATTACGTTTCCGTGACGACGTTAGAATATGAACGATTTATATTTCATCTGCTTATGGTGGCAACAAATTATTAATAAGGAGCCTCTGTTAAAAAATTGCGTAATTAATTTTTCCTACGCGAGTGTAGAAAAGAGCATTAAAGAAACTGTCCCGGGTTTGCTTCTATCCGCTTTTTCATGTTAGTTGTACACTTCTTTTAAATAAATTTTGTTGCTATGTTTTATTTTAACTATACATACTGTTATTGTAATGACTTGCCATGTGCCATATAGGCAACATTTCATTTATATTCCTTGGTATTACTACGTGCCAAAACCACGACATGATTACGAGGCACACTGTAGTGGGGACCGGATTAATTTCGTCCACCCGGAGTTCTTTAACGTGCACCTAAAGATAAGTACACGGGTGTTCTTGCATTTCGCCCCCATCAAAATGCGGCCGCCGTGGCCGCGGAAATCGCACCCGCGTCCTAGGACTTAAGAGCGAAACAGCTTAACCGCTGAGTTACCACCGCGGGCAAAGCAACATTTCGATGCATGTACACACCGGATTTTCCGTTAGATCGCCTGCTGCAAAGCGCAAGGCATCATTAATAATCATCATCAACAACTAATATCCTCTAGCGGGCCCGGGGCGGGCCTGGTCATGAACACGCGCGCCCTGGATAAGTTCAGTAATGAACGCCCGGCCCCGGGTCGGGCCCGGGCTTGGAACCACGGGCCCGGGCCGGGCTCGGGCTGGGTTCAGTCATGTACGCCCGGGCCCGGGCTGTGCTCGGGCTTCATAAAGTGGGCCCGGGCCGGGCCCGTGCAGTGCTCTAATCCCTACTGCCACAACCAGAATCGAAGCCGACTTGCCGCTCTACCAACGACGTCATACGTGACGTATCTGCTTAGGTCACGTGACTATGCCGGATGAGATGGCGGCATGAAGTTATGCTTGCGCTTTTTATGTTACGGAAGCACACTGGAGCACAATATAGCCACGCAACTACGCCAAGAATCAAAATAGAAAGAGAAAGAAAAAGAAAGGAGGTGGGGTTGGTCACGTCAACGTGGCATGCTTCTTCTGCTTGGCCACTTGAGAGAAAGCAAGGGGGGCTACGCTACTCGGGGACGCTCGCCGCAGTAAAGCACGAGAATGTCGACTCTAGCAGTGAACCTCACTCCCTGAAGTCACGGTAACGGACAGTTCAGTTTCTTCCAACTTATTCAATAATGACCCGATATGAAATTTTCTTTCGGTAAAACGCTCCCCGGATGGCACCTTACAACTTCCCTTCATTTGCAATGGCGCCCCTCCTTTTTACGAAGCGGATATTGGAGACGACATCCGCCAGTGGTGAAAGTAAGATCTGTTTATTGTGCTTACTTTCACCATTTCGAGAACGAAGAGGTGAACATTGTAATGTTCACGTCTTCGAGCCAGCCCCCTGAACATATTTTAACACTTGGTCCTCCACACAAACCTTTTATATTGCTTTAATGAGACAGTGCGATGTATTATTTACTCGCTGTTAAGATCCCAAATGCGTGCTCGCTGTATTGTTCGTCTTCGAAAGCCGTCAGGTCATCACCGCCATACCATGGTGGTGATATAAGTTTACCCAGCGCCCTGCACTCTCAACTTTGTCCTTAATAAACTTGTTGGCGTTTTACTCCACAACAACGATATGATTATGAGAAACGCCGTAGGGGAGGGCTCCGGAAATTTTGACCATCTACTGTTCTTTAACGTGCACCTAAATCTAAATACACGGGCCGCATGCAAGTCGTGATTCGATCCCGCTACCTTCGGGTCAGCAGTCGAGCGCCATAACCACTAGACCCCGTGGCGGGGTCAGCCGCACCCTTACCAAGTTGCGATGAAGAAATATATGCAGATGGTCCGCCGCGGTGGTGTTGCGGTTACGGTGCTCGGCTGCTGACCCGAAGGTCGCGGGTTCGATCCCGGCCGCCGACGGAAGCGAAATGCTAGAGGCCCATGTACTGTGCGATGTGTGCACGTTAAGGAGCACCAGATGGTCAAAATTTCCGGAGCCCCCCACTACGGAGTGTCTCACAATAATATCGTGGTTTTGGCACTTAAAACCGCAGATATTATTATTAAATATATGCAGATCTTACGCACTTCCTCGAATCCATGTAAAAAGAAGCGTTCGTGAAGCGGTTAATCAAACGATATAAAAAAATTGAAGGACACTTTGTAAATTCCAAAGTGTGTTCGGCGAAAGCCTGTGGCCATTCGACTGACTATGCCATGGTATCGTGGGAATCCACATTCTTGGTGCGCTTCTCCGAACCGCTTGCCATGGAATCATCACCGGGCCGCTTGGGAGCCTCCGACTAACTCGACTGTTGCAACGAGACGTCTGACGAAGGAGCGTTGCCGCGCACGCCGCTGTGCCATCACGTGATTGCTGATAGAGTGTGAGGAGGCACGGACAGACGCCGCCGCCGCGTTGCGCAACAGTTGCGCAACGCGCGTTGGAAGGAGCAACGCGCGACTGTTGCGCGTTGACGGACGGACGCCTCTGCCGCGTTGCGCAAAGCGCGTTGGAAGGAGCAACGCACAACTGTTGCTATGCGCCGCTGTGCCATCACGTGATTGCGGAGAGAGTGTGAGGGGGAGAGGCCACAGCTGGCACCGTTCCAGGGCACGGACGGACGGACGCCGCGAGTATGACACATTAAAGGCTTTCGCCTTAAAGGTGTTCGCCTTGTGCGACGCGTTTTATAGCATAGTGATTACGTGCCAGCTGCCCTCCTGACCCAAACGACCATGATTTGTCAACGCGCGCTGGATCAGCCCCAGTTTACCCTATATATCTCTAGGACCGGCTCATCTTACTGATCAAAAATGACGTCCGAGCAGACGTGCCAAATTCTTGGAAATGATACACCAGTAGTTTAGCTTGAATGGAGAAATTGTGCTTTTGAAGGTGCCACTTGTTGCACTGACTATATTTTACTGCCGCTCGTTGTTACCCTGCGAAAAACTTGAAGCACGCTTGAGCCTCGCCTTCAGAAGGAGAACGCCATAGCGTAATCTACCCTGTTCGCACCGCCGTCTCAATCGCTAGACTGGCTTCGCTTCTCGGTGGACACCTAAACCATGCCATAAGGAAAGCAGCGTCTGTGCGCCTGTAATACCCCTGCCATACGGCAAATATAATGGCATTTACAGCTAATTTCATTCGTTTGTAATGTTATTTATTTGCTGTCACACGGGGAAACTAATGCCATTCGATGAAAACATTTGCTGTCGAATGAGTTCCCGAAACACATTCGCATTCGATTTCGGACCGAATGCGTAGTCTCGACGCCAGGGACCTTTTAGGGAGATGACTGTTGACTTCATCATCATCATCATCATCAGCCTGTCTACGCCCACTGCAGGGCAAAGGCCTCTCCCATGTTCCGCCAATCAACCCGGTCCTGTGCTTTCTGTTGCCAAGTTATACCTACAAACTTCTTAATCTCATCTACCCACCTAATTTTCTGTCTTCCCCTCACGCGTTTGCCCTCTCTTGGAATCCAGTCAGTTACCCTTAATGACCACCGGTTATCCTGCCGACGTGCTACGTGCCCGGCCCATATCCATTTCTTCTTCTTAATTTCAACTATGATATCCTTAACCCCCGTTTGTTCCCTGACCCACTCGGCTCGCTTCCTGTCTCTTAAGGTTACACCTATCATTTTCCTTTCCATCGCTCGCTGCGTCGTCCTCAATTTAAGTTGAACCCTCTTTGTAAGTCTCCAGGTTTCTGCTCCGTATGTAAGTACCGGTAAGATGCAGCTGTTATATACCTTCCTCTTGAGAGATAGTGGTAGACTACCATTCATGATTTCATGATACCATTCATGCGTAGTGGGTAGAGCATCAGCTTCGCATGCAAGAGGTCCGTGGTTCGAATCCCGGTGCCGGACAATTCCCAACCGGAATAAAAAAAAATATTCGCGTGATGATGGAATTGTGTAAAAGGCCTGGGGTGCAGCCTCACTGGCGACCACAGCCAGCAATGCACACCCTCACCAGAGCAGGATTGGCCACCCTGGTGTAGTACTTGGCCACTACCTCCCACATGAATACACCACTTGACTGTTCACTTATGTATACGTAACTTTTGTAATTCATAAATATCTTATTCTTTACTAGATTAACTTATTACTGGTTTGATGACGTAATAGCACGCGCGAAAGTTTCTAAAAGAAAGTTACACTCAACTACAGCGGCTGGCCGCCGGCCATGTTTCATTTGCGCTATCTTGTTGTTGCCTGTATCGCGGGTGTTGATCGTCCGATTGCACGTTTTTTGGTGATCAAAGTGGTGACTTCGTGAATTAGCTGCCGCCGTCTCATTTCTGCAGCCGGAGTGTCAGTCGTGCCCTCACGTTTCAGTTCACTGTAACCACGCCCGGCCATATCGTCGACCATGTTGGTTTTCGCTTGGTTCTTAGCTTGACTTCGTTTGTGTCGTGAAGCTGTGGCAAGTTATGTAAAACGGCTGCGTTTATATTCTTGGAGCAACTTTTTAGTGATAGAAAATTAGTTTCGAGGATACGCACACGTTAGATGCAAGTTTTAATAGATTAATATTTCTCCCAAAGTCACGGCTCAGGAGCGCTAAGGTCATGGTCATCATTTCAAAATGATATTTGTTTTCATCGTGTGACAGCAGGCAGGTAAATGACATCAAGTTCACCTAATGTCATTCGTTGTAAATGACGTTAGATATGCCGTGTGACAGGGGTATTAATCAGCCCTTTCAAACTATCCTAGAATGCCTACTACAGGTACAATTGCGAAGTGCCCACCACGGCATAATCCTTCCTTTTGCGAGTTGGCGAGGGTAATAAGGCAAACACGCGCACCTGCGCAGCTGAACATCTTGTTTATGCTGTTGTTGATAATGATAATCAGTTACACATGTATGCTTTGTAATTGCTGGTTCTTGAAACCAACCACTCATCGCGTAATTCTGATGTTTTGAGGCCTGGTGTGGTTCTACGGTTCTGCCACACAATATTACATTCGCCAATGACATTCCTCATACTACGTAACATTCATGCAGTGTTTTTTTTTTTTTTCGAAGCAATTTCGACCACGCGCATGGCTCTGTGGTAGAACACCTGCTTGCCACGCAGTAGTCCTGGGTTTGATCTCTATTCGAACAGAAGATTTTTTATTTCTTTATTTGCATCAATCTCAAACTTTCGCTCACGGACAACGCTGATTTTTCCCTCACAACCAACGACTTCGACGCCGGAATTTCTGCGAAGTGAGATCTTTGACGCTGTCGCGTTAACACCCGTAGACAACAGAGGCAGATACCGGCACATCAATGAGGGTAGTAGAGTTAAGGCTGCAGTTAACCCATTTCGTTGAACGAGCATAGAGAAAAAAGAAGAGTAGCCACTCGAACCGTTTTGCGGCAGAGCAAGCAAGGGCCTGAACAACCGCCAGGTGGCGTAGTTATGCGCGCTTCCACTCGTTAGTCAGCACCTCTTACAGCCACCTCAGGAGGACCATCGAAACGCGTGTTTGGCATTAATTTTTTTTTTTTTGCAGGGAAAATATTTTACTGATGTGTACAATCCTCCACGTCGGCTCAACATTGTGTTCTGCAGAGGGCGTTCAGTGCACTACCACAAAATTCAACAAAGCCTGCACAGAAAGTGTTCTCTTTCTACATTTGTTTCGCACCGTGGGCACAACGCATTCATATGGTTTAGATATACACGTTTAGATATACACGTAGATGTACAGTCGTCAAGCATGGGTGTGTAGCCCAGTGGTAAAGACACTCGCCTTTAGCACATGAGGACGTGGGTTCAAATCCAAACACCGGAAATAAAATCTTTCTTGTTTTATTCGCTAATTTCTTTATGGCCAAGATCGTCCCTAATCTCGGAAGACATTATCGGTCTGCCCAGCCGCTCGTAGCGCTGACAGCTGTGCAATATCTCGTCCATAGGGTCCTACGGGAGGGCGGCAATCATGATCCACTCATTGTTCTGTATGGCAGCAATCATGACCAGGAAAGCCCGAAGGCCTTCGCCTACAAAGTTTCGCTTGAAAACAAAACTCCAGTGTGCACCTCCATCGGTGGCCAAGCTCGCAAACTTACGGCAATGAGCAGTTGGAAACCAGACACGCTAGTCACGAACTTAAGTATTCAGCTGTCGCCAACATTCATATTTCGCACGGGGTTTTAACCACGCCGTACGCGCTGAAAGTGCTGGCGCCTTATCCTCGCTTTCTTGCGAAGAAGGGCCGTGGATTCACGCAGAATGAAATGTTTGGCGATCAGAAGGTGCGGATTTTGGCTGGTCATCGTTCATCTTTCAAACACAGTTCTTCGCTGTCTGAAACTCAGTTCGGGAAGAGTCGTCGTCGCCACCATCGCTGAATGCGGTTGAGGAAGGAAGCTACATTCACACGCAGGAACCACTGAGTCTGCTCGTTCATTACTGCCGTCGGGATGAGCCCCCTTTTTTTCTTTCCTTCTTTTTTTTTGGGGGGGGGGGGGGCACCATACAGAGAGATTGAGAGGGACACCTGAAAGAAGCAGGAATACCGAAGGTTTTCAACAATCGGAACGGCAAGGGCCTATTAAATTTATGTTTCACTTCGTCAAGAAAATTTGATGCACGCCTCTGTTACGCGCACAGCAAATGAAAGATCCATTTAACTTCGCCAGTTATCATGCGTCCGAGGTTCTTCCTTACGCACAGCAAAATTTCTTACTGCGGAGAGCTCAGAAAGTAGAAGGAAAAAACGACGTGCTCACAAGTCCGCGGATGGATATTTATGTTTTGCAGTGCAAGCAGCAAGCTCAAGTCATTCCGGAACTGACAAGCTAATCTTGGGATTCAAAAATTTTTTTAGTGGTTTCAGATAAGCACACTGTGGGTTATAGTACTTCCTCAAAAGCTTTAAAAAAAGCAGGAAGGTGGCGGCACGGCGTTTCGAGAGGTACAGACGTCAGCGACGTTTATCGCGCGTGAAATGGTCGTCATAAATTTCGACCAAAAGCTGCGCGCTAGTTTCGTCTGAAAGGCTGATTAATATCGTATGGAATGAATGATTATCCGCGACAAGGCACGCAACACCGTCGCTTCCTCTGCTGCCTAGCAGGCTCGCCCGAGAAGTAAATATTTTTTTTTTCTGGCATGGGTCCCTACGTGGGAGAGGCCTGATGCGTGTTGAGACACGCTCTGCAGGGCTTCAGCACTGAAGTTTTTCGCACCATATGGGTGTGGACGAGCTATCTATAGGGAGTAGGTATACCTAGGCTTACCACAAACGTGCTAAGCCTGCCTTTTAGCGAACTAACCGCTCCATCACAAAAAAAGAAAAGAAGAAAAGAAAGAAAAATTTTAAAAGCGAGATAAATGTGGAGGTGGAAGAGGCGGGGGAGAGCGAGGGCTTAGCGTGCCTCTCAGGGCGCTGAAAGAGAGTTGAGTAATGAGAAAGGCAGAATGAATGGTGAAGGAAAAATAACTAGCGCATAACAAGCAAATGCTTTGCAGAGTTCTTGCGACTCATTTCACGTGGGTAGTAGCGAATGGCTGGTATATACAGGGTGCCCCAGCTATCTCTAGCCAGAGTTTAAAAATATGCCTACGCACTCAATGACGACGGGGCCAAATGCATGTTGCTCATTATTGCATGCAGTAAGTCACACTATTTTTTGCGTTCTGCTAAATTGCTTCATTAGACAAGATTAATTAACTAACCTTTGAAGCAACTAAGGGGACGAAACGTTCCAATGAGAAACCTCTAGATCAGTTCGTAAAACATTCGATTAGACAGTTTCTAAGTTCCTATCTGTTAAGCATTGGCGTTTCTCTGCTTGGTAAATGTGCCCGCGAAATACAAAAATATGCCACGAGATATGCCCGCTTGCATGCCGTGATTGCAGTGCTTCCTGACGTTCCGTGTACAAACGATATGCTTCCCTCGCGGTGGTTCATGACAGCGATAAGCAGACGCAGTGGTTATCGCTTGACAGGTGCGCCATGGCACAGCCACCACTATCGTCGCAGTAATAAAAATAATAATTGTTGGGGTTTAATGTCCCAAAACTACGATTTGCTTATCGGAGACGCCGTAATGGAGGGCTCCGGAAATTTCGACCATCTGGTGTTTTTTAACGTGCACCTAAATTTAAGCACACGGGCCTCAAACATTTCCGCCTCCACCGCTTCGGGCTAGGAAACTAGCACGACCTATTGGACCTCAAAATTCTTTCATCCGTCCTTCAATCCACCACAAATGCACCGCCGCGGCCAGTATTCGATCCCGCGACCTGCGGGTCAGCGGTCGAGCACCATAACCACTAGACCACCGTGGCGGGTCTACCGTCGCAGCCCTGTCGCCCTTTATGTGGCACCACACTCGGCCAAAATGCTATAAAACGAACAACGTTAGGGAGCACTGCAATCACGGCGCGCATAGGCGCGCGAGTGGGCATGTCACGTGGTATCTTTTATTTGTATCTGTGGTATGCCTGTGGCTTACCACAGGCATCTGTGGTAAGCGGGAAAACACTGTAATACCTAACAGATATTAATTTATAAACTGTCCAATCGGATGTTTTGCAAACTGGTCAACTTTCTTATTGAAATTTTTGCCTAGCTTGGGTGCTTCAAAAGTTAATTGATCTTGCCTAATTAAACACTTAAGCAGAACAAGAAAAATAGTGCGACTTTCTGTATGCAGTACTCAGCGGCGTGCATTTGGTCGCGTCGGCATATTTTTAAACTCTGGCTAGAGTTAGTTGGGGCACCTTGCAAGGTGGGAAGAAGGCCTCGAAATGTATTGGAAGGCGCGAGAGCCAAAGAGACTGCTTCTGCCGTGAAATTGTATAAGTAAAACGACTGTCCTTCCACTCAGTTGCGCAGCGCCATATACAGATATAGCACGAAATATACCACGTTAACTCAGCTGTCAATTCTTTCCCAACAGCGACGATAACTTTGAACAACTGTTAACTAAATTCTTGGCGTATACGCGCCAAAACCGCAGCATATATGATTATGAGGGACGCTCTGTAGCAGGAATGAGGTTTAATTTTACCACCTGCGATTCGTTATGCAGCACTTCGACATAAGCAGGTGAGCGTTTTCGCACTGCGCATCCCTCGAAGTTTAGCCATCGAAGCCATTATAATCGAACATGCGATCTCGAGGTCAACAGTCCAACGCCATACTCGCGTGCATGGTTACTGCCGGTACGTCAGCAACTTCCACTGACTGTTCTAGTTTTGGACGAAGACCCATGAATGCGCAGTGTACACGGATATTTTCCCTACGAGGCAGTTTTCCTGATGCGCAAAATTGGAGTTTTGCCCAAATAGCGCGCATCGAGCAGCTTAGCATATCCCGAAACGTCGCCTTGACTCTTTATATTGTTTGTATTATTTGATACGTCCGGCAGGCAGTGGAATTTTGCTTTCAATTGCCTATTGTAAAATCGCTCGTAAGTTCGTCCGCGTAGGCCCGAGCAACTAGAGCTGTCCGTCGCTTCTGATTACCACGCTTACTACTGCATTGGCTGACACACGAATAACGACAATTCACACAGCGCGCTAACGTAAGAGTTGTTTTTTGTCACGCTTAATAAAGAGGAGATACAATTTAGTGTTTACAAGCAGCTCCATTCTGCACTAATTTGGTAGCGCTGAAGCTCAGGGTACCTAGGCTGCTTTCAAGTTGTACAAAGGCACCGTGTCAGATTCGAAATTCGGAAGAGTCGCTCGCGGCTTGGAGAACATATTGAAAGAGCTGTTTTTCTGCGTACACGACGACCCATTGAATTCTTATTCTACACCGTGGCGCCACAGCATTGTGTTTCAGCTCTTCTTTCAGACACCCATAATGTAATAGGCAACCGACCAACATTCGTTAATCCGCTTCTCTGGTTGCAGAAGTACCGGCTCTGATGCGTTTATTATTTTATTTTCCTATCTATAACTGGTCACGTCATCCATCAATTAATTCTATTTCTTTTTTATTTCGTTTTAATGCTTTCCTAAACTTTTCTCTTTTTTTTTATTTGACTATTTAACTCACAGCGCTTTAGCCCGGAAACGTAGAAGTGTAAATAAATAGTTGGGGATACGTTCTTCTAAACCTATCTAAATATATATCCACTATTAGTGCCCTTCTCCAGTGTAATGTAGCAAACCGGATGTTCGTCCTCTGGTTAAGCGCCTCAACTTTCACATCTCACTTATCTCTCCTATTCTATTCAGACCGAGCGGATTATCACCTTCATCTTTTGTTAGAGATTTAACAAGACACGGCCTGTTCAGGACAAGCTTCCTCGCCGGTGCCTGCGGATACATTGCCGGAATCGCCAACTTCAGTGTCGAAACTAATGCTGCCGGTGCCCAGCTGCCAGTGGCGTAGGCAGAAATTTGTTTCGGAGAGGGCGGGGGGGGGCACCCCCTTGATCCGACTTGGGGTCCAGGCAGGCAAGTGTGGTCGAGTATCATTTTGTGGTCCGTATCCCATGGGAAAAAAAATGCCCCCACGCTCCCCGAAGGGAATCGTGAGGAAATGCGAATGCATTTCTTGCGCCGAGCGAGGGTACCGAGCGAGGACGGGAGAGTGGGGCGCCAGCGTTCTCGGCTCGGCGTTGGCGTTTCACAGCGGCGTCTCGAGCACACATTTCCGGATGTTCTTGAGAGGCGCCCAGCCAGCGAACGGTCGAGAGTGAGGCGCGAGCGGACGGGAGAGTGGGGCGCAGGGAGGAGAGAGAGCGAACGGCGAGAGAAGGAGCGGCGAAGCACTGCACCTACCCTCTCCTGCACTCTCTCGCACCACATGCTCCGGTTGCTAGTGGCGAGGATAAGCGCGCGCGCCCGCAGCTGTTGCTATAGGAGAGGGCGCCGCGGACAACGCCGGACGCCTGACATAGCCCGACTAAGAAATGCATTCGCATTTAAAAATTTCGGGGGGGGGGGGGAGCATGGGCTCGGTGTGCCCCTCCCCCTGGCTACGCAACTGCTAGCTGCACTTAACCTGTGACGAACATGGACGCAGAGTACATAGAGCAGAGAAAAGGAAATTAGGAAAAGGTTCGGACAGCTTCTGCATATATTCATAGGATTTCATCACAGTACGCCTGCTGCAGCGCTATCAGTGCAGCCCCTGAGAATGTCGATGGAGAAAGCAGATCAGACGTTGTAACCATTCGATCAGGAAAGAAACCCGCCACGGTAGCGTAGCCGTAGCGGGGGTTGCGTTCAGGGGCGTAGCCAAGGGGGGGGTGGGGGGGGTTCAAACCCCCCCCGAAATTTTTCAGTTTTGCTTGCGTATAGAGGCATGTACACATACAAACGCACGCACGAACACACATAAAGTATGGTTGAACCCCCCCCCCCCCCGAAAAAAATTTCTGGCTACGCCCCTGGTTGCGTTACTTAGCTCGTGGGCGCGGATTTGACTCCCGGCCACGGCGGCCGCATTTCAAAAGGGGCGAAATGCAAACAACATCCGTGTGCTTATATTTAGGTGCACGTTAAAGAAACCCAGGTGGTTGTAATTAATCCGGAGTCCCCCTCTACGGCGTGCCTCATAATCACATGGTGGTTTTGGGAAGGTAAAACCCCAGAAATTATTATTCTCCTTGTCAGGAATGGATGCGGCGAAGACACCTGTCCACAAAATTAAGCTGCTACGACGCGCCGCAACGAAAATATCCCGCGGCATTTTCTACGAGAGAAGCGTATAGGTAGCGTCATCGCTAGACACGAATCCACTATATGTGATAAAACGTAGCAGCGCGACTGGAAACAAATTGAAGGAGAAGACGCCCCCCCACACACACGCACAAACATGCGCGCACACATACACAAACAAACGCGCGCGCACACAAACACGCACACACGCACACACACACACACACACACACACACACACACACACACACACACACACACACACGCACACACAGCGTTTCTTCAGTGTGTCTTCTTCTTCGAGTCCGCGTTCGGTCGCGCTACCACGTTCTATTATGGATATCATTCAACCAGCCAGCCTATGTACTTTGGCTATCCGCGATGCGCAGCGCCTATAGGGGCGCCACTGAAAGCCGCGTAGCGGCGGCCGTTGGAACCGCTCGCGTGTCGCGTAGCAGACGCCTCATTTGCGTGCGCGCATGCGATTCGCCGGTTATGCGCGTCCCAGATAATTACTTTTGCGGCAACAGTGTGCGCAAAGGAGCCGCACTTTATAATAGTGGACATGTGTCCGATGTCACAGCTGTGTGGGACGGCAATGTCCCCATACGCGACAAGTGTTTGTCACAGACAATCGACAACAAGCTTCTCCTACGAAGTGGAGGTCATCGTAAGTACACCGCTTTCTTTATAACGTCCCGATCACTAACGCCTGCATGCGTTGACGCGTGAACCAATGTTTTTTCTCGACACAGTCGCTTCGTTTACGTGCCATGTGCTGATATAGTAGATTTTGAGGGAGCGCTGTCGCACCGGCGTATAGATTTCACAGGGTCGGCCACGTGAAGGGTCAGCGTTGGTAAAACTTTGAAACCAGCACGATAAACTTGTGAAAAAATAAACGATAAGCTTGTCGTCATCGGTGCAGAAGCGCACAGCGAACATTTTGCACCGATGATCGCATTTCAGTGCCATCAATAGGTAGAATGCAGCCGATTTCGTACAGCACACATGTGATTCCACCGCGCTTTTTTAAAGGAGCCGTCACCTGCCTTACATTCTCTCGCATTGCGCTTCGCGCCATTCGTTTTTCAAGTGAGCCAAGGTATCGCGTCTTATCAGTAATAACAACCTCATGTGAATTGTAGTGTCTACAATGCAGGCGAGGCGACCAAGTGTAAACGTAGTAGCGTTCGCTGAAAACGTAGCGATAAAAAAGAAGAAATAAAAACACGGTAATCGTTCTAACACTGCCGTAAACAAAGCGCGATTGCTTAGCTTCTACGTCGTACAGCCGCAATCCACCGCCGCCGTCGCTTTCGCTCATGAAATAGCACCGGAAACCTGTAGATGTGCGTTCCTGGCGATTTTTTGTGTGTGTTTGAGCAGCCGACAACGCAGCAGGTATTTTTCGACATCGCTGAGGCCCGCCAGAATCGTTAAATCACGATGAAAAACACATCCATCCGTGCACTCGCGTATAGACGCTCGCGGGAACACTGCTCGCCGGGCCCCGCGAGCGCTTCCGAGCCATGGCGGCAGATGGCGTCGTCGGCGCTTTGCGCATCGCCTATACGCGAACTCGAGTTACCTGATTTCACTGGAGATGTATCACAGCAATGCGAATGCATTATATAATGCGGGAGCATGTAATATGAAGGCCCATGCAGCGCATACCGGGTGAACACGACACGAGAGCAGCACATGAACGCAGAGGCACAAAGGCGTGCGTGTCCTCGTCTTGTTCGCGCAGTACACCAAGATGGCGTACCAGCAAGCCCACATCGCAGCTCCTTCTGCACATTTCTCCGTTATCCAGCAAGAAAGGTGCGCGGTGGCAAAATGCAAGAGAGAGAGATAAGACAAACAAAAATTGAGTCGAACTTTTAGATTGCAGCTGTTGCACTATAATATGAAATTGTAAAAAAAATGTTTATGGCAAGACAGCACCTTTTCTTCTTGCACTCGTATTGCAAGGAACTCTAACTTCGATGGTGCGTCTATCCCGTTTCTTAGTTAAAACAGGTAAAAACGCAGAAACCTCGAGCCCACACCTGTGAGAGTTCCGGCTCTGAGTAGCTGTGTAATAGACAGACAACTACAGGACGTGCTTTGGCAACGCGCAGAGTGTGCTGTACATTTTGTGTCGAAAGATACACGTTGAATTTGACTGCTGACAGAACTTTCTCTGCGCAGCTCGTCCGCAATGCGTAGTTTCTCGAGGAGAATCCACCTCGTCAAGCTGTACTACAGGCGGTGGCAACCTACGAAAAAATATAAGCTTCACCCATAGAAACGTGGCTCGCCTGCCATTCGCCTGTGTAAATTTGCCAAGAAACAATCAAGTGTCCGATTTAAAACCAGCGATACGAACGTATGTCCGTAGGCAAAACTAATTATCTTAAACACTCAAAACTGATCGACGTCACGAGAACGAATGAACGCGATTGGATAATGCATCTATGCAAGTTCTCTCTGACTGGAAGAGCGATGGCTGTGGGCGGAGCTTATATTTATTCTTAGATTATAGCCAACCACAGGAGCTCTTAGTCCTTTCTTTTGATGAAAAAGAAGTAGGCTAAATGGTTTCAATGGAATTGAAAGGGGTTCCCGGCGAACACCAGTGTCGGTAGCTAACAAAAATAAATAAATCTTAAAAAAAGTTTACCGCGTTCTTCGATACACGCAGAAGCGGATGACCAATGTGTTAAACCGTGCGAACTTCGTCATACCGAGTGTGGCGCCATGTACACATGACTGGCACGGCCTGTGGTTCACGTGTGCCCTTTTTTCTTCATTAACCTATCGTGTAGACCAAAACCGCATCAACTACGGCGAGCCGAGAAGCGAACCTTTTCTCTGTCCCTCGGAGACTATCATAGAGTTGGTATATATCAAAAGTTTGAATTCAATTTAATATGGTTTTCCCGTTACTGTGTGCTCAAAAGGCGCTCCGCGAATATAAAAGCGAAGAACCGAACCACCCGCTCTCATTTCGTCGAAGTAGCGATCGGTGCGCGGTCCGCTTTGTCGCCGCCTGAAGAAATCCGAATCGGGAAAAAGCTGCGCCTCTCTCAGAAGTCCCATTCATGCGAAAATAACGTCGTCGCCTCGAGAGATGTGCGAATTAAGGCGCGCTAGAAGACTGGGCAAACCAAAACGCCGAGGACTTGACGTTTCTTTTCGATGTCTCAGCAGAGCACAGCGACCGGAAGCTACGTGACCGTAATCCTCTTATCTGCCTCTGCAGCCGAGACCATGTGCTCACCACCGACACTTCACAGCTTCGTCGCATTTATACTACTCACGCATTGGCCGAGCCGGTGGTCGCGTTTATTAACGTGACCGAACTTAGCGCCTCGGCCAATATATTCGGTAAGCCCGGCAGTCTTCTCTCCAAGTTTAAGAAATAGATGCCGCCTTAAAAGTGCCGCAACTACAATGTTCTCAAAGGAAAGACTTTCTTCAAAAAGGTTGACCGTAGGAAGCCAACACTAGAGGAGAAATTATTTGTCGTTTTAAAGTTAAATGAAATGTTAGAAGGTAAAGGAAAATGAAAATGTACGAAAAACCAGCTCCCACCGGCAGCAGGTTGTTGTAGTGCTTTTTTTTTTCCTCTTTAACTTTCTTTTACCTTATAATTTCTGCACTTCAACTAAGAACAACAGCTGTTTGTCTATGCTTTTCTTAGCTTCATTAGGTGTATACGTATAACTCTATGTATAATAATAATAGTAATAATAATAATCTTTATTGTCATCTTGAGTTGTACAAAACGAATAACAGGCCTGTCAAAGCCAGACGGTGGCTTGGAGGACCAGATCCGGCACATTGGCAAACGAGAGATGACGTACATATTGGAGAGCTTGTCACGTAAAACAATCAGTGAAAGAAGACATGAAACTCATTTACGCTACATTTAAACACAATAACAAACAAGAAGCAAATTAGCGGAAGCAATACTACTTAAACAGCAGAAATGTGAAGTTAAGGATTGAACAACTTCAAACAGATTATATCCGGCATGCAAGAAACTAGAAAAAATAGTAATGCGATAAATGATGCAGCATTAAAGAGACTTTAGGCTGTTTCGTAGACTCTGTTTCGTCGTTGAAAAAAAAAACACTGTCGGGGAGGTCATTAAAAACATAATCAATCAATCAATCAATCATTTATTTAACGTGCCCAATAATAACAATAAGAATAATAATGATAATAATAATAATAATAATAATAATAATAATAATAATAATTATTATTATTATTATTATTATTATTATTATTATTATTATTATTATTATTATTATTATTATTATTATTATTCAGGTGTTATTCATGGCTCCCAGTCGCGACGCATGCTTGCTATGCTCCTGCCCGTTTTTCGGTAAGCAGCAGTTTTTCTGCTGTGAAAATTGCTCTAAACGTGTTCATGCGAAGTGTGTAACCTGGCCTGATGAAGAGCTGCAACTCCTGAAGTCTGGATCGCGCTCGTTTTGCTGCAATTTATGTGATCTGAGCCGTGCTGCTGGTAAGCCTAGCGAAGACAACTCGGCGGCGTGCATCGATGAGCATTGCAGCTCTCAAACTAGGGATGGTAAAATCGACGAATGATTAATCGATTAATCGATTAAAGGAGCACCATTAATCGATTAATCGTAATCGATTGCCGCGTTTCAATTAATCGAATTAATCGATTAAAACTATTCGATTAATCGATTACGGCACCTCCCCCCCCCCCCCCCCCACTCACAACACCGCCCTTTGGCCGGTGCGCATGAGTGTGAGGCGAGCAATCCGAGACGCAGAAGTTGAGCGCAGCTACTCTTTCTCACTACCGCGCATATTTGTACGCTAGCAGAACGAGCCCAAAGCCGGCGCCGGCGGCGGCCCTGTCCTACAGAGGCAGAAATGAACTCGCCCAGGTCTCCGTCGCCTACAGCGTCTACCTCCAAGCCCTGCCCAAGGCTTCAAGCCCCGGCAGGAGGAGGCCCCACACCGACGAAGCAGAGATGCACTTGATCGACCGCTTCTCATCGCCAACAGCCTACTTCATTCACCTCCTCGCGCCCCCCTTTCTTATATCGAGTGCTCGTTAACCGTCGGCAAAGTGGACGTGATGCTTGCTTACTATATTGCGCTATTATTACATTTTGTTGTGAACACTGTTTCCTTTGACATGTCATAATGGCGAGCAATCGCAAGAGGAGCACGGTGTATACGTTGTTCACAGAAGATTAAAAAACGACAACTGCGATGTGTGATACAGGCGGTAAGCACTGCTCGAAGCCAGCGACGGAAACTCTTTAGATATCACCTGCTGCTTCTCGCCCACATTATTAATGTGCCAAAGAGTCATCGTTAAAAAAAAAACGGCCATGAGCAAAATTACAATGCTAAAGACCCCGTTCCCGAAGGTACGAATCCGCCTCTTCAGACAAGTTATCGGCATCTCGCTACATAGCCAAGATCTTTTGTGTAACTTATCTTGAAAGTCAGGTCGCTCTTCAATTACATAAGCGATTTTTATGTTTCAAAATGTTGGACTGTTGTTAATTCGTATTCGTTCAAAAAACTGTGTCCTCTCAGGACCTCTTCCTTGGTCCCTGTGTTTTCAGCGCTATGGCTTTCTTGAATGAAAGCAGCAAGGCGGTGCGCCAACGCTCAACAGCGAAGTTTGTTGTTTTCTGTAGTTTTCAGACGTGCTAACGCATCGTCTAGTTGCTTCATTTGTTTGTCTTCGTTTTCGGCTCCGCGCTGTTTCTTCGTGTTTGATCGCACAAACTCAGCTCTCCGAGATTTTGATAAATTAGCAATTTTCTTCGCCTGCAGTCTCTATGGCAACTTTCTTGGGTATTTTATTTAACTCTCAGGTCCGCCGTGGTGGCTCAGTGGTTACGACGCTCGGCTGCTGACCCGAAGGAAGCGGGTTCGAACCGGCCGCAGCGGTCGCATTTCGATGGAGGCAGAATGGTAGAGGTCCGTGTACTATGCAATGTAGTGAACGTTAAAGAATACCAGATTGCCCAAATTTCCGGAGCCCTCCATTTCAGCGTCCCTCACAATCATATCGTGGTTTTGGGACGTAAAACCCCACATAGTATTAGTCTGTAACTCCCAGGTTTTAATTGTTTTTTTTTTTTCTTGTTTAACTGCACTATACAGTGGTCCAAGAGGTGCCACATTGTAATATGCATTGTTTATTTCTTGACTGGTTCTTATTGTCGTTATATTTTACTCCTAAGCAAATGAAAGATTATTATTTACCAATGAATGAAAGAGAGAAAATATATTAGAAGGCAAGGAGAGTGGCCTGCGCTTGTACGCCTGGGCCTCCTATACTGCGCTGGGGAAAATGCAACGGGGGAAAAATAGTGATGAAGTATGATGATGGTGACAGGAAGAAGTGATCCATATATATATAAAATAAGACAAAGGGGTCAAGGAAGCTAATGAAAATTTTCATTATACTATATACCAACTAGCCCAAATGCCCGCCTTATAGCGTACATATATATATATATATATATATATATATATATATATATATATATATACGTAGATTATGAAGAGTCTGTCTTCGGTTGCCGTAAAATAATTAGGAAAAAGGTATACGCTTCTAAAAAACTGTTTATTCGTCGACGTTTCGATCGGAGACCGATCTTCATCAGGATGAAATTTACCAGGCTTCGATGCGCTTTTATATCATCGTTCTCCGAGCCGAGAGAGAGGAAAAAATGGTTAAGAAAAAGTACATCCAGAAAAAAAAGAGGAGAGAGAGAGAAGCAAGAAACCTGACGAAAAAGAGTCGCGAATACGCTTGTGCACATACATTGACTGACATAAGAATAACACGTGTTTTTTGGAGAACAAAAAAAAAATTGTCAACACCCCACGTGCACATACTTTGGCCGACGAAACACACGTGTTTCCTGAAAAAAGACAAAAAAAGAAAGAAAACAAAAACTACGTTGATATCCAAAGATCGTCCAGGTGAGGTACATTCCTGTAGTCACTAGTCGAGTTCCAATGCTTTGAAGCCCCAACACAACATGGGTGCATTCCTCCAGCCCATTGTCGCTCCTCACGTCTTCGGCTCCCCCCCACCACATTTGCTCCAGAAGCCTGTGAGGGGATGAAGCTTCACAAGAAGGGATAAGCGCTTAAAGGCAGTCAACTCAAAAAGCTTAGTAAAAGTCCGGTATATATATACCCTTTTCATGATTGTAAAGCTAGCTTTCCTGCGATGCAGTTAGCCCAGTTCATAGCAGTTAGTCTAGTCATTTCTGCAAACAGCGTGTTCAAGCGCAGTTTGCTTGCGCTATGACGCGGAAACTGTATACTCAGCTCTATGGAAATAAACACACATCATAGACAAACCCCAGGGCATGCAGCTACGACCTCGTCTCCACTTGAAGCACAGCAGGTGCCGCCTTTAGTTCGGCGAACATGCAGCGCAAGGAAGCGCGCTCGCGGATTATGAAAATGGTCTAAGAGACCCTGGAGAAATGCAACTTTCAACTAACGCTTGCACTCCCACGTCAGCCAGCCTATAGAGGCCCCCGTCTTCTGCTGTTACGCGAAAGGACAGTCGCGAAACACAATGTGTTGTAATGAGAACTAACAGACAAAAAAGCCAAGGAAAGTATAGGGCATGTTATTTGTAGTAACTATGATGTAAATGTGAAGAGAGTAAAGTGGACGAAAAGGAAACTTGCCGCTGGCAGGGACCGAACCTGCGACCTTCGAATAACAAGTCCGATGATCTACCAACTGAGCTACAGCGGCGGTCATCCCCAGGTCCACTTTATGGGGTATATATGTTTTTCTTTGTGCTTAACAAAGAAAAACGATCCCTCAAAGTTCTCCGTTTTTTTCGTTTTTACGTTCTAATGTCTGATACATTACACACGCTGACAGTTCGGGCTTCACGGTGGTCTAGTGGTTGCGGGGCTCGACTGCTGGCCCGAAGGTCGCGGGATGGAATCCTGGCCGCGGCAGCCGCTCTTTCGGTGGAAGCGAAAATGCTTGAGGGGCGTGCACTTAGATTTAGGTGCACATTTAAAACCTCAGGTGGTTGAAGCTTCCGGAGCCCTCCAGTACGGGGTCTCTCATAATCATATCGTGGTTTTGGGACGTAAGACACCAGATAATAATAATAATAATAATAATAATAATAATAATAATAATAATAATAATAATAATAATAATAATAATAATAATAATAATAATAATAATAATAATAATAATAATAATAATAAGTGGTCTGTTTGAGGCCACTATGTTGCTGTGCAATCTCGCATGGGTGACCTCGAAAAAGAGATCACGTCAGCCTGCAATTATAGTATTATCGAGCGCTTCCACGATATCTAACGTACAAGCGGAGAAAAGGTGACGTCCCTTCGAGTGCGAGCGTCTTATTTACTTCCTCTTCCCCCTCGTCTCTGCTTTGCCTTTCGCGGGATTTCGTCATGTTGCATATTTCCGGTCCGTCTTTTCGACCAGAGTGGTAGCCGACAACGCCTCCGATTTAGGTGCGCTCGAGGAGGCAGGCTTCGAGGAAATACGACCTGCGACTGAATCGTCCATGGACGATGGCCACAGATCCTTCAATCCATGACATCATCCAAAGACGAAGGGCACCCTGTAACCACTGGGCGAAAGTGCGAATTCTCGCGAAGGCGCAAATGCGCACAAGTGATCTCTAGCGCGTCTGATAGAAAGACTTCGGTCCATATCAAACGCAACAATGCCTCCCAAACAATGAGATAACTTTTTTAAAGCACCCATAAAAATGTCGATTAATCGATTAATCGATTAAAACATTACATAGAAATCAATTAATCGATGAAAGGCTAAATCGACGAACGATTAACGATTAATCGATTAAAAATTTTAATCGACCATCCCTATCTCAAACCGGTTCCCTCTCCACGTGCACCCCTCCGGATGGCGATCTCGCCGGGCTGCGCCGTCTTCTCCTCGACGCTTTGGAGGGAATCTCGTTCCTCAGCGACGAGGTATCCCAACTACGCGAAGACAACGAGCGCCTCCGTAAGGATCACTCCCGCGGTGTTGAACAACAAGCCCGCGTGGTCGCCTCCCTTCGTGCAGAGGTCCGCTTCCTGCGTGAGGAGCTGACGCGCCGCACGGCCGGAGTGGCAGTGAAGGCACCTGTGATCCCCCCAGCGCATGTGATCGTTGAGCGATCAGTGACTTCCGAGCAAGCTGCCTGCTCTGAACCACCTCTCTCCAAAACTCTTTCATCTTCGAATTCGCCGCCAGCTGACGTACACCCGTCCGAGCGTGGCAGTGTGATGCCTGCGACAGCCTCTTATGCAGCGGTGACTGAGGGGGAAAGAAAGAAGAAACCCGCCTCTTTTGGAGCTATGACAACATCGAATATATCTGTAGCTCAACGGCCACAACGGCCAAAGGCCATTTTTGTTACGAAGCTGAGCCCGGACACCACTGTTGCTGACATCAAAAAACATATTGCTTCATTCGATCTGTCTCCCATCTCCTGCCGGCGACTTCAAACCAAATTTCAGTCCTATTCTTCGTTCTACATCGAAGTCGACAAGGAAACACTACAACGCCTGAATGACCCTTCGATGTGGCCCCTCGGATGCCTCTTCAAGCCATTTCGTGGGGAGCTGCGCAATGACATGCTTCATCCCTCTGAGCTAGTGCCTGGAATCGAAAGTGCCGTGTAACGTAGACATATTCTACCAAAATGCTCGTGGTCTACGTACCAAGACACGAGAGTTTTTCTCTAATGTTCTTTCGTCTTCTTTTCCTATTATTGCTATTTCTGAAACCTGGCTAGGCGCTGAAATTCCCTCATCTGACTTTTTTCCCCCGACCTACACCACCTTCCGCAGTGACCGAGATTTCAGTGAAACCAAGCAGAAAGGCGGTGGCGTGCTGATTGCCATTGACAATTCACTGAAATCCGTTAGACGGAAAGACCTAGAAACTATCGAAGAATCCATTTGGCTAGAAACCAACCTTGAGCGCAGTGAAAAATTGTTGATTGGATGTTTCTTTTTACCGCCCAGCATGTCCCCTGCCTCGTTTCATGATGTCATGTCTTCCATTGAACTTGTGGTATCTTCTCATAGTGGGCACAGAATTATTGTTCTTGGGGATTTCAATGCACCTGGAATTGACTGGAGCACGCTTACTTTTTCTCATTACAATCATTTCATAGAGAAAAAGTGCAGCCTGCTCTTGGACTTTCTGGCGTTTAATTCCCTAGTGCAACATAACTCAGTCGTCAATTCCAGTGGCAACGTTTTAGACCTGTGTGTGTCAAACGATCAACCCCTTGAAGTTTCCCGCTCCGACATCTCTCTTGTACATCCGGACAAATTCCACCCACCACTTAACGTAAGATTATCCGCATCAGCCGAAACAACGAGCTTCAGCAGTTACGTAAACAAATCTCCGAGATTTGCCTTCAAGCGAGGTGATTACACGGGCCTCTATCATCACTTGTCTACCGTTGAGTGGTCACAGGTTACTGACAAACCAAATGTTGATGAGCAGGTTGATCGGTTTACGGAGCTTGTACTGAGCAGCATGCGTAATTTTATTCCCCAATATACACCTAAACAATGTAAATATCCCCACTGGTTCTCATCTGAACTTATCAGTGCACTGAAGCATAAAGATCACGCACACAGGAAATCTAAATGTTCTCCATCCAGCGAGTGGAAGGAAGAGTTCAGCTTCCTTCGAACTCTCTCTAAACGCCTATATAAACGGGATCATAGTTCGTATATTGAATTCTTAGAAAAAAGCGCCTCTGACAGGCCGGCTGAGTTTTGGAAGTATGTACGTAAACGGTCCAGCAAAAGCGGAGAGTCCTTCAGACTACTGGACTCAAATAGGGTAGAAGTGTATGCCGTCGCTGACTGTTTTGCCACGCATTTCTCATCCGTTTATAAGGCCTCAGACTCTAGCACTGATATCAGACAACAGCCCAAGGCGGTTAGCTCATCCAGTGCTTTGTCGCTGGATGAAAATCTTATCTGCGAATGCATTAAGCGCTTAAAACCATCCTTATCATGTGGGCCAGATGGCATCCCCTCCGCCATACTAAAAGCTTTTGGTAGTATATTTGTCCCAGTACTAACTACGATATTTAATAACTGCCTGGACACTTCCACATTTCCTAGCATGTGGAAAACTGCTCGTGTTTTCCCAGTATTTAAGTCGGGCTCTAAAACAGATGCTTCTAATTATCGCCCGATTTCTCTACTATGTGCCACATCAAAGATCTTCGAGCTGGCTCTTCACGACATATTGTCTTTTAGTGTGAAAAACTCATTGATTCCTAATCAACATGGTTTTCTCGCTGGCCGCTCAACTACCACAAATCTTGCTAGTTTCATGACGCAGATCTCCACACTTATTTCTCAGAGAGGACAGGTTGACGTAATTTACTGTGACCTGAGCAAGGCTTTTGACGTAGTCAGCCACACGCTGATTATGGTTAAACTTGCGCACTTTGATGTTGACTTGTCAGTTGTGAATCTCCTGCAGAGCTATGTGCTCAATAGATATTGTTATGTAGCGGTAAATGGCCAAACGTCTTCTTTGTATAAAGTGACTAGTGGGGTCCCTCAAGGGCCGGTATTAGGCCCACTCCTATTTTTAATTTACGTTAATGATGTTTCTTTTGCCATTCGTAATTCTTCTTTCCTCTTGTATGCCGATGACATCAAGATTTTTAAGGAAATTCATTCAGTTAACGACTGTCGCTTGCTGCAGTCAGACTTGCGCTCTTTTTCCGAATGGTGCGACGGTAATAACCTTTCTCTGAATACCTCGAAGACAAAATTCATGTCTATCACTCGCAAAACATCTAGCGTGTCATTTCAATACTCTGTCAATTCTGTGCCGTTATGCAAGGTTTATGAAATCAGTGATCTTGGTGTTGTTGTTGACAGCGCGTTAAACTTTTCTTTTCACGTTAAGCGTGCTGCTATGCGGGGCCTTCGTTCTCTCGGATGTGTTTGTAGAATATCTCGAGAATTCAGGTCTCCCATGGCCCTACACAAATTGTACACGGCAATATGTCTTCCGCAACTTGAGTATGCGTCCGTAATATGGAATGGCATTGCTCAATCCAGCGGTAACACCATTGAACGAGTCCAGAAAAAATTCCTCAGCATATATAACCATCGCTTTGCTAAAAATGACTCTGGATCTCGTTCAAGTACTGCTGAATTATTATCACTGCCATCACTTCACTGCCGACGAAATCGCTCTGATCTCTTATTTCTTTACAAGCTAGTCCACGGTATCATATCCTGCTCTGTACTTCTCAATTGTGTAAATTTTCGAATTCCGCGTAAGTTAACCAGAGAGAACAGACCGTTTCATGTACCCGCCTGCTTCTTCCAACACTCTACCGTTCACAGAATACAAAGTCTCTATAATGTTAATTTTCTTGATATTGACGTTTTTCGTAGCCCACAATCATTGTTTTTATCCGAGCTTTGCACTGTTTTGACATAGTGTGGCACAATGTACAAAGTCTTCCCTTCTCAGTCTTTCCACATAGTTGTATATGCAATCTAATTTTTTATGCCCCGTCAATATTTCTCGTGTTGTCTTATTTTACTCCTCCCCTATTGTGTTCATTTCTCTTCGTCTACGTATTTTTGCTCTTTTTATTTCTGAAAACTGTCTGTATTGTATTGTTTATTTTTATTGTTTTTTTTTGCGTGCGCCAGCACAAAGACCTTACGGTTGTTCCTGGGCACGTTAAATAAATCATTGATTGATTGATTGATTATTAATACTATTATATTATTATTATTATTATTATTATTATTATTATTATTATTATTATTATTATTATTATTATTATTATTATTATTATTATTATTATTATTAAGAAGAAACCCGCCTCGTTTGGAGCATTGAAGACATCCACTATATCTGTAGCTCAGCGGCCACAACGGCCAAAGGCCATTTTTGTTACGAAGCTGAGCCCGGACACCACTGCTGCTGACATCAAAAAACATATTGCTTCATTCGATATGTCTCCCATTTCCTGCCGGCGACTTCAAACAAGATTCCAGTCATATTCTTCATTCTATATCGAAGTTGACGAGGACACGCTACAACGCCTGAATGACCCTTCGATGTGGCCCCTCGGATGCCTCTTCAACCCATTTCGTGGGGAGCTGCGCAATCACATGCTTCATCCCTCTGAGCTAGTGCCTGGAATCGAAAGTGCCGTGTAACGTAGACATATTCTACCAAAATACTCGGGGTCTGCGCACCAAGACACTCGAGTTTTTCTTTAATGTTCTTTCGTCTTCTTTTCCTATTATCGCTATTTCTGAAACCTGGCTTGGCACTGAAATTCCCTCATCGGACTTTTTTCCCCCGACCTACACCACCTTCCGCCGTCACCGAGATTTCAGTGAAACCAAACAGAAAGGCGGTGGCGTGCTGATTGCCATTGACAATTCACTGAAATCCGTTAGACGGAAAGACCTAGAAACTATCGAAGAATCGACCTGGCTAGAAATCAACCTTGGGCGCCGTGAAAAATTGTTGATTGGATGCTTCTATTTACCGCCCAGCATTTCCCCTGCCTCGTTTCACGATGTCATGTCTTCTATTGAACTTGTGATATCTTCTCATAGTGGGCACAGAATTATTGTTCTTGGGGATTTCAATGCACCTGGAATTGACTGGAGCACGCTTACCTTTTCTCATTACAATCATTTCACTGAGAAAAAGTGCAGCCTGCTCTTGGACTTTCTGGCGTTTAATTCCCTAGTGCAACATAATTCAGTCGTCAATTCCAGTGGCAACGTCTTAGACCTGTGTGTGTCAAACGATCAACCCCTTGAAGTTTCCCGCTCCAACATCTCTCTTGTACGTCCGGACAAATTCCACCCACCACTTAACGTAAGATTATCTGCATCAGCCGAAACAACGAGCTACAGCAGTTACGTAAACAAATCCCCAAGATTTGCGTTCAGGCGAGGTGATTACACGGGCCTCTATCATCACTTGTCCACCGTTGAGTGGTCACAGGTTACTGACAAACCTAATGTTGATGACCAGGTTGATCGGTTTACGGAGCTCGTACTGAGCAGCATGCTTAATTTTATTCCCCAGTATACACCTAAACAACGTAAATATCCCCACTGGTTCTCATCTGAACTTATCAGTGCACTGAAGCATAAAGATCACGCACACAGGAAATCTAAATGTTCTCCATCCAGCGAGTGGAAGGAAGAGTTCAGCTTTTTTCGAACTCTCTCTAAACGCCTATATAAACGGGATCATAGTTCCTACATTGAATTCTTAGAAAAAAGCGCCTCTGAAAGGCCGGCTGAGTTTTGGAAGTATGAACGTAAACGGTCCAGCAAAAGCGGAGAGTCCTTCAGACTACTGGACTCAAATAGGGTAGAAGTGCGTGCCGTCGCTGACTGTTTTGCCACGCATTTCTCATCCGTTTATAAGGCCTCAGACTCCAGCACTGATATCAGACAACAGCCCAAGGCAGTTAGCTCATCCAGTGCTTTGTCGCTGGATGAAAATCTTATCTGCGAATGCATTAAGCGCTTAAAACCATCCTTATCATGTGGGCCAGATGGCATCCCCTCCGCCATACTAAAAGCTTATGGTAGTATATTTGTCCCAGTACTGACTACGATATTTAATAACTGCCTGGACACTTCCACATTTCCTAGCATGTGGAAAACTGCTCGTGTTTTCCCAGTATTTAAGTCGGGCTCTAAGACAGATGTTTCTAATTATCGCCCGATTTCTCTACTATGTGCCACATCAAACATCTTCGAACTGGCTCTTCACAACATATTGTCTTTTAGTGTGAAAAACTCATTGATTCCAAATCAACATGGTTTTCTTGCTGGCCGCTCAACTACCACAAATCTTGCTAGTTTCATGACGCAGACCTCCACACCTATTTCTCAGAGAGGACAGGTTGACGTAATCTACTGTGACCTGAGCAAGGCTTTTGACCTAGTCAGCCACACACTGATTATGGTTAAACTTGCGAACTTTGACGTTGACTTGTCTATTGTGAATCTCTTACACAGCTATCTGCTCAATAGATCTTGTTATGTTGCCGTAAATGGCCAAACCTCTTCTTTGTATAAAGTGACTAGTGGGGTCCCTCAAGGGTCGGTATTAGGCCCACTCCTATTTTTAATTTACGTTAATGATGTTTCTTTTGCCATTCGTAATTCTTCTTTCCTCTTGTATGCCGATGACATCAAGATATTTAAGGAAATTCATTCAATTAACGACTGTCGCTTGCTGCAGTCAGATTTGTGTTCTTTTTCCGAATGGTGCAACGGCAATAACCTTTCTCTAAATACCTCAAAGACAAAATTCATGTCTATCACTCGCAAAACATCTAGCGTGTCATTTCAATACTTTGTCAATTCTGTGCCGTTATGCAAGGTTTATGAAATCAGTGATCTTGGTGTTGTTGTTGACAGCGCGTTAAACTTTTCTTCTCACGTTAAGCGTGCTGCTATGCGGGGCCTCCGTTCTCTCGGATGTGTTTGTAGAATATCTCGAGAATTCAGGTCTCCCATGGCCCTACACAAATTGTACACGGCAATATGTCTTCCGCAACTTGAGTATGCGTCCGTGATATGGAATGGCATTGCTCAATCCAGCGGTAACACCATTGAACGAGTCCAGAAAAAATTCCTCAGCATATATAACCATCGCTTTGCTAAAAATGACTCTGGATCTCGTTCAAGTACTGCTGAATCATTATCACTGCCATCACTTCACTGCCGACGAAATAGTTCTGATCTCTTATTTCTCTACAAGCTAGTCCACGGTATCATATCCTGCCCTGTACTTCTCAATTGTGTTAATTTTCGAATTCCGCGTAAGTTAACCAGAGAGAACAGACCGTTTCATGTACCCGCCTGCTTCTTCCAACACTCTACCGTTCACAGAATACAAAGTCTTTATAATATTAATTTTCTTGATCTTGACGTTTTTCATAGTCCACAATCATTGTTTTTATCCGAGCTTTGCACTGTTTTGACATAGTATGGCACAATGTACAAAGTCTTCCCTTCTCCGTCTTTCCGCATAGTTGTATATGTGCAATCTAATTTTTTTATTCCCCTTCAATATTTCTCATATTGTCTTATTTTACTCCTCCCCTTTTGTGTTCATTTCTCTTTGTCTACGTGTTTTTGCTCTTTTTATTTCTGAAGACTGTCTGTATTGTATTGTTTATTTTTATTGATTTTTTTTCTTTGCGTGCGCCTGCACAAAGACCTCACGGTTGTTCCTGGGCACGTTAAATAAATAAATGATTGATTGATATTGATTGATTGATTGATTGATTGATTGATTGATTGATTGATTGATTGATTGATTGATTGATTGATTGATTGATTGGTTGATTGATTGATTGATTGATTGATTGATTGTTATTATAACACGCAGAAGAGAAGTAGACTTGACCGGCACTAGATTGCCCGTCCAGTATACTGGTCTTTGGTTTGTGCAGTATATGTTTAATACGCGCTGTCCAACTGAAGAGGAGTTTCAGCAACCAACTAGCCCGTCTTACCGCTTTGACTGCTCTACGTCCAACAATCATCGAAGCTTGTATATGGGTGATCCATATATGCTTTGTGTGTAAATTTCGTCTTCTCCTCGCATATTTCACAACTCTAACCTGAATAAGCAAGTCACGAAGGCAGTGTGTAGATAGAACGTGAAAAAAAAATCGAAAGTAACACCTGACTTGTTATCTTCATTTCGTACGAAATTGCATGCACTGCGTAATGAACAATGGCATGCACCTGTAGTTCAGTGTTCGATTAAAATCCATATGGCGGGCACGGAACATAATGCAATCAAGACTCGGCAAACAATACAACATGCAATAACGGGTCTTACGTTTCGCTGCCTGCACGGTTTCCCTGTCGATAATAAAAGCGGGGCCCATGTGAACGCCGAAAAGTCCGAACTTGATTTTGCGAGTGTATGTTTTAAACCATTTTAACACCCTATAGGGCGTGGACACATCTCTCAGATAAAAATTTTGCATCAATTTCTTTCCTGCAGGCATGAAATTGCGAGCCTATGGATGGTACAAGGGTTTTTTTTTTTTTTATTTCATTCCGCCTCCATCACTAATTGGCCGCCGTGCTTAGGATCGACTGCATGACCTTGAGCTGAGAGCGAAAGAGAGATTAAAGGCAAGAAGGTCAACCAGACGAATGTCCAGTATGATATCTTATACGCTGGATGTAAATGGGAATAGGAAGTAGAAAAGAGTCTACACGGTCAACATGTGTCAGGATGCACAGAAAGAGTGCAAACTATCACTAAGGCCGGTGCACTTGAAGCAATTCAGGCACGCGTGATTATCCCGCCGCGCAAGCAACAGATGAGGCCACGGTTTAAGAATGTTCGCCTCAGAAAATGTCGGCTTAGTGCGGCCAGTGAACAGATGCCGCTGGTCATCGTAGTGGTGGTTTCTTAGGATCAGCAAGAAAAGCCTGTCGGTCTATTGGTCATGAGGAATGTAGTAAAAATAAGCGTTCTTAAGTTCCAAGCCGTGCGCGATGGAGTAACAATAAAATGAGGACCTGGGAATAAGCAATTGGGGCACGTTGCGCACCATTCCCATTTCACTTTTGCTGTTATGACAATTTGCGCTGAAAATATTTTGTGAACATCGCCCGCATCAGCATCGATAGGTGGTTGAAACTGGTTAAAAAAGATTTGCCCTGCTCTTTGTTCTGTATTCAAGAGTGAAAAGTAACGGACAGTTAGTCAATGAATCTGCAGGTATAGCGACAAAACTCGGGAGACGTTCTGAAAAATTAGTTCAGCTCGCATCACTGCCGTGGTGTGACAACATGGCGAATCGGAAGAAGTTTTCTGTTGCTCCTACTCAGTGCAGACTAAACATAGCACACGGCCTGAGCGCTTCGCGCCTCAGTGTCGCAAACGTTTTCGTTGACAAGACTCGGCGTGACGAACGAAAGACCGTGGTAAGCACCTTCGCCGGGTAAGAGTACTCGATCGATCGTAAGTGCTGCCGGCCCGCCCCGATGACGTCATGAATGAAAGCGCAAATCAGTGCAGGCGGTGTTGTTCTACCTAACTTCCTTGCCTGTCACAGCTCTGCAGTACGTTCTAGCTAATCACACTGGCCTTTTTTTTTCTTTGCTTTTTCTTGCCCATTGTGTAACTTTACTGTCCCGAATGCCAAGAATGCACGGAGCGAGGATGGGTAGATCAATGAAAACATACGTTAAAAATAACAACGCTGTCCCATCGAGCGAATGGTCATGCGAACTTCCTTTTTTTTTGTTTTTTTTCGAGAGTCTGCCCTTAGGCATAGTAATTCGCGGTATCAAAAATACACATTCAAATTTGCTTCTTGTATGAAGTGTAACAGTGAACGGTGGAAAGGTCCGTGAATCCTGTGGTCGAGGCCGGGTGGTCGGCAAAGCCTGAAGCCTGTTGCACGGAGGGGCGAAGACGGCTTAAATGCAGGCCTGTACAAGTCCACAGAAAGTGTGTCGCGTTGACATCGCGAATTGGAGCGTCACGAAATGGGCACGATGTACCATATGTACGGGCCACGGCACTGTTGCGCCCAGAGAGTGGTCACATATGGGATAAGCGCAACCCCGACGCGAAGCATCCGCAACGTAACCTCCTCTCAGCGGGTTAAACCACCAGGGAGGTCTGACCCACACAGAGGTATCGTGGGGTACGTCGGAGGCTTTCTTTTTCCTGAAGCATATCCGTCCGTGAGCGTCTTCAGGAAAATGCGGTAGGGGGTGTGGCTGGGGCGTAATTTGTGGGTGTGTTGCCAAATCAGATTTGACAAGGTCCGGCAAAGCGGCCCGAGACACCCACTGAACACGTATCCGTACAGTTGTGCAGGCAGCGCCATATGTGTGCAGAGAAGCGAAGAATAGTACTTCAATGCAGTTGACCTACTTTTGGCCTACGTATTTTTCCCTGCTCTCGTTTCATACCGCAGAATTACTACAAACATTTACGTATAACGAAGTATGTCCTCGCAGCTAAAAAAAAGACAACATTACAAGCTTTTCACATACGTAATTAGTGATAGCGGTCTGATAGACTTAGCATTCTATATCCCGAATACGGTCCGTAAACTTTTCCAAAGCGTTAGATTGACTGAGCAAGAGAGCTTGCCTGCGCCTGCTCGTATAGTCGGAGCGCGTTCAGTGGAACCATTTAATTTTCGACACGGGAATGTCGTTCTCCCCTGAATGGAATAATTAAGGTTTTTTCAAGTTGTCAATCCCAGCGTTTCTTTGCGGACGACAACGAGTATCTGTCGGCGCAGTGTTCCAGGACAATGGTACAGTTCGGAGCGCGCGCGATCCTCGGCTGTGCATTCAGGCCGAGATGAAAGCCAACCAATCTCGCGATGACTCCCGGAGGCGCTTTCTTAATTGGGCGTCAATGTCTCGACCTCGCTCTGAGATCGCATTCATCTTTTTTGCGCCGCTCTGAACACGGACATTGTTTCCATCAATGAATAAGCTGGAAGCACTGTATCACTGCAACCGAAATCGTTCCAGTAAGTGTAGAGAAACAATACAGAACTTGCTTTCTATAAGCTTTTTTTTTTTTCACGTTTTCATAAGATTAAAGCGTTCGCAATAGGATCGAGTGCGCGAGAAAGTTTCACGGCTCCTACTTTCAAAACAAGCGTGCATGCAGATAGAGAAGCAGCGCAACGATCGTACGACGATCTGCTCCAACGTTTGTGCGAAAAGCTCGTTACCATGCGACAGCACTATGATAAAAACGAGCAATTCGTAGACGCGGACAAACGATGCGGTCTTTTGGGCATGCCTAAATGTGTACTTGTTCACGCACTCGAGATGTGATTTCATAGAGTTGCATACACTAAAGTACGGTGGGTAAAAATATGGCCTTTGCAGCCGCGAACTTTATTAACGCCGGACAAGTTGTTATACAACGACATGTTTGTGAAAGGAGGACGCGAAACTCGTATGTGTGAAGAAATCACTGCGCGAAGTAAGAAAACCGTGCTATGAGCTCTCGCAATGGCTGCACTTGGCTTGTTAGCTCGACGACACGTGGTCGATCCTGTCCATCACCGGCGAGTGTCTTGAGCGCTCTTCTTGGAAGCAGTGCCGCCTGGAGCGGATAATCAGCCGTTGCGCAGTGACGGACCGCCGAGAGGCCACCGCCGTCACTCGATTTGGGCGCCAATCACAACAGCAGCATTAGCGGACAGGTTGCGCCCTAACGAACCTCGCCTGATCACGCCCCCAGCAGACGACCGACAGGCGCCGGGTTATTTTTCGAGCGACCGCGGCCACTCGACATGTATTGGCACGATCGGCTAATCCTGTCGCCGTCGCTTTGACTCCGCGGGACGGGCATTTTAGCCGCGCGTCCCCTGTTGTTGCTGCGTTGGTATTGACGAGTTGCGCTGCAGGATTGCAGAGCTTGGGTTAATTGGGCAAAAGATGATTGGAGCGAGTCGCTGACGTTCCAGTAGAAAAGCGAGTTCTTTGTTAACTGGATCCCCCAGCTTCCCATGAAGCGAGCCGACTTTCCTTAGCCAACCTCACAGGTCCCGAGATTGTTATTCTTTAAGAGGATGCAACTGAGCCAAGTGAAAACGGAGGCTACGCAGCGATCCAGCAGCGTTCTAATCACTTCCTTCCTATTTCGGCTTTCGCAATTAGTGCTGGGACTTAGACGGCGAGGATTACACATCGCACCTAGACTAGGAGATTCGAGGATTAGAGCATGTACGCTCATACGGGCTGGTTCCTATAGACGCCTTCAGGCGCTCCATGCTTTACGTTTCTAACACTCATAGACTTTAGTAGAAAAGCCTTCTAACTGGCGCTCAGATATTGGCGATAAAATGCGTTCTTGTCTGCAGAAATAGACACTGTAGGGAGGCTAATAGGAATCCGTTGATCAATTATCGCAGGGGTCTCAAACTCATTTCAGCTAGCGGGCCGCAGTCACGAAATTTAGTCCCGCAAGGGGCAGGGACAGGGATGAAGTTTGAAATGGGAAGGGTAGGGGGGGGGGGGGGGGGGGCTGAAGAACATGTCACCTAACGCCGCCTTTTGAAATAACGCATTTCCCATATCTCCTATATCGATCATTTCTGAAGGTTATTTGGCGTCAGGATTCGAGAAACCGACCTATGGATACTGATCTCCAGGATGACTCAAACCTGGACTCCCATTCTGAAATATAAATATTTTGTTTCACGGTCATGTTTCAACGCATGGTGATCGCATGGGGTGCCCCAAGGAAAAAAAAAGAATGCTTGAGACCAGTCCCGTTTCTGTAGCTTACCCGAACAAAGCGTTATTACTTGTAAATAACGTGTGTACCATTCAGCAAGGTCGTAAACATTTTAGTCCTTGTGAAGCCGCGGGCCGCGAGCGAAACGTCCGCGGGCTGCGTATTTGAGACCCCTTATTATCAAGGCGCAAACGAAGTGTCTTAATTGTTATTTTTATTTTTTTTAAGACAGTTTAAAAAGAAAAACATAGGAGTAAGTAGTGCTCCAAGAGACCGATCACACTCACACTGTCTTTTCTTGCTCGAAATTTTAAAGTCACAGTTTTGCCTGAAACACACAAAAAAAATCGATAGTAATAGCAATGTATTAAACAACTGCGCGAAGTTTGACTCCTATACACACAGCAATCAACACCAGCTCACTGATTAAATTAAGAGGCATATGTGTTAGTCGCGCAAAGGCAGATAGGAACAGGTATCACTCATGACCACGAGCACTCGTTGTTACAGCGCAGGCGTGACGAACAGTGCAGGCAGAGGTGAGCAAAGGTTCCGCGTTGCTCTTGTTTCAACCTGTTCAATAAACTTTGAAATGACGTGTCTTCCAACACTAGGCGTGCACACGAAGCCAACCAGCAGTCATCTCGGCTCGCCAGCTCTCGGCACCCGTCGCAGATATTACCTGCAAGGTTGCGCACGGGGTATACTGATACGCTCTGACGCATGGAGAGCTAGCCGCCCACGGCCGGGCTAGCTAAAGAGAACGGGATGGGAGCTTATCACGTTTTGTTATCTCATTTATTCCACCCTGAGCTTGAAAAAACTAACAGCGGACGGAAAACACCGACGACAAAAAGTCACATGTATGCACACGCGTGTGTGCATATGTGTGACTTTTTGTCGTCCGTGTTTTCCGTGCGCTCTTAGTTTTTTCAAGATGGAATAACAACGTGCCCAAACTGCCGCATTGCTGCACCCTGAGGGCCGAAGCATTGCTGAAGGGCGTGGTCTTTTTACAAGAGAATTGGAAAAAGAAACATTCCAATAAAAAATAGATTAAAAGTCAGTTGAAGAAGCGGATTCAGTGAATGTGAGTATAAATCATAGCCTAGATATAAAATTGGGGGCCCTTAAGCTTCGCCTTTAAGAGTTGAACGCGACAGCGAAATCCGGCCCCTAGTGCGCACTTCAACCACTAAGTGCATACTTGTTAATGTGTATTGTTACACAGGCACACAGACACACACACGCGCGCGCGCGAATGGTACATACAGGTTTTTGATCTAAAGCAAGAGTCGCATGGCCTCCAAGATAGACGCCGCGCGCTCGCCATCTCGGAGGCCATGAAGAGTCTCACAATAAAGCAGCTATGCGCGTACGCAAAAAAGTGCAGTATATGAGGTATTAACTAAAACAAAAAAATTTCAAAAACATAAAGCAAATATTCTTAAAACATAATAATATCTGGGATTTAACGTCCCAAAAAACAACCATATGATTATGAGTGACGCCGTAGTGGAGGGCTCCGGAAATTTCGACCACCTGGGATTCTTTAGCGTGCATCTAAATCTAAGTACACGAGCCTCAAACATCTTCGCCTCCATCGAAAATGCAGCCGCCGCGGCCGGTATTCGATCCCGCGACCTTCGGGTCAGCAGCCGAGCACCATAACCACTGGGCCACCGTGGCGGGGCTATTCTTAAAACTGGAACGGGGAAACAATTACATCAAGTCAAAACATTTACGCAGGTTTACGGAGGCCGTAAGTCCATTTAATGAAATTCTTACGAGAGACAGGTCGCAACATTTTTTTCAAAAGTAAAAGTCATTATAAAACATCGAAAACATTGTACACTTGTCATCTCATTACGACCTCATGACAAAGCATTTTTAGAAACTTCCTTTTTTTTTATTCACATTATGTAAGGAGATGCTGGCGCACAAATAAGGCGCCGGAGTCACTCCTTAGCTCTCGGAGTACATATGGTCCATAGACATAAAGTATTTAATTGGCTCAGTGTTCTACTCGTGCTGTCGCGAATACATTTGGCGCTTGTACAGCGAGATAGCTCACGTGGAGCTATTTCGAAACGAGGCTCATTACCGAAAAGACAGCACGTTCACTCTGTGGTCTCATCGCAGTTTAGTTAGCGTCGGCTCGAAAGAGATTCATTTTTAGCAACATTCTACGCGCGCACGCGTGTTTTGAGCCGCTGCGACAGGCGTGCCATTCGCTTCGTGACGGCTGCCATTCAGTCTTCTTCCGGTGCCATCGAGTGCCATTCGCCTTTTTTATCGATTTATTCGTGAGCTTTCCGTCGAAAATATGCCCTATACCCGAACAATATTCCCAGAGCCCGTTCGTCGTTTGTGACCCTGCGCACGTGTGTGCCTAAATGGGAGAGACAATTAAAGGCAGCATTGTTCCACGACAGTGTGACATTTCCCTCTGCCCGTGTTAAGGCACCAAAAGTCGCCCTTTCACAGAGTTTCGAATCACGATCTGCAAGTTGCAGCCTTGTAGCTTTGTTCTTCAGACGAAGTACTTTCCTGGGCGTTGACTACGGTTACCTCGCAATTATGCATGCAATTACTCGCCACCGGTGTTTGTGCATGCACGCCTGAGCAACGGGCGCTCTGTCTAAACGCGCGTGTTCCCCGTAACTGGCGGAGCATTCGAAAAACTCAGTGGAAATAGCTACAGGCGTAACGGACCGCGTTGTTCCGCGTGTTGGGAGCTGGCGCTCTTGCGAGGATTCAGCAGGAACTGTATACGGTCGATGCACTCGGCGTCATTGATGTTTATCTTGATTCTGCTTTGGGCACGGCCCGTTTCCTAGCACCGGCGCGTTGCAGTGACCTGCGGAAGCACCTAGGGAGAACAAATGTGCCTTCGCGTGGCTTAGAAATAATTGTTGGGATACTTTATTTGGTTTTGAACGCATGTTAAACAATAAACCTGCGTTGCTCCACAAGTGGTTACTTTTCAAATTGGGCCAGACGCAGGTAAAGCTTCTGGCGACGGCGTTGCGAGAGGTAAAAGAACAACCGAGTTTGGTGCTCTGAGCGCTAGTCTTTACGATATACAACTGCTTTTTGTGCCAGAATTGTGACCACTAACGCTGAACAACCTCTGATTTTTAAATGATTACCAAACCATCCATGCTGCCGTTGATATCGCAAATAACTTACGTGGTACGCTATAATATTAAACGCTACATAAACGGCTTAGCTTAGACATACTGTAGTTCTAGATATATATTATAACTCTAATATAGCTTGCATAGCGTAATATGCTACAACTGGTATACAGTAAAACCTCGGTGATACAAATCTAGCGGGGTTACCAATAATATTCGTATCATCCGAAATTCGTATCACCAGAAAACATGGAAAATTAGTATGCGGCAAAATAATGTTGGCATGCGTTTTGATTGAGTGTTTCTTAGGGCCGCACTGACGTCATGAACAGCTCTAAATGATTGCCAGTAAAGTTTTTATACGTCAACGATCATACTTGTAATCGTAAATATACGGTGCGTGTGCGCGTGTGTGAACCAGACGTGTTGTGACCCGTCACTGCTAGTAACCCCTTCTTGATCCTACTACGCTTTACTGCATGACGCCAGAGTACTGAGGCGAAAGTGACTTTAGGAAGCGCTTTGCACGCGATAGATGAAGGCCAGAAATTTTTACAATCGCTGTCTTTTGTTGCTGTTACTTTCTTATCCCGGTGGTGCTTTTTGGGAGATTTACGGCCGTTCCCGCACAATCGGGAGGTTTGCTTAAAATTTCGGGAGTCTCCTGTGCAAATCGGAGAGTTGGCATGTGTGCCCGTACGTTACGAGGCCTAGCTCCTTCTCCAAGACCGTCCGCTTTATCTCTTGGGGTCTTCGTCCACCTTTCGTGGGACTTCATTATGAAACCGCAGCCCAAGTTTCAGTCTTGTTAGAACGTCTGATTACGAGGACATGGTTTGCAACGACGTGTCAGGCACGTGTTAACACAGCACAAAGACGAACCTGCCTCTAGCACAGCAGCACGCGTCAACGCGCTGGGGAAAAAAAAAAAGAAACGCGACGTCAACTCCATCTGTAACCTAAACGCGAAGACGCAAAAAGGCCTCCAAGATTCGCGCGCACAATCTCGGAGGCAACGGCGCACCGTTGACGGTCGCGCAGCACGCATGCCGGCACCCGCCGCCACTGCCGCGTCTTCCGTGACAGCGCGGGCAGCACCTGTTCGTAGCTGTGCCCTAGCGCACGTTCGTATCAAATGTCACGGCGTGAAAATCGGTTCGCAACAACCGTGCTCCAATGCATTGCAGGCTAACGGGCCTTGGCCGGGACCACAGAAAAATTCGTATCATCCCGAAATTCCTACGAGCCGTGATCGTATCACCGAGGTTTTACTGTATGTAGTGCAGCACTGTAGCTATGTCATAGCAGCGAGAAGTCGTCAAGCGAGTCGTCAGTGGAGCCAACATTTCGGCTAGGGGATTTGAATGCGTCAGTGCAGCTATACGGCTTTGCATATCAGCATTTTTACTACGCCTAGGTCACTCTCCCTCATCCCAATACGAGTGGAGGAGCAGGAGAAAATGGTGTGTAAGGAAAGGAAACAGAATTATTTCGCATTTATCCGGATGCTAAATACGTTCTATATGCCGATGATGTCGGCATGTGTGTTTCGGCTGAAGACAGTGCAACACTTGAGCAAAAATTAACCAGATTCTTGTGAAAGTAAAGTTCTGGTCATGTTTTGATAATTTAAACATAAATACAAGTAAAACAAAGGCGGTACTATTTCGACGAAAAATAAAGCTATAAACGAAAATCTGCATTTTATGTACGGTGATAGTCAAATCGAGCTAGTAAATTATATAAAAAATCTTGGAGTTACATTTTCAAGCAGTATGCTTTGGAACAAACATATTGACAGTGTGATGGGACAATTATCTCGCGTTGTGGGTATGACATACAGCTGAAAAACAGTGTCACCATATAAAGTAAAGCTTCTACTTTATAAATCACTTTTCTATTTACACCTCACTTTTCTTTTTGGTATGGGGCTCCATAATTAACACGAACCTGCAAAAACTATACCTAATGCAAAACAAGTACAAGAGAATCCTTTTTAACTTACCGTATGATTCTCACGCAGGCGAATTGTTTCAGCAGGCTGGAGGATTACTCATCCATGACCTCTACGCTTTCAAATTAGCATTAGCAATCAGGCTCGAAGCGAAAGAAAATCGTCATTTTTTGCAGACCTCTCCCAACTACAGCCGAATATTACATTGCTTAATACACAAAAAAAAACAAATGTGGAAAAGAAAAATCCCCAGAACAAACTACTCCAAAGATAAATTATTGTACACAGTCCTTACACTACTTAACAAATATGTGAAAGCTGGCATAGATTTCGTGCACTGCACACATACTCAATTGCGCGAAATACATATGTTAAGTTTTTAATCACTTTCGGCAGTGTCATTGTTGTTATTTCTATCCCTTTTTCTTTCTTTCTTTTTTTGAGACTAAGCTCTCCTCTGTTTGCTGATGTTAGCATGCTAGTCAAGTTGCAGAAGGCTGTCTTGAAGGTCCACTTGGTGCATGATACTGCGAGGAAACAGCGCGAAAAGCGGGACTAAGTCAAAGGAACAAACAAACAAAAACAAAATTCGGCAGATCCCACGTACCAAGGGAATCCATGTTATGCGAAGCATGCGCGGGAAAGTGACTGTGGCGTAATTTTTCACATTGAGCAAAACGTGACGGAATGACGCTAGAGAAATGTGCTAATGGTATAGACACACACATATGTTGAAGAGTCGCACATGTATTATATAACCAGTTGTTTACAGGCATGCGCAACGATGCCAACAGCAACATCGGTGTTACAAACACCAGAAACGGAAAGCTGATATGTAGTGCTTATATTCTTCAATATTGGATGTATCAATATTGGATTCTTCAATATTGGATAATCTGTATCACCTGTGGCACATATCTGCATAACATAAATTCTGGTATTCGGGTATGTGCCGCGCGTGACTGAGACAAAGGGTTTCATGACGTACGCGACAGGTATTTTGCGTTATTCATGTCATGACCAGTGAATCGTGTTGTTCGTACATTGATCCTCTGCTATGCCAATTTTGGTATATTACAACCTATGGAGACGACCAGGAGAGCGCCCAGACGTAGGCGGCTAGATAGATAGATAGATAGATAGATAGATAGATAGATAGATAGATAGATAGATAGATAGATAGATAGATAGATAGATAGATAGATAGATAGATAGATAGATAGATAGATAGATAGATAGATAGATAGATAGATAGATAGATAGATAGATAGATAGATAGATAGATAGATAGATAGATAGATAGATAGATAGATAGATAGATAGATAGATAGATAGATAGATAGATAGATAGATAGATAGATAGATAGATAGATAGATAGATAGATAGATAGATAGATAGATAGATAGATAGATAGATAGATAGATAGATAGATAGATAGATAGATAGATAGATAGATAGATAGATAGATAGAAACGGCCGAGGTGCCTGAGGTTCGCTAAGAAATGCTTCGCATTTAAAAGCGCTTGTGTTGTTTGTTCCTTTGACTTAGACCCGTTTTTCGCGCTGTGTCCTCGCACTATTCAAGTTGCTACTGCTGACTGTTGCCGCTGCTGTTTTGCTCAAAGGTAGCTGCGGGCCCTTGTCAAGCTGCCTCAAGCGCTTACCTACAGCGGTCCTTCACCAATATAATGATGAAAAATAATTAATAATAATAATAATAATAATAATAATAATAATAATAATAATAATAATAATAATAATAATAATAATAATAATAATAATAATAATAATAAAGTATGAGGCCTCAGACACCACCTACCATTCCCTACGCGCCAGCTTACACCCCCCCTCCCCCACTGTTGTTAGGCTTGCACCCTAGATATCTTGCACATTTTTATTTCTGATTATTCACATAAGCGCACATTGCTTGCACAAGAAATCAAAATGACTATTTCAGTAATTAACAATGTCTTACTAAATAGCTTTTATAATAATTACTCTGTGGCAATTATTACAATACACAGACTGACCCCGATGACTTTGAAACTATCATCTACTTGAAGCGAATTCAGAAATGATGGCAGTTTCGAGATACCCGTTCCCAAAGTTTGCGACCGCGGGAAATGCATTGGTGTATCAGTAATTTTCGAGCTCCACTGCACAAGAGGACATCTTGTCTTTAAAAAAAAAAAGTAAGTGGAATGAGAGTACTTGACAACCATAATATCAAAACTGGCACTAGTTTTAATCCAAGTGGGTGTCTCTCGTGAAATTACTGGTTTCAATTCGCACATTGCAGAATGTAGAGTAATTAATTAACAAGTTAATCAGTAAAGTACTGGTAGATGTTCAATTGCCCGTTTTCATTCCCAGTGTAAGTAATGTTCGCCTATTCGAGTAATTCAGCTTAGGAAGTAGATTTAATTGTGCTGCGTACCACAGGGCAAGTAGACGCAAAGTTACACCAACCCATATTCTTTACACGATGTATCATGAAATTGTAAACATAAACACGATCTCCGGCATTATCATTAAAAATTTCTCTCTATCTGCAGAGAGAGAGAGAGGTAGAGGAAAGACAGGGAGGTTAACCAGGAATATGCTTCGGTTGGCTACCCTGTACTGGGAAGGGGAAAGGGGGTACGAAAGAGTGAAAGAGAAGAAGAGACTCGTTAACGACACTGCAAAGACACTGTCTAAAAGCAATGTGTGAGACCAGTCATAATTTTTCGTTCAGTCCGGTTTGCCGAAGAAACCGCAGCAATGCCTTTATAGCCACTCGCGCTAAAGACCGGGTAGGCCCTACGATTTTGTCCTCTGTTAGATGCCAGTTGTGTAGCTGGCCCAATGCGAGTGAGAGGGCTGCTCTTTGGGTGTCGAAATGGGTGCATTCGCAGAGAAGTTGCGCGATGGTTTCGCTGCACTGGGCTATCAACCATTCCAATGGTGAATGAATGTGCATTTGAGAATGCCACTCCAAGCCAAATACGGACGAGCAGGGTAGAATCACGTTGTGCTAGGTTGGATGGCACCTGTAATTGAAGATCTGGGTCTAAGGTATGTAGGCGTGGACTTGTAAAAGTCGGTGAATTCCACCTGTCTAGCGTTAAATGATGTTCTAGCACACGAAGGCGTCAGATCTTGATTACGGGATGACGACACTGCTGACGTCATCGTGGGCGGATCGGGCAGCTGCACCCGCTTGATCACTGCCCTGAATGCCGCAGTGACTTGGTATCCACTGGAATATTATGTTGTGTCCTTTCCCTGTGGCTTCATAATGGACGTGCCTGATTTCGGCAACGAGCTGCTCATGTGATCCGTGGCGTAAAGCGGAAAACAAATTTTGTAGGGCTGCTTTGCAATCACAAAGGATAGACCACGAATTAGGTGGTTCTTCTCAAGATAAAGGGACTATCCAAGGGCACCTCTCTCTCTGTAAAGATAACAACGAACATATCAAGATGCTTCACCGTTACTCATCTAGAACTAATCACAACAAGCATATTAACATTGCTGATCTGGCATTGTAACTAATCTGCTTTCCTTGTTTTCTGAATTCTTAGAGAGCTGGAATAATTTGTCCACAGAAATTATAAATACCGAAAGTATTGAGAAGTTTAGTTCTAAGATATTTAGTCGTATCATTTTACTTAACAATATTGTATTATGCATTCTTACAGCGTATTATTGGTAGTATTAAATAATCCTGTATTTGTATGTTGTACGGGTTAGTTCATATTTACTGCTCTTAATTTTTTATTTCGCTGACACTACTAGCCCTGCTTTTTTTTACTGTTATAAATATGCTACAACACTCATGTCGTTACCCAGTATCTGTAGCAGGCTGAAAAAGACCTTACAATGCTGACGAATAAAAATTTGATTGACACTCATCCCTGCTGACATGATCGGGGACTGAAGCTATTCAACACCGTAACAAATGATACCGCATAACGAAATTGTTGCATGCCACGTGTATGGGAATCATGGATAAACATTGCAACGATTACGAAAACTCAGGCGCGCTGCCTAACAGCATGGGCGTCAGCAACCGTGAGCCGTATACAGATGCAATAGACGCTCGAGTGCGCCAGTCGTGGAACATTTTCGAACACTGAACGGCCCACGCCTTTAGTGTTTGGTATTTCAAGGTTCGTTTGACTTTCCGCATAACTGGGCTGCGCTGCCAAGTTTTTGAACTTTCAAATGCGGTTAGTACTCTCTGAGACTACATCAGCCGTTTATTAGCACATGCACGAGGTTTGCTGAACCCGCAGGCCGCTCAGTCTTCGTTTCTGCGCACTATCCCGACCACAGAAGGCCTTGCACCCTTTAGAGCGCCCGAGCCAATAAAGTTAACTGCACTCTATTCGGATACGTCGAACCACGGTATACAGGGTAATCTAGAGAGTAGAGAACCCGAATGCAAATGTATGCACGAGAAGCAATTTCGGGACTAAACCGCCACCGGTTTTCAACCGCTGTGCTGATCTAATTTGTGTGCCTAAGCGGCTTATCGAGGGTGATTCACTCGCGAAGTCGTACTCGTAGGAGTAATTTACCGCTGGTGTCTGCCTTTTCAGGTGTGCCAACCAGACAATCGAATCCGCCACCGCTTGTGCACAATAAGCGTTCCTTGTGCACGTACTTACCGTGATTCCCCTAGAAAGTAGTGTTAAAGAAAAGCGTAGCGCTTCTTGGAAATTGAAGGTAGAATATTCGCGCGTAAATTATGTTTAAAATTTGGCTCCCGTACTAGGGCCAGGATGTAAGTCCCATACAGCAGTTTTTTTCCGCTGTTTGAACCGGTCGTTAGAGGCCATAACTCGATTTCGTTGATCTTGCTTGAAATCGATACGTACCCCGGTGGTATCAGCGTAAGCAGTTCTGTAGGGATGACCTATACAGCCGCGGCCAGGTATACCGAGCTCTTTGATAAGAGTGAATTGATCGATGGGCTACTCGGTAACAAACAGCATAGCAATTGACAACAAATGTCATTACTGGAACCACTAACGATTTTGAGATGCTGTCTTTCGTAGCTGATTGAGGCGCAGATATCCTGCTTCAGCTAAAGGAATAACAGCACGCTTTTTTGTGCATGATTGGATAGTGACCCGCACGAACACTGCATGAGCGTGTTCAACACGAGTCCACACTATAATGTGGATGTGTTCATAAATAAACGATAATGCGGGCGTCCGTCTACTTTATGAAATGACATACGGCTCTTGCGATATCAACCAACTAGCATCGTGTACGGCTACACGATATCTTGTTTGATACATTATAACGCTTGGGGTACATGCAGTGAACATTTACGAATGACCTTGCGCGCTAAGAAAAGAAAAAGAAAAGCAGCGACATGGGTCATTGAACATTCCGGGTCGTGTCACCGCTTCTTCGCTCCTGATTCTTATGTCGAAACTCCCCCTGCAGGCGTGGAAAGGCTGCTTTAGAATCACGGAGCGCTGTCCCACTTACATGATAACTTCTGTTTAATATAGCCAACAAAGATACGAGGGCAGCAATTTCTGATCTTGTGGATATGGCAATATGTAACATTTAGAATTTGTTACCAGACAAGCCTTAACAACGACAGTGGCCGCTCATTTGGCGTACGCGACTGAACCATTCGTGTCTGAACGCGAGTTGCATACACCTCGTCTAAAAGCGATAGAGGAAGCTACTTTAAAACGTTTTGCGACATCTGGCGCGTTTTGTAATACCTCGTATTTGGAGGCGCACTTGAGGTAGTTGCACATAGCGCAGCAAAGACAGGGATCTTTAAGAGGATGCGAGGCTTGTTTAGTTGAATGGACGTTGAGTAAATAGGGTGCCTCCCCTGAAAATAAGCACGAGGTCTCTCCCCTGAGAAGCATGCGAGGCTGCCGACAAATATGTTACTAAGTGATCAGAGTGAATCAGGCCCGGAGTAGTACCTTGTCTTGGTAAAGTATTTAGCCTAACCATCGTTTCAGTATTACGATGCAAATGCTGGCCGTTGCCCGGGCAGCAGTTTCCAAAAGTGAGGAAGTACACTTATGGTGCAGGCCGAGCAAGGGTTAGCTCGTTTTGTAGATATCCTAGCTGTAAGTCATTTATTTACTGCTATAAATAAGGTGGAACAGGAACTGTGTAATAATCAGTGGTTAGCGTGCCCGGCTCCATAATATGGTTGCCACATTTAGAGCACGGTGGTGGCCAAAGTTGTTTTCATTTTTCTTTGCCAAACGGTATGGGTGGGCAAAACCGAGGATCAAGAGGTGGCATGGTGACACCAATATATTGGAAATAATGGTCGGATAAAGAGAGCCGACCCACTTTCTCCTAACCGCCGCTGTAACAGTAAAACCAGAAACATTGTAAAGCGGGCTTGTCCTCAAGATTGCTCTTAATGTGAGGAAGCCAGCTTTCGGAAGTGTTCTTTCGCAAGTGTATATATATATATATATATATATATATATATATATATATATATATATATATATATATATATATATATATATCTTTTAATGCGAAGCATTTCTTAGCGAAACCAAGACACTTTGAGCGTTTCAATCTACGTAATCTACGTATCTATCTATCTAGCCGCCTACGTCTGGGTGCTCTCGTGATCACCTCCTTAGCTTGGTGTAGACCAAATTTGGCATGTGAGGATAAGAGGCTTAGAATAACAGAGAGCTGAGCTAGTTAGTAAGTATCCATTCTAAAAAGACAGGGCGTGCAAGCATGGACAAAAGAAAGAAGTCAGGACTGTCTGGTCATGGCATGAATAGCGTGAAAATCCTGTCGCGCACGTCGTCAAACCCTTTCCTCCAGACACGTGTGGCACATATTCGTATACCACGGGCTACGGTAAGCGGTTTGAGCCACAGGTGACTTACAGTTTATATTTTTTTAGGAACGGCGAACAGCAGGAATCGAACCCAAGCATTCTGCGTGGCAGTCGCGTATTCTACCACAGAGCCATGCCACGTCTTGAAACTGCTTTGGAAAAAGACCCTATGCAGGCGTAATGTCGGTACAATTTCAATTGTGGTTGCTGTATTGGCTATCTAATTTTATAACAACGCAATAAGCATTACATATGTACTCCTATGATGCAGGCGTCATGCCGGGTTAACGTCAATTGTGGTTCCAGTGTTGGCTCCGCTTTTATGGAAGTGAAATAAACATTGTATTTTATTTCTATGATTCAGCAAGCTATATTCAAGCGTTGCTCGACCCCGGAGGAATATGCTAACGGAAGTTACGTGTGATATTCACATCATCTCACCATAATGTGCACTTCGTTTCGACTATACTGACGTATGTGCTTTAACGTGAGTGCTGACGTTACGCCAGGCCACAAGTTACCCTTTGAAACGCCAGTGTAGTCGACGTGTCTGGTAAGGCCACGATGTGCACAAAACTACTACGCTTACAAAAATACATCGGTCCACCTCGTAACGCTTGGCTCAAAGCCAAAAAATGCAGCATAGGCAACTACTCGCTGATTGGTTCGCATGAAACCTATTCCCGCAAGGCGTGGGATCGGGCGATTTTTTTTATTTACATATTCGGAAGAAATATTCTCGCTGAACCCGAAGCAATATTTGCAAATGAAGATACACACGATTACAAAAAAAAACTGATAATTTATTTACTAACGTTGTGGCTGTTGGACGGTACAACAGTTTCTTCTTGTGAAGAGTTTCCTCTTCCTCTGCCTTTGTGCTAAAGTTGATAAAGGTGCGAATGAAACCTAATTACAGTTGAACCAAGAGGGAAACAACAGTGAATCAAATGTTAAAGTGAATCGAAGTCAACCAAATGTGGATTAACAGTGAAGCCGTTATTAAAGAGAATTCACGGTGAATTGAAGACGAACCAAACGCGAATTAAGTCCCAGCATGTAGGACACGTGGTGATGTTTAGGCGACCGAAAGAGAACAAGTAGTAGGCAGTAACACTGCAGTCGGCTGAGAACGTCAAAGAAATCTAGTGAGTGTCACGTGAGAGCACAAGCTTTCGCCGGTGCTCTGCTTGACAATAACTAAAGAAAGTGCAAATTTCTCTCCGAAGGCTCTGTTCTTCACCTGTTGTCTTAGTCATTTTTAATGCTTAGAAAAGGACCAGCCTTCTCGCTTTCTTCTTTTATCTTCTGAATGGGGGGTTCTAAAGTCATAAAGCGTTGTATGCTTCCTGCTACCATTGTTCTGTCGTCTGCATATTGTAATGTGGTTACCTTTGTTCCAACAATTTTCACCCCTATATCCCAAACTTCAAGGTTGCAGCTTCTGAGCACATATTTTATATATGAGTTAAGTAAGTATGATGCAAGAATGCACTCTTGCCTGACTTCTTTGTGAACCTTATACTCAGGTTTCTGAACAAGATAATGAAAAGCTTAATTAATTAATCAATCGCTTGTTTGTTTGTTTGTTTCTTTCTTTCTTTCTTTCTTTCTTCCTTTCTTTCTTTCTTTCTTTGTTTGTTTCTTTGTTTGTTTGTTTGTTGGTTGGTCGGTCGGTCGGTCGGTCGGTCGGTCGGTTCGTTCGTTCGTTCGTTCGTTCGTTCGTTCGTTCGTTCGTTCGTTCGTTCGTTCGTTCGTTCGTTCGTTCGTTGTGATGACAAATAAACAAACCCAAAGAAACACGGATAAAGCGGCTGCTATAGGAAAGGACACAACAGCACCGTGTTACCGAGAGAGGAAGAACAATTATTGCACATAGCGCAGACCAAACATTATTAGTATCAGGCACGTAGCCAGGATATTTTTTCGGGGGGGGGGGGGGGGGCAAGGTTTAATTGTTCGAAAGAAAGACTTCCCATGGCAAAAAGAAAAAAAAGTTGCCCGGAAATATAGAATTTCGGGGGGGGGGGGGGAAGCCGGGCCCCCCGGGCCACCCCCACCCCCCCTGGCGTACGTGCCTGATTAGTATTATTATTATTTTATATGCATGCACAAACACTCAAGGACGCACAGGAAAATAGGGAGAGAGCAGGCTGATAACTGCCATTTAGAGGGGCCCAAGGCCTGCCTACTCTTTCCGGAGGAGGGAACAGATAGAGGAAATGAAAATAGATAAAAAAAAGCAGGATATGAAATAGGAAAGTAAAAAGTGACTAGGACTGAAAGAAGTGAAACACAAAAAAAAAAACGTGTGATGCAGGAAACAACAAACATCAAATTCTCATGAACGAAACTTATATCATGGCAGACTTGAAGTTAGGGTTCCACTTGAGTGAAAGTTTAATTTGGCCAAAGGTTGAGCAGTTCCTGAAGTCTGCCAGTACTGAGACCTAAATGTGTACTCTAAGTACTGAAGGCCATATATACGAATTATTTCTTCAACATATAACGAAGGTTCGTCGGCAAATACGATGATAACACTAGTGCGTGCGACAGGAACCATCACGAAGAAGAAAAAACAATAAGCTAGATTGCGACCCCCCCCCCCTTTATTTCTACTTACAACGCTACAATGTTTGGCTCAGACCAACGTTGGTGTTGTTCCACTGCTCGCTTGGCTGCTCTTGTTGCTGTACTATACAGCGAAGGAGGCACAAAGAATACCCCTAGGCGCCCTCCGCAAATGGCGCCGTGAAAACATCATACCTGAAACTGCGTGCGCATAAATTCTGAGACAGCCTTGTGCAACACACATATACTGAAGTAGCAGCACGAACATGGAAGACGCCAAGGGCAGAAACCAGATGGTGGGGAAAAAACAGTGCCGTTTCTTTCAGTTCTGCGATTTTCATTCACTGTTCTGTTTCCTTCCAGAGCAAAAAAAAAAACAAATAAATAAAATAAAGCCACCAGCGATGAGGCCCTTAAGGCAACTGTAGGCGACGGCCAAGGCTGAGAAGCGAGCAAAGAAAGCTGCCGCCATGGCATCCACGCCACTGGCACTCAAAATCTGTCAAGGGGGCAACGACAGAATGCCTTCTGACATTTCACTCACACGACGAGCGCTATTGATACGACCCAGACTGGAATTCGAGAAACGTCCATTATAGATGCGCAACGCGCCCACAAAAGAACAACCAAACGTGCTAGCTCATTTTTTTTTATTAGGCGTAATTCAGTGAAAGTCGCTCGAGCATGCAACAATTTCGTCTATCCAAAAAAAAAGCAAAGTTGTAGCACTGCTGTGTTCCTAACTCTGTCGTTTCTATCTAAGTTGTTGAATGTCTAGTACACCACTGGTTTCCTCCAGATATCCAAGCTGTCAGAAATGCATTTTCCACGTGCGCTAAAAGATGTTTTAGGGCCCCGTGCGCGTTATCACAGGAGGTATTATACTTTTTTCTGCCTACCTAACGACAGCCGGCATACTCTTCAGGCTCCAAGCTGCTATAGGGGCCGGAGTGGTACGACTCGATCTCGCCGCTAGCACTCTTTCTTATTTTTTTCTTATTGAGAAGGAGAACACGAAACTTCAGCAAGACAATGACGCAATATACTGTTACCGACGTACAGAGAAAAGAGCTAAAAGGTTGAATGGTGAGGACTTGAAGGAAGAGGGCAAAATACGCTACAAAAACACTTACGCAACAGAATAGGCAGTTTTAGGATAGCGTACGCAAAGCATTGCGTTAGCGTTTTACGCCACTGCGCATGCGTCGTACGCCATCATCTTGCGGGCCCCCGTTGAGTGACGGAAATAGCGGGCGACCGCAACGAACGCTATAGCTTTGCTTACGCTATTCTAAAAATGCCTAACGCTGCGCAGTTGCGCAGCCACAGCCACCAGCTTGAGCAACTTGAAGGACAGCATATATACTCATGATTGTTGTGAATGTTGGGGCCAAAGCCAAGAAATCATCATGAGGACTCCGGATTAAAACTTGGACCACCTGGGGTTCTTTAACATGCACCTAAATCTAAGCAAACGAGCGTTCTATACATTTTGTCCCCATCGAAATGAGGCCCCGGAATCGGAACCGCGCCCTCGAGTTTAGTAGCTCGACACCTTGCGTGCTAAGCTACCACGGCGGGTCAAGGACAGCATAGCAATCAAGCTAATTTGCCGGGATTCATTGCTTTCGAATATGCTTTACGAACTGGGACAAAAGCATACTCTGATGCATCAATCAGCCCAGTTAGGTGCACTCCTGCACACTCTGACTTTCGCATTCAAACATTTGTGGAACGACAGAAATGATCTCACTGACAAATGTGACACCGGTTTTTAGTTAGATTTGCTGCATTTAAAAGAAAAAAAAAAATGATATTCTAAAGTCCGCTGGCGGTATTCGGGTTTCATAAGCACGCAATATCTGTTCAATAATTAGTAAACACCCCAAAAGACAACTTACTGATCAAGTCCTAAAGGTTAGAATTCTTCGACAAAAGATAATACGCTGCGAAGTGCTACTAACAAACATTTCAATATAGACAAAATCAACGTCTCACATTAGACATTACAACATGTATAACTTCCGGCTTGCCTGATTTTAGTTAAAAGCTGCACACTCGAGGTACTGATGTAGTTCATAAGACATGTGGGATACGTCATCTACGTCAACGTTACAAAACATTGTCAGATACAGCTTACAGAATCGTGAAGTGCGCTTTTGGTGTGTAGTTGCTAAGCTTTTCTTTTCTTTTTTTATGCTCTATTCGTATTTTTCTATTTCTATTTTTCGCTATATTCATAATCAAACACACAGTCGAAAGAGTCACTAAATTTGTCTCAACTTTTCCCCATCTCTGCGCCCAGAAGTGCTATCACTCGCCCCGTGGTGCACAGCAAATGAGTTCAACATAAATGTGCTGTATGCATGCATAGATGTATTTTGAATAAACTTACGAAGGATCCTGGCCTAAATTCACAAATATTTTCTACACACAACGCAACGCGAATGCGTAGTGAACTACACTCACTATAATGATGAACTTATGCCGCTTCTTGAAGCAAGAACAACTGATGTTTGGGGTTCTCAAGCTTCACGTAAGCGAGGAGGAAAGCGGTATTATTAAGAAGTTCGCGATAATTCTGAGCACCTATATTTCTCGTTGAGCGTCTACATATCTCAATGCACAATTTATTTATTTCCTCTGTGTGTGTGTGTGTGTGTGTGTGTGTGTGTGTGTGTGTGTGTGTGTGTGTGTGTGTGTGTGTGTGTGTGTGCGCGTGTGTGCGTGCGTGCGTGCGTGCGTGCGTGTGTGTGTGTGTGTGTGTGTGTGTGTGTGTGTGTGTGTGTGTGTGTGTGTGTGTGTGTGTGTGTGTGTGTGTGTGTGTGTGTGTGTGTGTGTGTGTGTGTGTGTGTGTGTGTGTGTGTGTGTGTGTGTGTGTGTGTGTGTGTTCTCTCTATCTCTCTATAGCGAACGAGTCAGCCAAATTGCGATGCCGCAACCTGGAAGCATCCAGCTTGTAGATGAAGATGGTCTTGTAAGCTATGAGATCAAAAGATGAACGACGTGTCGGCACTGTCTTCGTCCTTCCCGATCGCGTTCCCTGAAAACGCGGCTGGCGCTCTTAGTAATCAAACAGCGCAGCCACAGTAACCTAAAGCAATGACACAAAAAATGAAACGCGAAGCGCATCCTCGAGATCCGTGGGATGTAATGAATGAATGCTAGGTGAATTAGGGGCTGTGCCACTTCTTTCTGGTGGTTTTTCCGTCCTTCTGCATTCTTTTCTCCTACCTTACTTACGTGTCGCCGCTGATCAATACACTACCTTAACAACGGACTTTCCACGGGATCATTTGTCTCTGCAATGGGACGCAAGAAGCGCTACTTACGTTGCAAGAGGGTGGAAAAACTAACGATGGAAGGAGCTTCCGTACTTTACCAAGCACTGTGGTAAAAAGAAGAGAAAGAACTAGTTAGGTAGTAAAATGTGTTTGAGAAACAAGCTTTGTTCTATGATGGCATGACGGCCGTGTGACGGCTGCATCCTTAATTAACGCACAAATTTCACCAACGAACGAAGATGGCGCCCGAGTCGGCCACCTGTCTCACGTTCCAGCCTAAATACGCTGACAACAAAGCTTTATTTCTTCTCTACTGGGTGTCGGGTAACGCGACTCGGGACTAGCCAAATTTTCGCTTTCTGACTGACTTCGCTGCACGTAATGAACGCGGAAGTTACGCAAGAAAGAACCGAAGAAGGCTGGTAACTTACTAGCCCAGCACAGACTCCAAATGCGTCATTACGAATGTTGTACAGAACGCTCGTTTACATGGTCAGGAGAGCTTGATTAGTGCACCCATGCCCGGGGCCTCTGTAGGCACCTTCTTGGAGCACATATATATAGTATAAACGGCATTTGCATTTTCGTTGAATACAGATACAGTGACTTTTCTTGACCGTGACGCGAAAACTAACGAGGATGCTTAAACAACTCATCGGGGTGACTGCTACGTACAATTCGAAACTTGGAATTTGGTGCTCTTTTCGAGAGCGGACACTGGCGCAGACACAGATAGAAGGAAAGGTGTGTACCTCAGCACACAAAGGTCCATAAATCTCGTCATGCAGGTATTGCGCAGCCACACAAAGTGGTGCTACCACGCGATAACGAGATGACGTAGAAGAAAACACACACATACACGCACGCACGCACACATTTAAACCGGGTTCTTTTCATCAGGGAAACAGGTACCAGTTCTTGTTCTGTTCGCATCATGCATTTTGTGTGCGGATGCGAATGCGATGAAGTGCAGAGCCAGCTGAAAGTTCTCCCTATTTCCCCATGACGCAGCCACAAGACTCTCAGCAGCAATGGACCGTGGCGGCCTGCCGTGCTGGGTGCTGCTTTGCGCCGTGTGCCTAGTGCAGGCGAGACCGCGCTTCTACGGCCTGGCTCCCATGAAGCCCAGGAGTCTCACGGTGAACATCTCAGTGAGCCGCTCGATTCTTCCCTGGTCAAGGGTTAGACGAAACTGCGCCTGCTCAGAGCTCACGTTAAGTAGCGAGACTGCTCTAAATAAGGCGGGAAGGATATTCGTAAGCTCATGCCGTCGACTTGAGCAAGAAAACGGCAAGTGCTCTTGAATTTCATTTTCAAACCCAAGTATGCTCAGCGCAAATCGGTTGCCGACGCCACGTCTCTCTATTTTCTACCCGTTTATATATTACGGTTGTCTGTTTCCACTTTAAATCATGGAGCCAAAATTACAGTAAGGAGGGCGGAAGACGCCGAGGCAAAGGTATGTGACGGTGTTTGCATGACTTTGAATTCCAGCAGTTGCTAGCTTGCGTGAAGATGTTAAGGTATATTCGATGGCATTTTGCAAATGCACATCTTTACACGTGGCAATATAACTATACTTAGTGTACTTAATTACTGCTTGGTGTAGGTGCCGTCGTGCACTACATACGCCGAAATTAAGGCATATCACTTGTCGCATTGTTTTCAGGCAAATATTTTATTCTGAGAAACAGGAAACAACCCGGGCAATACGAGGTCATGGTGATGATTAGGCCATCGAAGTTTCTCAAGGCATCGGCACCTTATTGCAACCTTGCCGCAACGAAAGGAACGTTTGTGCGCGTAACAGTAGCCGTTTCAATTTATTCCAGAATGCAAACTGGATGTACAGTTGCGAAGTGCCCACTAATCCACAATTCTTCCTTTTGTAAATTGGCGAAGTACCCACTACGTGTACGTATAAGGTGCCACGCGCACCCGTGTATCTGCACAATTTGTAATGGTGGGCAGCTTTAAACCACCCACTCGTTGCGCAATTCAGATTTTTTGACGCCTGGTGCGATCCTCCTATTCTGCCACGCAATATTACATGTATCATACCAATACTGGGCTGAGAGCGGTGATTGCGTCCGAACAGTAGTAGCAGCAAGAACTGGACAGGCGCAGACAGAAAAATCCTATCAATTTTTCCCTTTTTTCTTTTTAAATTTTACTGCGTATCAAAAATTTCCCTATTTTATTATTTTTTTTAATCACGTTTCCTTTTACCCTGCATAGGCCTTAGTTTTTCATTTACAATAACCGCCGGTTTCTTGGCCAATCCCCCGTAGTGGGTAAGAGCCAGTACAGAGGTGCAAGCAAGCAAGCGTTGCAGCGACAACAGGCTAGGCAGATCAAGCTCGTGCCTCGGGCAGTGCCGGCGATGTGGCTGCAGCGCTGGACATTCCTCTTCACTACACATGAGTTAAGGAGACTCCTCCCACTACATGACATTCTTATAGCGCTTTTTTTAGCGAAGCTGTTTCAAGGACTGGCGTGGCTCCGTGGAAGCACACTTGCCTGCCACGCAGAAGGCCGGCGTTAGATTCTCACCGGGACCGAATATTTTTATTATTTATTTATTTGCACCTATCTCGATTTCTCGCTCACGGACAACGCCGATTTTTCATTCACAACCAACGACACCGCCACCGCCGGAATTTCTGCGAAACGAGCTGTTTAAATTGCGTTAAATAGTAATAATTATTTGACTAATATACACGTACACCACTGCGTAGGACAGTTTTCAAGCAGATACCATTGTCAAGGTGGCACTTTTAGTGAATTGGTTATGCATGATGAAATAGTATTGCGCAAATGACGAAACAGACACAGAATAAGGGAATAAAACCCACGGTGCGCTATACTTACAACTGATTTATTGAGAGGAAAGGATACGTGTATTTATACATGAGATGAAGCAAGCTCAAATACGCTCGATAAATAATCGGAGCCATGAGACACATAATGGATGTGTCAGCATGCCTGCCCTGTGTTTATCTGACAGGGAAATGGATTACGTTGCGTCCAGTGCGCACTGACAGAGCGCACACCGCTTCATCTCATCTATAAATGTACATATCCTTTCCCGTTAATAAATCAGTTGCAAGTAGCGCACCGTGTGTCTTGGTATTTTCTTCTGCGCCCGTGTCGTCATTTGCGCAATGTATACTATTTCAGAGATACTAATGCCCGTGTATAGATCTTGCTCAGTCAATAAGTCAGTCAGCATAACATATACAAGTCGGATTCGTCAGATGAAGAATCTTAAAATAAAAAGGCATATTCCTAGCAGTCTTCAACTCTTTTTGTTCCCCTTTAAATAGCCGCTAAGTTCTCTGCGCAACACTTAAGTTTGCAGCCTCCCTACCTACATTCTAAGAAAAGGAAAAAAAAAGAGTAATTTTACTCTTTTTTGGTGACTTGCCACATATGTAACTCTCATCAAAGATACACATTAACTCTATTTGTAGATCAATATATTCTTCGGAGAGTAGTGGGAGGCTGGACTCTCGAAGACAGAGTTAACGTGTACCCTTATAAAGAGAGTTTTATATGTGGCAAGTTAGGCTCGCCAAAACGAGTAACATGTGGTGTTTTTTTTTTTCTTAGAGTGTAGAGCTTCAGATATGTTATACGTTGTATGACAACTTGCTGGGCAGACTGTCGGGATTGACGTGTATTACAGCCCGATGTCACACCGCGAGGTCACGGCGTGATCACCGATCCGCTCCTGTGACCGTAACGCTTCTTTCTTACGCGCGCTTACTAAGCTGTCACATTCAAAAAACGCCAAATTTTGCCCACTTCTGTCAGTATCGCTGGTCATCACAGTTCATCCAGACGATATCGAGCCCACGGTCTGCCACATGCATTCTCGTCGCATCTAATTAACACTAATTGGTGTGGTTTTACGTCCCGAAACCACGATATGATTATGAGAGACGGCGTAGTGGAGGGTTCCGGAAATTTAGACCACCTGGGGTTCTTTAACGTGCACCTAAATCTAAGCATACGGGCCTCTAGCCTTTTGCCTCCATCGAAATGCTGCCGCTGCGGCCGGGATTCGGTCCCGCGACCTTCGGGTCAGCAATCAAGCGCACCTATACCCGCCGCTAGACCACCGCGGCGAGTATAATCGCATCTAACAGGTTACTTATGAACCCCTTTGCGTTCTGAAGCATTCCGATATGAGCAATCGGTCAAGGTAAGAAATGTCAACCAATAGATGTTTTGTACTTGGACGGTCATGGGTAAAAGTCGAGGCGCGGAAAGTGGGCTGGGCGCAACTCCGAGACAGAAATGACTCAGCGACCGGCGGATCAACGTCTAAGTGGTTTATAATCGCCCCGATCAGCGGCCTCGCGCTGGCCACATGATGAATGAACGGGGTCACTATCTAGCAGCTGCTCTCCGAGAGAAGTGGGGCGTCGACTCGGAGCAGCTCGGCCTAAATCCATTTATAGACGTAAACACGCCTTGCAAATATATGTAGCGTGGCGTAGGAAAACGCTTCTTACTTCAAAGATAATTGAAGCGCCTTGCATTAAATGTATATATATATACATAGAGAGAGAGAGAGATTCAGGTTGTGTAGAATTCGCTTCACAGCAGTGAATTCATTCCCGCGAGAAAGGCATCGCTATTTTCGTGGTTGCGTTTCCGAAAGCGTCATATCGGGTAAACGCGTGGCCAGTGTGTCTCCAACTGCTACAGTGTACACATGCCTGAGCTAGACAGCGTTTTAATCGGTAAATGTTTAGTATCGGTGCAGCGGTCACTTCGATTTTCTGTCGGCGGCGTGCGCCTCGTGTCACTTCCACTGCAGGAGTGCGCCACTGCTCCTCGCATTTTTAGGAGAGTAAGGAAAAGTTATGTACTGGAACCCTTTTGTCGTTTTATTGATGCGAAAGAGGATGGCCGGTAAGCCCCTACTAAATTATACATATTCATCTCAATTTTGGCTCTCTGCTTTCAAACAGAACAATTATTGCAGCCTTGTACTAATGCTCCATTTCCTCTAGAAGTCAATGCTGAAGAAATTGATGTTAATGGAAATCTTGCAACAGGACTTCCTCAAAACTTTAAGTTTTCTTTTTTTCAATAAAATCTTGTGCGATTGAGACCGATATTATGCTCTATGCGGTCGACTGGACTTACTCTGATTATTCTTAAATGAACAATTAGCAGGGCAACGCGAGAAGACACGGACAAAGAAAGTTAAGTATACGCCGGACTGCTTTCTTTGCCGATGCGGGCCTTTTCGCGTTGCCCTGCTAAGCGTTCCAGAATGCACCAACTGGCCCAAATAAAAGCGTTGCTGCATTTTTAAAGCTTAGGTTTGAGCTTATTCCATAAATAATAATGGTGTCACACGGTCCCTTTTAATCGCGATCGGGCACGATCTGGATCGAATTTCTCGATCGTGATTGGCTTCTTTCACGCAAGCTACAGAACGGAGCCAATCACTGTTTAAAATTTCGATCCCAATGGGGCTTAATCCCGATTAGCAAAGTACCGTGTGACACCCGCATAATGTCACGAATACACAATGTGTGATAGAAAGGAACGCTGCCTTAATATTTGTAGTGTTAAGGCGCAGCTGCATGAGAGTGGATAGTTAGCTAACTATAGACAAGCTAAACTAGCTAAACTATAGGCAAGCAAAATGTCAAATATTGGTGTTAGAACATAAGCTTGACCTAAGCGGCTAGCTAGGTTTCATCAGCAGGTACAAGGCTGGCTAGCTACCCTTGTACTTGCTGACAACCGTGGCCGGAAGTGTGCTAATGAAACACGATTTCACTGCCCAAACAAGCACCTTGAAAAAAACTTGTTCTTGTGCTGTTGTGACGTAAGCTAGCTGTAATAAAAAAAATAATAATAAAAAGAGAAAAAGGTGGGGGACCAGTTAGCGTTGACATCTTGTTGTGTTCCTTTGAAACATAGTCGGTGCGCCAAAGTAAATGGTGTTGCACAAAAGCGACTTGGAAGTAACAAAGGTATTGCGAGCTGTTTGTTTCGTGCACTGTACCACAGCGGTAATCTAGAGGTGTACAACATTCGCCTAATATGCAGGGGAAATACACAGATCGAATCCCAGTGCCGCCGCGAAGCCACCAGTTCCTTTCTATCGGTTAGTTCGCCCTCTCGCAGATGCGACACACCAGCGCCTCCTTTATCTTTCAGGCGCTGGACGATGCCCAAGGTTGCTTCTTTCTCTCCAATGCAACAACACGGAATCAGTAGTCATCAGCGCGTCAAAGAAGATTTGGAAGACGTCGGAATGATCGTTTACGGCAACATTACAAAAAAAAATAATTGGCAACGACCAGTCATCTAGCCGCACAATGCGGACACTGTGGCTGTAAACCTTTGTACAATAGAGCGAAAGCGCTATCCAAGACCACGAGTATTAACTGGTGTTATGATCGGCCTGCCTGGCTTGGCGCCGCTTTGACGCATGAGACGTTGCGGCTAAGACTACCCTGATTTCTTCCGGGTCAGGGGTTCCAGAGATGCCCCAAGAGCGGCGACAACACGAAGGTCGTTCGTCTAATATTCTCAGGTTGTCTGCGCCCCTCGTAAAACCCTTTGGGCACGCCTGACCGACTGACAGATTAGGAAGAGTTGTTGGCCGTCGAGGCGGCTTGCTTTGTCGTCAAGGTGCCCCGGACAAAGGACCCAGCGTCTGGGAACCGTCTGCGGATGCATTTCCCACGTTCTCCGTGGCGCCTTGTTGCCGCTGTTTCCACAATTCGTGCTCTGCCTCGCGCATACCCATCATTGCAACAGACTACGAAATTGACTTCCACGTAAGATTCAACGTCTTCGTGCTGTGCCGTGTGTGCGCGGTGGGCAGTGTTTTTCCCTCGCCATGGGACGAACTGGATGTGCCTCTTTCTTCTTTCGTGGGTTGGGAAGGAGGCGGCGTTTCACCTTTCCCTTTTGGGGACGGAGGTGAAGATGGAAATTTTCATTGGACTGTCTTGGCCTCCATTGCTTTTTCCTACAGGGAACCCTGGGAAGGCCAGCACATAAAATACGAGCGCCGATGCGCTCCCGACGAGCTCTCACAAGTTCTCTCAAGCTCTCACGAGCTCCGAGAGCTTCCATGATGCTAACCCCATCATGTAGCAACACGCTACCTGTAAATAAACGTTACTGTTAACAGCTCCGGGCTCCTCTCCTCGACATCTCCCCGGGACTCTGGCTGGCTCCGGTCCTATGGGCAGACCCCTGATTACATCAACTGGATGGCAGCGGTGTGATGCTGCTGACAACTGGAACACATCAACTGTTTAGCAGCAACGGGATGACCCATGCTTGACTCGGGCCTCAACGATATGGTGAGTGCTTGACTTTCTTTGAGTTTTGCCAGGTTTTAGCTTTTGAAGTTTTCTAAATCTGTGTGTAATCTTCTGTGCGTATAGGCTTCGTTGTACCGCTACCATACGTCACAGCTATTCACCATTTTAGCTTTCATGTTCTAAAACTGGCAGTGTTTTACCGTACGTCTAGGCTTCGCTTGTTCGCTACCTAACGTCACGGCGGGTAGAAAGTCCTCACTCGTGAAGACCATGGAGTTGGTAAAGAAGCTAGAGAGACCAGACCTCTTACTACTGTGTGAAGAGCTGGGAATTAAGGTTGGGAGAGAAGAGAGAGAGCCGCAACTGATTAGGGCAATTCAGGAATGCGGTGCGGAGGATGACGAAATTGAGGAGTGCTGGGAAGAAGTAGAAAAAAGGCAAAAAGAGGCCGAGAGAACCAAAAAGTGGGCCGAGGAAAACGAAAAAAGGGCCGCGGAAGTACGTAGGAGGGTGTCTGTAAAGGCGGTAGACCTTTTGCAGCCGTTCGAAGTCGGCTTGGACATCGCACTTTTTCTTGTGAATTTTGAGCGGGCATGCGAGGATGCCGGAATCCCCCTCGAAAGTTGGCCACGAGAATTGCTAACACTTCTCCCGCGCGAAGCCGCCGCTGTGATAACTAGACTCAGCAGAAAGGACGCTGAAGCGTATGACAAGGTCAAAGAGGCGCTGTGTAGCAATCGTCGCTTGTCACCAAAAGCATTCCGACAGCGTTTTAGGCATACGCGCAAAGCTAGGGAATCAGACGAGACCACAGCCGTAGCGAGTAGCTCAAAAGAGAAGCAGAAGGCGTTTGAGGCTAGAAAGCCGGTCGTCTGCCGCCGTTGCCAAGAGCCTGGTCATCTTTCGTTCGCCTGCCGAAAGCCTAGGAACGTTCTCTCTTTGGTGTCCCAAAACCTGCCCGAGCATTATCCCTCTCAGAATGACGTGGATATGCTTTCGAAAGGCCTTTGTTTTGGTGACGAATCGGCGGCAGCTATGACGGATCCGATGGCCTGTGAGTCTGCTCATGAGGTTCCGGAAGCAGAAAGCGCTAACGAAGCAGACTGTAAAAGTTCAGATGATGAGGCGCTTAGCTTACCACGAGAGGAAGAGGCGCTCAACATAGCGCGAGGTGATGAAGCGCTTAGATTAGCGCGAGACTCTCATCAAGGAGAGACATCTGATGGCGAGCCGGCTGGTTTAGCAAGTGTCGATTGTAGCGTAGTTTCTGAAGAGCAGACAGCTAGAAATAACGCCGAGGATAAGCCAGTTGAGCCGCCTGGAGTTTTGAGCAATGTACTTCCGAGTATTATTGCCGAGTCGGGGAGCGTTCCGTGCCGCCCTGAAAGAGAAAGGCGCCAGCGAAAACTTCGGGGAAAGGGGAAAGGTCCAAGTTGCCTCGAGCGAAGGCTGGAAACCCCGAAAAAGTTCTCTAAAAGTCAAAAGTTGCGGGTCTCGCACAAATCGAGATTAGGCATAAAGCGTGTCGCGAGGGCCAAGAAAAAGAGACGTCGAAGTGGTCGCCTGGTTTCATCATCTTTTTGGAAGGCTAAACGGTGGAGCAAGGCGAGGTGGTGCGTACGCGACTGTAACGACAAAGGTCCTCCCCCAAGTTTGCGAGAGGGTGACCGCTGCTCTGGGCGGCCCACAATGAGTAAGCTTAGGCGTCCGGGTGCGTCTTTGTCGGAGTTCGGCGCCCGCGGAACAAAGGTCACCGCCACTGTGTGCTTCGGACAGGTTGGCTTTTTGTCCCTCCGTCGCGATCTGGCCCATCGACAACTGTGGTATGCGCGTCCCCCCAGAGCACGTCTGAAAGGGTGCCGCATTAAATTACGCAGTGTCACGAAGGATACTAAGAATTTGTCTTGTATCCAGTTTTATTATTGTTTTGTTTAGCTGTCTAACGTTTGCATGTCTGCCGATGAGCAAGGACTGTGTCGATTTTTGAAAGTTTTATTTTCCTCCTCATCTTAACTGCAGACATTGAGATATTTGCTAAACTGCTTTTTTGCTTACATTTTGCAAAAGCTAGCACCCGAGTAGAGGGTTTTGCGCTGATTTTAACAGAGAAGTAGGCTGAAGGTAAAAGCCTCTGTTTAAACCTTCTGTTCTTGCAGTGAAGTGTAGGTTTTGTTTCTCTGTTTGTTTTATTTTCATACGCGCAAGTTTGATTTTGAGTTTTACTTACTGTGAGAGGCGTAATTCGTTAACTACCTCCTTTCGTTTTGTTTCGCCCGTAGCACCTGCGTGCCTTGAACGCTGTGAATCTCTCTGGGAAATGATACAAAACGTTAGGCTGTTGATTTGCTTCGCACGTAGTAGGTCTGAGTTTGTTATGGCTTCGTTATTTGATTCTTGATTTTCACGAGTGAGCGCACCAATTGTAAATTTCTAGGGAGTTTTACCAAAACTGTAACCTGGCATTTCTCGAGGTCAGTTGGGTGCTCTATATGTTTGTTGTGCCTCGGGTCTTGCGTGGTTCGTTTCTGGCGTTTGCTGGCCATGACTCAGGTCCAGAGATTGGTGCAGCCTGCGTCAACGTCTACAAGGCAGCAGATCTACGGTCTCTGCGGAGTGCCTTGGTGCTGCAACCCCTTCGAGACCTCCTGTGACGGTGGACGGGCTGTTATGATCGGCCTGCCTGGCTTGGCGCCGCTTTGACGCATGAGACGTTGCGGCTAAGACTACCCTGATTTCTTCCGGGTCAGCGGTTCCAGAGATGCCCCAAGAGCGGCGACAACACGAAGGTCGTTCGTCTAATATTCTCAGGTTGTCTGCGCCTCTCGTAAAACCCTTTGGGCACGCCTGACCGACTGACAGATTAGGAAGAGTTGTTGGCCGTCGAGGCGGCTTGCTTTGTCGTCAAGGTGCCCCGGACAAAGGACCCAGCGTCTGGGAACCGTCTGCGGATGCATTTCCCACGTTCTCCGTGGCGCCTTGTTGCCGCTGTTTCCACAATTCGTGGTCTGCCTCGCGCATACCCATCATTGCAACAGACTACGAAATTGACTTCCACGTAAGATTCAACGTCTTCGTGCTGTGCCGTGTGTGCGCGGTGGGCAGTGTTTTTCCCTCGCCATGGGACGAACTGGATGTGCCTCTTTCTCCTTTCGTGGGTTGGGAAGGAGGCGGCGTTTCACCTTTCCCTTTTGGGGACGGAGGTGAAGATGGAAATTTTCATTGGACTGTCTTGGCCTCCATTGTTTTTTCCTACAGGGAACCCTGGGAAGGCCAGCACATAAAATGCGAGCGCCGATGCGCTCCCGACGAGCTCTCACAAGTTCTCTCAAGCTCTCACGAGCTCCGAGAGCTTCCATGATGCTAACCCCATCATGTAGCAACACGCTACCTGTAAATAAACGTTACTGTTAACAGCTCCGGGCTCCTCTCCTCGACATCTCCCCGGGACTCTGGCTGGCTCCGGTCCTCTGGGCAGACCCCTGATTACATCACTGGCTATATACTATAGAGACATGGTGTTATACATAAACAGCGTGACCAAGAATTGCGTGAGCTGGTATGCCTAAAGAGAAATCCAGTACCTTTCTCGAGGTTTAATTTGTGACAGACGATTTTGCTGGATACTTGTCGTGTGTTTATTTTAATTCATAAGCATTTAAAGTGTTGACTTGGGCTAGCTGGTTGGTGCATACTATAGAAGAATTAGGTAACAGCGCAAAGAACGGGACAAACAGGCTGAGAAAGCGAAGCGCTGACTATCAACCACCTTGGTGGTTGGTAGTCAGCGCTTCTTTGCGCCATTCCTTGCGCTGCTACCTAATTCTTCTCGTAAGCCTTTCTATGCCGACTCAGCAAGAAAACAGTCCGTCCGTCCATCCCTCTATCACGTAAGACTATCATCGCTATAAAGAAATCGTTGCTGGGTTGGAAGAGGATTCGTTGGACTACGTCAACACTATGTCAACAGAATGGGACGCTATGTTTAACATGACAGCAACGAGTTTCTTCTTAGTAGTGAAAATTATGCCCTTCGATTTTTAGCATCACATTGAAGATCAGGGGTGTAGCCAGCAATATATATATATATATATATATATATATATATATATATATATATATATATATATATATATATATATATATATATATATATATATATATATATATATATATATATATATATATATATATACGCAAGCAAAATTGAAAACTTTCGGGGGGGGTGAACCCTTCCAACACTACCCCCCCCCCCCTGGCTACGCCCCTGTTGAAGATGTTTACTTAGCGACCATTCATGCCGCTTTGACTGAACAGAATTGGCGCGCAATGCTAAGTCGACGTTGTTCTCTCTTGGAACAGAAAGACTAGAGTCATCCACGTATGAAGTATATTTAGGCTCGTTATCAATGTTATTTAGATCACTAACATATACGTTAAATAAAAAAAGGACCCAGGATGCTGCCTTGAGGATGTCCACTCAGTAAATTCTTAGATGATGACAGAACGTCATTAATAGCCACGCTCTTTCCGCTTATCTGGTTATCTGCTTCTTTACAATGACCGTCCATTTGAAAGCACCGCTATGTGTCGCCTGAGCATGCGCTAGTCGACTGGTCCGCTCTCTCAAAGAACAATGCACAAAATGCCATCCCGTGCTTGTACTGAATTGTGCGCAGTGCGCTTCTTGCAGTGGTTAATGTAAACGCTCCTTTTACCCGCACGTTGTATTTGCAGGACAACCTGGTGCAGCACAATGAAGTCGATGCCACATGTCTGACGTATATACATGCATTGCAGAAGGACCGATTTGTTTTTGTTTCAAACTAACTTCTTTTTTTTTTCATGAACTATAAACCACCTAACCCCACAAGTGCTGCGGCTGCACTTTGCGGCAACTGGCAGAGGCGGGTTGTACTGTCGCTGAATCGAGTTCGCATACATAAAGGAAAACTTAATCGTACCGTCACAACATCGACGTGGCCGCCGGGCTCGTCGGATGCGGTCGCTGCTATACGCGCGCGCTTGTCGTATGAAAGGTAAACACTGGCCACCGGTGCCAACCGGATTAAAGAGGCAGCCGGGGCTGATTGCTTCCAGCTACAGTTTAGCGCAATCATCGATCGAGCGACAAGATAAAGAAATACCGTCGGAGGTAGGCAGGCGTTGCAGAAGCGACGATGCAGCATGATGATTGTGAATGTGCAGAGCCTCCCTCCGGCTCGACTCACGGATATGCTGAGCTCAATTTTACCCGCGTTTTACGCACGCAAGCCGTACGGCTGAGTGCTCCACAAACGAAATTATTCCTGCGCGATTACAACTTTCCACGAAGTGAGAACGGCGTGAAAGTGCGGGCGCCGGAGTGCAGGCGCGTGTGATGACGATGCGTACGATGGAGCCTTCGACATACGCGGCTGCCGCGCCGGTGCGGAGTTACCAACCGTACTCCGGCGGGCGCTTGGTTACCTCGCTACAACTTCGCATTTTCGTCCCTGTCAGGAAACACTCCCCCGGCTCACTGGACCTTGGAACGACCTCTCCGCAGCAGCAGTGCGGAAACAGTTTATCACTTTACAAACGAGCTGAAATAGTGACGACGCGGCCTCCGCGCTTCGCGCACTCAACCAAAACTACCTAGTATAAGTTCACATCGGCTCGTAAGTGGCGATCTAAGTGATGCGTCATTACGTCACAAAGGGACGCCGCATGATAAAATATACTGACAAGCACTCATTTACCGATGCGGTGCCCGAGAAAAAAAGAAATCACATTTACTGCGTGTATGGGTATGACCTGATAAAAAAAGTGATCGACAGCTTGCAGGCCTACTATAGCTGTTTTCCTACCAGCGACACATTTTCCTGACATCAGTATCAAATGTAGGAGGTATAACGCAAAACGTTCCTGTGGCCGACAACCATCATTTCTGCATCGACAGCCTCCAGCCACTCTTCCCATGCAGTGCTTACACTCTTGATCAGGTCCCGCTTAAAGTGCTAGATATAGCCAGGAAACCGGAAATTTTTCGTCTGGTTTCCTAGTTATAGCCAGCATTTAACAAGGACCTGATTAAGAGTGTAACATGCACTCCTCACCTCTCATTACTAGCGCCCGGCTACGGACTGTGCGAGCGCCCGTAGCACAGTTACGTAAATTCTGGTTCCTGTGGTGGCATTTTCGGGCAAACCCGTTCCGGGATTAAAAAAAAAAAGCCCTCGCGGCGCTTTTGCACTATAGGCGCTTCGAAGCATGAGTATACCATACATACATAGAGTATGTATAACCAGGCAGCATTCTTGGCGCAGTGCGAAGACTTCGCTCAGCTAGCGCCAGAAAGGCTTTCGGCCTTATACGCACGTTCGTCCAATGGCAGGTCCGAATATGACCTCCCAGGGATCCGATCTGTTTGTTCAAGTATGCGGCGTAATCATGCATGGTCTTATTACAGTGTCAAGCTGTACTATTTTTCGTGAAAAAAAAGTCACAGTTTCGCCGCAACGGCGAAGCAATGAATGCGATAGCAATAAATTGGAATGTAGCGCGAAGAACGGAAAGCAGCTCGAAATTGCCAGCGCGTCGCTCGAGCCCAAAGGACGCACGAAAAGAACACACACAGGACGAGCGCGAACTATCATGCGTCACAGCTCGACACTTGAAGCGCACTGCTCACACATAAAGCAGGACGCACGAAACGAACGAACAGGTACACACAGGACGAGCGCGAACTGTCACAGTTGTTACTTATTTCTGTTAGAACGGCGCGCTCCTTTCGCAAACGCGGCCGCTGCAGCGAGCGAAGTGATCTTCGTATGCTCTGTGACTTCAGCGCGGACATCGCGGGGAAATCACAAAACAGACACACCCCCCCCCCCGCCCGCCCCTTCTTTCCTCGGATAAGCGCACGAATGCGACCACGCCATGTAGGGCGAAGAGAAACGGCGTTCGCAGGAGCGGGGCGAGCTGGCCGACGCCTTTAAGTGCGCCCGTTTACGCCCGTTGCGCTCCTATAGCGTCATCTCGCTGGTAATGAAGAAACGCTTATAAGCGCCTGCCGTCTCTTAGTACTGCGGTAAAGGGTGTGTATATAACGCTCGCCGTTAACTACCTGGACGATCTGCGCTTTGTGGCATAGTGGTTAGAGCCACGCACTGCGGATCGTGAAGGCGCTGGTTCGATTCCGCGCTTCGGAAGCTGTTTTCGGAATTATTTTTTCTTTGGGACTTTTATATATATATATATATATATATATATATATATATATATATATATATATATATATATACGCTGCATGACGGCGGCGACAGCGACGGCAAAAACCAGCCGAGACGGTCCATATAATTGCTATCGCAATAATAGCACCCAAATTGGCCCATTTGCCAATCGATTCGGCCAATCTAGAAAGTGTGTCTCTTTATGTCACCGTGACATGATTACTCTTCATGCGCCTGTGCACTCGGATTTTGGTGTTCGTTAAGGAAGCACAGGGGATCAATCTTAAATGCCTCGTCCTGTTCCGGCGCTTACGTAATCTCGCTCAACTTCAAAGGAAACCTCCAAATTACGGTACCAGACACTTCGAGGATTGGTTAGTACCAACACCACGTTCAAACTGCGGAAAACAACGCCTTCACTACACAATTAGTAGCCGTACGATTAAACTACTATAATTCGGTACAGTTTGATCTTTTCACGGCCTCTCCCAAAGAACTAAAACGGATGTATGCGGTTTCATTATAGTATCTTGATCTAATATGCAGTACCTGTTTGATTTCGTTGGCACTAAGACGAAATTGTGAGTGGAAACTCACAATTTCTTCTTAGTGCCAATTTCGTCAAAACAAGAGAGAGAGGCGGCATCTGAAGTGACAAGAAGCGCACCAAGAAGTGCGCAGAGCATGCGTGCATGACATCGGGAACTCTGCCTCGTGGTGAGCGGCTATCCGTCAACCACATTTCTCCCATTTACTTAATATAGGCATTCCGTTCTGGGGCTGCATCTTTGGAATCTAAAGAAACAGCCCCAGAAGATGCAAAAGTGTTAGACGAATTGTTTGTGCATGCAGTGTAAGAACCAGTGCCTCTTTCGACGCTGGTCAAAACCGTCGGTGCGGTTAAGGTCGTTACGCCGAGGCAACCGGATACGTTAATCACAGGTCGCTGTGCGCTTTAACCAAGTAGTGAGTACTCACTACGCATAGCAGTTAATTAATTTCGCTGCTGTTACAACGTTTCATTGCTGACACGCGATTGACACACATCGGCGGCACGCGTCGCGGCAGCTAATTCGCCCATCGTGGCGCAGGGCCTCCCTGAGTGCATGGAAGACAGCGCTTGCGCCTATGTGCAACTCAACCTCGCCGGCATCAACTCCGAGCAACTGTGCCGCTGCTCCGACGGCCTCAGCTGCCCCCTCGACTGGGACCCGCTGGATGGCCGCACCGTGTCGCACGGCAACGACCAGTACAAGGTGCGCCCCTCATCCATTAATTGTATGCATGCGATTGTTCTTATTATTAATTACCGGCATAAATATACGCCGTTTCCACGTCTTCGAAAAGGCACCCAAACTGTCTCTTCACGGTGTTCGCAAGCAGCTTTACCACGAGACTCGTGTAACGCGCGCAAGCGAATTGGCGACCCGTTAACAGCTGAACAAGTATCAGCTGAGCAGAACAAGGTGTAGCACTTATCAGTTGTTTGATTCGTTCTAAAGTGCAGCATCCCTTTTGAAGTTATCATGAAGAATATTGTGTAATTTCATCCGAAGCCACGTTTTCTTTTCTTATTTTAAAAAAGGAAACAAGGAAGCTATAAAAACCGCATGGTTACACGTGGAAAGAGTAGTACAGCTGCAGTAGCTCTCCTGCTAGCCGCTAGGAGTGCCAGCTAGCAGGCGGCATTAATTACGGTGTGTGCCCTTACCCAGTGCATGCTTGAATTAACTGCCCCTGTTCCCTAATCTTTCGCGGAAGAAACTAAGAAGAACGCCGTGCCGCACACTTCGTAGGCGGATGCTTCCAGCGAACGAGTGTGCGCCAAAGGATCGGAGATTATGCCGTGCTCTACCATGCGTATGGACCGTATACTCGTACATGTGTGTTTGCTTGCGAAACTTTGATGCAGACATATGTTCGTACTCTTAGTACACTGTTGCTAGAATATTGCATGAGTCTTTAGGGGCTGCATCAAAAAGGTGCAACTGTCCGCCAGGTACGTAAACAACCACTTAGACCCCGCATTTACATATATATATATATATATATATATATATATATATATATATATATATATATATATATATATATATATATATATATATATATATATATATATATATATATATATATATATATGTGTGTGTGTGTGTGTGTGTGTGTGTGTGTGTGTGTGTGTGTGTTTGTGTGTGTGTGTGTGTGTGTGTGTGTGTGTATTTATGTATACGTATGTAAGCAAGCGCTTGTGCCGTTCAGCTTTTCGAATATTGCTTCACCGTCATGCGTTTTAGTTCTGATGGTGCATGTAGGGGGCTAATAATTGTTCATTAAAAACATCGGTTGTAGCAACAAAACTTAAAAAAAAATAATTGCTGCTTAAATAAATGTTCACAATAACCACTGCTTTCACTTCTGCTGCCTCTTTTTTGACCCTTAGTAATATCTACTTGCTAGGCCAAAAATCAGTAACAGGTACAAATTTATGAAAATTGGTATTCACAATTGCTTATCTGTCTGCATAAGTGTAGCGACATTTATGGCAAGTATATAGAAAGCCACTTTAATACAAAACATTCCGATAAATAAAAATAAGCCTGTAGGGTGAGTGTTCATCTCAAGTTGAACGAAACTTCTGAATTTCTCTTATTACACCTAAATGATATGCGCGTATTCGCCACTTACACTTGTTTGAACGTAAGCAGGCTTTGGCACAACCACTCAACGGTGGTTGTGCGACATCCTATAGCTGAAAAGGAATTGCAGGAGTGTCTCCAAGCTCAAGGAATTTTGCAGCAACGAAAAACCCTAACAACGCTCGCTACAAAGGCCAGAATCCAATTGTCGAAAGACCCTAGTTGGTGGCCCAGTTGTTCCCGATAAGGTGGCGCCTCTTTGTGTCACAACGGCACATTAAAGAAGTACAAAGAGATTTCATTGGCGAAACAAGAGAGAGAAGCTTTCCTAATTAAGCGAGGTCGCCTTTTGCTCACTGCGGTCGAGAAGGAAGACCGCTGGAGCAACTCTTTCTTTTTTTAGATGGGCTACAGCGCTAGACCAACTCGATCGACAGCTGTAAGCATGACAGAGCGATAGTGAAAAGCTGAGTTTATGGGCTTTAGCTGAGGCTGCGCCATAGAAAAAAGAAAAAGAAAACACGCATGGGATGAGAGGACAGCGTATCCTGCAGTCCTCATTCGCTTGTCCGAGTTTTCATTACAATATTCAGTCATAGACGAATATATTAACAAATTAATATTCGCAGAAAAGCGCCCGGCTGCGTTTCACTCCGCTCCTAGTTGAGACTACACGTATACACGACGCACTGTTTCACAGCATAGAGAACCACTAAGCCCGCTGACTCGTTTTCGCAGTACTGCGGGCGGGCGCCACGCCTGGCGCGCTGCCTGCGCGACCAGGTGGTGTACAGCACGGCGGTGAAGCTGTCGCTGCTGACGGGCATCAAGCTGGAGAACACGGCGCGCCTGCACTGCTCGTGCCCGCCCACGCACATCTTCTACCGCAACCAAACCAGCCACCAGCAGTACGACAACGGCGTCACCGCCATCGACGTCAGCACGCTCTGCAAACGCGTGCGTCTCTCTCTCTCTTTCTTCTGTGTCTCTCTCGAACTTTCATAACTGAGGAAGCATCTGCGGTGGCACAGGCCTTCACTGTCTGAGCATGCAGAAAAAGCGTGAGGTTCAGTTGAGGGGTGAGCAGAATTTTAAGTTTGTGAATTGGGTGATCGAATATGCACGTAGGTTAAAGTAGTAATGGGTTACAAATTGTATCACAATGTGACCGGGGCCATTCGCGGTGGCGAACCGCAGAGATTTTTATTATTTATTGATTGATTTATTTACAACAATAATGTTGCGGGAGAAAAAAGGTTCGCTTCATATCAATTTATAATGCAATAGTCATTTGTAGTCATTATTTTCATATATGTTCTTATTCTCACTTATACATATTACAGAATGAATTCCTGTTGCTTTAATTACATAGCATTATCGTGTCAGTCATGTTTTTGTTCTTTAGTAACGGTGAGCATTGCCTATGAAGCCACATTCTGTCTTGATAAGTTTTCTTGTGTTTTTGATGACTAAATATTCCCTTCTCATGCTGTTGCCATTTAGAGTTTTTGATGTTATAATGCCGTTAGGGACCCTTTAACAATTTTGTTGGGTTCCTAAAAGTGTAAATACATGTACCACAAAAATAATGAAATAAACTTCAAACTTCAAACTTCAAACTTCAAACCAGGGGAGAAAAACTGATCAATCAGCTTGAGGGTGTCCTGGCCACCCTACACGTATGTCAGCGTAAACGGTGGCTACAAGCAACAACTACAACTACAAAATGCACGCATAATATATTGCACATATATATGTGCAATATATTATGTGCAATATATATTATTATTAGATCTAATGAGTGCGCCGCTGCAGCACACGGGCGTAGCCGGAAATATTTTTCGGGGGGTTCAATCACCCTTTATGCATGTTCGTACGTATGTGTGTATGTGTGCGTGCAAAAATGAAAAAATTCGGGGAGAGGGGGGAGGTTGAACCCCCTCCCTCCCCCCCCCCGAAATGCTAATTTGGACTGGTTGTTAGTCCTTGGTTGGTTTGGTTCCTTCCCTGTTCCTAAGTTTTAGCTAAAGATAGGTGTTGCGAGCATATATATACCGGGTGTCCCAGCTATCTTTAGCCAAGGGTTAAAAAAATACAATATTAGAGGCAGGCTAGTGAAATCAGTTGCAAATTGCTGACAGTCACCTTGCGCACTACAGACAATTTTTTGTTTGGTAATTAATTAATTTGTTAATTAGCATTATTTAACTAAATTATTCGCTGATCTAATGGCTCGGGTGGTGCTACAGTAAGTAACCAAAGTCAACCTCCCAATGCTAATTTGGACTGGTTGTTAGTCCTTGGTTGGTTTGGTTTCCTTCCCTGTTCCTAAAGTTTTGCTGAAAGTAGGTGTTGTGAGCATTCGTATGACGCCGTTATTGGCTTTTCACACAGCCCTTTCTTGTAAATTACGCCCAGAAAACGCTCCGATTTTGTCATTTTTAGGAGTAAATCACATAAGTGAAGTTGACGAAATGCTACTCTGATTGTGTTCTGCTATAAAAAAACCATGTCTGCTTCCTATAACAAAGCAAACATTTTGACAACGAAGGGCGCAGTAGATTTCTGCCGAATTTCTTTCGCCCACGGGTTTTTTCAAGTACCGACCCAAAGTGCCCTAAGATGTTTAATTTTTTTTTCGCTGAAAGTATCTTGACGAGGAGATTTTCTTGAGACACAAATTGTAATTTTTTTTTCTTGAAATCGGAGGTGGTAGCCGAAGCTCCGGTTGGGAAAATTGGCGTGGGATGACCCAACATAGAAGGATTTAATGACTGCTTGACAAACTGACAGTTCGAGATGGTCTCGTTTTTTTATACCCTCGCGTATTTTGAGCTTTCCATCTCACAATTTTGCGTCTAATGAGTTCACACAGCATGTGTGGCCGCTACGCTCAGTGTCCGTCTCGTGGGAGTGACATATACCTGCTGTGTCGCAGCCTCCGACCTGCGAGCCCGTGGAAGAGGACGCCTGCATGGCCATCTCGGAGTCCTTCGTCACCGGGACAGTTTTCGTGAAGCGCGACTGCGCCTGCCCCGCAGGCATGCGCTGCCCGACCGACTTGGACCTGGCCGCAGACCGCGTCGAGCTAGCCAAGGGCACCTACTACCTCATGAACTGCCTCCCCGAGCGCGCCTGAATGGCGCGCCACAGCCGCCAATAAAAGCACGCGCGGCCCTCATCCGCCCTTTACCCTGCCCGCAAAGTGTTCAGTCGCGATCCATTCTGTACGCACCTCTGCCAGAAAGACCGCTGGAGGCCGCCACACTGGCGCCCGTGTCGGGCACTAGCGTGAGTCGTTCTTCGGTGTCCAAGGGTGGCACTTGTACTTGAGGCGGCGCCTACTTTGCTCTCCTCTCGCGAAAGCACCGAAGCGTGTGCGCAAATCTAGAACCACAGCAGCTGCCAACCAGGCGAAGGATCGCCGTGTGGGCCTCAATATTCTTTCTTCGCTTACTCTGACGCAGATTTGTGTGTTGTTACGTGCACAGCAGCGACGCTTGCACTCGCCCCCCTACTCTGTTCTGACGGTGCTGTTACTCTGCAGCGCGCTGCTGAGCGCACGCTCCATTAGCCTGTGCAGAGAGCCCATTAACGTGAATAAATTGTTCACTCTGGATCTCGCGCAGCATTTTACGCAACCTCACACGGGCCCTCTGGCAAACGGCGGCGGCGTGCAACTGACAAGTAGGCGCGGCTAGAACGACGTTGCGGCTCTTTTAAGCTAGTGGACATTTGGCCATTTCACTAACCCATTCACCGACGTGTACACAACGCAAGCGTAAGCAGGCTTTTAGGCTGACGAAACTTCCAAGCTTGCACTTGGTGACCTCTCGTTGACACGTGGGAGAATCGCGATTCATGTTTTTGCACACGTCGGTCACTCGGATTTCATATCGTCAGCGAAGCACTCTGCAAGCATTCAACAGCGCCAAAGTTTACTATTTCGCATATACTCTCCCTGGTTGGAAAGTCGCCATAAGTATAGGACGTCCTCGGGATGTAGAATGCTGAATCCTTGCTACCGTTATATATATATAACAATACCTGCATTAAAACGAAACTTTGTGCATCATTATCCATATATTTATTACAGCTATTGAATGACTTTCGAAATTTTAGAAATATTGCAGAGACGATAATGCCGCAAATAAACTAAACGGAAGCGATTAAATGGCGAAAGCGGGAAAGGATATGAAGCACGCGAGACAAACCTTTCGCGCAAAGTTGCACTCACGGACGTCGAAGAGCGCACATTCGCAGTTGCACGCCGCTTTCCCATCGCAAATGTCGCCCAAAAGACCTGCTCTGAGAGGACGCTCGGCGCAACATTCTACCGCCCCAGTTTGCCACTTACAGAACTCACCATGGAGGAGGGATCTCGAAGGCACCATGTAAAGTTGTGATCTCCTGTGTTAGATGGCCCCTTAAAAATCCCCCCTTAACAAGACTGAGAGATGATTTAGCGACATCCACGCGGCTCCTTCTGTAACCAAAACCATCGCTTTTCTTATTGTTGAAATGTTCATTCTTGTTACGCGCACAAATGCATATCTTTTCGTTCTTTTTCTTCCCCACTTGTTGCGGGAAAGTGCACCAAGAAAAGAAGCTAAGTAAAATTGTACGTACGTTGAGTACAGTCGAACCTCGTCATAACGATCGGGACCATAACTCATAGTTCGTTATATCCGATATTCGTTGTAACGGCAGAGATAAAAATCGGCTCTATCAAATCGACAGTCTGGCTCGAGCGCGAAACCTATAGATACAAGAACGTATTATTCTAGGCTCCAAACCCGCTGTAAACGAGGTAATCCTTACCTGTCTCCTTGCGGCATTTCAAACGTCGGTTCATAAGGGAGTGCATGACAGCCAAATGCCCATTCCGAGGCACTAGATAACCAAAATTTCGGCAACATTGGCAAAGATTTTTAAAAAATGTAGTTGTGAGTTGACTTTCTATATTTATTTTGCTTTTTATGCTATCTTTCCCGTTTTGAACCTCGCGCCAACTAAATATTTTTTGTTACAACCGATATCACGGTGGTTCTCGCATTTTCGGTGTCATTATAGAAAGGATAAATGCTACTGAAATGAAGCGCGGCCAACCAAAGGTCGTACTTAGTTCGCTATAACCGATAATTCGCTATATCAGTGTTCATTATGACGAGGTTCAACTGTATACCACGTGTGCTACAAGCGCATGTGCCCCCTGTTCAGAAGAGACGCAGCGTAATGGAATATGTGAAGGCAGAGCCCCATGGAACGAAATTCGCGACGAAGTGCACCTGAGCGTTTCGAGCGTTTCGATACTTCTTGAACTAATATGGCGCCGAACCTTAATCGCCCTCTCCATGACATTATCTGCCATTCCGATTGTTTGTCGAGATTCAACGCCACTGTATGGTGTGCAGCGTCGATTGGGAGACGCTGCGCATGGGATTCATGGACTGGGAGTTTTCGTAGTCGCCCAACAAGAACTTTTCCTCGTAATGCTATCTGGTTGTCCTCCACGGCGATGCTGTTAGTGGCTATTGTGAAGACGACGAGGTAGAACCTAGCAGCTTTGAATATACGATGCTGAGATCAGCCAATTTAATGGGAACTTGTTTTGCAAGTTAATACTATATCCAACTGGTAAGGTCGTCGCATTTCAGTCCCATGGGGTATTGGCAACGGAACTATAGAGTAGAAGCTGTACTTGTTTGGGTCGATAAAGGAATGTCAATAACGGAAAACTCGCACATCTGTTCAGTGCGTTGCTTATGGCATTAGCGAACTTCCGTGTACAATGCTTCTTTCCTCTGAAACTTGTAATGTAACCCCGTTACTTCTTGTGAATAAATGTAACCGCAGATGTACGACTATTTCACGTGTAATTGTACTACAAAGTTCATTCATTCCGTCGGAACCATAATAACATTTAATAGGTGATCTTTTCCGTTCCTTGTTTTTTATATTCACGTTCACACATTCTCTTAGGACGTTAATAACCACATGGATAGCTCGAGATTTGCGTAAACCTTTAACAGCCACAATGACTTTTGCACAAAGGTGCCGATGCATGCAAAAAACTTAGAAGTGTTGCTCTTGATGCGAGATACACACCGTTTCCACTTCTTTTTTAATGTGAATGTATCACTTTAGCTAGCACGACGGGTGTCGGATGAATGGACGATCCATCCTCATTTGTGACGTCGCACATGCACACACACGCACACAAGTGACGTAAGTGCAGCGCATATGAACACAGGATAAACATAAATAAATGTATTAACTATGCTCTGACCACGGGATTCGAACTCTGGGTCTCTAAAACATAATACCGATGCTCTAAACACCCCGCCACAACGCATATGCCTCGTAAGGCGGAATAGAACGCCTTTGAAAATGTCCGCGAGCGAGCAGGCGCGCTGAGACGCTTGGCGCGTTTTCACAATGCTGATTTAGTGCCGTCGAGCTGCCGTTATGTTATTCATACTAACGATGATAAATGGCACCAGTGAATTTCTCCTATAATAGTCTACTGGTTCGTACTTCTTTTATAATTTGAGAGCACCACAGCGCAGCTCAATGACAACTGATTTGTCGTCCGTCAGAATGAAAGTGAAGTTGGTGTACGACGCACCAACTTGTTTTAGAGCAACAGCTCCGCTCCAGGTCAGTGGAGCCCTAGACTAGGGGCCCCACCCACGTGCTTCTCAAACCCCTTTTCTTTTTTTTTTCAATAAACGTTTTTCCATTTCCCGGTACAAGCCCAGAAAACGACTTTGTGCGTGCGTCTCACCTTGAAGCTCAATCAACGTCACTTTCCCCCTCTTCCTCCTTGCACGTGCATCTTCATAGCAACGGACATGCGCAGTGTCGTTTTGTTCTCCTCTCTCGCGCACCTCTCTCCTAGAGAGGGGTGCGCGAGAGAGGAGGAAGAGCCTAGCTACTCTAGCCTAGCCGCGGGCAAATCGTCCACCGGCGGGCGCGCGTGCCTGGAGACCTCAACACCAGTCACGTGGCTTCCGCGCCGGTGATGCGAAGAGAAATGTAGGACAGCGTGCCGCTCATGGTGCGCTACTTGCCGCGCGGGAAACCACCACGACATGCTTTCCGCGCTGTACTGCTGCTATCGCTCAAGCTAGTTTTAACCGCGTTCAACCACGGCGTTTTGTTTCACAAATTTTCGCTTTCCAGAAGTCGCCATTTTTGTATGGTAGGTTTTGGTTTAGTTTATGCGGCTTAACGTCCCAAAGCGACTCAGGCTATGAGAGACTCCGTAGTGGAGGGCTCCGGACAATTTCGACCACCTGGGGTTCTTTAACGTGCACAGATATCGCCCAGTACACGGGCCGCCAGAACTTCGCCTCCATCGAAATGCCACAGCCACGGCCGGGGTCGAATTCGCGTCTCTCGGGTCAGCATGCAGAGTAACGCAAATACCGCGGCGGCTGCATATGCTAGGCTCACTTATGTGCCGACAGGGGACACTGCATAATCGTCTGTGCCCAAGATATTATATTAAGGCGAAAGCCTTAGATGCCTGATCAAACGCGAAAATTGACCGACCTTCCGCGTCGTTGTCCCACATCGTCGGCGTCAACACGATCAGTGATGCAAAAACCATCATCACGTGATGACGTCACAGATCACCAAACGTTGTGACGTCATCATGACGTCATGGCATGATTGCTTGTTCGTCAGTCAGTGCCTGCACAGATTCGTCAGTGCCTGTACAGCGGCTAACATCAAAGGACCAAAACGAAAGGTTTTATGGTCTGCACAGACTGGAAGTAGACAGGGAAGCCAAAATTTGGGCTCACAAGCTGGAGGCATAACAAAAAAATAATAAAAAATAAGAAGAAAACAGAGACGAGTATGAGGAAAGCGTATACCCCCCCCCCCCCTTTTTTTTTTGTGTCTACCGTATAGCTGTCAAAAGCGACCCACCTTAACTTTGTCCCTGTGAGTCGCTCGCAACGTGCGTGTTGGCTGCCATGTATATCTGTTTGAAATGAAATCTTGTCGTCGCCCACCAGCCGCTTTTCTGCTCTTTTTTGTCTCCGCATGTTTTGCTGAGGTAAGTTTGAGTCTGTGCACCGCTCCGCAAGTGACCACAGACAAACCAACTCTCTGAATGAAAGGAATACACGCGCTTTTCACGGCAACCAACATCACTACCACATGGCATTGCGGGGCAACGCACGCCACCGCAACGGGACAGCGTTCGGAAACAACCGGAACCGATGAAAAAGGTGCCGCGGGCTGAAAGGTGGGAACTAGAAAAAAACGAGATATAAGAGAAAACTGGAAGGTGGTGTCACGGCCGCTGATTTCAACAACGTCTTCAACAACCAGCCGCCATTTGCAGCTAGCAGGGATGAGCCCTGAAGTGATAATAAATAAAATAGCTTCTCACGTTTTGTCCATATTTTATGTTCACTGTTGAATTCGTTACATTATCATGAAAACGGCGTGACGGGAAGGGACAAAAATACTGAAAAACAGGAATGCAAGCAGTTGGGTTCGTGTGTTTTTCAGCCTTTTCATCCCTCTTTCCGTCTGACCGTTTTCATAATAATTAATCCGTAACAGCTCGCCCAATTGTCATTGAAGATATAGTCACTGAAATTTCAAAGTAACTCGAATCTCCTTCTATGAGATGGTCGCACACATGATAAGCATTATTTCATGGCAGTTGCATGCGATGCCGTATCGTATGTGTACTCTAAACATGTTTGGAGGAAAGAAAAAGTTTATCTTATTTTGTGTAAAATAAACAGTGGCCGCTGCAATTTTAGAGATCACTTTTTTTCGAAATGAAATTATTAAATCTAAAGCAACATACTCCGAGCCAAAATAAAGAATTTCGATGCATTAGGAAAGGCGCAGCGCCTCCATGTTGGTTAAGAAAAACATGCCCACGCGATTACTTCCGCAAAAAGCGATCGGTGCGCGAAGTTGCATCTTGGGCAAGGCAAGACCAAAAATTCCCAAAAGCTGCAAGTATGTATACAAGAAATATCGGTAATTAACTGATGTGTACACGCTAGATGGATTTTAGAAGAAGATTTCGGACGTCACAAGAACATGCACTCTCTCATGCATAACTGCCGCAAGCGCGCCGCGCATGTGATCCCGCGGGCGTCCGCGAAGCCAATTTCAACGTAACCGCGTTTACCTACTTGGTCATTCCATTTCGAGTTTAAAACGGATAAGCACTACACACCAAGCGCAGAGAATAAGCGGTCGATTTGGGTATTTGAGACGGCTTGCCGTTTTTTCCTGACCGTGTTCTGCTGCGACTCGCCTTTTTTCAAAGTTCGTCACGTTAGCTTCCGGTCTGACGTAACAGGGCTGACGGATTTCCGGCGCGCCCCGGTGCGCTCAGTTTCAGAATCACCTAGATCTGGGCCTTGAATTTCGGTGATTATTATCTCATATTACGTGCGTTTTTCCCAATTTTTAAGAAATGGGCTTGTCATAAATTGTCACGTCCTGCAACTCTTCCATATAAACAGCCCTAAAGTTAATAACTGAAAAGTTAATAAACATAATTTTGTTAATTACTCATTTGAATGTAAGTTTGTTGCGGCAAAGTTTTCCGCCTCGGCGTAGAGTTCGTTTGCGAAGACGACAGGGGACCGGCTGTTATAGCATTTTTATAAAAAATATGTATTCTCGAAAAACACACACACACACTGTATATTATAGCTCCAAACTACCGACGTGAATGCATGTTCTGACGTGCATGCAGGAGAACACCCTGCACTCCACCCTTCCTTGCTTGCTCGCCTTCGCACGCTCTTCCTGCTGCCACAGTGTATGGCACGCGGATCGTGATAGGATACCACAATATGATTTTAATGGAGCATCACGGTGATGGCGCGACGGGAAAATTCGGTTTATAGCCGCTGCCATATATAGTGCGTCTCGAAAATTTACCTAACCCTTGAAGAAGACCAGTCCACCGACCGAAAATATTGGGCAAATAAAAACTGAAGATAACCGCAAAGTTGTGCTTGTCGCCCTTCTATAATCATTTATACCCGGTTTTTAAAAACTATCCAGCATTTTACACATCACCTGAGACAGACAGCATAAATGTAGTCACTGATCGGGGTTACTCTAAGCGATGGGCATCATACTTGCGCGAGAAATCGAAATACGTAGTCAGTTCACTAACAATAATTGTAAATTTTCTAATTACTTACTTAGGGCAGATTCAGCCCGGGATTTCGGAAAGCATATCCACTTTGAACGAATATTCAGGGTGACACGGGTTTCTGAACGTTGATCCACAAAGCTTGAGACAAAAATAGATGGGCGCGTTTTAGTGAAAACGACGTTTTGGTGAAAAAGTAACCGGAAGAACAGTGCATTTGTTACTTATATTTGGTTTAGCAAATTCCGAGCACTCTAATCATTCTAAATGGATATGTTTTGCAAACTTCAACGCTGCAATCTGGCCATTGCAATTTATATCTATCGTTATATAAACTAATTAGGGAATTTTAGTTCATTTGTCGTTGGTGTATTTTAGCTTTTGTGCATTAAAAGGGTCATAAAGCACCCCTCGGGCTTGGTGAGGAAACACATCCTGCGGATGAACACCTCAGCCAAATCTTGCAGTCGTGCACGGCGAGGAGAGTTTACAAGCGGAGCGCCATTTTCCCCTCTTTTCATGCAGATGCCTGTGCTTCGAAGCTGCCGGCGCCTGCTCTTTAACGTCGAACAGCGATAGCATGCTATCAACATAAATCAAGAGCGGCGTTTGGATCATTTGCGCTTTTTGCCAAGGGGTGCCGCCACATGCATGCCGGCGTTAGGGTGCCTTGACGCGCGAGGCACTCTAGCCGCCGTCGCGCTCCACAGCCTGCTAACATTACACAGTGAGCCACACTCGCGCACATGAATCACAGCGGGAGATAGCGATCGCATTTCATCACGCGCGCTGACGTAACTTCCTTCCCCTGTGCCATCCCTTCCTGTGTAGCTTCCAGCGCGCTCGTCGGGACGAGAGAAGGGAGAAAGCGCTTAAAGAGCGCGACGAACCCCTGTAACTCCACTCGTTCTTCACGGATTCGAGAAATATTTGCGACAGTCTATTGGTGAGGCAACAAACTCCGATACTGAGTTCATACGATGATTGTTTGTAAAAGTTGTTCATGACCCTTTTAAAGCTTGATTGCTTCTCATTAGTATCCGCCGCGAGGAGCAGACTAGCTTTAATTATAAGCAGTACGACTTTTTGAAATTGTTGTATTTTGTAAACACATCCGTATATATCAGCCAACGCGTGCCCTATACCTGAAAGATCATAAAAATAACTTAAGCAAACTTAATTATGCCGTTAATTATTACGTAAGGCCATGTATCTTCTTTATCAGAAGCCAAACACGACGCCATAGAACAGCTATGCAGGCCATTGACTGCATTATTATTATGCCCCTTTGGGCGCGCGATGAAGCGGTTGAATATTACCTGCCCTTTGATGGTCCAAAGGGGTAGTACCGTTCCATAATTTTAGCACTATTGCCGTTTTTGACGTTATATACAGCAGTATTACTAAAATAAATGGCAAGCAGTTGTATGACTTCCATTATTTGCTGCGAAAAGGCTCCCGCTGGAATCCTGCGCTGACGTGCTATGCAGTGAAGGCGAGGCAAAGGAAAACTTCGTACGACCTTGTGGTTGTTCAGTTAGATTTTTTTTTCTCGCTTAAAACAAAACCTACTCTTTTCAAACTTCCTCTACGACATACCCACAAAGCACACTACGCAAAGATGCAAAAGTCATGTTTTTACTTGGACCGCTACATAGTGAAAATGAAGCCGCAATATGGGTCAAAACGCTATATTTCCCAACTTTGTCACAATATAGTGGCAACGTTTCTTCTTCCTTCGATCCCGCAGTATTTTTATTCCTTACTATAGGAACCTATAAAGCCCTCAATGTGAATATATTACTCGCGGAAAAATCTGTGCTCTTTCTAAGAAACGCTAAACATGTAGCATCTTGCGACTTTTCGTCAAGGCCAAACATAACAAAAGTTGAAACAAAAATGAATAAACTATCATAGTCATGAAAGAGCAGCGCCTTGAAATTAAGAAAAAAAATGTTTCGTAGTAATGGCTCGAACCAGTAATTTTATATCAATTGTTATCTACGACACAGTTTTGCTTCCGTGTCCCAAGTTCGAAGCGCCCTCTAGGCAATACAATTTTTTTCCGGAAATATAACGCCTCAATAACTGCTTCTGACATTGACATATACCAGCCCAATTTATTTTAGCATGATCGGAGATGGTCGAAAATTTGCCTGGTACACTTGATATGGAATGATATATATATATATATATATATATATATATATATATATATATATATATATATTAGAGACGTGTGTTGCACAATGAGAAATAAAAACAACCATTTCGGCAGGTGGCCAATTTCTTGTCAGGATAACCTGTCGGGCGCACTTCGTAGTAAACTCCAGGTAGAGCGTATCGCCGTAGCAGTACTCCAGATAAATTTTATTGTACCTTCAACATATGCGTCTATAAATCTTAGTGCACCGCTGTGTGTGTTTACCGGCACGAGCAGCGAGTGACACTCTCTGCTATTTTCCAAACTACCCTGTCTATCGCCGGTGCGAGTTGTACGATGACCCTAATAAAAAATTTAAAAAATATATATATAAAAGGGATGGAATGGGTTAAGCTAAGAGTTGTATATGATAGAGTGGACACTAAGGTATATGTCGTAACTTAAATTACACTAAGGAACCGGGAACGTCTGGCGTGTTGACGTCACATCCTCCTCCCCACATGCTCTCTCCCGGTCCTCCGTCCCGTTGCGCCAGCTGTGCGCCGGGTTACACTGCGTTTATTTGTTTATTTATTTATCATAGTACCCACAGCGCCCATGGGCATTGCAGAGGGGGGGGGGGTGAGGGGAAAGAATACAATGTTTCAATACATAACACAGATGATAATACTTCGAGCATAAAATATAACTTAAGTTCACAATACAATTCCGTATTCACACAACCGCGCGAATACACTAAAGTAGAGCCTGCAAAGAACCTGAAAATAATAATAATAATAATAATAATAATAATAATAATAATAATAATAATAATAATAATAATAATAATAATAATAATAATAATAATAATAATAATTAATCAATCAATCAATCAATCAATCATTTATTTAACGTGCCCAGGAACAACCGTAAGGTATTTGCGCTGGCGCACGCAAAAAAAACAAAAATAAACAATACAATACAGACAGTTTTCAGAAATAAAAAGAGCAAAAACACGTAGACAAAGAGAAATGAACACAAAAGGGGAGGAGTAAAATAAGACAACACGAGAAATATTAACGGGGAATCAAAAAATAGATTGCATATATACAACTATGTGGAAAGACTGAGAAGGGGACTTTGTACATTGTGCCACACTATGTCAAAACAGTGCAAAGCTCGGATAAAAACAATGATTGTGGGCTATGAAAAACGTCAAGATCAAGAAAATTAACATTATAGAGACTTTGTATTCTGTGAACGGTAAAGTGTGGGAAGAAGCAGGCGGGTACATGAAACGGTCTGTTCTCTCTGGTTAACTTACGCGGAATTCGAAAATTTACACAATTGAGAAGTACAGGGCAGGATATGATACCGTGGACTAGCTTGTAAAGAAATAAGAGATCAGAGCGATTTCGTCGGCAGTGAAGTGATGGCAGTGATAATAATTCAGCAGTATTTGAACGAGATCCAGAGTCATTTTTAGCGAAGCGATGGTTATATATGCTGAGGAATTTTGTCTGGACTCGTTCAATGGTGTTACCGCTGGATTGAGCAATGCCATTCCATATCACGGACGCATACTGAAGTTGTGGAAGACATATTGCCGTGTACAATTTGTGGACGGCCATGGGAGACCTGAATTCTCGAGATATTCTACAAACACATCCGAGAGAACGAAGGCCCCGCATAGCAGCCCGCTTAAGGTGAGCAGAAAAGTTTAACGCGCTGTCAACAACAACACCAAGATCACTGATCTCATAAACCTTGCATAAGGACACAGAATTGACAGAGTATTGAAATGACACGCTAGATGTTTTGCGAGTGATAGACATGAATTTTGTCTTCGAGGTATTCAGAGAAAGGTTATTACCGTTGCACCATTCGGAAAAAGAGCGCAAATCTGACTGCAGCAAGCGACAGTCGTTAACTGAATGAATTTCCTTAAATATCTTGATGTCGTCGGCATACATGAGGAAAGAAGAATTACGAATGGCTAAAGAAACATCATTAACGTAAATTAAAAATAGGAGCGGGCCTAATACCAACCCTTGAGGGACCCCACTAGTCACTTTATACAAAGAAGACGTTTGGCCATTTACGGCAACATAACAATATCTATTGAGCAGATAGCTCTGCAGGAGATTCACAACTGACAAGTCAACATCAAAGTGCGCAAGTTTAACCATAATCAGTGTGTGGCTGACTACGTCAAAAGCCTTGCTCAGGTCACAGTAAATTACGTCAACCTGTCCTCTCTGAGAAATAGGTGTGGAGATCTGCGTCATGAAACTAGCAAGATTTGTGGTAGTTGAGCGGCCAACGAGAAAACCATGTTGATTAGGAATCAATGAGTTTTTCACACTAAAAGACAATATGTTGTGAAGAGCCAGCTCGAAGATCTTTGATGTGGCACATAGTAGAGAAATCGGGCGATAATTAGAAGCATCTGTTTTAGAGCCCGACTTAAATACTGGAAAAACACGAGCAGTTTTCCACATGCTAGGAAATGTGGAAGTGTCCAGGCAGTTATTAAATATCGTAGTCAGTACTGGGACAAATATACTACCATAAGCTTTTAGTATGGCGGAGGGGATGCCATCTGGCCCACATGATAAGGATGGTTTTAAGCGCTTAATGCATTCGCAGATAAGATTTTCATCCAGCGACAAAGCACTGGATGAGCTAATAATAATAATAATAATAATAATAATAATAATAACAATAATAATAATAATAATAATAATAATAATAATAATAATAATAATAATAATAATATCTGGGATTTAACGTCCCAAAACCCCGATATGATTATGAGAGACGCCGTAGTGGAGGGCTCCGGAAATTTCGACCACCTAAGTACACGGGCCTCATACATTTTCGCCTCCATCGAAAATGCAGCCGCCGCGGCCGGGATTCGATCCCGCGACCTTCTGGTCAGCAGCCGAGCAAACTTGAAAATACCTCATGTGAGGTTATTAACGATAGCCCAGGGGCGTAGCCAGAAATTTTTTTCGGGGGGGGGGGGGGGGTTCAACCATACTTTATATATGTTCGTGCGTGCGTTTGTATGTGTGCGTGTATATATACGCAAGCAACACTGAAAAATTTCGGGGGAGGGGGGGTTGAACCCCCAAATCCCCCCCCCCCCTTTGGCTACGCCCCTGCGATAGCCGTTAAAGAGCTCGTTCCGCGGAAATTCCAGCGTCGGCGTCGGTGTCGGCATCGTTGGTTGTGCGCGAAAAATCATCATCTTGTCCGTGACCGAAAATCAAGAAAGATGCAAATAAAATATCTTAGGTTCGAGTGAGAACCGAACCCAGGCCGTCTGCGTGGCAAGCAAGTGTTCTACCACAGAGCCACTACATTTTTTTTCTTTAATGGCTGGGAATAATGCCATCAACTCTCGTCATCTATTAAAATATAATTCATCGCTTTAGAATTACACTCACATGCACATATGCACAAAACGCACATAATTTCACACAGTCCAAGGAATCTTCAAAAGTCCGGTAAACAGACACAAGCGTCCAGAAGTCCAAGCCACTCCGGAACCGGGTCAAAAGTCTCAGCAACACTATACGCACATTGGCTGCTTCTTCTGGAAAGACAGGCCTTGTCGAGTGAGGTGGCTCGCATGTTTGTCAATCATGAGCCACTTCGTCTTGAAACTGCTTTGGAAAAAGACCCTATGCAAGCATAATGTCGGAGCGGCGTCAATTCTGGTTGCAGCGCTGGCTATCTAATTTTATAAAAAAGCAATAAACATTACATTTGTACTCCTATGATACAGGCGTAATGTCTATTGTGGCTCCAGTGTTGTCTCTGCTTTCGTATAAGTCTAATAAACAATGCATTTGCTTTCCTGCGATTCAGCAAGCTACATTCAAGCGTTGCTCGACCCCGGAGGAATACGCTAACGAAAGTTGCGTATGATATTCACATCATCTTACCGTAAAGTGCCCTTCGTTTCGATAATACTCATGTCTGTGCTCCATAAGTTACCCGTAGTTGACGTGCCTGGTAAGGCCGCGATGTGCACACAACTACTACGCTTAGAAAAACACGTCGATCCACCTCGTAACGCTTGGATCAAAGCCAAAAAATGCAGTATAGACAACTACTCGCTGATTGCTTCGCATGAACCCGATTCCCACATGGCGTGGGATCTGCCGATTTTTTTTTATTTACGATACCCTCAGGGTCAACTGACAGAGGGGAGTGGTCAAAACATGAAAAACAAGATTGTAAGTATAAAGACGCAGTACAATGTTTCTGCATGATTATGCAGTAATAGTTAATGAGAGGCAAAACACATTGACTGAGAAGAAAAAGGAGATGGCTCACAATTAGTCACAAGTTTACCAACACAGTCAGTGCGAGTGCCACTCTTCGAGCCCTCTTGCATCAGGGTCGCTTTAATTTTTTTACTTCTATAATTTTCTTCTCGTAGGGTCCTCTGTGAATAATGGCTCAGGTAAACGTGCTATTGCAGATTCTACACTGCATGACAACAACCAATCCCGAATCACCTGCCCCGAGGATACAGCACACAGTACCGAGTACTCCTAGCTTTCCTTGATACACTTCTTGTACGTTCCAAGTGCTTAATATTATCGTGAGAATCTCGTCATGCCGGACCTTTCTTCGCAAATGGCAACTTCATTCCCTGAACTTCCTAAAGGTTTTCATCCAGGAACGACGCCCAGTCCCACTCCATATAACTATGATACTGTCACTTGTCCCGTTAATAGGAAGGCAATCGCCGGGCAGATTCCAAGGAGTGACGTGTAGGCCCCCCGAAACGCACCACGAAAGCGCGGACAATTTAGAGTTGGTGCTTTTAGTGCGCCAGCAAACGCTGGTTGTGGTCCAAAGACCGAGTCAGAGCCAAGAGTTGGTAACACTAACAAAATATATTCTCAGTTAAGGCAGTACAAACATACGCACTCGGCTGGTATCAATTACAGCTCACAGTATAACTCAGTGGTGTTTAAACACACGGGAACAGAACAAACAGATCACGCGCTACAAATATCCCAGGCCGTCTGCGTGGCAAGCAGGTGTTCTACCACAGAGCCACTACATTTTTTTTTCTTTAATGGCTGGGAATAATGCCATCAACTCTCGTCATCTTGTGTAGTAACGGTAGCCACCGTGCTACGAGCTGTAATTTCTCAGTTTTCTCCAAAGATTCTCGCATTTTTGAGAACATTAATAACAGTGATCAACACGTAAAGGCCTGGGGGTCTCCTTTCGGCGAGAACGGCACGTCAAGCGGCCTACTATAGGCGCGCTGCGCCGAAGAAGCTGCGAGACGGGCTGACACCATCGGCTGCGCTTCATGCTGCACTCATGGCGTCCTCCACAGTCAACAAAACGGTGAGTGGTCACGGCTCTTCTACAGATCAAGGTGCAGGAGAGCAAGTTGCAAAGAGGTTACGCGAGGATGACGAGACAGAAAATTCCACACGCTACAGCGGAGAGGACTTGGACCAAGCGTCATTCATGGTTGTGAATTACAAGATGAACAAAGGTGCTGGAATACCTGTTGTACTCAGGCCAATGTCACCTGAAGCAAGTTTCTGGAAAGTGAACCCGAACATTTTGGCATCTGCGGTAGTTGCGTCCGCACAAGAAAAAGTTATCCGTCATCGCCTCAACAAGGATGGTAGCCTTATGGTGACTGTGTCGACACTTCCTGCTGCTAATCGCCTGCTCGCCATCTCGGAATTAGCTGGTGTGTCTGTTGAAGCGCGAGTTCCTTACTCCTACTCAGCCACGTATAGGAAAATCCAGGACGTTCCCCTCGAATATTCGGATGAAGAGCTCCAGCGGTACTTACAAGCACAAGGTGTCATCTCAGCTAGAAGACAAGTCTCCTACGTCCCTTGTGATGAATTAAGGCGGAGTAGCAGAGTCTAGGCGGCGCTCTGTAATTCTCGAGTTTTCAAGAGACTCTCCTATGCCAAAGCGAATTGTTCTTGGGTTCTGCAGCTATCCCGTACTGGAATACATTGGATCAGCAACGCAGCGTTTTAGATGCCAACGACATGGCCATATTGCAAAACATTAAAACGGCCCCATCAGGTGCAAGATATGTTCTGGTGCTCATACACATAAGGAGTGCAAGTCACGAGCACCCTCTCTGTGCTAAATGTGGGGGTTCTCATCCGGCCTCGTACGGAGGGTGCCCTAAAAAGAAGGCAGCAACTCTGGCACGTCACTTGGAACAAATTCAGGGAAAAGCACCTAGACGGAATGAACCGCCACCAAACCCGGATGTAGTATTTACAAGTAGTGAACCACAGCACAAAGATACATCGCTTCCAGGAATGTCATCTAAAAAGACCTTTGCATCGGTCATAAAAGGCCATCTTGCAGAAGAATTGTCTTCGAAGACCCTACAAGCAAAGCCCCGAGGTATATCAAGTGCAGGCAACCGCCAGCACACACCTAAGAATCCACATACACCTAGCACCAGCCATGAAAAGCAGACAGACTCATCAGTGGCCAGCGACATATCAAGTCTACTTACCCCTATGATGTTTGCAGCTATCAAGGCTCTTCTTCGAGCTGCTCCTTCCTCTAAGAGCCTTCCTGAGGTGGAATCTGTTTTGGCGTCGGAGCACTTAGTGACGGCGACGTATCCCCTTCAGACACGCATTATGATGTACTGTCTGCAAATGCGTCAAAAGCGCAAAGCATGATTCGAAGGCACTCAGTATTACACTCTAAAAAGTAAAGGAGGAAATGGGGGGTCGAGGTTACTCCTTTAGGGGAGTAACTAACCTGCCTAACCCATTACTCCTTTTGGGGGGTAACTGCGACGGGACGAACCGTTACTCCCCGTAGAACTTGCTCCTTCAGGGAGTAACTGACTGGAGCAACGGATGCTCTTTCTCGATACTCCTCAAAGGAGGAACGGATAGTCTTTTCCGATACTCCCACGGGAGGGACGGTTACTCTTTCCCAATACTCCTGAAGGGAGGAACAGATAGTCTTCTTCAATACCCCCAAGGGAGCGACAGTTACTCTTTTCAATTACTCCTCTAAAGAGCAGCCGTTGCTCCTTTCCTAAACTCCTAAAGGGAGGAACGGATGCTCTTGGTCAATACTCCTATGGGAGTGACACTTGCTCCTTACAAATACTCCCGAGGGAGGAAGAGATAGTCTTTTAGGGGCGAAGCTCCTTAAGGCGGCACCCGTTCGTCCCTCGTAGTCGTCGTGATCGTAGTAGTGAGTAACAAGTCTTACGCTTTGACCTCCAAGGTGGTGCCGGTGGGAGATTTCTCCTGTGCGTTGTTGAACAATAAAAATTCGCAGCGTGCGCGTTAACTAAAAGCCGAATTCTTCTGTCTCTCATTCCCCATTAGCAGCCATTGGCATGTTCCAGTAGGAAACGTTAGTAGAAGTAGAAGTGTAAGTGTTAGCTAAAAGCCGACTTCTTCTGTCTCTCACTGCCATTAGCAGCCATTGTTTACCTCCAAGGTAGTGCCTGGTGAGATTTCTCCTGTGCGTGATTAAACAATAAAAATTTTGTTCAAAACGCCGTTGATTGATGAAATAAACCAACGAAAGACGCCAGATGTTTTGTAAAAGCAGAACGAAAGAACGCCAGATGTTTTTCTTAAAGTGTAGTAGTAGTAGTTGTATTTAGCCACCTCGCCCGATCGTCAACGGGCGAGGTGGACCGGCAACGGCGCGAGGACCCTGCCGTACGAGAGTTAAATCACACTAAAAGACATACTTTGCGGGCGATACACTCTAGTGAGCTTTCAACTTTTCGTCTTAATGTACATGATAAAGAAATTATTTCTACGAAAAACGCAAGGCACACCTTGAGCAATATGTTTGGTTTTGGGACGCTAAATGGAACCATGAGGCGATGCGAAGCCGGAGCACTTGCACGATCGCGTTCCGTTGGCTTTCGTTGGGCATGCTACCGACCTCGCGTCGTGGAACGCGCGTCCTGTCTTCCCTCTAGCCTTGCCTTTAATTCGCACAGGGCGAGCGGGGAATGCGGTCGCTCTTGGCGCTCTTTCGCTCGGGAGCGGACTTCTTCCTTGCATTTCACCGATCACAAGTGATAATGAAGGGACCACGTAAACCAACAGTACAATAAAAGTTTGATGTTTAATATACACACGATGTTTCACACTCTTTATATTATGTACTGGGCGCATTTCACGGAAGAGTTTCACGGTTTACAGATGATTCCCTCCGTAGCTTCGCCCCACTCATCATCATTCACCCCGTGGATATGCTGTGATTTTTTTCAATACTCCCAGGGGAGCGACGGTTTCTCTTTACAAGGAGGAATGGATGCTCTCTGTCAATACTCCCACGGGAGCAATGCTTGCTCTTTCTGGACACCTAAATGGAGTAATAATTACTCTTTCCCATTAGTCCCGCAGGGAGAAATGGACATTATCTCTCAATACCCTTATGGGAGCGACAGTTACTCTTTCACAACATTCCTCATCGGAGCAGCATGCAGTTAATCATCCTCAATGCCTCTCGATGGAGTAACGTTTGCTTGTATTGAGTGCTCCTGAAGAAACAGCAGTCCAGCTCTCCCATCGGCAAATGAAAAAAAGTTTTGAGGAACATGATTTTCATCGGGTTGCGCCAAGTCTGACACAAATGCTCCAGGAGAGGGCAGTAATCCAGATCTATTTGTGAGAAAAATACTTTATTGAAATCAGTCTGGCTGTTCACTGGCTCAAGATGGTTAGAGCCACACGGACGAGTGACGTCGGCCGCAAGACGCTCTGAACTTTCAGAACTTGACACAGGAGATCGAAGGTCCGCTGAGCTTTCTTGCTGAAAACAATGTTCAGCGCCCAGTATAGCGCGATTTGTGTGGCAATGGCTGCCAAAAGGCTAGTCTCCTTAATAGCAAGGCCCTCCAGGCGCACAATAAATTCCCTTGAAGTCAACAAGCTTCCATTGTATGTCACTGTCGGCACATGATGCGTCTTGGTGGGGTGCTACAAAACAAAAGGCACATTTTAACACAAGGCTTGTTGCTTCATTATTACAGCAGCTGCTTCATGTAGCAACAGATAAAACCTAATGCTTTACGACACACTGACAAATAAATGAAATTGCAACTTATTTGCAAAACATGGTTCGACACTGGTAAGAACATTCTTAACAAGTCAAAGCACTTGCAGTAAGGCTACAGGTTTATCCACAGGTTAGAGACTGGTCTCGTTTACACGGAAGCCAATTAATTGGTTCTGAAAAAAAAAACAGGGGCATTTGCTGTTTGCAGGCAGCACGTTACGCTAGCATACTTTATAAAGTAGAACCCTGCTGATACATTTTTCAAGGCCATGTGCAAAAAGAATGTAGGAGCCAGGAAATGGGGAAAAAAGTAAAAGTGAGTATCGTAGTGAAATCGACAATCATATCTCAGTGGTTATTGATGAAAAACAAAAAAATGTGCAGCGTTGGCTCCTGTACCATTTTTCCATCTGATCAGCACAATGCGAGCAAATTCGTTGTGGTAGGTGGGAGTTGAGCTGTTAGAATGAATTATCGACTTGAGAGACTTACTTTCCTGCACTAATTAGATACCCATTGTGCCACGTGGCTCCTACCATGATAACTTGAGTGTACATTTTTTCCGAATAAACCCAGTGTCTTTGGGTGGCCAGCACCTAAAACGGTATCTTGAAGCGACCTTCCGTCGTGATCCTTTCACATCCATAAACAAGATTATCGCTGGATGCACCGGCGGTAATGCAACGAGCAATGACGTTCTCAGCTCACTTGCTCAGCATTTTCGGCATAGTGCCAGGTTGGTGTGGCTTGTAAATGGCCGCATGTCTCGCAACAGTGAAAGACCAAAAACACAGCCCTTTCTCCCAAACTTCACCACCACTGCACGCATTGGCACACTCGGCCATGATCTCATCAATCGACAGAATTGTGGAGTTAAGAGCTGCATTATCGACGAAAACATTATTGTAAGCGATTCCATTGGAGGCATAAAAGAGCCGAGCATGCACAGCATGCTAGCATGACTACAGCAATGACTTGCAAGTAAACAGAGTGCGAGAAGACCATGCCGTCTCTGGTCTTGGTGGCCTTAATTTTGCCAACACCTCGCACAAAAAAACATTTTAGAACTATGTGACCTTACAGATGGCTGTAAATTGCAAAAGATGATTGAATAATTGATGATTGAATAAATGTTTAGGGGTAAAATAGACTTCAAATGTTCCCGAAAAAAATTGTGAAGTTAGAGAAAATAAGCGATTTGTCGCATGTTTGACCGTATTTTTCATACTGACGCGGTCCAAGTAAAAATCCTCGTCATGCGGCGTTTGATAGAAGACTTCGTCGTTAAGTAATGAGGAAAGTCTAATGAAATAATTTTTTTGTTTTAAGGAAGAAAATAATTTTTGAATTTGGCCCTCCGAACGCGGCCTGCATTTCATTTTGTTGCCACTTCGCCGCGAAGCACGTGGTCGCCCTTCCAGCTGACACTCGTCACAGGCAGCGGCAAGATGCGAGATGTATGTCAGTGGCTCGTGAGTGCTCGAAAGTCTTGTCGCGTTGATCTCAGGGCGACGAGTAATCAATTCGCGTTACAATGTGAGCTTGCTTGGCGGGCCCAATGGGAAGTATGGACGCCCGAGAGCAGCCTATGGCGTCGTTGGCACAATGTGCTAGAGGCCGTCTGCACAACTAGCATACACATACTGAAAGAAATAATGCACATTGTATACACGTTTTTTCGGGGTATACGTGTTGTGCAGACGGCCTCTAGCACATTGTGCCAACGACGCCATAGGCTGCTCTCGGGCGTCCATACTTCCCATTGGGCCCGCCAAGCTCACATTGTAACGCGAATTGATTACTCGTCGCCCTGAGATCAACGCGACAAGACTTTCGAGCACTCACGAGCCACTGACATACATGTCGCATCTTGCCGCTGACTGTGACGAGTGTCAGTTGGAAGGGCGACCACGTGCTTTGCGGCGAAGTGGCAACAAAAAGAATGCCGGGCACTTATGGAGCGCCAAATTCAAAAATTATTTTCTTCCTTAAAACAAAAAATGATTTCATTAGACTTTCTTCATTACTTAACGACAAGTCTTCTATCAAACGCCGCATGACGAGTATTTTTACTTGGACCGCATCAGTATGAAAAATACGGTCAAACATGCGACAAATCGCATAAGTTCACAATTTTTTTCGGGAAGATTTGAAGTCTCTTTTACCCCTAAACATTTTTGTACTATAACACACTTTCCTGAAAATCATACTACTATTAAGATTGGTTAGAGGGAGTTCGAGATAGCACAAGAAAAAATGACGAACATTGAAGAGTTTTGTAGTTTTGAAGATACGTAGCTGGTAGTGCAACACAAAAATTTCGGAATTAGTGAATAGGACATCTAAACAGAACCTCTGCGATAGCGCCAGCGTGGTTTCAAAGCTGAACACAGAAAAATAGATTTTATATACATTTTTCTATTAGGCGCGGTTTAACAAATACAAGCGAACTTCGAGGGGGCGCCATGATCGTCAAAATTTTTATCGAGCAAAAATGTTTTGCCACAATACTCTATGTCGCACAGGAAAAAGGCACAAATTTTATCAGCAAAATCTGCGATGTGCGAGCGCCACGTCTGGGACAATTGGCATGGAATGACCCAATAATAATATCTGGGATTTAACGTCCCAAAACCACGATATGATTATGAGTGACACCGTAGTGGAGGGCTCCGGAAATTTCGACCACCTGGGGTTTAACCTGCACCTAAATCTAAGTGCACGGGCCTCAAACATTTTCGCCTCCATCGAAAATGCAGCCGCTGCAGTCGAGATTCTATCCCGCGGCCCGAAGGTCGCGAGATCGAATGACAGGGTCAGCAGTTGAGTGCCATCCATAACCACTATACCACCGTGCCGGGGCTTATCCATTGAAGTTGCAACTAGCAACTGAGCAAAGAGGCTTATCCATTTGAGATGCCTGTTTTATAACGAAACTGACTACGAGCAAGACTTCGATTTGGGCGAGTTGGTACATGCTTAGCTGGGGAAAAACAGCGCAAAAAAGGACGAGGACGCAGGAACACAATACACTGTACGAGCGCTGAACTTACAACTGACATCTTTATTGCACCAACCGCTCGTTTTTACAGCGCATCAAGCCGAGCACGCCATTCCAATCAAACCGCCAATCAAATCATCAGGCATGCAAACTACATTGTCACTGAAAGCTATCACATGTACATGAATTACACCGTGCGCATGCATCTTCCACACTCAGATAAAATGAACAAACCAGTTCCTAACAAGGATGAACAAGCAACAACAACAACAAAAAAAAAAAACCAGCAATACCTTCCACGTTTTCTATGATGAAAGAAGTGAGGGCTAAATTCGGTGCAACAATGTTGTCATCAAGGCTTAGATGGGACCAAATTTGGCAATAACGTAAAATTTAGCGCTGCCGGATTTTTATAGAGTATGGACGAAGCTCAAAAATGTAACCCAACGCTGCAGTAATCGATGACAAACGCTGCTGCAACCGCTACAACATGAAGATCAAGCACTCACCGTTAAACCGATGGTGGAGACGTCAACTTCAGAGAACATGTCCAACTCCTTTATATGTTCCATTGAATCCCGCCCCGTCCACGGCGCGTCGAAAGTGACGACGGCATTTCTGTCGCCGTATGTAACGAGGCACTTCGATGACATTGGGCGACAACGGCGCAAGACAAAGAACAGTTCTCAAGCCTGCCGCGGTACATGCATTCGCTCACACATACACGGTGTAGTGTCTCTACGACTCGATTGCTCTAGTCCTGAAACACCCAAAAGTGAAACGAAGCCAGTGATTAAAACAAAACGAACTTATTCACTGATACACCAAAATAGGAAACGTCCACGCAGCTCAAAAGGTTCGCTGGCGACTGATGTTTTCCCGGTCCGCTGGGCCTGGATTCTCCTCCTTGCACCACAAACACACGCACACAAAAACAACCACCGACACTGGCATGGGCGTCAACAGGATTTTGCCTTGGGGGGTGCAAACCCGTGTTACATCGCGTCTGGGGGAGGAGGGGAGAGAGAGAGAGAGCTGGCATAGCTTGGGGTTGGGGGGGGGGGCAAGTGCCGGTGTGGCTTGAGGGGGGCAAGTGCCCCTTTTGCGCCCCCCTGCCTACGCCCATGGACACTGGTGCACGTGTCCCCGTTTTATGGCCCATTTCGGAGGGGAGAACAGTAGCGGTTTCAGTCAGGCGCGCTTTCAATGTTCCAAGGCCACGGTCGCGGGGGCCGTATGCTAGACGCGTGGCTTCCCAGCACTCCGAAACAAACTGTCCGCGCCACACGGCACGTATCCACGTGCGGTCCTCGCTGCCATGACCGCTGATTTATCAGTAGCTCTACTGATGTTTGTAATTTCTGCTGATTCAGTGAAAAGGCGACGGAATCTACTGCTTTTTGGTCTTTTTACAAAAATGAAAGGAACCTCTACGTTTTTTTTTAGTAAAGTTTACATTAATGTGATATCACCAGACAAACAAGAAATTTCCTTCTTTGCGATGTTCTCAAACGCAGCACTACTTTTGACTGACGAGTCATAGACACCATAGAGTTTCATAGAGTAAGTATTACAGGAAGCTCTATGTTATGAGCAAATACCAGCAAGTCGTGAGACAGAAATGTGAATGCACAACGCGCCCCACAGCACAGGGCCTACCTTTACCGTTCAATAAAGGTCATCCTGTCATCTCTCTTAACAATTTTAATTTAGTTATTTATTCATCCACTTATTGCTTACAAGAAACGAACGAGCATTGTTACGGCCACTAATATACATTTTCCAGGAACTGACACTTCGCAATGCTCTTAACGTGAAAATATGCTCAGTAGTGAAAGGAGATCTACCCGCTCACCCCCTCACCCCCGCGTCCCTCCCTCTCCTTCTCGAGGCATGCGGGAGTAAGTGTTGCCATTCGTCCTCCCGTTCCTCTCATTTTGACGAAGGACCAAGCCAGAGCCGGACCAAGCAGTTACCCTCCGAACTTTGCGCACGGCACGCATGCTTCTGCAGTTCGTCCTTCGAGGGAGTAAAGCGCCCTTTTTCGGATGAACTGCGCAGTTGCTCCCGAAAACTTTTTAGAGTGTACATATCAAGAAAGAAAACGAAGAAATGTGTTGTTTTGTGTGAGTTTCAGTAATTAATCGTTATTAGCGTGTAACTAATTATCTAATTATTCTGCCATCAGTCAGCCTCAATACTTGCATAAAAAGAATCAACTATTAGGCCCGAAAACCATGTACACCTTCTTTTTTGCTTGTATTCGTTTCGAGCGGAGAAAAAAAATACTCTTGACGTTGGTCCTGGAACGCGGCACGTCGAACGATCGTTTAAAATGGCAGTGTCTCCAGCAAAGTGATCCTCTGCAGCAATACACAGGGCAATGAAGTTAAATGACTGCTAGTTGTCCAATCAGGAAGCGTGCACGAATGTGCACACTGAGTTTCAGGCCATTTGAAGAAACACGCGGCATGGGACGCGCCTCCGAAGTTCGCGTCCTCAAACGAGGACGCCGTGTCGCAAAGGGGTATGCGCCACAGCGCTACTACTCATCGACGCAGCAATAATGGCTTCACCGGCAATGTCCTCACCTGCAGTTTGCATTAACAAACACCTCCGAACATGTACAATATTTCAGTGGAACGCTCGCGGTTTGCGCTCGAAGCTAACAGACCTCCGATGCCTTGTGCGAGCGTACCGCTTCCCTTCTATGGTGATTTCCGAGTCCCGTGTTGGTGAACAATTTCGGATGAATGGCTACTATTTTTATCATTCACGTCGGCAAAAGGGTATCAGCCGACTCCTAGTTGGCATACGAATCGGCATTCCTGCTTCTGAAATTGAAGTCGCACCACAAGATAGAGATGAATACGTCTGTGTAACTACAACGATAGCCTCCCAAAGGTTTACAGTCATCGGTGTATACCTTCAACCAAATTCGCCGTTTGATGTTTCTAGACTAGAAAGCTTGATAACGAAAACTTCCGCGCCGCATATTATATGCGGCGACTTCAACGCTCATAACGAAATTTGGGGCAGTTCGCCCACATGCACACGTGGAGCCAAACTTGCGGAGCTTTTAGCAAAGTATTCCATTCAACCGCTGAATGATGGTCGTGTTACTTACTTGAAGAATCCGAGGGTCACTAGTTGCATTGACCTATCGTTTGTATCAAGGAACACTACAAGGCTGTTCAGTTGGTGCACCGACTTGGAAACGCGAGGTAGTGATCACTATCCAATTCTGATATCAGCTTGTGATGCTCAGGCGTCACCGGAAAAAATACAGACAAGATCCGTTGACTGGGAAGCGTACACAGAAGCAGTAAATAGAGGAATCACAGCCGCAACCAGGAGCGCTGAGATCATTCCTACGATTTCCTACTGCCTCAGAGAAAACACACGTACCACAAGCAAGCACTGTGATGTCCCAGCCAATGATGAAGAATTTCAGAGACTAGTTGCGATACGAAGGCGAGCGGAACGAAAAGCGCTAAGGATTAAAAACATCGAAGATCTCCGTGCTTGCCGGCGTGCACAGAGACACATATCGTCGCTACTTAACCAAGCTGAAGAGGCAGAGATGGAGGAACTTTTGTGCAACTCTGGACGTCCGAAAACCGCTAGCCAAAATCTGGCGTGTAATCAAAGGAATCCGCAGAGAACCCCAGCAACTTCACCCGTTCACAGCGCTCTCACTTCATGAACAAATGCCGCTCAAGGCTGTTGCCAACGAATATTGTAGACGTCTGTCTGGATGCGCAGGACTGCTGCCAAGGACCAACAGTAACACTAATGTACCACGTTCGGCTGTACCAGCTTTGGATACTCCATTTTCCCTGGAGGAAGTGAGGGTTGCTATAATTGATTGTAACAAACGCTCTTCTCCAGGGCATGACGGAATTACTTATAAAGCTATCGCACACTTATCCAAAAACTCTCTTCTTCGGCTGCTGGAATTCAACAATGATTCTTGGACAAATGCAGAAGTTCCTGCTGAATGGAAGCTGGCAAAAATCATCCCAGTCATGAAACCAGGCAAACAGCCAACGAGCTATGCCTCTTTCAGACCTATAGCTCTTTTAAGTTGCATCGGAAAACTCATGGAGAAAATGGTACACAAAAGACTAACATGGGTACTTGAAAGCAGGAAACTGTACCCGCAAGAAATGAATGAATTTAGGCAACACCGGTCAGCTATTGACAATGTGATAGCCTTCATCTCATCAATTCAAGAAGAACTTACCCAGGGACACATACCAATTGCCATTTGTCTGGATATCAAGGCAGCACTCGACTCTGTGTCCCACAGTGCAATACTTGAAGCCCTGGTTGCCATCGGTCTTGGAGGAAGAGTATACACATGGATTGCGAACTATTTGCAAGGGCGACAACTGTTCATGAGCACCGCAGAAGGCCATACTGTTTACTACGCTATAAAGAAGGGTGTACCACAGGGTGCGGTGTTTAGCCCTTTATTGTTCAACCTTGTTCTTATTCACCTCAAGAAACAGTTACCACGTGGTGTCCACATTACAATGTATGCAGACGATATCTGCATATGGAACGCATCACCTTCTCGCTATGTCACTCAGCAGAGGTTACAGAAAGCGCTGGCAAACACCTCCCTCTATTTGACACACAGGTCTGCACCTATCTCCGGAAAATAGCGTCGTCATGGCCTTCTCTCGGAAGAGCATGAAAAAGTACCCACTAATAGTCAGTGGACGCGCTCTTCCTTATGTGCGATGCCAAAGGTTTCTTGGCGTAATCATTGACAGAAGCCTGTCTTGGTCACCACAGGTGAACAAACTTTGTGCAAGGATCTCTGCATTCTCACAAGTACTCCGCTATATGGCAGGATCACAATGGGGTAGCGGCTGCCACTCGATGATACTTCTACGCAAAGCTTACGTCGACAGTATTTTGCGCTACAGTCTGCCAGTACTACAGCGAATATCATTGACCAGCAAAAAGAAACTTGATGCCGCACGTAACAACTCTCTACGGATATGCCTTGGCCTACCAAAAGGATCTTCGTGCGCCGGAACGGTAGCGGAAGCAAGATGCTTACCTCTTGACGTACTCAGTAGGCAAGAAGTCTTACGCATTCATCTCCGACACATCACCCAAAATGGAAAACACTTCCTTGGCCGCATTGCTAAAAGCTGCGCTAACTCAAGCTTTGGACAAGCAGTCCGAGAAGTAACTGCCCCTATTCCTGTAATGATGCGAGAGCTCATGCCCTTGAATTTTCCACCTTGGACACTGTCGTCTATGCAAATCTGTTCACACATCCCCGGTATCAACTCGAAAAAGAATATGCCACAAGCTGAGATTTTGCAAATCACCCTAAAATACATCGCCAAGAAATACTCCAGTTCGGCTCACATCTTTACCGACGGGTCTTGCTCTTCCCATAGTTCGTCAAGTGGTTTATACATATCTTCAACGGACCAATGTTTCTCTTACCGTCTTGAACGACTAACGACAAGCACGTCAGCCGAACTGTACGCGATAAAGGAAGCCATTCTTTACATCCGGCGGCAACCTCCTGTACGATGGGTCGTTTTAACGGATTCGAAAGCAGCCCTACAGAGCATGAGCAACATCAACGCCACTCGTCAACAACATCCGGTGACCCGAGACATTGGTTACATCCACCACATGGCCACTGTGTCTGGTCACACTGTCATGTTCCAGTGGATTCCCGGACACTGCGGCATATACGGAAATGAAAAGGCGGATCTAGCTGCACGTAGAGGTATATGCTTAAAGGGACACTAAAGAGAAACAATAAATTGGTTTAGATTGATAAAGTGTGGTCGGGGAACTCTTGTGTAGTTTATTTCACCACCATAGGTTTATTATTAGAGGAGAAAACCAAGTTCAAGGTTTCATTTTTAAATTTCGCGCCGAACTTTGTAATTCGTGACGTAAAAGACTTCAAAGAGCATTTAACGTATTTTGGCGCCACTGGCTCGACGAAATTTCCACAACATCGCTATGTCAAGTCTCTGGCCCCCTCAGAGGAAAATGTACTTCGATTTAACCTACTGGGAACTACGGAGGACCAAGCAGGCGCTGTCAAAAATATCTGACGTCACTGCAAATGGTGCGGGAATTCCAAGGTGGCGTCGCCGCCTGTATTTTCTTTTTGCGCGTTTTCTCGCTTATTAAACGTCTTCTCGCAGCAAGCGTGGTGTTTTGGTATCGTGGAAGACTACTATACTCGGCGAACATACTTCACTAAATCAGATGCATCAGCAATGGCAAAGAAGAACGCCCACCGAGAGAGGGATCAGTTATGGAATCTTTCGCCTCAAGACCTCTTTCTCCGCTCCATAGACCCTGACTTAAAAACAAGACTTCCGCATCACCTTCCTCGTCACCTTGAGACACTCTATCATCGTCTTCGCCTCAACGCAGCATTCACCAATAGCTACATGTGCCGCCTTGGTTTGACTACTGACCCATACTGTGATAACTGTGGTGCTCTAGAAACAATAGAACATATTTTATTAGATTGCCAGGCATACAGAGAGGAAAGAACTTGTCTCGAAAGTAGAATATGCTCAACTTCCCAAGCACCGCTAGTCGGGAATATACTTGGACCTACGTCTTCTCCTTCTCAGCAACATACAATTTTAAAATTTTTGTTCCGATTCCTCGAGGACATTCACCGAATTGATAAACTGTAATTTAACTTACATCAGCATCATTACGTTGTGACATGTACATACTACGATCATATTATCTTCTTTTTTTTCTCCTTCTCCTTTCCTGCCCTCCTCCTCCTAGGGCCTTTCTGTCCTCACTCCCCTCCCCTATGCAGAGTAGCATGTAGGCGCCTTTAGGTAAGCCGGCAGAATTCTCTGTTTTTCATTAAAGAGCTTTCTCTCTCTCTCTCTATTCAAGAACAGTTAAAGTCCTGAATATTTACCAACGTATCCAGCCCTCAATTCTTGGAACGTAACTTGAATGCTTCTCTTCCAGGAAACACTCACACAAACTCCAGCGCTGATCGTGGTCGTTCTCTTCCGTCGTCGGTCCCGAATGTTTCTCTTCCAGGAAACACTCACGTAACTTGTCACTGCTCACACGGCGTCATCATCCTATTCTTCCAGATCGACGATCGACTGACCGCACATCATAAACGCGTCTTCTTCGGCTGACGGAAGCACACTCAACATAACTTCACCTTCTCCGGACCGACTGACTGCCTGCTCCCGTCGTCGGTGCACGCTTATATTTCATCGCTCCGGGGTTCCAGAAGTGCCAGAAGCGTCTAGTGTCTTTGGCGTGCAGCACAGCCAAAGCTAGGAAAAGGGCGAGATTCTACTCGTCAGTTCCAATCGCGGCGGCGTCACGGCGTTGCATCATCTTTCCTTCGTGGTCTTTCGAGACTTTGCCGGGCGTTTGATCCGAGGCTCTTGTTCGACGGCGGCCGTTCCGAAAGGGAAAGGAGGAGGCGGCGCGTCGGCGTCTTTTCATACTTGTGTTTTTCGTTGTGCGCGCGTGTTGAGCGAACGGCTGGCGCCGCGCTTTCCCGCTGTCGTCATTCTGTACGAACACATTGGGCCGGTAGAGCAAGTTCTAAGGATCATTTACAGACCGATTTAAGCTATGTGCGTAAACTCTGTAAATCACATAACATCACGTGACAGCTAGTCACGTGACTAAAATAGCAATAACCGGTCGCGTGATATGTTCTCGCCAAGAACCACTTAATTAGAACCACTTAACAGCGAGCCACGTGAATAAAATCACAACACCACGTAACAGCTAGCACTTGACACGTTCCCGCCAAAACCGCGTGACACGTGCGTGGGTAGTGTGAGGAACCGGCCGAAAAAAACGAGAAACAAAAGAGGCGCTTGTCTTATGTAGTTCTTCCTTTTCGTCCTCCGTTTCTTTCGCGCTGTTTATTAGTATGAACCGGCCGATACTGGAGTAGGATAGCCAAGCCTAACCACAACTAGTACTAATAGCAAAAACTTATCATGTCTAGGGAAAGCTTGACATCACTAGGAAAAACTTATAAAAAGATAGTTCGAACGCTGTTGGTACCAGCGTTGCGCCACGTGCAAGCTGCGCTTTTTTTTCTTTTTTGTCTTGTTTGTACTGGGCGCGACGGCGCGGTTTCAATGTACGACTTCGAACAAATCTGCATACCAGCATATATTCACTGTGGCAACGAGATGGGTTTCTGGGTCGTGTACACAGCAGTATATTCGCGTTTATTGTATTTTCAAAAACACTGAGAAGAAACGCGAGCTTGGGCAGCGCATTTTATTGTGAAAGGAATGTGGTTCAAACTAAATCCCTTAAATAAAATGCTTTAATTAAAGGGACCCTGAAACGGTTTTGACGATTTTGTACGAACACATTGGGCCGGTACAGCAAGTTCTAAGGATCATATACAGACCGATTTAAGCTATGTGCGTAAACTGTGTAAATTATTGCAAGGCTTTAAAGCTGCGAATCGCCACCGATTACAGCGGCTCAGCTGCGATCCCGCCCACTTACAGTGCATGTTGTATTGGAAGCGCGACGTCACGCAGGCAGCTGATCTGATTGGATATGTCCAGTCCACGTCACTGAACCTCCTGTGGGCAACGGGCGTCGTCTGCCTGTGTTATAACGTGCTCCGTGTTGACGAGCTGAGCGACAGTGTCTATCTCGAGGTTTCTTTTCTTCGACAAAATGATTTGCCCTAGCCGTGTTGTGTACAACTGGTGACTTGTAGCTGCGACATCGTGCAATGTTTGTGAGACATCTGGCGAGCGCAATAAGATCGGCTGGTAGTGTGGCGGCACCTGTCGGAAAAGATATCAACCACTCCGCGAGCTTCGTCTTTGTTGCCAGACGGCGTGCTGCCGGGCACACTGGGCCTCCGAGATTTAGGAGGTTAATTGCGCGCAATATCGGAGGCCATGACTGGGCGAAGTTTAAACTGTCGAAGGTCCGTCACAGCGCCCCCCTCCCAATTATGCCAATGTATGGTACAGACATTACCCCCCCCCCCGTGTCGCAGCGCCTCCTCCCTATTATGTCAGTATGTCGGGCTAACTGCGACCCGCCGACCCTCCCCCTCTTAGGTGAATAGGAGCCCCCCCCCTCCCCCCCCCCCCCCCCTATGCGCACGCCTATGATCATCGGCTCCCTGGGCGCCGGCGCCGCCATAATCCATCTCTGGGCTGTTGCTAATATGCGCTTGACTCCCCAAATATAATGCCGAGGCTGTGATGTCAGCTTTTGTACCCCCGTGCAACAGTCAAGGAGGTGATCCTCTTTAGAGTGTTGAAAAGAACGAGTAAAAACGGCGTCTTTTTGTCGCACAATGATAATCGCCATCGGGCTTGCTTGCGTTTCCTTGCTTAGCCGCCACGGTGGTCTAGTGGAAGCTCGAATGCTGACCCGCAGGTCGCGGGATCGAATCCCGGCCGTGGCGGCCGCATTTTCGATGGAGGCGAAATTGCTGGGGGCCCGTGTACTTAGATATAGGTGCACGGTTAAAAACAACAGATGGTCAAAATTTCCGGAGCCCTCCACTACGGCGTCTCTCATCTTTCTTAAAAACTCTGCACTCGCCTCATTCCTATCAAGAATGATATGCCGCTCTGATAACGCGCATGCCGTTCGTGACTTGTAAGTATCGGGCACCCTGCGATAATGCAAGGGACGGCACGCGGAATAGATGACGATGTGTCGTTGTGGGACGAAAAGACATCCTTTTTACTCGCTCTTTTGTGCAGGCTGTTTCACACTTGGGGGAAAACTCCTGCAGAAGTGTGAATATACGTTACCAAATCCAGAATTGATGTGAAATGGCAAAATACTCACGGTCTAAACCACGGTCGCGCCCACAGCGCCGCCAGCCGCGCGTCTATCTGGTCGCGCCGCCTTTGCGTGTTTCATAAGTGGTAGATGTTCTCTGGTTTCATTGCGCCTCCGAGATTGCGCCGTCTGCACCGCTAACGTCATTGAGGCTACACATTCATACAAGTGGTGCTTTTTCCGATCTCTGCATTCTGCATCAGCTGTGCGCAGGCGGAGGCTGATCTGAGCTGTTGACCGATTGGCTGTGTTTTTGTGCAACCGTACGCAACAAAGGCACAAAGGTTTGTCGCCCGTCGCGAAAAAAAGCTGCCGGCGAGTCTGCAGCGGCAAGAGGAGATGAAATGTGTTCCCCTGTCCCGTTTCTGCGCTTCAAGGTAGGATGAAGGAGGCATTGCGCCGTCCGAACTTCCCCCGTGCAAGGACTGTTAACGTGTTTACTGCTTGTGTTTCAACTGTTTGATTACCGAGTATCCGTACGTGAATGTAGTATGAAGGTGTCGACACAGTGCAAGATTCCACCGTCGATGCATCATTTCTCGTTTGGAATTGCCGCAAATATTATACTGTTCGGTAAGTTCGAGGCAGACAGGCCCATAACAAAAAGTGTGCGCCTTCACTTGCGCATCACGCGCCGATTGCCGGCCGATCACCCGCATGCTCTGCTCTTTCCTTTTGTTGGCTTGAACGATGATCGCGCGTTGCCTCGTAGCGTTGCCCGCTAAATGTGTTTGTTTTGCACACTTTCAGCTTTTACTGGTCACGTTAGAAGCACAAATGCGACGAACTGCACGAGCGAATGCGAAGCGTGCGTTCCAGGGACGTACGCAAGTTCAGGTGAAAAAACAAAACAAGCCTTGCTGCAGAGCGCCTATTTTTGGCACGGAATAGCGCGGGCATCTGTGGGTTTTAATTTTCTGTTTTCACTTGCAGCGTGCAATTGTTGCCCTATCCGAGGCCACTGTCCGAAACAAGCAGCCGGAAATGCCACCGACACACTGTGTGAGCCGTGCATCATTGGAACGTTCTGCAAGTAAGTGATGAATTTGTTGAGGCTATAAGCTGTATCTAAATATGTAACAATTCCAGGGACGCGGGCTGTCCATCTTGCGAGCCTTGCCCACCGGGCATGTCCACAGTACAACGAAGTGCACAGAACTGCACACCATGCGAAGCAGGTAAGGAAACGACGCAGCACTTGAATGGCCCATCATTTATGCAGCCCGTCACAACTGGTTTTTATATAGATGAGTGGATCAAATTTAAGCAAAATATATAGCCATACGAAGTTGCACGTTTGGCTTGCGTGTGTGGCCGTCAATTCACTCAAAAAGCTGAGCACACAGTACAGCATTAGTTTGGGAGATTTATTTTGATGACACATTTATAAGTGCATACATTTTAGTTTGATTTTAACGAAATTATTCAAGTCATTGTTTAGGCCAGGAACAGCTAAACAAAGACCGGCAACTTTCACTCAAGCAGAAACTGTACAACCATTGTATTTTGCCGGTTCAAACACATGGGGCAGAGACCTCAACAATACCACAGAAACACGAGAAGTTAAAGACCTTGCAGCGTGCGACGGAACGGAAAATGATGGGCGCAACTCTAAGTAGTAGGAAGACAGCAGAGTGTATCGGAGAACAAACAGGGGTAGTCGATATCCTAGTAGATATTAAAGGGGCCCTGCAACACTTTTCCAAGTACGTCAAATGGCTTCATTAAAAGAGCTTATTGCCTCACGAATCGACTGCCACAAAAATCTTTTGGATCTGTCAAGTACAGGCGGGGTTACAGGGATTTGTTGCACGCTTCAAGCGCTTTCTCTCTCCTTGTGTATTAGCGAGTGCGCTGAAAGGTACGCAGGGAGGGGGATGACAAGGGGGCAAGAAGATGTGTCCCTTCGTTGGCACGTGTCATGGCCTTGAGCACTTTCTTTTCTTCGAACGCATGGCTTACTTTCAGTGTGATTGCGAGCACGTGGTGGCATCCTGCGGCGGCCATGATAACTATGCAGCTCACGATGCTCAAATCAGCCAATGGCCGTGAACTTTGGGTTTGTGGCATCATTTGTCAAGAGAAGAGGGAATGATTTCCAACTGACTTCGAGAATTGTAAATTGCAGGCCGTGTGCTGTGCAATAAATAATGTTTGACACGCGTGTTCTCAGGAACCTCGACTACCGATCGGCGGAGTTTTCTGACCATGCTAAAAAAGTTTTGCAGGGCCCCTTTTAGAAATGGAGCTGTGCCGGTCATGTCATGAGACAGACAGATGATCAGTTTTAAGAACCCTGATATTTGGCTCCCAGTGTGGAGTCGGGAGGCCTAATCAGCCTCTGGTCGCTGAAAAACCGAGCATTTGTGTACTAAAGGGGGGGAGTGACAGAATAGATACCAAGAGATTGGAAGCATGGTCGAGGATGGCAAAGGGTTAGATGGAGCGACGAAATTAACAAATTTTCAGGCATAAAATGAAATCATTCAGCACAGGACATGGTGAGTTGTAGATCATTGGAAGAGGCCTTCGTCCTACTGTGGACATAAGATAGGCTTTTGATGATGATAATGGTGATGAAACAAGTACATATAGTGTTAATCTCCTGAGTGAAAAGGCTTTGTCCTAGCCACATTTTGATCGGAGTAAAATGTAAAAAACTTGAAGTCTTCAAAATTAATCTGATGATGCTCACTACAGCATGCCCGAGAATTGCATTGTGGTGTTGCAATGTAAAACCACAGAAACTGATTTGTTAAATTGTTTTTAAGAAAGGCATTTTACTTGCATAGAAGCATCAAAAGTAACAGTCACTGAAACTTTGCACTTTTTAGGAAAACTTGCAACTTTTTAAGAAATGATGGCATTTCTCAGAGCTCCAGCTAGAGCTAGTTATTTTAAAATTTGACAGCATTATAATTAATTGACCAAATTATAGCTGGATCAAAGCCCTTAGTCTGTTTCACTTTATGTGTAGTTTTACTTTCTGTAGTCTTCAAGAGCTTGGTGCAAGCGGAAAGTGTGCCTTCGGTCTCCTTCATTGCTTAAGAGCTTCTCGTTGCTTCTCTTATAAGAGAAGCACCAACACAAAGCTCAAACAAGACTGAAGTTCACAGAAAGATGTAGGCTTGAAGTAATGAAAAATCGTTTAAAAAGATGTTGCTGGAGACAATGGTTTCAACAAGAATACTTATCTTCTTTGAGACAACTGCCCCAATGAAGACAAGTCCTCTTGTCGAAACGTTGGCTCCAGCGACATCCTGTGTTCAATAATTTTTCATCTTATAACTCTTGGAACTCCAAGTATTATAAATATTGCTAGCATTTTTATATCATGACATATTTATTGTAGTTATCATCATAAGAAACAGTGTGCACCTGTAAAGACATTTTGTCCCCACATTTGTTCTCTCGTAACCAGAAATGTGCCTTTGTTCTTCTCCACAAAAGCCCATGAATGCTGCATCATATATGATGCAGCACTGAATGTGTGCCGCACAGAACCACATAGGTGTAATTCCTTGTTCAAAACATCGGAGCAGGCTGGTAAAGATGGAGTATAATTTTTAATGAAATATTTTGTGCACTGCTTTCTGGTGTAAGAAGAATTGTGAAAACGTCCTGCATATTCACAAACATTTTGCATGTTGTTTTATGCACTGCCGTCATGCACATATCAGCAGAAAGGTAACACAGAAATTATTTTGAAGTTCTGCTGCTTTATTGCTAGCATTACACAGATTCTGAGTTAAAATGTTGTATTATATTTATATATACACACTGACACAAAATTTCGAAGGCGAGATAATGAGTGAGATAGATTCGTGTGGTGACACACACGACATGTACGAAATATCAAGGGAAAATATAGCCTGGAACATACAGTAGACTCTCGTTAAACGGAACCTGAAGGGACCAGGAAAATGTGTTCCATTTAACAGGAGTTCCGTTTACTGAGAGATGAACAGGAGTGCAGTATCAAAGTATGAAACCAATTATATTAGATGCAGTTGTTCTGTTTAAGCAGCAGTTCCGTTTAACAGATTTCGGTTTACTGAGAGTCTACTGTATTTAAAATAAATTTTAAAGTCCCCGCAGGGGCGTCTGCGGAAGCAGGCGTTTGGTGTGTAGCGACACCACGGACCCGAGCTAACGGGGGGGTTTCGACCCCCTCCCACGCCTAGCCGTGCGTGGCTTTGCCGTGTCCGGGGAAAAGGGGATCCTGGGGGTTGAGCCGACGCCGAGTGATTGGACCTTTAAGGCCCCCCGGCAGAGGCAACACACCCCTTTGGCCCCGGCTTCACGTAGACGGCACCCCTGGGCTGACCCACCCAGGGGAAATCGGCGGTCGCCTTTTCCTATCCCCCTCTCTGAGCTTTCACTTTCCTATCTTCTTTCCTCGCTGTCCTGTCTTCTAATCTCTTCGGTTACTTCCCCATTTTCGTAGGCGGCCCGGGTTAACCGTGTATATGTGTCCTCTCTTGGACATAATATATTATGTTATAGCGGCATTGTACGGCTGGCGTCTACAGCCTTAGTTCATAAGTGCTGCAGCGTCCCCAAGTTGGACTCCATGGTGGGTGGCCGCCACTGCTGCCGAAACACACACAACTATAATGGAAACAGCTCCATTCCCCCGTCTCCTTGATCGTTACCCTCACAAGAGGGTACGCACCGATGAAGTGCTTAATTCTCTGACCCGACCAACAGAAACGTTTCCGAAATTTCATGTCCTTCACAGCCAGAACCCTGACAAACTCGCAAGAACTATCTCTCCATTCACAGTTGCAAAATCCTTGACCGAAGCCTTAGGGCCGGGCTACAAGGTAACCAAAATGGCGAGCGGTGACCTTCTTCTCGAAGTCACAGCGAAACAACAGTATGAAAAACTCAGCACTCTCGTATCACTTGGAAGCATAGCCATTACAGTGTCACCCCATAGGTCCATGAACACCTCACGCGGTGTCGTTTCTGAAGTAGACCTCCTTGACTTGTCTGAAGCTGAACTGCTAGAGGGATGGAAAAGCCAGAACGTAACTGATGTGAAACGAATCGTTATTAGAAGAGAAGGAAAAGAAATCCCAATGAAACACCTGATTCTTACATTTGCAACCAGTGTTGTTCCCCAAACCATTGAAACAGGCTACATAAAATTAAATGTCAGACAATACATTCCCAACCCCAGACGCTGCTTCCAATGCCAGAGATTCGGCCACGGATCACTGAGCTGCCGTGGTCATCAAACTTGTGCTAAATGCGGTGTACAAGGTCACCCCTCCGATAACTGTGCTGAGCCACCACACTGCGTCAACTGTAACGGCAACCATCCTGCATACTCACGTTCATGTCCATACTGGCAAAAAGAAAAAGACATCATCACATTGAAGTACAAAGAGAACATTTCTTTCCGCGAAGCCCGTAAAAGGTGCTCACCCTTCCACACCACACCCTACGCTGATGCGGCGCGCCGGGGGGCAACGTCGCATCGGCCTTCGCCACTCCTTCGGCCTGCACAGAGCGACCCGTCGGCTGTGGCGCCTGCCCCCACGGCGGTAGTAGTTAAGTCTACTCCGCCAACTCGCGAACAGGGACCGGCGACTCCAGGCACGTCGGGTCTCAAGGCCTCGTCTCACCAGGCGAGGCCCAAAACTCGAGCCACTAGCCCGACCGTGCGGGCATCCAGTGCCTCCGAGGAGGCAATGGACACGGCATTGGCACCACTGGTGCCGAAACACCGGCGCAGTTCTCTGGACCGCGCCAAGAAAACAAAAAAGCCAATAACGGGGCCGGATGACCGTCCTGCCTCCTGAAACAGTGTTTCACTTGAACACTCCACACTTCCTTATTCTACACACAGCACCTTTGTATGATTAATATGCACACACAAATATTACAGTGGAATATCCGAGGCCTTCTTCGAAACCTCGATGACATTCAAGAACTCCTTCACGAACTCAATCCAAAAGTGCTGTGTGTGCAAGAGACACATTTAAAACCACAACACACAAACTTTCTACGAAACTACCTCATTTTTCGAAAGGACCGAGATGATGCCACCGTATCATCCGGTGGTGTAGCCATTATAGTCAACCAATCAGTAGCATGTACACATTTACCACTACAGACGCCCCTGGAGGCAGTGGCTGTTCGAGCAGTTCTTCTAGATAAACTCATCACCATTTGCTCTCTATACATACCGCCACAATACCACCTACAAAAACAAGAATTCCAGTCCTTGGTGGATGAACTGCCGGAACCTTATCTGGTCCTTGGGGACTTAAATGCGCATAGTGGTCTATGGGGTGACTCTCGCTGCGATGCGCGAGGTCGTCTGATTGAACAGTTTCTCTTCTCTTCCGGCGCGTGTCTGTTCAATCGGAAAGAGCCAACATATTATAACCTCGCCAACAATACCTACTCGTCCATAGACCTCAGCATCACATCTCCATCCCTTCTTCCAGTCCTTACTTGGAAAGTTATTGGGAATCCCTACGGAAGTGACCACTTCCCAATAGAGCTAAGCGCTGCAATAACAAATCATGTCCTCCACAGGTTCCTAAATGGCAGACCGAAACAGCCGATTGGGAACAGTTTCGAAAACTTACCCTCTTAAGCTGGACTGACATGTGTACCTTAAGTATACAAGCTGCTGTGGACTACTTTGTAGCCTTTTTGATAGATGCTGCAAGCAAATGCATCCCACAAACAAGCGGACAGTCTCGAAAACAACGTGTCCCATGGTGGAATAATGACTGTCGAATTGCGCGAAACAGGCAAAACAAGGCGTGGAGGTTGCTTCGCGATTCTCCGACAGCAGAGAACCTTATAAACTTTAAGAACATAAAGTCCCAAGGCAGGAGGACGCGCCGACAGGCTAGAAGAGAAAGTTGGCAGAAGTTTTTATCAGGAATTAGTTCATATACACATGAGGGTAAAGTCTGGAACAGGGTCACTAGGGTAGTAGGAAGACAACCGTATTCACTTCCTCTAGTAAGCACAGAAGGTGACAGCTTGGAAGACCAGGCGAACTACCTAGGCGCACACTTCGAACAAGTGTCCAGTTCCGCACATTACTCTGAAGTCTTCCAACGGCACAAAACAAGAATAGAAAAACAGAAACTAGAGCGGAAAAGCACTAAGCACGAGGCATATAACCAGCCTTTCAGCTTAGCTGAGCTACAGGTATCACTAAGCTGCTGCAGTAATTCCGCCCCAGGTTCTGACCTTGTGGTATACTATGACATGTTGAAAAACCTACTTGCCGAAACGAAAAAAACCTTACTTTCCCTGTATAATGCCATCTGGTTTTCCGGCGAGATCCCCTCGTCATGGAAAGAGGCGATTGTCATTCCTATTCTTAAACAGGGCAAAGATCCATCCTCCGTTACGAGTTACAGGCCCATCGCGCTGACAAGCTGTCTGTGTAAACTTTTCGAAAAGATGATAAACCGCCGACTAATACATTTCCTGGAAACGAACAATCTACTCGACCCGTACCAGTGCGGATTTCGCGAGGGCAGATCCACCACTGACCACCTGTTGCGTATCGAGGCACAAATCCGTGACGCATTCGCCCACAGGCAGTTCTTTCTTTCTGTGTTCCTCGATATGGAAAAGGCTTACGACACAACATGGCACTTTGGAATATTAAGAGACCTGTCCCACCTTGGTGTACGTGGTAGAATGCTAGATATAATAGAGAGCTACTTGTCGGATCGTACGTTTCGAGTCCGGGTAGGAAATGTTCTATCAAGACCATTTCTTCAAGAAACGGGAGTGCCACAGGGTGGTGTACTTAGCTGTACACTCTTTATTATCAAAATGAATTCCCTGCGCCTCTGCATACCACGAAATATGTTTTATTGCACATACGTCGACGATGTACAGGTCGGTTTTAAGTCGTGCAACCTTTCGATCTGTGAGCGTCAGGTCCAGCTAGGGCTGAACAAGATCTCCAAATGGGCGGACGAGAATGGTTTCAGCCTTAACCCTCAAAAAAGCACCTGTGTCCTGTTCTCTCGAAAGAGAAGCCTTCATCCAGATCCAGATATTGACCTGCATGGTCAACATCTCTCCGTGAAGACGGAGCACAAATTCTTAGGCCTAATTCTGGATAGTAAGCTTACGTTCGTATGGCACATTAAATATTTAAAAAACAAATGCCTAAAAACAATGAATGTTCTAAAAGTGTTGTCACACACTACGTGGGGTAGTGACAAAAAGTGTCTGATGAACTTGTATAAAATCCTCATACGCACTCGCCTAGACTACGGGGCAATAATCTATCAGTCGGCGACACCAAGCGCCTTGAAGATGCTTGACCCTGTCCACCATCTAGGCATTCGCCTCTCTACGGGCGCCTTTCGCACCAGCCCCGTGGAAAGCCTCTACGTCGAATCGGACGAGTGGTCGCTACACCTACAGAGATCTTACCTATCTTTTGTATATTTTCTGAAGGTGAACGCAAACAAGGAACACCCCTCACACTCCACAATCAATGATTTGTCCAGTTCTGCCCTTTTCGACAACCGTCCTTCGGTGAGACAGCCGTACTCACTTCGTGTGAGGGCTCTAGCTGAAGAAATGGGTGTGCCAATTCTCGAACACTCTCTTATGGCTCCCGCTCCACATCTCCCGCCGTGGCAGTGGCAGCTTATAGACTGTGATGTTTCTTTCGTGGAAGTTACCAAGCACGCGCCACTTGCACATATCCGTACGCACTTCCTCAAACTCCAGCACAAATACACGTGTCCAGAATTCTATACAGATGCCTCAAAGTCCAATACTTCTGTGTCGTACGCAGCGGTTGGTCCATCCTTTTCCGATTCCGGTATTCTGCACCCAAACTCAAGTATCTTCACAGCGGAAGCTTACGCGATACTTGCGGCCGTTAAGCCCATAAAACAATCAAAACTACAAAAGGCAGTTATCTATACGGACTCCCTAAGCGTGGTAAAAGCTTTAAAAACTCTGAAAAAACACAAAAACCCTGTCCTTGTCTCGCTGTACTCTCTTTTATGCACGATATACACACTCGAGCAGCATGTCGTAGTGTGCTGGGTGCCAGGGCACCGCGAGATTGCAGGCAACGTGTTGGCGGATCACCTAGCAGTATCCGCCCACGGAAACAGTCCCAATACGCTCATAGCTATTCCCCCGCTAGACTTAAAACCCTTCCTCAAAAGAAAGCTCAGGGCCTTTTGGCAGACCACATGGGATATGCTGACAAGAAATAAGCTACACGTTATCAAACCGCATCTAGGTAATTGGCCGCCGGTATCGAAGTCACGCTACACAGAAGTTACACTTTGCAGACTTAGGATTGGCCACACATACAGTACACATTCATACATTTTGTCCGGAGGCGATCCACCTGTGTGTGACCATTGTGGCGACCCCCTCACTGTACTCCACACCTTACTGCAATGCATGGAACTTGACGATCTCAGAAAAAAGCATTTTTCATCAATCTACCTGCAGTTCCCACTCCATCCCGGTATGTTCATTGGCAGAGAACCACTTTTTAAATATCAGTCTCTCTTTGAATTTCTAAACGATGTCCATAACTTCAACGTTATTTTTCCAGGCGCTCGCAGCGCGGCCTCATGATTGAGGCTGTTGTTGCGGTAACTCTATCAAAGGAAGCACCTGCCTCCCGGCCTTTGGGCTCAAAGGACTTGAGGAGGCATTCGTGCAGTTATCCCGCCTCTTTATTGTAAATACCATGCTCACTCGTCATTTATCCCACACCCATAGATCACACCACTTATCACTGCCATAATTTTATACTGTATACACATCTTTTACGCTTCTTTAAAGCACGTCATTTTAGGCCTCTATACAGCCACAATACACCCGGTCATCGTAATCATTGGTCATCGCTAACACCACATAATAGACATGGCGCTCTTTGGCCACCCATGGCCCTTGCGCCACAAAACCCCACTAATCATAAATTTTAAAGTGCATGCCACGCGACTGTATTAACAAAGGAGGTCCCGCCTGCGGTGTGTAACCTTGGGACCTCCTCCTGCATATTTACCTGCAATGTATTATATTTTTGACAAGACTAATAAATATTGATTGATTGATTGATTGATTGACTGACTGAGCGAGATGCGGAGCACCTCGCGACGTTGATATCAACTCGGTTTTCGCGTAAACAACCCCTACGTCACCAGTTTGTGTTGGCTGGCTGCTGGCATGCGCCTTGCGGTAGCTGCGGCCTTGCGTGTACTGTCGGTGCTCTGTTTCACTGTTTGCTCGTCGTGCCTGTTGGCAGATGTTCCGCATCGCCTCTGTTGATAATGCAGCACTGACTCCACGATAAGTGTGAATATGCCGGGGATATATGGCGTGGTTGACTTTTGCCCATCACGTTCACATTTCAGTGCAACCATGCACAGATTTCCCGTTGATGGCCTTTGCCAGCAGAAATGGATTGAGTTTGTACGCAGTGCCGGTGTACGCACAGATTAGATGACAGCAATGGCGAGGACATTGTAAAGCACGTACAGGTGTAGCAGAAGAACTGTCAGTGTGCTGCCCACTGGCACGCACTCTAGCGCGCGGCACTCGCGGCACAGTTTTGTGTGGTGACATGGCCAGCTGGGTTTACTCGAAAACCGGAATTGCTCCTGCCTAGTTCGGTGCTCTTTGAAACCAGAACTGCGACTGGGTGCTCTAAAAACGTTTCTAAATAATTAACCATCACGCACTCGAGCAAACAAGGTTTCCAGCCGTGATAAGTGGGTCGTAAGCTACCTATAGTAAAAAAACAAAAAAAAGGTGCAAAATCTTTGTGTCAGTACTCCTTTAAGTATCATGCAGCCTGTTTTATAGCATCTGAATACCAATACCCAGCTGAGCATTATACAAATTAAAATGTCTCTTATACTTGAAAGGTTTGAACTTCACCACGGGTTTTCAGACTGTGTTTCCTAAACTCTGCTTTCATTTTAAGCATCTGCATAGGAAATTTTTCAATGTGCTTAATTGTGCATCGCACTGCCCTTTACATGCCCGCATTTGCATGGCTAAACCAATAATTTTTACCAACAGCAACCAAAGAATGGAATGAGCTACCACAAGTAATAGTACAAAAAAAAAATAAACCCCCTCAATTTCAAGCATTTAGTGACTCTTCATCTCAGAAAATAACACTGAATTTCTCTGATGTTCAAGTGTCCTGATCATGATGATGAATATTTACTGCTGATGTTCACTACAAATTCTAAGTGATTAATTAGTAATAAATAGATTGTATCATTTTGTCTCGAACTTACTTTTCTGAAAATTGTTTATTGCTGCTACCTTTAATGTGTTCTAGAAAAACTTGTTCCTGGGCATGTTGGCACCTAAGTTTGCTAAACATGTTATCTGGCGCAATGCTTAACTCTTTCGGGACCACGTAAAAAAGAAGCAATGGGGAATGGTGTCGGAAAGTTTTTTTAATTAAATCCAGTCATAGCGCTATATCTCTGTTACGTACATCAAAATGAAGCTAATGAAATGTTCTTTCATACAGATTGAAATATTACACATAAAGGTTATACATAGTAATAATAAAAAAATGTCCTTTTGAACACTTGCTCCAAGGGCAACATAAAAAAGTTGGAATAAACATAGAGACTTGTGCAAGAAAACTACAGTGAAAAAGATCCAAGATGTAAAAAACATGGCTCATTGCCTCTTTTCTTACTTTGAAAAGTTTGGTACACATATCTGCAACACTTTTTTGGTGTGCTTCAAAACAAGTGCAGTACTCATGCCCCATGGCTCTTGTGCCACTTAACGAAACAGTTCTGCACAGTAGTAAAACACAAATGTACTTTACAGGTACTGCAAAAACATTTGTTTTGAGCTCGGTTTCCTTCTGCTCATAACAGAGCTTGCAATTCTTGCGCCTGTCTACTTTCTCAGGTTTGTGAAGCGCGTGTGTCGTGGATGGGGGGGAGGAGGTGGAGCTGGCCTAGCGTCGTCAAGATTGAGAATCTCATGGGTGACTTCTTCTCTAAAAGTTTCTTGACTCTATTAAGCAGAAATAGAACAATGTGAACAAATAGCAAGCCTCTTTGGCTACTTGGGAGAGAAGCAAATGTGAAACTACGCTCACGTACGAGTACTGGCTGAAGTAACAGGTCGATCGTTGTCCGAGTCGCTTTCTGAAATAAAATCTGAGCACCAAAGTCATCTTCAGACTCCTCACTGCTTGACTCATAAAAAAAATTTTGGTGTTAAAGCAGCGGAATCACGCGATTCATATTGGTTTCTTTGTGTGGCCTGATGCAAGCCCAACGCCACGATCCGCAATGTTCGCTGCCATCGCTACCCACAGATCTCTCATGTATCGCCGCTTTCCAGAAAAATGGCACACTATGCCGATGCCCATCGTCTAGTGATAAAACTACATGCTAGATAGCAATACATGTAAAAACACGCGAAAATTTGAACTTGGCAGCGCACGGAAAGCCGTCATCCAATGGGGCGGTCCCGAAAGAGTGAAAACATGAAGAAAGGACAGAGAAAGGAGGCAGATGAGCGTTCCTCTGTCTCTTTTCTCTCTCTTTTCTTCATGTTTCAAGCATAGCACCAAAAATAGCATGTTTAGCAACCTTTAATGCGATTCCTCCACCTTCATAAATGACTTGTGATATCCCAGTTGTCTAAGTTGGTGGAAAATATATGTATATACTTATGTCATGTACTATGTTTAGTGCATGTTGCTTCATGGAAGTGGTCCTCCAGCTTTATGTCATTGTTTTTGTTCCACCTATTTTAAGAAGTTTACGATGAAGTGAATTGCACAGCTATAAAAAATTTGGCACTGCATTCATTATTGCAGTTTAACAAAGCTGAGCACAATGTAATGAAACTGTTTTGTCATTTTCCTTTCCTCTTATTGAAAACAGCCTATTCTAAATTTAACAACAAAACATTGCATTAGTTTGGGCAAATGTATGCATTGGCATATTATATACAAAACAACAAAGGATAGATTAATTTATTAATATGGGTACCATGAAGACAAGCTAGTGAGGCATAGTCAAGGCTTATACATTCTATTTTGTGTCAAAAATGCATATGAGCGTTTATGACCAGAATAATGGCTGTGTTAGTTTTACAGTGACACACACTAGCAGCTGACAAAGCAGTGGTTGCTATGTAACAGTAGTATTCTGCACAAAATTTGGCTCATGTGGCTTGCATCAGTTGAAGGCAGCAGGCAATATTTCTAGCCTTCAAAATCAGTCTGCCTCGTTTTACAGGGCAAATCTTGGCGTGGTATTGTGAATGTGTGCATTCTATCATCCATAGGTTAGCTGTGTGCCACAGATGTTTAGCAAGATTTGCTCTGACGACTGCACAATGTGCCAAATATTTGCCTGGCACTCCAAGATCCTGTCCAGAATTTCTGCTAGAATTTTAATGTGCTCATTCATCAAATGTTAATCACAGTATTTGTTCTGGAAACGCGAAAGATTGTCTTAACATGAAGAGTGATGTAATAAATTTTCTGAGCGAAGGTGCAAGGTTTCTGCCTTTCCAGACAAGCTTTTGCATGCCATAGTCATGTCCAACTTGCAGCTGTCACAATTTTTCCAAGTTCTTTCAAGTAAGAGATTGGTGGACATTTTTATTGTTTAGGTTATGCTGCCCTGCATTTTCTCATGTGTTAGTTTATTTTGTCTTATAGGCCTAGTAACTTTCCTTAATTTTTTTGATCTTGCATTTAGCACTGCTCTATATTAAATGCAGACTGCAGAAAACAAGAGCATAGGGTTTCTCATGGGTTCAGAATTGTGAGAACTTATTAGTGTAGATTTCCATGAGTGATTTTTAACATCCTCATAAATTACTAACCACATACTAGCTCAGTGGCTGTGGTGTTGTGCATAAGGTTGCAGGTTCGATTGCTGTCTACGATAACTGCAATCAAGTAGGAGCAGAATACAGAAATGTTTTTATACTGAGCTTTGGCCACATCTACCAGGAAGTGGAAACCAATGTAGATCTTTCTATTACAGCATTTATTTCATTGCCCGTGTGTTTCATTGGGATTGTTAATTCACATTCACTGACCATTACTAATTTTTATTCTGAAATGTTTGCTATTTCTCACAGGCTTCTACAAGCCTTTGCTTGGATCTGGCGCCTGCAATGCCTGCTCTCAAGGTAGCTACACCTTGCTGAGAGGTTCTACAGAATGTACAGTCTGTCCTGCTGGCTTCTATTGCTCAGTAAGTGATGTGAGCACTGTTTTGTTTTTTTTTTTTAGACCAAAACCTTTACTTAAACTGCCATTGCAAGAAAGTACAGCTGTAATGTTTATCCTTTATTTTATTTTATTTTTAACCTGAAACTTTTCGTGTTTGAACTGGTTAAACACTGACTCTACATTGGTGCAAAATTTTACTTGTGTTGCAGCACTCTCCTTCGCTGCTTTCTAATGCTTTTATATTACTATCAGTACTTACAAAAAAACGGCAGGAAGTGGAAGATGGAAGCTTGCGATAGAAAAATCCGTAAACAGGGGGTGGGTGCTCGAGCCGACGTTTCTGCAAGTGGACTTGTCTTCTTGTCGTTCCATCCTTAAAGTTCCAGCCTTGAAGAAGACAAGTCCACTTGTCGAAACGTCTGCTCGAGCACCCACCCCCTGTTTACGGATTTTTTCTTATCAGTACTTACACAACTCAGGCTTTCGGCCACCAGCCCTACGAGACACATACTTGCATGCTAGACATTGCTTGTAAAGCCGCTGTTCTGCTTGCTTCCTCTAGAGTAATCCGTTCACTGGATTGTCATGAGCTGGGGCATTTAAATCTGTCAAGCACAAGCGTGGAGCAGAGCCCCATGCCAGCGCTAGGTCTCTTGTGCCACACACAGTCGATCCATTTAGTTACGAGATATGCGTTATCCAACCTTCCTCGTTGGCACTGCGCTATCGCACCTCGTGGAAAGTCCATAGTCTTGGGAAGTGTTTTGCCCTTAACCCTTTAAGTGCCGATTAAATCGCGAAAGTTTGTGCGAGAATTGTCAAATTGTTTATAATGTCAAATGCTTCAGTAACACGTTCAAAACAGAAAAATACTTGTGAAAACATTTTACAGTAGATAAAAATGCTTGATTCATCACATTTCACACAGTCATGTAATATCCTATACCTGCGGCATTTGATGTGTATTCCGGAAGAAATTTCTGCAACTCCAGATAGTAAGGGTTCCATTTGATTTCCCGTGGACAAAATGCACTATTCATCGATAGTTCAGTTCAAACTAGATGAGGCTATCATCTGTGTGGTAGCGTTCAAAGCACGGCACTGCGCGATGTTCATTTATAACGCGCGGGAAACGCAAGGCGTACTTTTCGCCATGTAGTGTGCAAACTCTCATTCAGTAAAAGTGCCAATCGCGGAACCCATGCTGCAGTCTACGTTTTAAATAGGAAAACACCATTCGATGAGCTGGGCTCGTCAAAAGCCTCTTGAAACATTGCTGAAGACCCATGACGAACACGGGTCGTCATAAGCAAAAAAGTGACGACTGCTCATGACGAGCTCAGGTCGTCATAAGCGCTTAAGGGGTTAAAGGCAAGAAAAGGAGGCAACTATGTACCATCTTCTGTACAGGAGATGGTACTCGTGTAACAGCATAGCAGTTACTTGAGTCTTGTCATTGTTAAATGTAAGCACGTGAAGTTGTTTTGCCCCTGTTGACCCCACTGTTTCGTTAACATGCATGTCAAAACAGATCAGAGGATATTGGCCTTGCCAATCTGCCCAAGTTGATAAACATTGCTCTGTTGCAAATACAGAAGATGCTCCTGAAAAGGAGTATGCTTATTCTTGAAAGCCTCTGGAAGCTGCTGGCACATGTCAGTCTGCCTACACAGTGAAAATCCCTTGCATTTCATGAACCGGGTAATCCAATCCTGGCTAGCTTTGAATGCACTTCTTGAAAAGGCCTCAATGCCTGGCAAGTTCAGAGGCCTTTACCTTGAGCATCTCGGTGGTTGCAGACATGTGGTCTACATGGAGCTGCTTCACGAAATCAGTCCACGAGAAACCGACGACGACCCACGAGATTTCAGGACTATGTATAATGTGCCTTGATGTGAACATTGATTGTTAATTTTGTAATTGTTTTTGTAAGTATGTATATAAGGATGTAGATGCGGTCACTGACCAAGTCAAGGTGAAGAACAGAGACGTTTCGGGACCCATGCAGGATCCTTGTTCACACTCGCAAAGAGTGTGAACAAGGAACCCGTATGGGTCCCGAAACGTCTCTGTGTTCTTCACCTTGACTTGGTCAGTGACCGCATTCACATCCTCATCATGATACCTGGCCAGACGAACTTTCGTCAAACTCTTGACTAAGTATTTATATATTTAGGAGAGGATAGATGTAGTGTCGAAAGTTGACACTAGGTGTCTTTAGTTGTGTTCATCTGTCATCGAGAGATGGCACCACATCTGACTTTATATATATACACGGGTACACGCTGAAATAAAGGAGTTCTTGTATGGCATGGGTTGAGTGCGTTCGTTGTCCTCAGTCACGCCGCGTACCGATACTACAGGGGTCCTTCAAGCTTACTAATGAGTTTGGTCAATTTTTGTGGGCATTTGTGTGTGGCTTAACAGCATGGACACTTCACACTTCCTTGAGTTTATTTGAATAATATTGAGGGCAATACATCTAAGCTATGACCTTAGCATCAGTTTTGTAGGGAAGGTTAGGCTAAGGCTGCCATGATGCATCCCTTACTAATTACCTGGTTAATGCCTTGCAGTGTGCACATTGTGGTCCACTCCCTTGCCCTGATGAAGCCATTTGTCCCTCCGGGAGCATTCAGCCAACTTATTGTTACAAACCACTGTTTGTCAAGCATGGCTATTCTTGCTACATGTCTGATTCAGCGATTGGAATCATCATTGGTGTCTGCCTGTGTAAGTTCTTTTCCCTTCTTTATGGACCACTGCATGGGGAACTTTCTCAGTTTTTTTTACTTGGGAATTAATATAAAGAAAGCCATCTGCCATGGCAATGACAAGTTCATGCACTGATCATGCCTTAAATTCTTGGCTGGAACGAGCCATATTATTCCTTTTTTGTTCGCTTGTCTCCTGCGTTTTGAAGAGACGCTTAAAAAAGTAGTGATGGAAGAAGAGACTGTTTTTATATGTAAAGGAACTGACCACTACCTGTGCCATGATGTGGAAATGAGCAGACAGGGAGATTCAAGCGTGTTAGTTCCTGATGTAAGTAGGAACTAATTTTAACTTGCTACAGAAAGTCTCAAAAAGCAATGTCTTATGCCATCTGTCGAGAATCCTTTGTATACCATGGGATGAAGTCTTTCAGATTACTTTGTGTAGTTGGCTGCTGTTAAGTACGTCTCGCTTGCGATTTAAAATTGCAGTCTTTATATTGTACATACATTTCTGCTTTATGGTATGTGTGTTTGACACATGTAGGCAATTTCAGCAGACAGTCACTAGCTGCTAAACCTAGAATAGGTGGCGGTGGTGGCAGACCTTGGCATCAGCACAAAAGTGGCTTGTTGGCACCTCTTCATTTGTGCCACTGGACCATATTCTTGCTTACTACAGCCACGATAGACCGCTGCCTGCTTCAACTGCTGCACCGTCATCCCCCATATAGGACAGTCGTAACAGAACTGTTGCATAGTCTGTTTAGAATAAATGTCATGCTTAGAATAAATGCAGTGCCATAAAATGAATGCGGCCTGTAAGAGATAAGAAGTCCCTTACAGGCGCCACTTCGAGATGGAGCTTAGTCCTGACCCGTGATCTCCTGTAAACCCTCTGCTTAGCTAAAGTTTCGAACCTTTGAATATGCATTGATTGAAATGATTACAATGAAAAGAAGACACGCAGACGGACAGAGGTTAACAGGACAGAGCATGCTTTGTCCCGTTAATTTCTGTCTGTCTGTGTGTCTTCTTCATCGTAATTAATTCAGTAGGTGCATATTTGAAACTCCGAAATGAACCAACTAGCACCAGTCATTGCTTTACTGGCTAAGGAAGACATATATAATTTGAACGGGAAAAGCAGCAGTAAGAGGGAGGGTAACATTAAATTGTCCATAGCTCTGTTGATACAATGTGCTTTGCTTAAATTGTGGCATGAATGATTTGAAAATGTATCTTAATACTTCCACAAATTCAAAAAACAGTTTTAGGGGCCCTTAACATTAAAGGGGTACTGACACCTTTTTTCGAAGGCTAGTTTTACTCTGCCATACAAATCTCTTGTATGCAAAGACGGCTCTGAGCAAGTGTGAAGCTCAACAAAATGCTAAGATGTTTTAATTTGATAATAAAGTAAATTTTTCCATGGCGCACCTACTGACATTGACACTAGCTTGACATCAGGCTACAGTACAAATTCTGGTGACTTCACGCAGCAGTCTGTCTAGTTGTGATGACATTAGGTACCAAAACTTCCAAGATGGCCACTTGTGCGTCATCAAAACTTCCATAATGGCCGCTTGTGCATCACCAACGGAGCCACTGTGCGGAGCGGCTGTGGAAACGTCATTGTATGTTGTGCAAGTACGTGACGAGAAGCTCATACCGTGTTGTGACGTCAGGGTACAGTAGGAACCGAAACTAGCATTAAAAACATACTGTTATTACAGTCAAACTTCGTTAATACGTACCCGCTTTAAACGTACTAACGGTTAAAACATAGCTGCGACGAATCCCCGACCGAGTCCCATAGAGCCCAATGCATTCGCTGACCGCTTAAGCCGTAGTGGTTCGCCCTATGCCTACCGGTTAGTGCGTACCCTGCGTACCGCGGTAACTTTTTGTGCCATAAAATTTTACTGTGCTGCTCAACTTCCTGACGCCAGAATGTGCCGCGAAAGGTCTTCCGCCTTTTTGAGAAGTGCGCAGATCAGTCGATCCCCGATTCCGACTTCCGCGCGATTGCGGCGACGCCTTTGCTGGTAAGCATCGGGCGCATCGGGAAAGAACGAAGGCGAGGTGGCGGCCACCGACGAACGCGCCGACATGACTTATCGCCGACAACCTTATCACAATAAGTATCTTCAGCTATCTGCTCGGGCACGCGTGTGGCGCAGCGCTGCTTTTTAAGCCTACTGCACGCTTTTATTAGGCGACAACCTGAACGCGCTGGGCCACCGATCGCTGCCGCTTCGTCGTGCGCAGCCGTCTTCAAGGCTGAAGTTGAATTAATGGCACAAATGCTCGGTTAGGGTCGAAGAACTTCAGCCATGTACCAACTAGCCCGACAGCAAACGCTACTAAGCCGTCATAAGGCGCGCACCGCTTTATAGAAGCGAAAGCAGATCGCTGTTGCGTAGCTAGCGTTGCGGGTCGCGGGCGCCGAGGAACCTCGCTGGATTGACGCTATCACACTAAACGCACGTGTACGATACTGCAAGCGTAGCGCGGTTGTAACTATACTGCAAGCTTTTATTAGGCGGCTACACAACGCGCCTCCGTCCGCTGCCAGGACCGCTAGAGCATCGCGGAGTGCGCATCGCTTGCATGAAGCTCGTCATCGCTGCGTTAACCGAACAAGCTACTCGCCGCACCTGTGCACGATCTGGAGCGAAGTGGGTACGAACAACAGTCCCACGATAAATGCGCGCGTGCGGCACAGCAAGCGGCCCGGTAGTGACGGCGTGAGCCGAGTAGGCGACGCGCTGCACGCAACTAGCCGGGAGACGATCGGCTCCCGGCTCCACGCGGCCGTACCGCGTTTCACTGGAACTGTGTCAGTTTTCGTTTAGTGGCAGATCGCGGTTAGACGCACACACATATACCGCGGAAATCACACTGTCCCTTCTGTCGCTATGTCGGTCACTGCGTTGACCACGTATCAGGGACCCTGCAATAGTTTCGAAATGCTCTTCGGCGTCGCCACTACGCGTTATCGGGCGGTCGTGCGAGTGTGCCAGGATGTTTTCTCCACTTTGGCAAAAAGAAAGAAAAGGCTTTGCGGTGGGTACTTTAGGCAATATTTGCTGTGGCACTCTATTTATTTGGGCGATGGCGTACGCTAGGAGATGCAAATTTGTACTTGGTGTTTAATGCGTACTACCGTTTAGTGCGTAGTTATGCCGCGTTCCCGGCAGGTACGTATTAACGAGGTTTCACTGTACTTTTCCAGGGCGCATTCGCGCTTAGCACTACCTTTTCTAGGCTCTTGAGGGCTTGATCTTTCATTTGACGCAAAAAAACAACTGAAAATATTCGTGTCAATACCCTTTTAATATGTTCTATAGTGAGACTTGAACCAAAGTCCCTCACCTGAAGATCCCAATGCTCTACCTTTTACATCACAGATGCATGTGTGGCATGGGATAGTATACTTGTAATACTCTTTCCTGCACTTTGCACTGTGAGACATCTGGTTGGATGTGTCATGTTGCGCAGCAGCAACATTTTGCTCATATCATACAAAAGTGTGCCGAAAGTCTTCACTTCTTCTCGTGCAGCAGCTACAAGTATCGTTTGTGCTCTAGATATGGCACATTTGTGCTCTATGGCATATTTGGTTGGTCACTCTATATGGCTCAGAGCCGGTAGATGCGTGGGCAGCACAAAGTAGGAGCGGTAGATGCAGCGTTGCAACTCAGCCCCTTACATGGGTGCAACAGCTGCTCCAATTGCACCAATTGGATACAATTCCTTATTTTTGCAACAAGCTGAGCCAAAACTGCGAAATTTGTTGAAATTACACCACACTGCGCCAAAATGCCCAACTAGCCTCAAAATTTTCTCTTGTGGTAATTTTAGTGAGAAATGGAAGCTGCATTGGCCACCTGTAGTTCAGGCCAGAGTTCTCCAATCATACAAGTTGTGAAACTCTCCATTGGCCTAAATCGCGGGGGTATGCTGATTGTCGCATCATCTGTTAACCAAAAAAATTAACTAATAAACGCTCACGACAACACCAGTGCTGCATGCGGCATTGAGCAGCTTGCGACAAAGTCCACGGCTATCTAGTGTTTTGTATTGCTGCTCCCAGATGGACAATCTGCATGCCCCCGCAGAATCGGCCATGGGCATGTCCGCGATTTTGGAACACAGTTTTGCAACTGGTATGATTGAAGAACTTTGGTTTGGGCATAATCATCCAATCCAATCCAGATACACCGACCCTAACCCTAACCCAGCTGCGAAAAAAAATAAAAAGGAGAGCAGTTCTAAAAGTCCTTGGCCTTGTTCTATCGCGTGCAGAACGCTTTTTAAGCCACTTTTGTCGCAGTACACCGGTGCCTTGTGGGAAAGCATACTAAGATTTAGAAGAGTTTATTAATATTAGTTGTCACAGGACACAGAACATTTTAGAGTGCAGCGCTGAGGCGCCCATTCCTGCGTTGAGTGGCATCGCCATTGGCGTTGCTGCCGTCGGCGTAACCGATAGAGCGAACGAGGGCGAAAGAGGGTGAACGCGGAGTCTGTCAATTTCACGACCCATTGGCCTCTAGCCTCGCTTTCTTCCTCCGTCACGCGCGCTGGCTCCTCAGTCGGAGCTCGTGCTCATGCAGGGTTGGCACGTGCACTGTGGCTGGCTTCGCATGTTGTAAGGGGCTGTCGGCATTTCGCTTGGTTTGCAACGCCTGCAATGCACAGAGTGGTGTGTATCGTATTTGAGCGCTGACAGTTTCCGTGGCAATATGTAACAAATGTTACATCGCTACAACTACAGATAGCCAACACTTCAAGCACAGTTGGCGTTGCCCCAACACGAAGCTGCGCTCAGAATTCACATTAGGGAGTATCGTCCGTTCTTTAATTACTCATGCGTGCACATGCCATATAATGAGTACTAGTATGATTGCCAATGTCTAAAAAAAATTACTGGCAATTATTCAGAGCTGTGTATGACGTTTATGCAGTCCTGAGAAACAATGAACAACAACGTATGCTAGTTTTCATTTTTCACCACCTCCCACTCGCTCCTGCTTTACGAATCTCCTGAATTTCTAGGTTGCCAGGTTGGCAGATCCACATTAGCATTTGCATGCCTGTCAAATCATATGACAGGAGCTGCAAATGCCAATGTGGACTTCATCATTGTTTGCACTGTGGGGTGGTTCAACACACCGCTTTTATTGAAATAGCAATGCTCGCGTGCACTATGCACAAGTTAGCTGATGTTGAATTCTTTGTACATATTTTTCTTCTAAAAGTAAGCCTTCTTTGTTATACCGCTCCAAATTTGGGATTTGGTGCTAAAAAATAGAGGTATTTTTTTTCCCCTAACCTGCTCCAAATTTAGATTTTTGTGCTCCAAAAGCAACATTCTGCTGCTCCGAAAATTACTCCAAATCCTATTTCGGCTGTTGCACCCCTGCCTTTAGCAACCTTGGAGCAGCTAGAGAGGCATACCTGCAGTGCCATGGCATGGCCAGCATGGAAAGCCAGCATGTAAATACTTGTGCACGATGTCGGGAAATGGCAGCCACCAGCTCACATGCATGTGAACGCTGTTACAGCCATCTAAAACCACATGCACATGATATTTGAACAACAAGCAACTTAACTGGCAGACCCTGTCATAGAGCTGTTGAGCTGTGAACTGTACTCTGGCACTTCAGTGCACACAACATTGTGAAAAATTCTAGCTACTCATTCTCATGTTGCCGGAATACATTTGTACGCCTGTAAAGAAATTGCAAACATGCCGTGATGCTGGTGTTTATACCAGAGTGCACAAGATCTGATTGTATATGCTTTATATTGACATGCATACTTGTTCTCCTTTTTTTCGTGGCAACAGAGTTTCATCTTACTCTTACATGCATTATCGCTCGGCACAGGCCACGCCCACATATCTGGGAACCTTGTTGAATGTTTTGAAATGTTCTGCTCAGATTGCATACACAACGCATGTAGTTCAGTGCTTTCTTGAACTTGCGCAAGCACTATAGATAACTCTGGAATGTACAAGGATGCATGTACAAAAGCTGATGTGTTTCACCAAAGGTCAGATTATCGACGACTGTGCTCGCCGCTATCGTTGTACTGTGGGCATTACATCCTTTGATGGGCGCAGGGTTGCCCAATAAAGAGTTCAGTCTTTGCCAATTTGTCTGCTGTGTTCTCCTGCAGACTTAGAAGACATCCTTGAGGGCAAACAACACCTTCTGCTCATCTGGGAAACTTGCATTGCAAGAGGAATAGCTGCTATGTTGCATAGAGAAAAAGCGAAGGTGTTGCTGACAAACTTAAGCCACAAGTACAAATACCTGAATATTGGCACGACAATCGCTTACGTTGAAGAAATTGTGGAAGCATGCCTCTCGGATGCTACCACATCTACCCCAACGGCCCAAGTTTCGGAGCCAACCTCCAACATAAACGCAAGCCTTCCTTAAGAAAGAACAGCTACAAAGTCTCTGCAATAATACAGAGAATGTTCTTCAATATTTTTGAAGATTTGGCTAACAGCTGTTGCTAAGCATCACATTATAACCGAAGAATGTGCCCATCCATTCCATCAGAGCTCATACCAAGTTTTGGCACGAGAATACAAAGCCACAAATAAGCAAGTCGACAAAATGTTACATGACAGAATCATCCAGCCATTTAAAAGTTTGTGGGTGTCTCCAGTAGTGTCAGTCAAGAAGGATAGAACTTTGTGCCTCTGCGTTGATTACTGTTGCCTCAACAAAGTCACGAAGGATGTATACCTATTGCCACGAATAGACGACATGCTGGACAGGCTCTGCAGTACAAAGCGTTTCTCATTGATGGATGTGAAGACTGGATACTGGCAAATAGAAGTAGACGAGAGCGACTGAGACAAGGCCACCTTTATCACACCAGATGGCCTGCTCGGGTTCAGGGTTATGTCATTCTGGCTTTGCTCGGCACCAGCAATATTCTATCGTGTGATGGACACAGTGTTGGCAGGCTTAAAATGGCAGGCTTGCCTTGGCTACTTCGATGACGTTGTGTTTGCCCCAAAATTCAATGAACACCTTTGGTGCCTTGAAGCAATATTTAGCAATCAATACCTCTAGGTTCACCCTGAAGTAGGAAAAGTGCCGCTCACTGTATAAAGAGCTGTTGTTTTTGTGGCCACGTTATTAGCAAGTGAGGAGTCTGTCCTGATCTGCAGAAGACAGCTGCCATCGCTAACTTTCCACTGCGTGCCGACAAAAGGACAGTACACAGATTTCTTGTCCTGTGCGCCTACTATGGGAGCTTCATCAAGAACTTTGTGCAGGTTGCCAAGCCACTAACTTACCTCACAGACGTCGTGTTTAAGTGGGGAAATGCTGCTGGTTGAAGCATTTCAGGAATAGACCGATCTCGCCAGATGACCTGTGCATGCGCGAGTTTCCAACAGCGGCACTGCTGTCATCTTATACTCTAAGCGCAGATGGTGTGGCTGCTTGCTGTGTGCTTCAGGTATATTGGAGTTTTGCACGAATCTTCGGCACATAAAACGATTGGAACGCGGTGAAAAACTGTATCCGGATCTCCAATGCAAGTTATTTTATTTCAGGTTAAACTGCATCTTAGCGCTAAGAAAAAAACAGTCAATAGTGCTTACATGTGACCAGGTCGTCTCATTGTGCTGATGTGCTTGCATCGTTTCACTGAATAAATATTAGCAATAAAGAAAATGAGAAATCACGTTCTCGTCATCATGAGAGCAAAAATCTTCTTCGGTGGACGTCAGCACGCGAGCGATACAAGCCACAGTATGTGGAAAATAACTTGCCCGAGCTCCGTAGAGCTCTCCACGACTGTGAAGACTGGGGAAAAAAAACGAAGGGACAAAAAAAAAAAGAGCTTTTCGCACTCCTTTTTTTTGTCCAAGCAGCACTTTCCATGTACACTGTGTTGTCAACGTAGGACTTCAATGAAAGTAATGCCACACAACACCTGTGTTAATGAAGATGAAACTGTTGCTGTGAAGCAGGATAGAGGCGCATCTGCGGAACGGCAACTGGCCGCATGCCGTTTGCAAAAGTTGAATCTCACGGAAATTTCACGAATGGCAAAATATTTCCTGCTGCTCAAGGGATGAATGACTCGGTAAGAGATTTTGGCGACACACACAATGCGGCGGATAAGCAGTGGACCGCTCCAGCCGGCAGCGGTGGCCTCAGCCGATGGCTGGGCCCCGATATCGTCGCTAGGCCTACCGCTTCGAAACTGCAGTGTACAGTACGTTAATAAAAGCCGCCTATGCTCATGTACGAAGCTAAGTTTTGCTACCATTGTTACCGCTTTACGTTGCGTTTGTGATAATATTGCACATTGAAATGAATAGGGAAATCCCGGCGGCGGCGTTGGCTGTGATGCCGGCACGGCCAAGTTTTCGCTGTGCACTCACTCCATGGCGCGAACGGTACACAGCATGCAGTTGTAAACTGGGCTAGTATCGCAGGTCTTGTTCATGCTAGACACTCGACAGTCGTCATCGCTTTTGGTGAGAGGTCGGTTTAGGTATCGCTATATATTTAAATGATCTCTATTTGGCCTGGAAAACACTTTGTATCCAATCTGTCACTGCTGGCTGCGATCGCCCCGGTAAGGGGATCAAGCACACATTGTATGAAGTTTTGCTGTTGCTTATCGGCCCATCAGTCGCGCACAGCAAGCTTGTCATTCAGTAGGGCACTGCTAAACTGCCATGCATTGTACACATGGAATTCACAAACACATTGAACAAGAAAGTGCACGGTAGTTGCCGCTTTGTCCAACTTCGTTGACTGTTGCACACATTCTTGTCGGAGCTTCACATCCTTTGAGAACATGTGAAATCCAAGTCCTTTTGCTTCAGATTGCTGATGTAGCATCCTAGCACGAAGCACTAACTCAGCCACTGCAATTCATCGAAATACGGCTGCTAAAGCTCATTAATGCAGCTCACCAATGCATGTGCAATACGCAGCTGAACGTACCGAGTACTACAAGTACCGGCATGCACTGCAGCATTTGTGGCGTAGCGCAAATCACGGTGAGATCAGGCTATTTAAATGACTCCTTAAGTCACCACCAGTACTAGCACACTTCAACGATGATGCATGTTGTGTAGGGCAGGAGCGCGGCGTAACCCGCGGCGGGCCGACGGAGAGGCCGAACGACGGGAGGGCGCGCGGAGTACGACACGTTGCTACAATTCCTGGACGGGCTTTTCGCAGAGTCAACGAACGTGCTAGCCGAGCGGCACCTTTTCACGAGCCGCAAACAACTGCCCGGCGAAACGTTTCTCGACTTCATCACCGCGCTGAAAGAAAAGGCCCTGTCATGCAAGTTCGGCGCCACTTACGACGACAGAGTACGGGACCAAGTAATTCACGGGGTCGCCAACGCACATGTACGGGCCAAACTACTGTCGTACGGGGAAGCCCTTACGCTGCAGAAAGCCGAAGAAGTTGGACGCGACTTGGAGGCGCTCAACAAAGCCAACGCGGCGTTCGGAGAAAATGAGCGGCTCGCTCGCGGGGACGGCGGTAGCGTCCAGCGCGTCGGACGTGGCTACGCAGCAGCATCACAAAATGGCGGGTCGGCTTCCTCGGCGGCCCCGCATGTGACTCAACATGGCAGAGACCCAGCTCCCCCCAGTAGCATGAATAGAAAGCACAACAGCACTGGTGTCTCAGCATGGCACCAGGGGTCGCACGACACAACAATGCACACACTGAGATCCACACTAATGCAAGTAGCATTGGCCTTGGCTCCGTGCAAGTCCAGAGGAAGGATGGATTTGAAAGGGCTATACACCAGAGCACGCCTGTCTCGCACCCAGGCTGCTGGCGAGCCGAGCGGATACTCTCGCACCCAGACGCCGGGCTGACCGGGCTGCCGAGGCGCGCGCCGGCTGCACTAAGTAACAGGGCAAGCTGCAGTTCTGAAGCTTTAAAGTGCAAAAAAGTACCCGTTCACGCCGCTTCAGCGTATAAGAGCTCGTCTGGGCACTACTGCGTCGTCTTTGGATGCCAAAACAAGCAGCGCAACAAGAGGATAATAGCGTTGTCTGCGACGATTATACGACGCGCCACGGAAATAGTGCCGGTGCGGTATTTTCAGCTTCGCCGCGAGTGGATAACTGTGATTCAAGCAAAAAAACTAGGAGCCGAGTGAAAATGCTCGAGTAAGTACACTAAATGCGTGTATTCTGCAGTGTGGTGCCCACCTATTTCGTTTTGCGAACCTAATTTGCGTGACACGCAGCTGGGTTGAAGGCAGGCGCGAGCTTTGTGTGGGGGTGCACTTCATACCTTCGAGCGTTTCCTTTGACGAAAATGTAGTGCAAGGTAGTGCTTTCAAGCACAAGAAATCAGCATGCTTTGCCACTTTCAACGTAGTATTAAGCTTTAGTGCTTTTGATGGCATCCACGCCTTCGAGATTTCGTCTTCGAAAGGTAATAAATGGCACGGTGCTCCTCAACAGCTGGCCAGAATTTCGTGCTTTCACTGCAGTGTTCGATGTCCCCAAATTATTTGGACACGACGCATCCAGCTGCACATAATACATATATTGGCACGTAAGTAAAGAGTACTCGCGCCAGTGTCCTTTACGTCGCAGACGTAGCTAACCGGCTTAACTAATAGTAGCACAGTTTTCGCTTGTAAAACACCATCGTTACAAGAATAAAATCGCGCAGATAGCTTCCAAAAGGGATCGATGAACGTCACTGCAGGTGATACTCTCTGATAGCACGCTTTTGTGAGCAAGACGCATTATTGTAAGAGCGCTCGTGAAACAAAAATTACGTTCCGCGAAACTACCCGTAAAGCGTACTCTAATTATTACGCGATGAATGCTGAAATGATGAGCTTTCACAAAACTTTGTGCACAACTTGTAATATGGGGCAACAAAACATCGTTTCACTCTTTCGCGAGCTGCACTGCGATTACGATTCACGCGTACTACAGCGAGAACGTTTTTTTACAAATGTAACAGCGTACGTATCCGACGAGGTTGCTTCCGCAGCCCACTCAGCACGTACTGTATACATTGTGGACTTGCATGAGCAAGATGTTCTTTGATGTTCCAATAAAATCAGCGAAAATGTCCAGGCCAGAAAAGACGCGAAACACGCTCTCCGACGGGCTGAGTTTCGGGAGTTTCACGTTTGCTCTGTGCGGCGTCTGCTAGCGTGGCAGCCCGCGCACGTTGTTTCCTCGCGTGTGCGATAGATGGCGCGACGCGCGATGCAAATATGGCGATGCGCATGGAATTCGCTGTGTTCTGGTCTATAGCCCACACTAGCTAGTATCTATTGAAAGCGAGAGCTAATTATACCATGACTGAAACAGAATGCCTTGCCATTATTTGCGCCATGAGGAAACAACAAGCCCATCAGAGGTTTAAGCGATTCTGCATTTGATCTGACATGCGACGCTGTTTGCAGTGTACGACGATTCAGGACACATGGGGCAAACAAGCAATCAGCATGCAAGCTCTGCCCACATCTGACACCTCGGCATGCATGCTCGGAAGACTAGGTATCCTCTTCATTGAGTACAAAACAACCTTGCGCAGCCATTATTCATTCTGTAAGAACGTAGTCAGTAAAACCACGCCTTTACGAGTGACAAACACATTGCAACAGCCATCAGTCACTCACGACTACAAGCGGTTGCCCTAGCAAGACAGATGCTGTTGCTGATGCCGTGCACAATCGAACATGAGCTCTTCATGGAGCGCTTATTTTTGCGAACACATTTGAGCTTTGTATTCTAATGTGATGCATTTACATGTGCGTTTGGTTTTCTTGACGTCCTCGATGTGAAGGGCACAGGTGGAAGCAAAATAAGCTGGTTCGCTGAGACTGCCGGTGTCACTGCTTACCTGCAAAATTGCACCTTGGATCACAGCTCACTATCTCGATAGTGGTTTGAAAACGGCTGCAGCCTTCCAGAGATGACACTTCAAATAGGAATTACTTTATGTATGTTATGCTGCCGTGAGCGGCAATACTGGCAAATTTACCTCGGCCAAGGTGATGGAGCCATCAGAGCACTGAGGAATGGACATTACGCCACCAGCGGTGTAATGTTGGATGTCTCGCACGCTGACATTAGCTGCAGCCATCAAACCAACACGGCAGCTGCGTGGCAACATCCAGTAGGTCGCTCATGCATGCAGCATGCAAATCGACTCCTCGTGCTGTTGGGATCTTTCAAGTGTCTGTCGGATGTGGCTGTTGGCACAAATCGCCGTACGTCGAATCGCATCCAAAATCACATCATGTGTCTCACGTTTTATGTTGGCTAGCAAACTTAAAAGACACCCTTCAGGCTGTCTTGCATTATGGAGCCTCAGACTGCAAGAATTCGACATCACTGTGGTCAACAGGTGTGGACAGAAGCACCCTGATGCCATCTGCTTGAATTGCGCTGTAGACACATCACCGCAACACAACCATGCTGACAAACCTTTTCTGGGAACTATAGCACATACAACTTCACCGAACAGCGGCGAGCAGGCGCAGAATTAAGAAGCCTTGTTGAGTTCTTGTAGGGCAAGACAAACTTTGTCCCTAGGGTATTTGAAGCAGGGACTGACTTCATTCTGAAAAATGGCGTCATTGTCAAGAAGGACCTCTCACCAGTTTGCGCAACTATTTTTTCATTATGCCATCAGTGCTGTGACCGGAGTTCTGCATGTCCTAAATGACGACCCGATGGCTGAACGCCTTGGTTTTTCCAGTGTTCTCACGGGGATTCAGGAGGAAGTGTACTACTGGCCACACATGGAATGCCGACGCTGCCCATTACGTCGAGACATGTCGAGATTGTTAGATCTGCAAGACACCACTGAGATGGCCAGTGGGATTCCTACAGCCCATTTAGCCACCTTGCTGACCATTTCAGCAGATCGGCCTCGACCTATTAGGGCGCATTATATTCGCAGACGTTAACGTCCGGAAATATAATGGATTGCCATGGCCACTAACTACCTGACTTGCCACGCCAAAATTCCACCGCTGTTCTTAGAACCTGTTGTGTGCTTCAGTAGTGTATTGTCTCATATCTTATATATGAATCATTCGGTGGATCTTATTTGGACGATATATTAAATTTTTATGGTAGTAAGTTAGCACTGTATGTTTACCCTCAGTGCAGCAGAGGAAAAAAACATATTTGAAAACATATTGAATTGTTTACTCATGCAAAAATGTAACCTAGAAGCCACAAGCAAAACCGGATTATTCAAAACTGTGATGCACTGCCAGGTGAGAACAGGCAGCATGTGCATGTGTGCACAAGCAGAGCTACTATAGAACTTTGTCAAATGTGTGTTGGTTTCATTGTGAATGAATAATAGATGCTTCTTGTGATCTTATTTCTTTTTGTGGTTTCATCTTTGCAGCTATTGTCATAATGGTAGGAATCTTATCGGCCCGATACTACTACACCAGATGGAAGCGTCAATCTCAGAATCCAACTGAAATCAGCTCCCTGGTTGCAGAAAGTCGTCGGGACCCAGTCTACACTGGCCTTTAGTCATGGTTGACACAGGAATTTCTCGCAAAGTATCTGCTCACCTATGTTGACTGAATGCCTGTTTGAAAAGTATGATGTATCTACATGAATTCTGTTCCAAAGACCAGATCTGTGGCTTTGAAATGAATAGTAATGGAGTTTGATCGCCAAATCACAATCAACCCAATACATGAATGAATAAGTAGCATTTTATTATCACCTAGTAACCATACTTGGTACATACATTGTATGAAGGACCTACTCTTTTATTTTGCTACTGTTCTTTCTAAACTGCATTGACCCTGGCCTCTGGTAAGCTTAGGGTGCAATTGCAGTTGTTAAGCTATACTTGGGTTTATTGTTTTGGTCTATGCCTAGTAACTTGGCTGTATTTATTGCCTTTTTCAAGATATGGAGTGCTTGCAGGTGAAGCGTTACGAAGTGTGCAGTAGGTGCAGATTACGTTTGTCATCCGCTATATAGGACGACCTACCTGCTGACTATTAGCTAAGTATTTTCATAGGTACAGATGTCATCATTTCCATGGCAAACTGGTTTTGTGGAAATCATAGTGCTTCCATTGTTATTTGCAATGAGCATAGCTTGCTCTGAAATTCAGCATGTTCACTTGTTAAAAACATCTATAATAGCACCTATATCACATAGCGCAAAATGCAACATTATTATCAACCATCATCAAAGCTTTGAGTGCTCTTTAGTGCGATTGCCATGTATTGCATTCACATATTGTTAGTGATCGTCATGTTTAATGTTACCTAGGCCTTCTAATTGCCAGAAACTCTTGCAACAGTAAGAGAAGTGAAACTGCTTCGTAATGTTTCTCGCCAACCTCTGTGTTGAACCTTAAGTCTTGCTGTGGATGATGTGGCCCAAGGTGTAATTTGAGATTCTGGTCAGTTAAAAAAATGTTAAATTTCCTACAGCTTACGTAAGTTCCTGTGTGGATTTCCATTGGTACATCACAAAAATCTTTTTTATTTATCTTATAATAGTTCCTGGTTCTCATAAGGCACCTTAATTTTGAGTTATGCATTATAGCATATTTAAGAATGAGTAAGTCTTGAAGAGCTCCTCAGTAAAGCTTTTAAGTCGTCAAACATAGTATTATAATATGTCATATTTTTCTGTTTGTAACAGGTGCTACAAGTCTAGTGTAAGATTTGTTGTGCATTATTTCTTTTAATTGGGTTCAGATTGAATCAAGTACTGCATACTGATCCATGCAAGACAAGTTGGGAAAGAAGGAGCATTTGAAAGGCAGAAGAAAATGCAAACTAGTATCCCTTAAACGATGCATTAGAGCTTGCTGGTAAAAGTGAATAATGAACACTCACTTGTGTCAGCACAGATATGAATGGCAAGTAAAAGGTTAGTGCAATATGCTTCACTTTGAAAACCAAGTTGTGGAATGCAAAAATTAGAATTAGCCTACATTTATTGAGCAGTCACTTTTCAGGACACCACTTCCTCACTTAGAACATATGCTTGTGACAATAAGAACTCATGTCTGGGTGGGTTCAATTTATGGAGTGTAACATCATTCATCATGATAGATAAGGCATCACATGAAAATGTGAGTACATACTAGGTATTTTTAAGTATGATCAATCAAGAGTAAAGTAGGTTTCTGACACACCTGTGAAATTCTGTTCTAACTACAAGAAGGAACTAAAGGTAACTCAAGGGTACCACGCATCTTGATACGTAGTCGCAATCGCATGAAGCTGCAGACATTGTAAACAGAAAGGCAGTGAAAGTGGGGTTTTCATTTTCTCTTGACTTCTTGATTGCCTGTTGCAGCAGCGTTTCCTCATTCTTCCTGTTCACATGTTTTGTTAGTGATTTGGTGGAAATATTGCATGCTTAACAAGAGAAATCAAATTTTACCATTGAAATTTTAGACCGAAAATTATTGGTAGGCACTCATGCACAAGGGTTCTTGCCTCTCTGCTTTGCTAGGGTAAGGAGTCTAAATTCAAGGCATCATTTGCTAGATAAATGCAAGTTACAAAAGCAGTTGTGTTCTCCACATGATTGTTCAGCAACTTCTATACTTGTGCCACAATAATTTATCTCAAGCTAATGTCATTCAGCTGATGTGCACTACTGTTTAGGTGGGATGGTGGCTAGGATTACGTGGCAAAATTTTGCTGTGTCCACTGCTTAAGTTGCATGACTTGCAATAGGAATCACTTTACTCGCACAAAAGCAGTAAACTTTTTGGCCAGCATAATGTACCTGATACAGAAATGGCTATGGATATTTAAGTGTGATGATGCGGCCTTTATAATGCACTCAAAACATATACTACTCATGATAGTTATATAGGCAAAGAGCAAGCCAAGCAATTGTGCACGCAGGCATCAAAATGTATAAAAACTGATGACTTCATCAAAACACACGTATAGTCTGCTTCATTTTTTCCAGTATGAAGAAGTATCCTACCTAATGATGACATGCAGCACTTCCAGAATGTAGTACAATCATAATATGTCATGTAACCGGTATGGCTAGAGGGCACAGCAGAGAATAAGCCATCCCTCTGAGCAGTGGTTTCAGGAATAGCCACCTATTGCTAGTAGAGCAGGTTTAATAGCTACCAGTTGTCACCTGAAACTATCAAACAGCACCTACCATTTGCATGAATGTAAAACCTCATTCAGACTTTAGTAAATGCACCATGCCTTGTGTTTGCAAAATGGAAGTTGCAAAACATCGAATGTCTACTTCTCTAAAAAATGAAAATTGAGTAGTGTTCAGTAGTCGAGTAGTGCTTGATGCCTTTTAATAGTTGCACACACTTAGTTCTTTTTACTCGTAGCTTTGCTGCATATGCAGTGTATTTGCAGCACTTTATATGCAATAGGACCTGCTGTAATGGTCTTCGTTAACTTCACGTAACATTCTTTTTGGGTGAGAGTGGGTGCTGTCACTTTCTGAGATAGCTTTTTATCTAATGCAATTTTTGTACTCTGTGATTTGTGTTGCACTGTGTCCCCAACATGCTGAAGCCACATTGTGATTTCATTGTGAGAGTTGTGGTTCAATGAAGAAAGATTATTGTGGCCAGTGTTGATATTGGAAACAATGTGTGCTTGGTGTTATTGCATATTGACGTAAAAGTAATATTATCTTGAGCTGTATTTAGTAACACTTCATTTTTGTCTGGCTTTTTTTTTTCATCTTTCATGAAATATTTGCATTGCAGTATATACCAAAGTGGCAGTTCTGATGCATTGGTAATCTGTATGAACGGCTAAAACAGTGTGATCTGGACACAGGTAAAAAGAGACATGCAACATACACACAGGCACTGCTTCCAACAGTTTGTTCTTGTGGCCATGTTCCGACTTATGTACCCCATAGACGTCACCACAAATTGATCATATCTGTGCACAGTACAAGAAAGGCAGACAGTATTGTCAAGAATTTGTGAGAAACCTTGCTGGTGGCTTTCTTTCCAGTGCAGTCATGCACTGCAAGACTTCTAACTGTCATAGTTTGTTTGACACTTGAATAATTGCTGGCTAGAGCAGTAGTCTGCTTTCTAGAGAGATCGTTGAAACAGACGTCACAACAAGGCTTGATGAATTGTGTGTAAGCATGGCCATTTTAGTGCAAGAGGACCTGACCTTCGTGGAGTGTTGGGATGTGTTAATTAGATCAGGGAGAGAAATTTTTTTCGGGGGGGGGGGGGGGGTCAACCATACTTTATATATGTACGTGTGAGCAAAATTGAAAAAAAAAATTTTTTTTTTTTGGGGGGGGGGGGGTTAAGCCCACTTACCCCCTTGGCTACACCCCTGAATTAGATTTGGTAGCTTGACAATACTGACTGCCTTTCTTGTACTGTGCATAGATATCCTTTGCACAGAGTGTCTTGTGGCTAGGGGTTCAAGCATTCCAGGCAGCTTCGTCAATTTTATTTTCGAGTGCAAATTTTGAATCAAAATAATGAAAATGATGCTGTACCTAATTTAATGAGCCACAACACAAAGGCAACATTAAATGCATAAAATAGTCTAAAATTAGTTGATGCATATGCTGACTGCTGCAGGTTTTTCAGGTGAAATCAGCTATATACTGTTTTTATTAATTTATCTTAGGTGACTGTGGAAACACTTGAATGTAGCTGTAGTACACTAGTGGCTACCATTGGTCCTGACTTCAGCAGTGGTTTCCAGTTTGCAAATGGCTGACAACATGTGCAAACTTGAAATGACATGTAGCATGGTATCTTGATTTTCACAAATGCTGCAGCTACGTTCATTGTTAGTATGCATAGCCTGCCCATTTCAAGGCATAGAAAGATAGTAAGACATCACTTGAAGCCTCTCCTCTGGGTGCTTAAGTGTGTCTTTGGCAGCATTTTCTTTTGTGATGATCACTGTTACTTTTAGTTGAATAAATGGGCAGTATTGGAAGGTGGACTAACAGTTAGAGATCTGTTGAATATAATACTGATCTGAAAAGGCTTCTGATTACAATTTGTAGGTAAGCAATCCTAATTATTGCGTCGGTTTAGCGTTTAAATGTTTTAGATGTTTAGATGGCATTTTTTCATAGTATCGCAATTCTTGGCTGGTATGCTTGAATCCAGTGTCTGCAATTATTGAAGCAGTAGAGTGCTCTTAGAAGGGAAGTGCCTGAAGTGCCTACAGGCAGTGCGGAAAACTATGCTTACAGACAGATTAAACTCTGGAATCTGCCATTGAGTGCCAGTAATTTCGCATAATTCCACTATTTCAAAGAATACTTGCATTGTATTTTGTAGTTGTGAGAATGGTTTTTATGTCACTGTTTAAGTTGCCTTGCTTCGCATATTACTGTAATGTACATTTAAGAGAACTAGAATGGTTTACTGCTATTCTTTACTGTTTATCTGTGCAATGACTATGAAACTTTTAACATACTGCTGCTTTCTTTCCAATCGTCTTTTCTAAAAGTTTGCCTTCGTGCCTGATTCAACTTGTGAAGTTGTGTAAATCACGTAGTAGTGTCATTTGGAATGGCTGTGCCTAGTTTTTGATGTATTCACAATGCATATTCCATGTGAACAAAAGTTTATTGTTTGGTTAAAAGGGCTTTCATACTGAGACCTTGGTGCGTTTGTTTTATGCTCATGGCAAGCACCCTATCAGTTACATATGCAAGTGAAGTCCTGTAACCCCTGGGCTACAAGAATAGATGCCTCATCTCCCTAAAAAATAGTTAGTTTTGTAAATCCACGCTTATTGTATGTGGTGATACCATTTGTTGCTGTAATACAGACTACCCAAATAAGCCATTTATATAAGCCTTTCAGCATTAGAAGCACTGTTACAGTCGTGAATGTACCAGCTGCATTATCAAGTACAGGCCAAAGACAAATCCCTTTGCTGATGCGTACATGCGTATGCTTCTTTGGGGAATAGTTCACTTACTGCCATAACATACTTGCAAAGTACGTTTTGGGGCTTCATTCTTCCACTTTTATATATTGTTTCACATCTCGATTTTTTTTATCATTTTTGTTTACAGCAGTAGGTCTTTTTGTTGTTTTGAAGCACAAAATAAGGTCTATAACATTTCGGTGTAGTACGTTTTGTGCAGCAAAATGCATTGATACGTATGCTTTCATGTTAGAAAATGCAGGTTGGTTGTATAAGTTCATAACATCATGGAATCCTGCCTAGTTGTGACAAATTATTGTACGTGACATCATTTGCATGGGGAGCAAGTAAGGATAGCTGGAACTAAGCACTTTGGAAATGCTGTGTGTATTACGCTGTACTTGACCTATACAGGGTGTTTTAAGAAATTGTCCGAAAATCCTCAAAAAATAAAGAAAAAGATATTTGGACGCTCCTTTCATAATTACTTTTTCTGTGGCGGCAGGCATCTTAAGACGAGTAGAGGCATCAATTACAACATAAATAAATAAATTAAGTTAATTAACTTTTTAATTAGTGGAGACAGCCGGTTGGGTCAAATGCGAAAATTGCAGCCCTTCCTGCGAAGAGCCTGTTGCGGCTTTCAGATTTCACAAGAGCAGCCGCTGGCTATTAACGAATAATGAAATCTGACCAATTTCGCCGGCGAAATCGAAACTCAGAAGAGTGCAACTGCCATACTCTTGTTGGGACGTCCAGATTGAGTGAGCAGCGTTTTAACAATCATCGATTGACTCCACTTCATGGTTGTACAGGTTTCGATTGCAATTAGAGCATCGTATGGCGCACAAACGTTAACAAATGCACAAGAACAAACACCAATGCAATCACCGTAGTGAACAGTGACATTATGGTCGTCTGCTAGTTGCGCTTATTGGAGCTTCTGTTTTGGTTTCATTGGTGAACTTGGTTGCATTTCATTGTTCTACAATAATTACCAGAGGCCGATTTTTCAAGATCTCAAAGCGGCAATGGCCTCTTCGCATGAAGGACAGCAATTCTCCCATTTGATGCGACCGCCTGTTTCTGCTAATTCAAAAGGTAATTAATTAATTTTATTTAATTACTGCTGTAATTGACGTGTCTAGTCATCTCGAGATGTCTCCCACCACAGAAAAAGTTATTATGAAAACAGCGAGCAAATATTCAATTTCTCTTATTTTTGATTATTTTCGGACACATTTCTTAAAACACCCTGTATACTGGTATCCTTTACTGGAGGTAGGTCACGTGTGCTTTGTTGTGGAGATGACTGTTTTGATCGTAGCTAAGTTCCTCGAGAATTACGTTTTGTTGTTCAGACTTCTTTACGCCAAGTTTTCCATACACAGAACAGGCCTGCAATCTTACTTGTTGCACTTGCTTCATTCTAAGCACATCTGAAAAGGTCTCATGGCTTTTATCTTGCTGGAGCGGTTCTCTCCATTTCGCAAACTATAGTACAAATCTTTAAAGCAGAGATAGTCTTCCTTGCTCTGGCTTGTTTTAGTAAAACTGATCTTACCAATGCTGCCAATTTTTACTCGTAATTTAGTCATGATTAATATAGCACAACTGAAGCCTTTTCATATAATTTCAAGTAATTTCCAGTGTTTTCTTTGGTTCTTGTGTTTAGGTTCATATGTATGAATCTAGTCTTCTATTCTTTTCACTTTATTTTATTTGGGGGTATTTATTGGCTTTAGAAGTAATACTGTGTAAAGGTTGATATGCCAGAAATGTATGCATAGAATACATGTTTATTTCTATGAAATGCCTTCTGATTGAAGACCTTTAAATGCAAACAGGTGTAATCTTGTTTCCCCCTTTTTGCAAAAGAGGATAATTTACCGTGAAACTTGATTAATACTGAGGTCTGTGTGTATGTGCCGTGAGAAATTCCATCCGTCCTGTACTGATGCATACTTTCCTTTTCCGTATGTGTCCACTTGCCTAGTCGCTGTTCACAGTGTCAAAGTGACAGCAACCATTGAGGTCTGTGATTAATACGTAGCATTGAGGCTGTGAATGATATTTAGGGTCCTTTATTTTTACTTTTGCTTATGTTAAGAAACATAGTGTATTTGTAATGTATGCACTTCTCATTGTTCATCATGCAAGCTTGTCATGCAATGGTTTCGTAGTTTCTATGAAATGGGCAGCTTCCTCTTGCCGAAGTATAAATTTACGTGTATCTGAACCTCGTTTTGTCAAGTGAATTGTTTTTGTACTAAAAAACTGCTTTTTATTTTTTATTTCATTTTCAGAGAAATACTCGTAACAGTATTCCTCTGAAAACATCAACAAACTATGTCAAAGCTTTGCTTTTCTGTCCCCCCATTATTTTAATGTTATTTGCTTGTAACATTTAGTCAAAGGGTTGTGTACTTTTCTTTTTCACGGTGTTTAAAATTAACATTTGTTTTACATGGTAAGCTGTTACCACATTGTTACCTGTAAAGTATGATTTCTGGCCACGTTTTGTTAGAGCAGTGACTCAAACAAAGGCTGCAATAAAGCATGACACATTTTATATCATTGTAGTACGAGTGTTTTTTGGACCCTCCCATTTTAAAAAATGACTAGCCCTCTGCATGGCCACTGCAGTTCAAGGCTGTGTGAAAAGGAAACCGTTAAGTATTATGTGATACATTTGTATTCTCACCTGCTGGCACTGTAGACTGCTGTGATGTGATCATTAGAGGTTGTATTTCTAGGCATTCAAAAAGTGGATTTTCAGTGCCTAAGATGGGCACTTAAGATCGTAATTTAGGTGCAGTAAGCTTCAAAGTAGGCATGATAAACTGTTCCCAAACCAGTCTTTTTCATGTAGTACTAAATGTGTACGTATAGCCATTTTGTCATGGTAACAGAGCTATTTAGTGTCTACTTGCGTGGGCTCAAAGGCAACGAATGCATTTTGTGCAAGCATTGCTTCACAGAATGCATGAGAGGATGCATTTTGTCAGTCTGCATATTGCAACCGACATGAGTAATTCAATTGACCTTACACCATGATTAGGGGATATTTCGAAGTCGATATTTCGAAGGTTATTTCGAAGTAGGGGATATTTCGTAGCAATACATTCCCGCTTAAAAAACGCCAGGCCTGCGCGGAAAGCGCAGCACAGTCACAGCAAAAGCTGGAAGAGCGGCATTTCTAGAGCCCGTTATAAACTCTCTTGGGACAAGTTCACTAGCAGCGTACCCACTACACCACAAATCATAATTTTTGTGAAGTTAGGAAGCACCCACTAAGCCATTATTCGTAATTCTGCGGAGAAGCGAGGTACCATCTTCAGGGATGCAACAGCTGCGCCAATTGCGCCAATTTGATACAATTCCTTATTTTTGCCCCAAGCTGAGCCAAAACCGTGAAATTTGTTGAAATTGGGCCAGAATGCCCAACCAGCTTCAAAACTTTCTCAGTTGCGCAAATTTTAGCGAGAAATGGAGGCCGTGTTGGTCATCTGCACTGTGGGCATCATCATCCAATACAGACGCGCAGACCCTAACCCTAATTCCCACACAAGAAAAGAAAGAAGTCACAGTTTCACCGCAAGGACGAAGCAATAAATGCGATAGCAACAAATTGTAATGTTATACGAAGTGAGGCTGGCAGCAAACTCTTTTGTATCCGATCTCGCGCAACTTTGCAAAACGTTGGTTTAAGAGAATACGGCCACTCCAGAGGAAGATGCTCTTTCTGCACAGTGTCTTCGCATTGAGAGCGCAGCACTTAGAAGGGTATACAAGCCGCCCGCTGATGGCTGCCGAGATAGCGCGCGCGCCACCGCGCCCTAAGGGTCAAAGTTCAAAGTTGTTGCTCGAGCGACCCCCCCCCCCCCCGCTCGCGTCTTGTAGATGCGAAAGCATCTTATGCTCGGGGCGGTGTCCGTTCTGCGGCGGCGTCCTCACCCATATACTGCGCATGCGCCAAGTCTCCCCCTAGTTGGCGTGAGCGCTGCCTCCGCTTCGTTTCTCCTCTCCCGTTTCTCGCTCTGCTCCCGTTGCACTCTCATTCGCAACGGCGCTATGGGCGCTCGCGAAGCTGGACGTAAACGGCAACGCCGGCAAGCGAATCTCGAAGCTGCGAAAGCGCGCGTTCGCTGTGCTTCCGTCATTCTCTCTCTGTGCAACGGTGTGCGAAACGCCACGAACAACGTCAACGTCGGCGCTAGTTGCAGCGGCAGCGCCACCGCCGCGGAGCAGAGGAATGCTCGGGAAGCCGAACGTAAGCGTCAGCGTCGGCAAGCGGTAATTCAAACGCCTCGACAACCACCGTCTCATAAGTCACATAAGAGAAACAGAAACTTGATGCGCACCTCCCGCGATGCTTTCGCATCCCACCATGGTTGCCCGTAAGGGGAGTGTGTTTCATGTGTTTTCGTGCTCGTTCAAGATGGGCGGGGCGTGTTTCCTCTCTGCTTCGACGGCAGGCCTCCCGAGCAGAGTGGTGTTAGCGCATGCGCCCTCCGAGCGACGGAGATGGGCTGGCTCGTTTGACCTCTGCTGCAGCCGCGTTTGTCGCCCGAACTCGCGCGCTTTTATCCACGGTAGAACATACTATGCGCAGGGGGATGTTATCACTTTGGACTTTATGCGGGACATGACGGCAAAAACCCGCCAAGAGTGTCCATATAATTGCTATCGCAATAAAAAAGGACGGTGGTTCTCAAATTTCCTGATGCTTGTTTTATTGCGTGCAGAACGCTTTTTAAGCCACTTTTGCCGCAATACACTGGTTTCTTGCGGAAAATAGCACTGATATTTAGAAGGGGCTATTAGTACTAGCTGTCGGGGACACAGCACATTTTGTTCCTTAATTACTCATTCGTGCACGCGCCGTGTAATTACGAGTACTAGTATGATCGCTGACGTGTAAAAACTTATTGGCAATCATTTGGAGCTGCTGTGTACGGCGTTTCTGTGGCCTTGAGAAACAATAGACAAAAACGTGCGCCACTTTTCTTTTTTCACCACCCCCACTTGCTCCTGCTTTACGAATCTTCCGAATTTGGAGGTTGCCAGGTTCGCAGGTCCACATTAGCGTTTACAGTGCCTGTCGAATTGTTTGACAGGCCCTGAAAATGCTAATGTGGACGTTGTCATGGTTCGCACTGTGGGGTGGCTCAACACACTGCTTTTATTGAAATAGCAGTGTTCACGTGCACTGTGCACGAGTTATCTGATGTTGAATGGTTTGTACTTATTTTTGTTTTGTTTTCTAATAGTAAGCCTTCTTCGTTATACTCCTCCAAATTCTTTGTTATACTGCTCCAAATTTCGGATTTCGTGCTAAAAAAATTCAGGTTTTTTCTTCGTAACCTGCTTCAAATTTGGATTTTTGTGCTCCAAAAGCAACATTTTGCTGCTCCAAAAATTGCTCCAATTCCCATTTCGGCTGTTGCACCCCTGCACCTTTAAGGCATTATGTGCACTTTGTTGATGCGACGGCTGATGACGATGAAGAAATATGGCTGAGCCCTTTGTAATGGGTTGGAAGCTTTAAACGACCCACTAGTTACGTAATTTGCATTGTGTAACACCCGGTCGTTATTTCACTCTCCCACCACGCTATATAACATACGTTAACGTGAGAAAGAGAGAGAAGGGGACATAACTTTATTGAGACCCTGAGGAAATGGATCATGGGGGCCTTATGGGCCACCTTGGCAACCAATAGAAGCGCACTTGCGAGGAACCCACTACGCTAGAAATCATAATTTTTGTGTAGTAGAGAAGCAGCCACTATGCCATTTTTCGTCATTCTGCGGAGAACCGTGGTACCCGCTAACACCTGTAAGGCATCATGTGCACTTTGTTGATGCTGTGGCTGATGACAGGGGCGTAGCCAGTGGGGTGGTTGAAACCCTTTCTGAAATTTGTCGGTTTTGCATTGTATATCACACGCACACGTACAAACGCACGCACGAACATAAAAAAAAGAATGGTTGAACCCCCCCCCCCCCCGAAAAAAAATTTCTGGCTACGCTTCTGGCTGATGATGAAGAATTATGCCAGAACCCTTTGCAATGGGTTGGAGACATTCAACAACCCATTCGTTGCGCAAGTCGCATTGTGCGACGCCTGGTAACAGAATCGCGGTGTGTGATGCCATGGTTGTCATTTTACTCTTCTACCACGCTACATTACATATGTTAATGTGGCTCCTTCCCGACATGAAGCCTGTATAGGGTCTTTTTGCAAAGCTATTCCAAGCTTTAGGCATAGCTCAGAAGTGAAATACTGGGCTCCAACGGAGAGGGGCCAGGTTCGGACCCCGTTCCATCCTGGAATTTTTTTTCCTTATTTCGTGCGATAGCGGTTACGGACACCGGCGGCAGCGGCGGCGGCGGACAACTAAGGGCGCCGAAAATGGCCCTTGTTGTGATCTCATAACAGCTTTAGCTGTAAAAAAGTGCCTCCATCACAGTATCTCTGTGCCCTAGAAAAAAGATGCCATAAGAGGACCTCTGATAACACCTGCTTGTGCCCCTTCACCTACTATCTTGCACAAAATTCCTGACTATGCTACTGCAGTTTACAGTTCACTATTCTTAAACGTTGGTGCCTTTCTGTCTTCGATCACCTTATGGAGTGTAACATGGAGTTGCGCATCCACTGCCGTAGAAAAATACTTTTCATGATCTTTTGCTCTGAAATTGCTAAGGCATTTAAATTTAATTTTTATTTATTTGAAATGCTATATCACTAGACTGCGATGAGCCGTGTGTGAAAAACCTCAAGGAACGTTATGGTGATTTATCACCATATATTTACGTTTTTAAATATTTGTTCATATGTGTCTAGAAAGCTACTTATTTCTCGCGCTTCTCCAGTACTCAATATGGATGACGATAAAAGAAAGGAATAAGATTAGACCAAGATTGTCGAGGTGCCGAACCTGGAGTTGTACACATGATAGGGACACAACTGTCTAACATGGCTGTCTTTATATATCTACGTGTGATGTAGCTGTATAGAATTAAATGACATCAATTGATATTTATGTCGGACAAGATCAATTGCTGTCACACACATTCGTGCGAGTCTATTTCTCTTACCTCTTGTCAAAACATTTGCTTCTGTGCAAGTCAGATAGCACTGTCCAGCATGCCGCCAAAATGGAGGATAAAGTTGATTTTTTTTTTAATTGTAGTTCACAAACGATTAAGCATTGTGAAATGGCTTGCAAACCATTATATTTTTATTTCTACGAACCAGAGCTGAACGGGAACAAAATTGGAGCGCAGTGAATACAAACCCGAGCGAAACCAGAATTCATTAAAAACATCCTTTACACTCAGTTGCTATGACATAAGCGGGCCAGACCTACAGACATCTTGATTTGGATTTGTTGAGCTTGGCTCCTCACCAGGCGCCATCACAAGTTTTTATCGTCACTGTAAATTGTCTTTTTTTCTAATTTGTTGTTTATTAGACATGTTTGAAGAAATTGAGTAGTTTGTGCCAAATGCGGCAAATGCCAAGTTGACATTATTGTCTGTCAGTTCTAAGCCATCTTTTTTTCTTCATTCATAGCGAGGGTCTCTTCCGGCAGACTTGATGCCTTCAGATAGTATGCGAGGGATTACTGGTCAGCTACCAGCTCGTAAAAAGATCACGTGCTACGTGACGCCAACAAACAGAAAAGGAGCGTTCCACGCTCGCCGCCATGGCTGCGATTAGCGCTGGCTAACACTCCCAGGTTTAAATGCACATATATACCCCATAAAGTGGACGGGAGGATGACCGCCGCCGTAGCTCAGTGGTAGAGCATCGGACGCGTTATTCGAAGGTCACAGGTTCGGCCCCTGCCGGCGGCAAGTTATCTTTTCGTCCACTGTACTCCCTTCACATTTATATCCTACTTACTGCAAATAACATCCCCTATACTTTCCTTGGCATTATTGTCTGTCGTCAGTTCTCATTAATATTGTGTTTAACAAAAGAAAAACGAGCCCTTAAAGGGGAACTCCGGGGATTTTTCGATATTCACCGATTTCAACTAAACTTTCAACATATGTTCTCTTCGGTACCCTCATGATATGTGCCAAATTATACAACCGTAAGTCATTTAGTGTTTTAGAAAACGAATTTTAAAATTGGTCACTAATTCCGGAATCACGCGTGTTAAAGCGGGCCACCCTGTGTATGTGACGTAACGTGCCTACTCTTTTCCGACCCCGCCTCGCCAGCCTCGCCCTGCAGACGGTTGCAGCGCGCGTTTTAACGCGGCAGCGTTAGAGAGCTCGTGTCGCAGAAATTCCGCTGTCGGCGTCGGCACCGTTGGTTGTGAGCGAAAAAATCATCCGTGAGCGAAAAATCGAGAAAGTAGCAAATAAAATAAACGATAAAATCTTCGGTCCCAATGAGGATCGAACCCAGGCCGCTCGCGTGGCAAGCAGGTGTCTTACCACAAAACCACGATGTTGCTTGCAGCTGCTTCCGACAAAAACACTACATAAATGACATGTAGTAGAAGGAGTCTCCTTAATGCATTTTGTTCGGCAGGTGTCACGACGAAAACGAGCCCATACGGTAGGCGCATTCGCGAGGCCATCAAACTACGTCGAAAAACGCCGGGATAGTGCAGCCATCGCCGCTAAATACACACACGAACTTTCAAACAGCTCTAAAAATGGACAACTATGTCCATCTAGAGGAAAACATATCAAGCCAACGCAGCAAACGCTAGATAATGTGCTGCCATCTGTGAGGCATTGTGAGAAATATGTCTCGACTTTTCATGGCATCCGAGAGGGCCGGTGCGCGGCGTATATCTTGGAGGCCATGCGACTCTTGCTTTAGATCGAAAGCCTGTAAAATTCGCGCGCGTGCGTGCGTGTGAGTGTAACAATACACATTATAAGTATGCACTTAGTGGTTGAAGTACGCACTAGGGGCCGGATTTCGCTATCGCGTTCAACTTTTTCTTCTACGTGGCGGCGACGACGCGAGCAAAGTTTGGCTTTGTTAGCTGCAATCGAGGATATGGTGCTTAATCATTTTCATGGCGTCCTGCGTCGAGAGGCCGGCGCGGAAGCCAATCATATTGTGTGTGTATGCCCCAATCTCCTCGAGGTGGCGAGTGAGTCGATTCAGCAAGGCGTGCTCCGCAACCTTGCCGACGCAGGACGTCAGTGATATTGGTCTGAGGTTGTCAACACTTCATCGACGTCACCGAGCAGTTCCTGCTTCCAACGGGCCTGAAACGATGCCCCCGCGCTCATATAGGCCTGACTGGCTGTCCAGGCGGCGCTGCGAAAACGGTGCTAAAAAGCGCCCCCTACGATAAGTTCTTTGGTTTCGAGTAGTCAGACTGGCGGCCGCATGCAGCACTAAGCTCAGATGCGCAATGGAGCCGCCGCTGTCGGTTGTGCTGCGCTTTGGATCTCGGCCAATTTCTGGCGTGGCTGAGTTCTTCAGGCCAAGCAATCTGTGTAAACGCAAGAAGCTCGTCAACGTCAAGTATGTTTACGACGTGCAGGAGATTGAAGGAACCGTTTCGGCGCGCTGCAACTCGCAAGTGCAGCGAATCTCATACGACGTTGAACTCGAATTAAGTTTTACGAGGCATGCTCGCGCGATTAACGACAGTGCATAAACGAAAAGATTGCTGTTAAGAAAGCCGAAATGATTTGCATTACACGACGAAACGGAATCAAGAAAGGTCCAGTGACGAAGGCTAGCCGTCAGCGGCCCTAATGAGCGCATTCGCGCCGTGTGCCGTTTTCTGCCGCATTTAGTCGCAAACACACTTTTTCCCCAATGCACGGTCGTAATTTTCAACATTTGCTTCTAGGGAATTCGTCAAATTCTGTCAGCTTGCAGTGGCAGTCGAGAAGCGACGGCGCGCAATGTTTACAGCCGGCCGCTGGAAGCAGCCGGCTGTAAGCTGCCGGAAAAATCGTAGGCACATACGCAGGGTGACTCTTGGCATCGTTTTTCTCGTTTCCCACGAAATGCCGGCTGCATATCCTCGTGATCGCCGCCGTCGGCAGCCACGGCGTGCCGTCTGGACTGCACACAAGGAATATATACATATATAAACGCGTGCACGCGCGCACGAAAAGTAATCAGCACGTTACGTTGCAAACCACGTTTTGCTCGCGTACTCACTTCACGCGTCGGACGGCACGTATCCAGCGGTTCCGTCGCTCCACTTCGTACGGCTTTCAGGGGAACCAGTAAAACCGCACATTAGGATCCTTACCCCCATGTTCGAGGCAATTAACCATGCAACAATAACGGCGGCGACCGCGCTTCGGGACCTCGCGCTGCTCAGAACCGTCGCCCGGACGACCTGCTTTCGGCACGGTTTGTTGAAGCAGGGATCGCTCGTCAAACATGTCAGACTCTGCAGGCATAGTGGACAAGTTCCTGCGTACGTTTTAAGCACTTTTTGAGCCTGAAAACTAGGCGCAAAATTAAGTAAAGCGCTCAAAAGCAACTGAGAACTGCGTAACTCGCCGGTCGGCTAGGTCGGCGTCCATTTTTGACTACCCAAGCAACTTCGGCGCACGCCACCAGGCTCCGCCACAGTACTCTAAACTCCAGCGCGTCAGCCCTATAGTAGCTGCAATCATCGCTGAACTCGTCACTGGTAAGTTGAGACGGGCTGGCACAGCTTGATTCCGGGTCGGATGACATCGCCAGCTTGCTTTTCGCGTGATAGAAGAAGCGCGTGTGCTATGTTTACACCCTGGCCAGCCGTGGCGGCGTGTAGCGCACTTCGTCACGTCATCGCATACCCAGCTTAGCTCCCTGTTTCGGTTTCGACTCATCGTTTATTGCTTATTTAAAATTATTGACTAGTCTCTCAGCAAAATTAGCCACCCTTGCTGTTACAGGAGTGTTAATACTACTTGGAAACGGCATTATCTCAATATAAAAATGCACCGGAGTTCATACCAGTGACGAGCGCGGGAGTATCGCCTTTTGATTTCTACCCGCCGGCGCGTGAAGTAGCTCACACGCCCCACATCGATCTCCTCGTTGCTCAATATTGTGCGTGCTTACTCTTACGACCCGATGTCAATGACGACTAAGACGCTATGCAGCTAACAAAGACAAACTTTGCTCGCATCGTCGCCGCCTCGTAGAAGAAAGCGCGCGCTGCAGCCGTCTGCTGGGCGAGGCGGGTTCGGAAAAGAGTAGGCACGTTACGTCACATACACAGGGTGGCCCGCTTTAACAAGCGTGGTTCCGGATTGGCTACCAATTTTAAAATTCGTTTTCTAAAAAAACTAAATGACTTACGGTTGTATAATTTGGCACATATCATGAGGGTACCGAAGAGAACATATGCTGAAAGTTTAATTGAAATCGGTGAATATAAAAAAATCCCCGGAGTTCCCCTTTAAAAGCCATCTTATTTGCTTCATTCAAAGGGCAATGGTGCGACTTGGTCAGGGTGGGGTGGCTAAAACTAACGCTAACGTCGTCGTTACAGTGGGCATTTCGTCAAAACTTTCACTGATATCCTGGTTCGAAAGCGAGCGCATGTTTACATATTTACAGGAGATTATGTCATTTGAGAAAACATGAGAAAACAGCCAAGCCCTTCACAACTTCGCTTCAGAAACGAAGGCACGGACTCCTTGTGTAGTTCGGTCGCTTAAGCCGCATGCGCTGTAAAACCTGTAAAACGTCCAGACTTTGGCCCGGAAACCCTCAGTGATTGGCTTCACTTGTGTAAAGTTGTTCACGTTGTGCAGTCGCCACTGCCGCACAGCAACACTCGTTTAGAAACTCCTATCGTTCCGGCGAAGATTTTTGGGCCCGGAGCACTCATGACGATGAAGCACAACATTGCCGTTGTCAGATGAGCCGCAAACACCGTAACATCACGGCGAGAGCCTGAAGCCACATCATGTGGAGCAGCTTGTGTCTTTGCATGACAATTTGTAGTCTTTCGGTAGCAGTCACGCACAGTGTTATGAGCTCGATGGCATGAGCAGATTTCATTTCTTGTGTTCTTTCAAATTTCAATAACATCTTTTGTATTCGATATTCGATAGTTCTGGCCATTATTCTGCGCTATTCGATTCGAATTCGATTTGAGATAAAATTTCACTATTCGCACACCCCTGCTTTTATGTTGATGTGATGAGCCCCGCCTTCTTTTTTCCTTCTCTATCTATTTTGCGTCTGGGAATAGGCAAGTTGGCCCATGTCTCACCAAAAGTAGTCACCTCAACCGCACCTTTGAGGCGCACCCTCGCATTACCCCCAAAATTATGGTCAACCTAATTTTGGGGGTAATGTGTACCACACTTGTAAGTTGTTTATTTGCGATTCCCAAACCTGGTTGGATGGGAAAGTTGTAGGCACTCGCGTTGCACACTTTGACCGTCTATAACTTTTATTAATCTACACTTTAAATAATAATTATTACACTGCATATGCCAGAAATTAAAAGGAAAAGCGAATATAGTGGATCATGCTTGATACGTTCCAGTTCGTTAAATTTTCTCAGCTCTGAAGCACCGGACCTGTTTAGAGGGTGGTTTTTTTTTTTTGACAATACTGATTTTTATAAAAATGCTATGACAGTCACGCACCTGTCGTCTTCGCACACGAACTCTACGGCGAGGCAGCAATGTATTGCCCTAGCTATAGTTACTAAAATTAGTAATCAACCAAACGTTGTTAATTAACTTAATTGAGGGCAGTTGTTTAAATGGGAAGGTTGTAGGCTGTCACAATTTACGGCATGCCCACTTTTCAGAGGTCACAAAAGTTCACATAATTTGAGGCAATCATCGCATCTAATTTCAATGGCGATATCGAAATCGAGCGCGCAGGATAGGCGGCTAGCTGCTCTGTTGCGTCGCACCAAAACTAACCGCGACAAGGAAGTGACGAAACTTGAATCACGGCGCGTCGAAGCATAGCCTTGTCAGGAAAAACGGCAAGTCACCTAGTCCAGCTTGCTCCTGAGATTGCGTTTGGAAACCTTTGCTTCCACCCTCTCATTATCATCGTTCACTGCTCCTGCTTACAGCCTATATAGCTCATAAAGATTGTTTTGGCTCTGATGCCAATTTACGGCTGACGTGAATGTTACCTCGAAATGCGTCTCGTGCTCCAGCAGATACCGGTATCATGTGACTATAAAAAAAACTGTAGGTGGTTGCTTTGATTTGATGCCTCTTGCTGCCGCTAAGTCGTACAAGCTTGGTCGTCCAGCTCGTCGTAGCGCAGTATCGTAAACAAGGCGTTAAGACAACAGCAACGAGGTACTCGCACCACAGTGATTAATAATAAATGCGAAGCATTTCTTAGCGAACCTTTGGCACTCTGAGCGTTTCTATCTATCTATCTATCTATCTATCTATCTATCTATCTATCTATCTATCTATCTATCTATCTATCTATCTATCTATCGATCTGTCTATCTATCTATCTATCTATCTATCTAGCCGCCTACGTCTGCAGGGTGCTCTCGTGATCGCCTCCTTTACTTCGTGTAGACCAAAATTGGCGTGGGAGGTTAAGTGGATTTGAAAAATATGACTGTCGGGTCGTGACATGAATAACGTGAAAATCCTGCCGCGTACGTCGTCAAACGCTTTCCTCCAGACACGTGTGGCACATACCCGTTTACCACGGGCCGCGGTGTACGGGTGTGCGCCACAGGGGATTGATAATTTATATCTACCCTGGAACGGCGAGAACAGACATTGGTAATTTAGATGCGAGAGCATTAAGACAAACCGAGATCGGCAGCATTGACCCGATGAATGGAAAGAATAAATATTAGGATCCCAGTAGGATTCGAACCCAAGTATGCTGAGGGGCAATCGCGTATTCTACCACAGAACCACACCAGGTCTATAGGCTGGTTTGGAAAAACAGCATATGCAGGCGTAATGGCGGTGCAACGTCAAGTGTGGTTGTGGTGCTGGCTATCTAATTTTACAAGAAAGCAATAAACACTACATATGTACTCCTACGATACGGGCGTCATATTAGGTTAACGTCCGTGGTTCCAGTGCTGGCTCCGCTGTTATAGCGGTCTGATCAACATTGCATTTATATTACTGTGATACAGCAAGCTATATTGAAGCATTGCTCGACCCCGGAGGAATACATTAACGAAAGGTACGTATGACCTTAACATGATTGCATCATAAATTGCACTTAGTTTCGATAATACTGACGTATGTACTCTAAAGTGAGGGCTGACGTTACGTCGCACCATAAGTTACCCTTTAAATGCCAGTGTTGTCGTCGTTCCTGGTAAGGCCACGATGTACACACAGCTACTACACTTACAAAAACACGTCGATTCACCTCGTAATGCTTGGCTCAAAATGGCATAAACTACAGCCTAGAAGTACTTGCTCCCTGCTTCGCATGAAACTGATTCCCACAACGCGTGAGATCAGCCGAATTTGTTTGCTTTGCGATTTGCTTCGCTTTTTCTTGGAAGTAACATAGCGTCTATCTGGCCTTTTTCCTACAAGGTGGCCCCCATACCCCGTAATATGGAACCTCAAATCCATCATGGTAGCCGGGAGGCCCGAGTCGAGGTTCTCCGGAAAGAGCACTCAAATAAGAAGAGCGCAAAATATGTGGATGCAGCGTTCTACACTGGTAATCGCAACTGAGGCCACAGTGGTTGACCATCGTCTTTGCGAAATCACCAGTGCGTCAATCCGCTGCTACGGCCATCACTTATTTTTGGTCATTGCCATTGGCAACCACCAAAGACGGTCACTCCCTACGCATAGGCGTGCGCAGGCTTCTCCGGGTGCCAAGTGTCACCGCAGCGCGAAAACGAGCTCCGCAATGGATGAAAAAATGAAAATAAAGCGATGATCGTGCTTCTCACAAAAGCCTGCCATTGGTCTGCGGCTTTCTGTGGTAAAGGTGAGGCGTAAACAATTTTTTTTTAATGCAACGTCAGGGGTACGTGGCCGCTATGATCGTCATAAAACATGCGTAGCCAAAACCCTGCGCACTAAAAATGACGTGAAAGGTCGGCCTGAGTAAAGGTACGGGGCAGAATTGGCGCCCTCCTTTGATTAATAGGGGAGAGACCCCTGATCTAATAGGTCACCACGTAAAGGAGCGCCAGCTGGTTCACTACCAAGTTGTTGACATAGTTCCTTCATTTCTGCTTGTGCTATTTAACATATTTAGAACGTCTTACGCTATCAAACTTTTTAACAACCAGGGCTGTTTAAGCTTTTCGTTGCGCCGGGTAGTGCGAGCAGAAATTACCCTCGTGAACCGGCACGCGCTCGCTTCGTCCTCTTCTGCTTCGCTCCTACAACACGTGCGCCGATTTCTCCGGCGTGGAATGCAATAACTATGATGGGCGAGTTCGTTAGGTGACTAAACATCACTTTAAGGGGCTCTGACACAAAACACTGCGGCCGAGGTAGCCTGCGGGATCGATTCCCGTGAACATGCGCATATCATCTGCAAAATATTAAAGGGACACTAAAGGCAAATATTAAGTCGACGTCGATTGTTGAAATAACGGTCCAGAAACCTCGTAGTGCTACTTTTGTGCCAAGGAAGTGCTTATTTTGAAGTAAAATCACGTTTTAGTGATCCGCATCGCGTTAGCGCACTTCAAATCACCCGCCTGAAGCGGTCTTTCTCACGTCACTGCTGCCGTGCCCAACGTTGCCCGCCTTTACTGTGCGGCGGCGTGCACTGGCGGCATGCGCCATTCGGCCATCCGGCAACATCACATGCATGCGGCATTTTGTCGAACTTTCTGTCAGAGCGACTTTCACGAGCGCGCAAAACACACGCGGCAGTACGCGATACCGAAACTACCACTGAGACGCGACCGCATGAGCGAAGCAGGGTGTCGGGCGAAGCGCAGTTCGGGGAAAACGGAACCTTTGAACCACGCGCGCCGTTCCCCATGTCAACGCCAAAGAGGTTCTTGTTTCCATGAATCAAATAGAAACGAACGAGCAGCATTTTATTACGTATCTTGATGGATGGAGGGTTCTTTTTTTATTGCAGCTAGTTTGATTACGAGTGATTAATTGTAGTCGAACTCTCTCACGTCATCGGGATCATTTCCAAAATGTGTCGCTCGTGGCACTCATCGTGTGATACATTTAGCTGAATTTCTCGGTAAGCAGGGCACTGCTCTTAATATTGCCGTTTTAGACGTTGTCATACATTGAGCTTTCACTCTGACATAAATTGTTATTTGCCTTTAGTGTCCCTTTAACAGCGAATATAGCTTGGAAGGTATTTTATATGAATTTTGAAGTTCGCGTGCGCGATCCAGCGCTATACGCCGCACCTCGCGACATTGACACCCTTGAAAGTGACTCGAAGGCGCGTGCGCGATCCAGCGCTATACGCCGCACCTCGCGACATTGACACCCTTGAAAGTGACTCGAAGCCGACCCCACTACTTCCCCGACGTCACCACGCTGCAGCCGATATAACAAGTTATGCTGACGTCATAGTCGTCATTTCTCTTTTGCTGTGTTTGCGCAGCAGACTACTCTTCGGCGGCTGCTCACGAGTCCGTGGCCGCGGCGCACGCGTTGAAAGTTTTGTGTTTAGCTACACTGCTCTCCCGTTTCGTGTTCGAAAGCACTTCTTGATTTCCTTGTGCTGTCTGGGCTGCAGATCGCGCGGAAGTGCGTCACAGTTCTGTGTGCTGATGTAGTCGAGGGTTGCACACGCTAGGTGGTGATAATTGCACCCAGCGGCTTGTCGTTTTTGGAGCTCTCTCAAACCGAAACTGAGACTGGTCAGTAATGAGGAGCCTTTAATTAATTATGTGTCGCGCGCTGCAACAAACGATGTGCCGTGTTATGACTAACAGGCCCCCAGCAACACAATGCATGCAAAAAAAAAAACGCGAGGCCAACATTTTTGTGTCAGTACCCTTTAAATGGCGTAACTAGTCACGTGCCTAAAATTCACGTAAAAACTACACACGCGGCTTAAAATCACCTAATATCACGTAACACCTAGTCACGTGACTAAAATCACGTAACATCACGTAGACTAAAAACCACGTAACATCTAATCACGTAACTAAAATCACGTAACATCAACGTAGCATCTAGTCAAGTGACTAAAATAGCGTAACATCTAGTCACCTGACTAAAATCGAGTAACATCCCGTAACTAGTGTTACGACTGGCAGTCGGTGGCGACGCGCTGACCATGAGAATCTGCGGGCGAGGCGTTCTCACACTGCTAGAACACCTGCATCCTTCCTGGAAACGGAATTCCTGGGACGGGAAGCGACCGACAATGGGCAGAATCTCGACCTAATAGAGGGACGGCCAAGTTGGAGACATTTTCACAATGGGCCACCTGGGCTTGTATTGGTGTGCTGCGAAGACGACCTGACCTGTATGTTTTGACAGAAGTCGCCGCAAACCCTCTTCTGCCCTTCGGGGAAAGAAGAGTCCAAGGAACAAGCCTGAGGAACCTGTCGCCTTGCTTCCCCCACAAGCGTGCCGTCGACCACCTGACCCTTGCTGTTTCAAGAGTGCAACGACCCCTCGGCGACAGTGAAATGGACTGTGCCATGGTGGGTGGGGTCGTGTGTGTGATTGGTGGTCATCAAGAAGGAGGAGCCAGCCTGAGGGGTTAAAACGACGGTGCTAAGTGAGAACACGGCCGGTCTGGAGGCGCGCGCTCGCTCCTTCCTTTACGGCCTGCGCACGGGGGGCTGTTGCTACCTATGGCCGCAATTTCGTGGGGGCGCTCCGAGCCAACTGCTCCCCGGCCGTTGCGGAGGCTAAAGCCCCTCCATCGCGTCTACTGCCGCTTCGGAAAACTCATGGAGGGGCTTTAGCGGAGGCTAGCGCGCGCAGGGAGTGCTCGGCTTCCGACTTACCGTGGCGCTTTCTGAAGTTACTCTATAAGGTATTCATGGTACCAATGCGATAGAAACATGGTAGTAAGTATGTATGATGACTCTGGTAAATTCCGCTTTACAGAAGTGGTGGCGCAGGCCGCTCACAAGCCCGCTTCTGTTGCTCGGCAAAGCATCGACGCGGTTATAACGCAGCCTTGTTTTTTTTTAGGTTTCTGTAACTTCGAGAATAAGTAAGAGGATGAACATTGAATTTGGTTGAGGAAACGGTTTAATCATGGTTTAGGAAATGTTTATTTCAAATGTATGTGCCGGCCGTCGCTGTAGTTGAAAATAACAAAATTGCACATTTTTGTTGGAGGCATCTTAATTCGTGATTTAATATTGAAACAAATACTTCAAAAAAGTGAAAGTCACTGCATAATGGGGACGGCCACGCTGCAGACGAAGAGGAAACATAAAAAACATTCAGAGAATCATTTCAATGGGAAACAGAATGTTTTCATCGGTACTACAACAATATGCGCATGGTGAACCGAAAAAAAATATCACTGCTGGTAATACACTGTAGTGACGATCACAGTTTAAAGGAGTCAAGTCTGTCACAGCCTGATATGCTTCCGCGGGAGCTTGTGAATAAAACCCGAAGGCCTGTCATTCTGATCTGTTAACTTTTTTGTGTAGTTAATAAGAAGAATCCGGAGAAACTTCTCAGAAAAAATATGAGCCAGCACTCTCGCGTGACTCTTGTCCACACCTTCCGGACAGTCCAGAAGTGGCGAATCTTCAAGGTATGGCTCAACAGTCAATTGCAGAGTCTCGAGGATTTTCGTTCGAGGAAGATATTTGACTGCTTTCTCGAAGAACGTCACAATTGTGTCCGGCATTGATAGTAACTCCGGCTTTGGGTAGTGTAGATCATAGGCTTCTTGCTGACGGAGAAGATGATACAAAGGACTGCTCGTTTTGTTTGTCGTCACTAGCATGGCGCATGTTTCGTAACCGACGTCAGTGATGAGTTTGGCAATGTAACCACCTACATACACCAAGCCTGAATAGGACAGAGTTCGGTGGTTTGCGAGGAGGTTCTCGCAGAGCTTCAAGTTCCTCAATAACATCTTCCGAAATAGACATCGCCGCTTCTTCAATGTTTTCGTCGCGAATGCCCATGTATTTTGAAGGTAGCGCCTTTTCCTTGACAATGTGAGTCAAAGCAGCTGTGACGGCTCTTGCGTCTAGCGCGTCATTGCCCCCACACATTGCCCTCAATTTTCCAAACATTGCCTCTATAGGATCACTGTTAAATTTCTTCGTGAGCACATAGTTTACTCTTTTTCTCAGAAGAAATTGGACTGTCTCCACTGTGGACTTTGTGGTGAAAAGCAGGACAGTGTACGTCTCGTCTGTGAGGTTTCCTACGCCAGCGGTGACAGAAGAATCCTGGATGCGCTTAATGTAGCCTGAAAATTCATTTTCCAGCCACAGCAATCGGCTGTCGTCCTGCTTTGAGATGGGAAGTTTGCAGTCATTTCCACTGTACGTAGTGTTGTGAATGTCGAACTATCTCTTTATGGCTTTCATGAAGTTGACTGTGGATGCTGCATCCTTGAATAGAACAATAGAGGAGTTGCCCCTCAAGTTTCGCAGATGTTCCAGTGCGCCAATGACTTGGAGCGAGAATACTTGCACTGCACGCATTACATTCATCTCTTCCAGGTTAGATGGGTAATCCCCCCTGTGACGTTGTAAATATGCGTGGCCCACCAAAAATGCACTGCTGTGGCAGCTGGGGTTCTCTAACGTGCACCTAAATCTAAGCACACGGGCCTCAGGCATTTTCGCCTCCATCGAATATAAGGTGGTCGGGTCTTAAAATATATTGTTGTTGCTAGTAGCGCTGCGTTCCGTCTTCTATTGCCGAGTGCCGAGAAAGGCAGACTGTCCCCACACGCACCTGTACTTCCTTCACCGCTTGCTACAACCGAAAGAAGTAATTAGCACGAGAAATTGGCCGGGCACAGCTGGTTTACAACACGAAGCGCATACGGCGAAACGCGCTTTGGGCGGTTGGCTCGCGACGCCCTCACGCGGAGCGCGCCGTCGTGACTGTATAGAAAAAGTTCCATTGTACTCCCGGCGGCTGCTCAGGCCGTAAGGGAAGGAGCGAGCGCGCGCCTCTAGACCGGCCGTGGTGAGAAATGGGGCTCTGAGCCCTCGGTAACAGGCTCATCCAGTTAGCTCATCGCTGAACTCTGACCTTGTCTCGATGTAATTGAGTGTACGAAAAGTGCCAGTAAACTTGTTATTGTTTTCCCATCTTGCTAGCATCAGTTCCTCAACCCGGAGACTCGACTACGCTACCAAACGGAGTCCGGGTACGACGCTGCCCTATCGTAGCAACAACATGGTTGCCGAGAAGGGACGGATCTAAAAACACCGGTCGCAACAACTGGTCGCAGCGGTGGGATGGATCCAAATACCCAGGCACGACACTAGTCACCTGGCTAAAATCACGTAAGATCTAGTCACGTGACTAAGATCCCGCAACATCACGTAACAACTACTCACGTGACTAACATTCACGAATAATCACTTAACATCTAGTCACGTGACTAAAATCACGTAACATCACTTAACTACTCACGTGACTGACAATCGCGATACATCACATAATATCTAGTTACGTGACTAAAATCACGTAACATCTAATCACCTGACTAAACTCACATAACTAGTCACGTAACTGAACATCACGTAACCAGTCACGTGACAACCCGTAGCAACTACTCACGTGACTAAAAATGACGTAACGTCACGTAACGTTCAGTCACATGACTAAAATCACCTAACTAGTCATGTGACTAAAGTCACGTAACAACTAGTCACGTGACTAAAGTCACAACATTCCGTAACAGCTAGTCACGTCCCCGACCACGTAGCAGCTACCAGCTGCTACGCATACCACATTCATGTGTGAAGGGACACTAAAGTGATACAATGAATCGGTCGAGACTGATAAAGTGTACTCTGAGAATTCGAATGTAGTTAGTTTCACCATCATAAAGAGCAAATCAAGGGCAAAGTTCCATTTCTAAATTTGGCGCCGAAATCTCCGCGCGTGATGTCACGGATTTCAAACTGTATTTGTCGTATTTTGGGGACATTGGGTGAACGAAACTTCTTGAAACTTGGTATGTTAAGTCTGCGGCCCTCTCAGATGTCAATATACTTAATTTTTACCGATTAGGAACTACGTAGATCCCAGTAGACGCCGCGAGAATCTATGACGTCATGGTGTTTGTTGCACGATTTTCAAGGTGGCGTCAGCACCCGCATTTTCTTTTCGCGCGTTTTTTTGCTTACAAGGACACTTGTCGCCCGGTGTGCCACCCCCTGGCTACGCCACTGGTCCAGAAGCTTATTCATCTTTAGTACCAAACCGGAATTAATCCCGAAAATAGATCGCAATCACTTCGTCCGCCTACTGCCACTTCTACCAGTGTAGTCTTACCAGCGTAGGCCACCTTCTACCGGTACAGCATCGTTAGGAAGGCATACACCATTATAATATGAAAAAAAAAAGCGCCCCGTGCAAGCCGTGCATAGCAAACACTGCTGAAAACTGCAAGGAGAAGCCCTCAGAGGCATTTATACATAACTTGCAACTACGTCACACCGCGGAACTCTCGGATACAATTTCGCGGCATGCGCCGCCATTACCGAGCACATGGCAGCAGACGACACCGACTCAAGCTGTGCGGCTCTCGCATTTCCCGTCAACGCTGCACATCGCAACGGCGATTTGTGCGACATTTGGCTGCTGCACGAGAAGTGTAAATCAATAAAAAAAAAAAAAGACCAGACGCGGGGACAATTGCCAAACGTGATCACAAACCCGTGCGACCGCACGAAAGAGCTGTCCGAGAAGCGGAGCACATGGCTTATGCGCACGTAAACAGGAAGGACCTCAGACATTGCACAACGTTTGCGCGTGCAAGTGTAACTTCATAACAGGCAAGTTATGCTTCCGAATCTCCTCACCTTTTCGCCGAGTGTATCACCATGGAGTTATGCGCGCTCAGGTCAATTTTTGTCGAAACGTGAAGCACCGAATTGAACACAGCGATCGCGCCTTGGTGTTCGGGAAGCTCTTCGGGGAGCTCTTCGGTGAAACGAATCCCGAGTGGGCGCCAAACATGTCATTGGGCCATGGTTTTATGCAGCAATCAGCGACGAAATTTGTGCAGTTTGAGCGTCGCAAAATGCAGGCGGCGAAGATGCCGCTGTAGGTGAATCGTGCGAAGTTGTTTCTACCATTACGTGCGACACCACTGACGACACTGCAGGCTGCATAATGTCCTGGACGATTTTCGTTCGTCATAAGCGCAAGGCAAACGATCAAAACACGCGCACTACGCCGAACGATCCGCGCAAGAACGTAAACACAGCGCGGTCACTGAGACGCACGTGCTCGGTGATGACGAACGGAAGACAGGAACTGACGTCACTTGGAAGTTATGCATAGATTACATTGAAGAGTGACACAACGTTCGGGAACGAGATAAATGAAGGGATAAGCTTGACGGCTATTATTTTCATTCTGCAGAGGTCCAAAAAGACATCCTAAATTTGCTCCAGTGGTGGAAGTTAAGAACTACGACTGCCGACGCCTTCACATTTCGCAAGGCAGATGTGCGCCCCTGCGGCTAGCGCAAGCACTTCAAGAAACTTTAGCGCGGCAGGACATGTGATGCAACGGCGCATGGTGTGCTTATAGTGGAATCTCTTTATAACTTTAACACGAAAGTGTTTTATGCTGGGGTCCACCAAGAATTTCATGACGTATTTCCGTCACGGAAGTAGGTCAGCAAAATGAATGCCATCAGATGGCAAAGAAAAAAACTATAAGAAAAAGTTCCGATAACGGGAATCGAACCCATGACCTCTCGGTCCGCGCGATGGCTGGCGGGCGTTTAGCCCACTGAGCTACCACCAAACACATTACGGAGGCGGCATGAACGCGCCTTTTATCTTTCACACTTGCGTCTGGCAGTGATCATGGATGGATGGATGCTATGAGCGTCCCCTTTATAACGGGGCGGTGACATCTGTGCCACCAGGCTCGAAAAAAAAAAACGCGCTGTTGCAACGACCGTCCCATTCGGCGCGTTTCCAATAAAAGTTTAATTTCGTCAACGCTTTAACACACCGTGTGGTGGCGGTTTTAGCGCAAGCCTCGCTCATAGCATCCATCCATATCGACAAATAGCTCTCCGACGCTCGCCTGGCTGTCGCTCCGCGTTCCGTGCGCGCCCTGTGAGAAAGGGAAGACACGACGCGCGTAGCGTTTCTCTTCGCATTTCGCGACGCTTTGAAGGCGTGCATATCGAGCATTAGTGTTTATTGTGTGCTTGTTGATGCCATCTTTGCGCGGGATTCACCATATGCGGAGTCCACGTATACGTTAAGAACTTCGGCTACCACAAGGGTTAAATCAGGATCATGGGCGTTTGTCGTCGTTACGGAGATGTGCCACTAGGCGTCAACGTGAGTGAGATGCGTCCACATATCTGCCAAACAACAGTAGACATTGTACAAGCTCTCATATACCAATGCACAATAAATAATAAACTACTTCTGTGACGACACGTTTCACTTTCGTGTTATACCGATTCCTATGACAGAGGGATCAACCAACCATTTTTTGTACAATAACATGCGAACAAATAAACTATAAACTTTGCCACAAAAACTTAGACTGTATGAATAGCAGTGGTGTGATAGCTGAAAAGAATGCTATGGCAAAACGTATTTTTTTCCATTCGGCTTCATATACGTATTTCCAAAGTGCACGTGGTGCGCGCGGTTCGTTATAATTTTGTCTAGATTAGTGTATTTACAACAAATGTAATAAATTTGGCTTTTCCCTCTATTTCTCTTGATGTGGCAAGGTGCCACTATGATGAAGATATATGTGCTACATATCCAGAAGGGTGCACGGTTAATTGGCTTTGTCGTTACAGCACGCTTTAAAGGGACACTAAAGGAAAAAATTTTTGTCGTATTAGTAAATTACTCTTTCACAATTCCAAAATCACCACGCCTTCCGCGAGAAGACGCATGGAAAGCGAGAAAACGCGCAAAAAGAAATTACGGCTGGTGATGCCTCCTTGAAATTCCCGCTTCAACGCGCCATAGATTTTGACGGCGTCTGCTAGGTCCTACGCAGTTCCTAATCAGTAAAGATCATTGTCAGTAAATCAGTAAAGTGCATTGTCTTCCGAGGGGGCCGTAGACTTAACATACGAAGTTTCAGGAAATTTCGACAAGCCAAAGTCGCCAAAATACGAAAAATACGCTTTGAAATCTGTGTTGTCACGCGTGGAGATTTTGGCGCGAAATTTAAAAATGATACATTGACCTTAATTTTCTCCTTTATTAATGCATCTGTGTTGGTGAAACTAACGACATTAGATTTCTCAGAGTACAATTTATCAATATAAGCCGATTTATTGTTTCACTTTCGTGTCCATTTAAATTTCAACAGAGAGCGCAATAAAAACAAAGTGAAGAGAGCGTTCTGTTCTCTGTCCCCTCTGTTTTTATTGCGCTCCTTATCGAATCCAAACTCATGCTGCAAATCACCTTTCTTCCTACAATATCAGCTACAAAACGCTCTTGATGACCCCGATTGTATTCCTAGAAAATTAGGTACAGTGTACCACTGCCGAACAAATGTTCATCGTACCCAGTATGTCCGCTCAACTGTTTCCACGGTGAGCCAGCCCCTTTTTACAAGAAGGTACCGTAGGTTAAAGTATAGTTGCTAGCGAAGCATGCGCCAAGCATGCGTAGATATTCGCCACTTAAAACGCCTTGCGGTCGATTCTATGTTCGGGCAACACCACCTCTTGGCTCGGGTCCCTGTCGGGCCCGATCTGTGGTCGGGCCGGGCCGGGTAGGCGAAATTTTTTCTCGGGTTCGAGCCGGGCCCGGGTCTCGCTTTGAGTCGCCGGGCCGAGCTCGAGCGGGAAAATGTGGACAAGTCCCGGGCCCGGGCCCGGGCCGAGAATCACGGCCCGTGCAGTGCTCTATTCGGTCCCTACCGGCGGCAAAGTTGCTTTTACATAGTAAGCTGTTATGAGCTCACAGCATCCAATTTTGGTGGCGTAGTTGTCCGCCGCAGGCGGTGTCCGTCACAGCTATCGCGCACATTTACTCGGGGTTCGAGGCGGTTTCGAACCCAGACATTGTGTGAGCAAGCAAGTGTTCTAACGCAGAGCTACGCAAGTTGTTATTTTTTTCCCTCCTTCCCGGTTGTACGTCACACAAACCAGAGCTCGAAACTTTCATAAAAAGAACCTATACAAGCGAGAAAACGCATTACCAGGTGTAATATTGCGTTGCAAAAGAGCTGGCGTCGTAGCAGGTAAATTGTGCAACGAGTGGATGGTACAAAGCTTCCCATCCATTACAAAGGGCTCGGCCGCCATTCATCATCCTCGTTTCTCATGATCACCCACCACAGCAACAACAAAGTGTACAGGTACTACGTCGTTGTGTATATTGCCTTACAAACGCGCAGTGGGTCTCACGCTACTTCGCGAAATGTGATGGTTTATCGCGTAGTGGGCACATTGAGCGCAGTCGTGGGCCCACGCCAGCACAGTCACAGCTTACGCTGTGACTGTGCTGCGCGTTTTGCGCAGGCCTGGCGTTTTTTCAACCACTTTGATTCATTTTCATTTACGTCATAATTACTACACTACCGTTAAAAGACTACAATTAATGTCCCCTTTACTTTCCTTGGCTTCACTGTCTCTTGGTTTCAATAAGTTATGTCTAACAACCTATCGGACAGATGCGCCGGTTATGAGGACGTCGTCCAAGTAACACGCGACTCCTTCCAGTCCCTTCAGCATCTCGTCCATAACAGACTGAAAAATTGCCGGGGAGCTTGAAGTACCGCACGGCATGCACAAACGCTTAAACGAGCCAAAGTGCTTGTTAATAGTACGCTACAGTTCTAAGAATTTCATGCGCGGAAAGTGACGGCCGTGGTTAAATAAACCACAGTGCAGACTTCTCCACCAACCAGAACGGCGAAAATATCCTTTACCAGTGGCAGTAGGACAGTGTTCAGTCTTTATGGAAGGGCTATATATTCGCACAGACTCACCTTGTGCTCAGGCTTTGGGACGATGGCAAGTTGTGTGGCGCAGTCGCTCTGCAGGATGGGCTGCAAGATCCCTCTTTCCTTGAGTGCGAGTACTTCCTGTTCAGCGCGTAGGGAACAGGTGGAGCCCTGCAGAAGAGTATCTTCTTTCAAGATTATTTTTGCTTAATAGCCTTTAATCAAACCAACTTGCTCACTGAACACGTCACGATACTTCTGCAGCAGGTCTTTTGCTTTCTGCTCTGCTTCCACGTTGAAAATGTGACCATATGGTTCAACTTGAGCTGCGCAAGCCAGTCGCGTCCCAGAAGGCATGGTTGAGTTCCCGGAATGACAACCACCGGCAGGGTTTTCGTTTGACCTTCGTACTTGAATTTTCACTTTGCCATAGTGGGCTGCTGAATTTTTAAGTCAATTCCAAAAGGCGGCAGGTGGTCCGCCTCACTCTGCACTTCGACGGCATTGCCATGCTTCGTCATGCAAACTTCGCTAAATGCCCTACATTCTTGCACCAGTGACATCGTGCCTCAACATTGGCTTGCTTTGTGCTTATCGCAGCATCTATAGCAATTTCCATCAAGACCGAAACCTTGAGGTGCGCTCACTTTAGCCTTTCGTTGTGGGCGAGCTTCCTTGCTGACAGCGCGGGTGGCTTTGTCATTTTGTGGATTTCCCTGACGGTCGGAAGCTTTCCGACTCTCTTTAGGCGAGTTCTGCTGCTTTTTCCAAATCGCGAGCTGTTTCGAAGTTGAGCTCTTTCTTCTTGAGCAGCGTCGCTTAAACGGCCGTGTTTCCGAGCCCCGCCACAAACTGGTTACGTCATCCGGCTTAGCAGGTCCTTGAGGATCTTGTACGGGTGTTTCCCCAAGGTAGTGATGAAAGCGGACTTCTTCAAGGTGCTGTCTTCTATTTGCGTTATTTTGCAACAATGCTCGAAATGCTCAACATACGATTGGGATCTTCGTCATTGCCTTCGATGTAGGAATCGAACTTCCAAAACTTCGACGTCTCCAGCCGCTCCGTACCATAGAGTTTCCTACAATACTTACTAGAGGGAACTCTGGCGCTAGTGTCTATGGGAGTTGCAACGCATGACACTTCAGCTAGCATGGGAATGATGGGTAGTACACAAATTTGCCTAAACTTCGTACTTTCGGCTCCGTTTGGCTCCTCGTCGGCTGCATCCGCTTTGTCGAAAAACGAACTTCAGCAAAAGTCAGCAGTTTCACTTCGCTACTTTAACTTCTTTAGGCTCAGCAATTCAAATCTGGTCACGAAGTTCATAGCGATCCATTCTTTTATCCGAAAGAAATCCAAAACACAGCAATAAACAAAGCTACAAGTACGTTTGAAGCCGCAAGCACGAAGACTAGGCAAATTTGTGTACTACCCATCATTCCCATGGTAGCTGAACGATCGCAGCGCCAGAGTCCCCTCTAGTTAATTTTAGGAAACTCTATGCTCCGTACTAAGACAAACGCAGGACACTCGCGGGCCAGACGCTAGCCAGACACGCGGTGTAGCGAGGCAGACGCACGACCTCACACGTCGCTCGGTGCCGATGATAGCCAAGGATTCGCCGTCATCTCGTCGCCGGATGATTTAGCAAAACAGTCGCACACCAGGAGCCAACGAAGGAATTCTCTTTATTCAGTGAGCGCGCGGTGTTTATCTGTAGCTTTCTCAGAGCGTGTGGTGGCGCTACTGTGGTCATTGATATTGGCGCTTTGATAGAGCATCTCGCACCTCTGAGTTAACATGGAGGTTAACTTCGTAAAACATAACGTGCATAATACCACATGCCACCAAACGCATCACTGAACGAGCTGCTAAGCGTGGTTTGGCGCATCGATGAGGAGTGACGTAAAAGCAGGTGCCACGTGTGTTAATCAATATACATACATAAAAACAAAGAACGTGATTCGGCATGGCATGAGCAGACCGAAAAATAACACGTCAGCAGCTGAAGTTACTTGTGCACGTGGTTTCCTGCGCACCTGGAGCGCTCAGTTCCAATTTCGCAGCAAAGAAAGTAAAAAAAAACCTTCTCGCGCTGCAGGTTCTATAGGAGAATTTCTTGGCAAATCAGTTCTGCGGAATCCCGCAAGGTTGAGAAAGGGTCAATGAAAGGGAAAATTGGCATTCACCCGTTTCTTTCTCAGGAAGGAATGCTTCCAGCTTTTCCTTTTGACAAATCCGTATGGGTTTCCTTGTAACCTTGTGCTACAAATAGGTGGATGCAAATTTTTCTATTTCTTAGAAGGGGTTTCCTCATGATTTAAAAATTGATATGGGATCACTTCGGCACTACCTACAAACTTGCATTTGGAGGTAGCCAGGTAAGTACGCGAACCAAATAAGTAATGACTATTTAGCTAATTAACCAATCAATTAAAACACATTACCTGTTTTCTGACGTGTGCACTTCACGATAATTGATTTTAAGGAATCGCATTTTTATCATAAGTGATCTACTTTTAGAATTTTAGGGCAGCCTTCGTAGAAACGCCCGGTATATATTACGAATTGCGTCTGGTATAACTTAAGTAGCGATTACTCCCAGTGACCCCATCCAGCTCCCGCAGCAACGCGAACAAAGCTTTTCAGCTTTGATTTCAGTGTGGCGATGTGCATGACCTAGATAATCCAGCGTCCTCGGGTTTTGTTTTCTGGATATGCTTAAATAGAAGCAACCTAATCATAACCTCGAGATTCCGCTTATACACAGGTATACACTAGTGCACGTTTGATAATCATGATTCAGATGCGTTCGCGACAGTTACTAGGTTTTAGGGTGGGTATAGGAGCTCCTAGTAGTAACGGATGCTATATTATCTTCTTATAATGTGTTACTAACGCTTTTTTTTTCACTAGATACAGATACTAACCCGATAGTAACATATATGACAACGAATAAGTTACATGTAGTTAGTAATTATCGTAACCTTTTTTTTTAGAGTGTACAGAGTTCGCCTATAAAACTACACAAACATAAAAAAATGTAATTAGTGAAGAGAGTGTAATGCATGGTTATGTACGCAGTGATCTCATCTTTGCTGAAGTGTTAACTGCGAGGTAGACATACCTGAAAGTTTAAAGAAACTAATAAAACTGACTTTTTTATTAGAACCTCGGGGCAGTTATTTATGTGGCATATTTTCGGGCAGAGATATTTGAATGCATACCCTTAAAAAAATCTGGCACTGAGGCATTGCGAGTAAAGGGTAGCAAGCTTTTCAAGTTGTCCCTTCCATGTATTATAAATTCCACTTATTTTGTCTTCTACTGCCGCTTAACCCCGGCACGCGCTTTAGAAAGCCAACTTCACACTATAGTTACGCATGTGACTTCGGTACCCTCTTCGTCACTACTACCAATCAAGGTTATGCGGCTCCTCTGGATACTGTACAGCTCAGCACAGAACTCGACTGCAGCCTTTACTATAGACAAAATTGCTGATGGCACTGGTATGCTTATCTTTCGCTGGAGACATTTTGCTCGTGTGTTGACCAGCTGTAAGTATGATTGTATGTACGTATGAACTGCACAGAACACCCGCATACTTAGATTTATGTGCACGTTAAAGAACCCCAGGTGGTCAAAATTTTCGGAGCCCCCCCCCCCCTTCGGCGTTTCTCATAATAATATTGCGGTTTTGGGACGTACAACCCCAACAATTATTATTACTGTACGTATGATTGTTATGGCTCTTCCTCACTCTTACTTGCCTTGTAAAGTGTAATATCACATTTTTTTATTAACTCTGACAGTTCAGCGAGTTCTGTGTGCTCTCTTGAGCTAGACACTTTCGGACTTTGTTGTTTTTTTTAATGGGTATTTCTTGGTAGAGCTTACCTGTGTATTAGCTTGATGCCCCATCTCTAACTTAAACTGCGCATTGCTTTTGAAATGAATCTGGTCATAATCTCATTCATTATTTCTGTGCTATCATTATTTTTTTCGTCAGTGAGAGCTGTTTTACGGCATAGTAGAGAAAAAGAAAAAAAAACTTATAAATATGAATGCAGCCGTGCATTGTGCGAGGAGTCCATTAACGTTCTTTACATTCCCGTTCTAACGCCGTATATTTGTTCGAGAGCGCAATATATAGCCTGCATTGGTATGCGTTTCTCCAGATTTCTAAAGGTCGTGATTTACCTCGAGATGAGGCCCACAAAGCAAGGCTAGAATTCTCTTCAGGCACGGGACTTGTACAATCGTCGGTGGTGCTCGAACACTGAGTGTGATGTGCTGCGCTTTTCTGTCTTTTTTGTTGGACTCCTTACCCGTCTTTTTTCTTCTCCTCCTGTTCAAGCAGATGGACGTGGTGTCCATTTTAGGAGACGATTCCACTTCTCTTTCTTTGTTTATAGTTACGTGATAGTAGTAATTCTTGTGTATACGGAAGAATCGGAACGTATGCAGTTTAATGCAGGCTGGCGCTTCGTGGTTTCCACTGGCCTCCTGACAAAAAAAAAAAAAAAAAAAAAAATCGGAGGCCTGTTTGAATGCATGTGCGAGAGAGATAGAGCGAATAAATATCTTTACTTTCACAATTCAGCTTGCGAGAGGCGTCCTTACTACAGAATCCTTTGAGCTCTGGCCGCGTCTTCGGCACTCGCTACCAGCCTTATATTGCTGATGCTCGAGGTTGGAGCTAGAGTGTATGTGTATGAGAAGTTCATCCGTGACACAAATGGCAAACGTTGTTAGTTACTGTGAATCACTAATTCGATTAATCACCCATTTGGCGACCATATAGTTGAAATCAATATAATATCGCCATATCAGATCACGAGCTAGTAATTGCCGATATACTACATATCAGGCTACGTAAGATTAAAAGAAAATGAAGCAGAAACTCCCTGCTGGGGAACTGTGGGGCGTTATTTGGAGTTCCGTCATTAACTCAACCTATGGCGGCACCGACCGGCATTAGGCATCATTTAGCCAAAGTTAGCCAACACTAGCCGGCATTAACCAGAGCTGGTAGTTTGCAAGCAAAAGCGGTAAGCCAGCCAGGACACCGGTCACTCTGTCAGCTGTCCACAAAGCGCAAAGGGGGGGGGGGGGCGGTAACGTAGAGTACTGGACGAGTTGGTATAGATTCACGTCGAAGCGAAGCGTGAGGAAAAACAGGACACAGTAAAGAACCACCTGTCCTGTGTGTTCTTTACTGGGTCCTGTTTTTCCTCGCGCTTCGCTTCGACATGGATGTGTTTGATGACTGGATTTTCTACCATTAACATATACCGATATTTCAAAATCTGCATGGAACGACGTATGACAAACACGCATGACTTATCAAGTCATGAATGAAGTGGCTTGCATGTTCGCCTGTATCATGACACGAATGGTGTAAAGGACATGATGCGTGCGTCGTGAAGCCGCCGATGTTATTTCGTTAACTTAATTTGTCACATGTACCAGAATGTGCATGTCTTGACATGCACGCATCAAACATCTCAATGGCATTCAATTACACGAATGACATAACATTCATTTAATGTCATTCGCATGAACGTATAAATAGCACAAGATGACAATATACCGCTCCGGTCATTTCTTTAACTGAAATATCAGAATGTGCATAGCGTAACACAAAGGACATGGCGGTATGTTCTACATGCCATGACATATGTACCGCATCAACTCGCATAACACCAGCTCTGGTTGGCTAACTGACATCGAATGTTGTTAGGACGAGAAGGAACAGCACCAGAGTGATTGCTAATGTTGGCTAGTGTCGACTTATGTTGTCCATTCGTTCGTACAACAATGTAATGAAAATCTCACGGGGTCCTTATGCACTCACCTAAGACGACTGGAAAGCGAAAGCCATCTTCTTTTTCTTTTCAGCCGATGTACTTGATGTACTTAGAGTTACTGTATATGCTACCTTTAGGTAGCAGAGTTGCGCATCTGTTTTCCAACGCCGCTAGCAACCATGCATTGCGGAGAAGCTGACGCTCGGGCCAATTTTTGTATTTCTCGACGCCGCCGCTGCAGCTCACTCAATTAACACTAGTCATCGATAGCCAATGTTTATCGCCGGCCTTCGACACGCCAGACATCATTATCGGCGACGCGGTAGGCATGTCGCCTGCAAAAATGGAGTGTGACTTCACCGCATAGCTGTGGTTGCTAGCCGGACCTATGCGCTACTCTGCTACCTAAAGGTAGCATATACAGTGACTCTAGATGTACTGATCCTGCTTCGCCATCTACCGAAAGCTTTCTGCACCTAACGTGGCTCTAGGATTGGAGGCACCTCACCTGGTTTTGCACTGCCTCTGTGATCGGCCCGCCTTTGACCAAGCTACGATGTCATGAGATGACGTCATCATGTGACGTTACGTCACGTCACATCAATAAGACGTCATGTTGACGCCACAGTGACGTCTCAAATTTCGGCGATATATGACGTCATCACGTGATGATGATTTTTTGCATCACTCATGCATCACACGACGCGGGACGGCATTCAACTTTCGCGTTTGATGAGGCATGCGCTTAAAAGCTGGTTATTACATGCGAAGTCAGCACACTGGTGTGTTCAGCTCTCCCTGACGTAACTGATGTGATGGAAGACTATAGACTAGTCTTTAGACTATAGACTAGAGCGCTGCTCTGATAAAACAAACTTCAGCGCCGAGAATGCCCTCTCCACGCTGGCCTGTGTGACTGGCACCCAAGGTCCACTTGCGTTAATATAAACAACACCGGTGCCACGCTTTTCGTTTTTCCCAAAATGTCAACATATCTTTGAAATCCCTGCCTGAGATACGCGCTAATACTGTCCCCTGAGATATGCTCACGTTGCATGACAGGGGCGTAGCCAGAAATTTTTTTCAGGGGAAGGTTCAACCACCCTTTATGTATGTTCGTGCGTGTGTTTGTAAGTGTGCCCGTATATGCACACATGCAAAGTCGAAAATTTTCGGGGGTGGGGGGGGGGGAGTTAAACCTCCCGCCCCGCCTGGCACCCCAGTGTTGTATGACCTTGGTTGTTCCGCATTGCCAACCTTTCCCTTGAACCAAAAACCGATAAACATAGTTTGGGTTCACTCCGGAACGAAATAATAGAAGCGTTCTAGTAAAAATATCGTTGTTTCTCGTTTTTCATTTTTAGTTTTCGTTCCATTTCGACACACCGTGTAGCTGTCAGCAATTGATTTGAAGATTCGCATCTGTATGGCAGTTACCAGATGATCGTTGTAATGTTGTAATGTAAAAAAAAAAGTGTTGCTACTGAAGATGCCGTAGTGTCAGTACAGGTGCCCCAAAAGTAAAACGGAGCACGCGAGCTGTGGCCAAATTAGGCAAAAATGCATGTCAGCGCGCTCTATCAGCAGATGCGCTGCAGATAGCGAGACTGCGTCGGCATATCTGGCTGACCCATCCTGATATTCTGATGCTCGCCTTATCGCCGGGTCGAGCGAAGCCGCGCTGCTACCATCTCTGCTCAGGGGCGCTTTCAATGCTTTATGCATTTGTTTGCCCGCATCGTGAAGAAATCTTCCGAGCCGTGCGCTTTCTGCATTGTCAAGAATGTCACCACATTTGCCCCTCACGAGCAGCGATGATAGTAGCGCGACTTCGATCGAGCCGGCGATAAGGCGATCATCAAAATATCGGGATGGGCCAGATATGCCAACGCACTCTCGCTATCTCCAGCGCATCTGCTGATTGAGCGCGCTGGCATGGAGTTCTGCCCAGTTTGGCCACAGCTCGCCTTCTCCGTTTTACTTTTCGGGCACCTGTACAAATTCCGAGAAAGGAAAATATAGAAAAAAAAATTGGAGCAGCTATGAACTAATGGTGCGAAGATTGAGGAAACAGCGGAGCTGGTGACCTTTCCCTCCTCCTCACCCTCGCTTCCCTTTCCCATCCTCTTGTACACTATACTATACAAGACTATGCTATGCTTTACCCTCTCCCCTCCTTCTCACCCTCACTTCCATTTCCCACCCCTTGCTATGCTTACTATACATAGCTGTGCTATGCTTTGCTCTCCTCCTCGTTTCCCTCCTCACCCTCACATCACTTCTCCTCAACCTCACTTCCCTTTCCCACCCTCTTACTATATACTATACGATACATGGCCATGCTATGCTCTACTCTCTCCCTCCTCCTCGCCCTCACATCACTCCTCCTCATCCTCACTTGTATTTCCTACCCCCTTGCTATACTTACTATACATGGTTATGCTTTACCCTCTTTCCTTCCTCTTTTCCCTCCTCCTCGCCTTCACGTCACTCCTCCTTACCCTCACTTCCCTTTCCCACCCCCTTGCTACACTATACATGGTTATGCTATGCTTTACCCTCTCCCTCTCCTCCTTTCCATTCTCCTCATCCTTCCTTCCCATTCCCAACCCTTGCTATACTATATTATACATGGCTATGTATAATATAGTGAAACATACACTTCGCTTTGAACCACTGCGCTGAGGTTTGAGCGATTGGCGGCCACGGAAGGAACTCAAGCTTAAACAGCTGCACTGTTAAAAAAAACTGCACTCTGAAAGAAAGCAGTTATCATGACACAGGAAAGATGTCCAAAGCAAAGGGTGAGCCAGCATTACGTCACTGTCAAGTTTCAAAAACAGACAAGGAGAGACAAGAAAGAGTACTTGGGGCAGATATATGTGAAGGCTTGGAAAAAAACAGAATAATGGGAAACCCAACTGTTTTTCTCGTTTTATCCCGAGGCTTAAAAAGCGAAAAAAAAAAGTTAGCGGTCCAAATTTACCTTAAAAAAATGAAGGAAATTTATATAAACCATGCAAATGTTGCGTTGGTTTCTCTTTGCAAGTGTAAACATACAGGTTACATAGTTTCATCCAGCTTCTGTAACATTTTTCATGGTTTTGTTGTGCTGCATCTCTATCGTTGGTTGCATAGATGTGCACCCTCGACACGTCACATGGCCTGTCAATGCTACATAGGATCAGACCTTATACTAATAAAAAAAGAAATCGCAAAATAACATCTCTGGTAACGTTTTAATAATTATTATTTAAGAATGCTGTCTTTGAAATCCACGTCGTATGCTTTCCTAGCCTGTTAATAATAGACGTCTGAGGCGGTACGCAGAGCTTGGCAATTCAATGCAGAATTTTTTGAGTAGCTAATGCTCGCTTGAATTTATGGCTGTCAAAGCCAGCGTCACATCCGGTTGAAGATACACGTCATTTTCACAATGGTGGCACAAAAGCACGTCTCACCCTATCGTTGTAATTTTAGAAAAACTCAGCCTTCAGCTTTTGTCTGAAAACGAACAGCTTTGCTTCACTTTCTGTCATTCTAACAAAGGGACTCTCCACAGAAGTGCCGTCTTTTGTTTGACTCCCTGTTTTGATGTAAACCTTTATGTTGTCGTATTCCAAGGTTGTAGGCAGTCTAGCTGCATAACTTGGCTTGCGCACTTCTTGGTTTAGAACTAGCAGTTGTTGTTTCCGTAAGATACATTAATTAACTAGATTTCATGCCAGGTGGAAATTTATAACTCCTAAAAAATGACCAGGAAGACATGAGTCACATGACAGTAAATTAATGTTCACAACTTGCGAAATCTCTGTTTTACGCTGCGAGAAGAGAGAGGCAAATGAAATTAATGAATATTCACTGAGTCTGAAATCTATCGTATTCGCTCGTCAGAACGTCTTGTGGGTGATTCCACGTAAGATCGAACAAACGATGGCTGGTCGACCTCTCAAATTTATTTCAAAATTTTATATATTATTGCCTGATGAGTGGAAAGAAGAGATCCGCAATTTGTTTTGCCACCAAAATTTTTTTCGAACCACAGGAAATCAATAATGACGAAGAGGTGGAGTGGAGCGCTCATCCGCTCTGCTGTTTTGGCCAACTTTCGTTATGAATTGCACAAAATATATTAAAGTTAGGTAGCTGAAATTTATTTACCTTAATATATGCATGTTTTTGCTTCTGCTCAGGTATTTTTAGTTTTTATGTGTAGTGTATATGTTTTTATAAAAACCTCAAAATGGCCCAATCGGCAAAATTTTCTTTACTTTGAAGGTCTTTAACTCAAAAAAGCCTTGTAGCAGAGGTACAAAAATTCCGCATTACGTTCTTCGCATGTTTATCTGCCAAACTGCCAAATCTTGTATTTATATAGCTTTTCAGTAAAGAGATATCATCGGGCTAAGTTCAAGAAAACACCGAACGATGAAAACTTCTGACGACAATTAAAAAAAAAACCCATTTTTTAATTTCTTAAACTTTGTCCACTTATTCTCCTCCACATCAGCTTTCACAAGCATTAAAAACATGTTGCATAATGTCGTTGCAGTAATAGTTACGGTCCCTCCAATGAGACTCTTAGGCAAGGATGGGCAATTCCGACTTCTTGCCCAGCAAGTGTATAAAATGCAGGCAGGATTGAATTTCTTTTTATTAAAAGGTCAGCAGGTACCTAAAAAGGTGTCGCCGGCACTGAAGACGTTAATTTTGAAATTATTTGGTCACTGCAGCGGCCACGAGCGCGGAGCTACCGAGTAGGCGCGCGCGCACCCGAGATGCTCGTTGTAAGAGACAGGCGCAGTGAGAGCTCGTTCTCGTGTCCTCAGACCGATTGAGTTCGAAACAGTAACACCTCTCGGGTGACTTGAACGCACGTGCACTGGAGCTTCGCTATTCTATCCGCCCTCTGTTCGCATCTTAGCTAGGCGCTGATAACACGGCGGAAATGGAAGCAAGATGAAAACTCTATAAGGGAGTTATGAGCGCTCGCTTCACGCACGCTGCTGCCACAGAAACTGCGCTGCGCCAGTTGCGATCAGTGGAAAGCATGAACGTGGCGCTCCAGTGGCAAAGCAAAATATGGATTGTCAAAGGAAAGAAAAGCAAAACTATCGGTAACCGGATGCGCTTGTCTATATTAGATGTCGGCAGCAGACGGCGTGAACTGGCCGCGCGTTCGGTGCGCTGTTCACACTTCATTCGGCGCGGATAGTTCTTGTGCTTTGCTCTTACTCTACTCCTCCTGTGCGTCTCATGACGAGAAAGTATAGCTCTGAATGAGTCTATTGTGGAGACTACCTTTCGAAGCACAAGAAGGAGTACTGACACGAATTTAAAAAAAAATCGGATTGTTGCTCTAAATAAAAATACTGGTGTCGAGAAACCTAAAACGACTATTGTGGTGCCTGGGAATGCATCCTATATATTTTAATTAGCGCCACCTTAAAAAGACACTTTCGGTTTCGACATCGAGGGGGTGACTTCTCAGTGTCGTTTCATAGCAGTGTGACGTCACGGAGATACAGAAATTCGCGACGTACTAGCGGGAAATCCGTCATCTGCTCGTGGTGCAACAGATAACGATGAGTGAATTGTCGTCCAGTGACCCTGACAGTGATTTCTACGATTTAGGCTGCATGCAGGACGCAGAACTCGCGAACTCGGAGGAACTGTCTTGACTTGTCGGGATAATGTCCTTGCAGTGTGGCTGGCTTGCAAATGCTCAGCGACGAAAACTTCAAAGTCAAATAATATTATTTTATACGTGTTCTCCGACTCCACTGTGTGCACAGCGTGGACACTGCATACCAACGAAGCAAAAAATGTCCCTTTTGCGATGTCTCAAAATCGTATCAGTACTCCTTTAATTATTGCAAAGAAGCCAAAATTTCGGAGAGTTACCGTCCTAGACATAAATGCTTTGAAGGAACGTTTAACGCCCGAAAGATCAGTGACTTTGTGCTACGCGTGCTTTTGCTACCACTGCAATGAAAGATCTTCACGGAACGCACAGTTTAACGATGACATTCTTATGCCCCTGAAAAAGAAAGCGACGCAATTAACCAGATCACTGCGACTACCGGTGCACGCGCGTTCAAGACACCCGAGAGGTGCTGCTGTTTCGAACTAAATCGGTCTGAGGACGCGAAAACGAGCTCTCACTGCGCCGTCTCTTACAACGAGCATCTCGGGTGCGCGCGCGCCTACTCGGTAGCTCCGCGCTCGTGGCCGCTGCAGTGACCAAATAATTTCAAAATTAACGTCTTCAGTGCCGGCGACACCTTTTTAGGTACCTGCTGACCTTTTAATAAAAAGAAATTCAATCCTGCCTGCATTTTATACACTTGCTGGGCAAGAAGTCGGAATTGCCCATCCTTGCCTAAGAGTCTCATTGGAGGGACCGTAACTATTACTGCAACGACATTATGCAACATGTTTTTAATGCTTGTGAAAGCTGATGTGGAGGAGAATAAGTGGACAAAGTTTAAGAAATTTAAAAAATGGGTTTTTTTTTAATTGTCGTCAGAAGTTTTCATCGTTCGGTGTTTTCTTGAACTTAGCCCGATGATATCTCTTTACTGAAAAGCTATATAAATACAAGATTTGGCAGTTTGGTAGATAAACATGCGAAGAACGTAATGCGGAATTTTTGTACCTCTGCTACAAGGCTTTTTTGCGTTAAAGACCTTCAAAGTAAAGAAAATTTTGCCGATTGGGCCATTTTTGAGGTTTTTTATAAAAACATATACACTACACATAAAAACTAAAAATACCTGAGCAGAAGCAAAAACATGCATATATTAAGGTAAATAAATTTCAGCTACCTAACTTTAATATATTTTGTGCAATTCATAACGAAAGTTGGCCAAAACAGCAGAGCGGATGAGCGCTCCACTCCACCTCTTCGTCATTATTGATTTCCTGTGGTTCGAAAAAATTTTTGGTGGCAAAACAAATTGCGGATCTCTTCTTTCCACTCATCAGGCAATAATATATAAAATTTTGAAATAAATTTGAGAGGTCGACCAGCCATCGTTTGTTCGATCTTACGTGGAATCACCCTTATACTTTTACATCGGTTTTCGTGGATTTACTGTTAACCAATCATTATAAAAGGGACTACATTCAGTCTTAAACAAAAGGCCCAACCGTGAAAATTTGATAAAGTTATCTTGTGCCAAAATGACCCGCGAAAGAATTAAAATTCGATACTTCGGAGCATTTGGGCAGGAAGTTAAGAAAAGGAAGCTTGGTGTCAATATTAATTTAGTGTTGACAATTTTTTTTCTCGCAGCATGAATAAAAGGCTTTGAAGGAGTATTTAGTTCTTGTTAATTGCTTTCAAACGTGTTACAGAAGAAGCCCCGCTTGCGAGTTCTACTTTCTCCCTGTTCGAAGCGTCCAAATGCGACCACAGGTTTCACCTATATGGTTTTTGCCATTCAGAACCCGCAAGGTTGCCCACGTGGCATGTGAGATCCAGAAAACTACACACACAGACACGTATAGATTGTACACCATACAGACACGACGTATAGATTGTACACCAGATTGTACACCACACAGACATGACGCGCGAAGGCGCACGCGAGCGCTCGCTTCCTCATAGGTTCAAGACATCGTTTCGTACAAAATTACTGATACTTCATCAGAATACTTACAACACCTCCTTCTGTTACCTTTTTTATTGTTACATGGATGCAAAAGTAATTAAGAACTAAAAATTTTCACATGACGTGTAGCATCATCCGTCGGTCAAGCCGGTGCTGGTAAGGGCCATGCCGCAGTTGCAGGGCTCCAAGCGCTTCCGAACGCGCGGGGGGTTCAGGGTATAGTGTACTAGAATAACCTCCTAGTGACGCGTCCAGGAGGCAGGGACAATAGGCCGGTTGAAGCAAACGCCAGTAGACGCCACTGGTGGCGTTGCTGCGCTTTTTTCTAGTCGCGGAGCCAGTTCGCGCTGGTTTGGGCCGGTTCAGACGCGCTTTGCAGCTGCTTGCCTCGTGCGCGTCCCCTGCGACGCTACGTTCAACGTCGTAGTTCCTGTGAAAAAAAAAAAAAAATGGTGGATGACTTTTTTCTCCGGACGCTTACATGTGGGATGCTTCCATGTAGTACGTCTCATTGCACGCCGTAAAATGAGGTAAGGAAACGCCGGAATAATCTTGCTTAGCTGCGTTTCTGTAACCGAGAATAAATCACGAAAAGTTTGCCACCATCAATATGCGTCCGTCGAGGCCGTTATTTCATCGTACGCCTTCTGGCATAGCAACGCAGCGTAGACGTTGCTGAGCACTTTTGTGTAGTTTGCGATGAGCATGCGATTTAAATGTTGTGCTAGGTATTGCGCAATAGGAGCAAAACATGCAGAGTTACTCATATGATGGGTTTGTGCAAGTGGATGATAAAAAATGCGAATAGATACTGCTGCAGGCGATCTCCCTAACTGCAATGAGTCCGCCTGTCTGCGGCATTTACGCTAGCAGACGACTAGAAAAAGGCGCAGTGGCGGCGCCTGGTGGCGTCTACACAAATGGGCACGCGCGCTCCTTCTCAGACGCGTCACTAGGAAATTATTCTAGTACACTATAGTTCAGGGTCGACATCAGATCGCCGCGAACACTTGCGTACCGAGCGCGTTTTGCCGTGCTTGCTTCGTCTGCACATGCGCGGCCTCCGGAGCGCGTACAGCGCGCGCTCGACCAGCGTACGTGCGGTTCGGGCTTTAGCTACACTGGCCAAGCCGGAGCGGTTTCGCGTGCCCGTACAAGAGCCGTGCTACGCATGCGCGAGGAGCAGTGATGTCACACAGCTGGAGCACCGGAACGCTGGAACACTCTGAGCCCGTGGCTGCGGGCGCGCTGATCGCGTCCCTGTCGCGTGTGGAGCGTCGACTGACCGAGTGCGTCCACTGGTGCCACTGCATGAACGCGCAAACTGTGCCACTGGTGATAGCGTCCCTCTCCGTCAATGTCTGTGACGTCACGGAGGAAGTGCGCAGGGCTCCTCTTGTCTAGGTGGTGTTGACCGGGCACGAGACGCCGCCATAGAGACGGCATAGTGTTACTACACTGACTACCGAGCCGTCTTTGTGGCAGTAGAGAAATGACGTTGAGCAAAAAATAAATATACATGTGCTATAATGCGTACACCATGTGTGTGTCATTGAAGCAGCAGTAAGCATGATAATCAAGCTAATCCTATGACAACCAGGAGAGCTAAGAATAATCAGCTGAACCTTAGCTCACGCTGCGTATATCCTGGCATAGCCGAGCTAAGCCACTACAAGTTTCTTTTTTTTTGTGAGCGTAGGAGGAGGAGGAATAAACTTTATTATGAACCAGCAATAGTGTGAGCGTAGCAAGAATTGTATTTAAGAACTTTTCATCGGTGTACGCCTACACACAGGACCTTCATGTATAAAGTCATCGTTCATCCACAAAAATACGCGGTGTCACAACTATCGAGGTTTTTCTTTCAAGAAAGAGAGCATTCAAATATTAAAAGAACTAAAGCGTGTGCCTTCGACGATCGTGAATAACTGTATGCGTAAAAATGTAAGGCAATCGCTACGATTACCATAACTTCGCCGTGTGCGATTGATCGTACGTTTCATACGAAGGATTTCATGAGTAATCCACGGATTTAACATTTTCTCTCTTTTTTTTTTAGTGTGCAGAGGTGCATATATTTTATACGATCGGGCAAAGCAGCCTTGAAAAAAACCTCCTCAGCGCGTCGATATACACGCCCTTCTGTTCAGCAAGCAATTTGATCCTTGGGCTGATTTGAAGTGATTTAGCACGTCCATGTCTCTAGCTTTGATATAATCTCCAAAGCATTTTATTTCTAGACGCGCTGCAGAACGGCAACATGTGACGTCGTGAATGATGATGCAATGGGAAGACACATCATCAGTGATGCCCAGACTAACGCATTGCTCCGAGACACCTAAATCTAACAACAACAAAAAAACACACTCTCTTCACTGAGTCGGGTGGGACCAGTTAGAACTTGTTGCGATTAGTAGCAATAAACAACCAAGTGGAAAGGGGTGACCGTCGCCAAGAAGTGGCGACAACTCCTTTATTCATTTTTCATTTCAATGGAAAAAAAGACAGTAGGAAGACATTTTGCTTAAGTGATGTATTTTTTAAGGCCATCATGCTATGTTCCCTGCGTTTCTTTTTCATTCTTCATGGCTATGTTCCCTATGTTTAACCTGCCTCATGTTCACATGAGGCAAGTTAAAGTCATCAAGTTCTAGGACAAAATAATAATTATTGGACTTCATGTGGATCACTTTATTCATGAACTACTGAAAGTTGAGCAAGTTGGTACGGATTCATCGTGAAAGAAAGTGCCAACACGGACACAAGGAAAAAGTGGCCTTTGTGTTGTCTGTTTCCCTTCTCTTGTGTCCTGGTATGCGCACTTCCTTCAAAGATATGCTTCGTGAATTTCCCAGAAAATGCCCTATAAGGAACAAATTTTGACCCGAGTGTGCTTTGAACCATAATATTCCGTGCTTTGATACATATTTAATAATTGCGCACGTTTTTTGACGAGCACTCGTATACTGCCAGCTCGCCTGAGGCGGTCACCTACCTTATGGTCATACCCTACATCTAGGCATTCTCATTATTCCAGGGCTTATTCGCTTCTCTCACGGGTCTGCTTTGCTTACTGCCCTAAATCAAACCCCCGAACCCTTAATGCTGCCCTGTGGATCAACAGTCACTTGCCCGGTTGACCTTCATCCCGTTGCAGTTGTTGCCCTTCCGCGTCAAGAAGAACTACCAAAGTCAAGCACGCCGCCACTCAACTCTTCCACACCTTTGTCGACAGCCATAAGCCCTGATGTGACAGCAGCCCAGAGTCAAGATTTACTCACCTTATTGAACCGGCATCGTTCTCTGTTCGACATTAATTCGCCCGCCCTTGGTATGACCACTGCCGCTACTCACCGCATTCAGACGGATGGCTCTCGTATTATTCACCGGCGCCCGTATCGCGTGTCTCTGGCAGAGCGCAAGATCATCGAGGAAAACGTCTCAGACATGCTTCGTCGGAATATCATACGTCCTTCCTCGAGCCCCTGGTCGTCCCCAGTTGTTTTAGTGCAAAAGAAAGATGGAACAGTACGTTTTTGCGTCGATTACCGTGCGCTGAACAAGATAACGCGCAAAGATGTTTACCCCCTGCCACGGATCGACGACGCGCTGGATTCGTTGCATGGCGCCGAGTATTGTTCTAGATTTGATCTGCGATTGGGCTACTGGCAAATACCGATGTCCGAATCTGACAAACAAAGAGAAGACCGCTTTTTCCACCCCAGATGGGCTGTATGAATTTAATGTAATGCATTTCGGACTTTGTAATGCGCCCGCTACCTTCGAACGCATGATAGACAGCGTACTGCGCGGATTGAAGTGGAAAACCTGTTTATGTTATCTCGACGACATAGAAGTGTTTTCGTCCATGTTCCCGCAACAGCTGCAACGTCTCGAAGTCCTAGCCTGCCTTGCAAAAGCTGGCCTGCAGCTGAATACAAAAAAATGTAGCTTCGCCAGCCAGACCATCAAGGTTCTAGGGCACTTAGTCAGCAAAGAAGGGATTCGGCCGGACCCCGAGAAGCTTGCTGCTGTCCTCGAGTTTCCCCGTCCGCTGCGTCAGAAGGACCTGCGCAGTTTTCTCGGCTTGGCATCTTACTTCCGGCACTTCATACGCGACTTCGCAGAGCTTGCGTCTCCGCTCCATCAACTGCTCGCAAGTAACGCGCCCTTCATTTGGTGCAAAAGCTGTGAAAGGGCTTTCTTGGCGTTGAAGCAAGCCCTGACATCCGACCCGGTACTGTGCCACTTCGATCCAGGCGCACCCACCATCCTCCACACTGACGCTAGCGGTCATGGTCTCGGTGCCGTTCTCCTGCAACGGGACGCCAACGCGCGCGAACGAGTCGTCGCTTACGCCAGTCGTGCTCTGACTACTGCAGCAAATAATTACACAATAACAGAGCAAGAGTGCCTTGCTGTTGTTTGGGCAGTACAAAAATTTCGCCCATACCTCCATGGTCGCCACTTTACAGTCGTTACCGACCATAACGCACTGTGCTGGCTTTCGTCCCTAAAGAACTTATCGGGTCGCCTTGGTCGCTGGGTGCTTCGCTTACAGGAGTACGATTTCGATGTCGCCTACAGACCTGGAAAGAAGCACCAAGAGGCTGATGCTCTCTCTCGCTGCCCTATTCCCAGCCGTGATAACTCACCATCGACATCTTCCACCGAGACTACTCTACCCATCTCAGCGCTCAGTTGGCTAAGATCCGGCAACCCATCTGTCCTTGTGTCGCATCAACGCGTCGACCCTTACTGCAGCTCTATTCTAGCACGCATGGTTGGTACTTCTGCTCCATCGAATGCCCGACTGCGTCGACAACTTAACCAATTCAAGATACACAGTGGTGCTTTACATCGCTACGTTTATCACGTCGGTGGAAACAAATGGGTCCCAGTTATACCACGTTCTCTACAACGTGAGATTCTTCATGCATTTCATGATGATCCCACCGCCGGTCATCTCGACTACCACAAAACGTATGAGAAAATACGAAGTCGCTGCACCTGGCCTGGTCGTCACCAAATATGTTGCATCGTGCGTCCACTGTCAAAGCCGCAAGCGACCCACCACAGCTCCTTCTGGTCTCCTGCAACCTCTTCCTTGTCCCGCTTTGCCTTTCGAAGTCGTCGGGATAGACTTGTACGGCCCCCTTCCCGTGACCTCCAATGGCAATCGTTGGATTGTGACGGCTGTTGACCATCTAACCCGCTACGCGGAAACAGCATCGCTACAAGCGGGGACTGCCACTGAAGTCGCCGATTTTTTTCTCCGAAACATACTTTTACGCCATGGAGCTCCACGCGTGCTGCTCAGCGACCGCGGCAAAGTCTTCCTTTCTTCTATTGTTGCTGAGGTTCTGTGCGCCGCCAACACCATTCACAAGACCACTTCTACTTACCACCCGCAAACCAAAGGATTGACAGAACGCTTTCATCGCACCCTCTCGGACATGATTGCCGTGTACATCAACCCCGACCACACGAACTGGGATGGAATTCTGCCGTTCGTGACGCCGGCTTTTCTTCCTTTTTCCTGGTCTATGGCCGCTCACCGAGTTTCGCTCTGGACGTCTCGTTCCTTTCGGCTCCTGCAACCTCAGCAAGTCCTTTATCCGAACAATTTCTGCCTCGCCTTGCACACTGCCGTCACCTGGCCCGAATTAAAACCGGCATCTCCCAGGAAGCTCGCAAGTCTCGCTACGACTCGACTCACCGTGCTGTCGCCTTCACCCCTGGCGACGAAGTTCTTCTTTGGACTCCGGTGCGCGTTCCCGGCTTATGCGAAAAATTCATGAGTCGCTTTATTGGACCTTACATGGTCATTGAGCAAACATCCCCCGTTATTTACCGTGTCTCACCGCTTAGACCTCCTTCCGATCACCGTTGCCGTGGGACAGAAATCGTGCATGTTTCTCGGTTGAAGCCGTATACACGACGTACCTCTTAATACTGTCGCGCGGCCAGGCGGCCGCTTCCAGCGCGAGAGGGAATTAGTGTGAGCGCAGTCACTGACTCTTCTTTGTCAACTGGACACATAATCATCATTTGTACAACTTCCTCATCTGTATATATCATCATCAGTGTGTGTCAGCTCGAGTTCGACTCGAATAAAGCGGTTCCTTATATTATTAAGTACTTCGTTATTAGAAATATATATCAATGTTAGGCCACGTTTCAGTGATAACGGTAGCATGTAGATCAGCCCTAAAAATCAAGGATTCAACTTCTACTGGCTTATAAGAACACTACGAGCGTTTATTAGTCTACAGGGCCGCTGTTGACTCCCACAGAAGCACTAAACGAGGCGTCGCTGCAGCCTCTCAGAGCACCGAAAAACTTAATAGGTCCCGTCTAACCAGAAGTCAGTAATAAACAACTTGTCAAATTTTTAACCTCCGACAGCGATGTGAAATGGAGAGGAGCCATCATGCTTAGAATGCAGTTTCCCGCACAATAAGTGGTTACTAACAAGAACAGACGAAACAACACGGTACACGTCGACGACGGAAATAGGGTCAGTCAGACGCCACACAAAAAACAGCTTTGCGCGGAATGTAACTTGCTTTTGCGATTGACACCCATGTGAAGACTGCTGGCGTGGCCTAAAGTGTGCTCGCTGAGGGCCTGCACCATGGTCCTGAGGCAACAGTTGCAGCTGCCGCCCTCCATCCCAGTTCAAAGATCAGAACCCAGGTCATTAAGCGTAGAAGCGTTATTGGTGTTGAGAAGTGCAGGTTGGCGTAGCCATGCGTTGGTAGAATGCTCACAGGATTTACAGAACTCATCCGCAGTAGCTCAAGCCTCTATGGCTGGTTGTCGCAGGGCAACGCAACCTCGAAGTATCGCGTCGGGAGCACATTTTCTGTACCGTAGGATTCCTTAGTACGTTAACATCACTGACACAACTTTTGCGAAGAAGCTGGTTGTTTCGCGAATAACTTGAAGCAGCGCGAAAAAGCGAGGACAACGAAGGAACACACACAACAGGAGTGCTATGCAGGATGGCTCGAGTTTGACAAAACTCGGAATCTTTCCGTGCTTGGACGAGCTAACAGGAATCTGTCGGTATCTCTACTGCGTAAAAGAAAGCAAGAATACTTCTCTTCTCTTATCATTAATGCTCAGGGCAACACCGGTAAAATTTGGAATATTGTAACAGGTGCAGTAGGGCTTCGTTCAGAGCAGCGTATATTGCCTGATGTACTTAACCAGGATACAGCTGAAGAATTTAACGAGTATTTTGTAAATATTGGACCGCAACTAGCAAACCAACTTCCTCAAATCACCGAATGTACGCAGTTTATCCAATCTGTGGTGAACACTATGGTGATTGAAGATATCACAGTGGATGAAATAATAGCAGTTGTTAATGGGCTAAGACCTAAGGCAGCTGGGCTTGACCAAATACCTGTTAAGCTAATTAAGGACAATATTGACATCTTAGCTGGTCCCCTCCTACACCTATTTAATCACTCCCTTGATTCCGAAATATATCCTTCAGAATTTAAAATAGCAAAAGTAATTCCGATCTATAAGGACGGAGATCGTTCTAATCCATCAAGTTATCGGCCGATTTCGATTACTAGCGTTATCAACACAGTTTTTGAAAAGATACTATCGGTGCACATAAACAAATTCATATCCAAATACAATATACTGAGCCCCCACCAACACGGGTTCAGACCTCAGAAATCTACTTCTTCCGCTGTTTTCACCCTTACGCACCTACTGAATACGGCTCTCCAGCAGAATAAAATTGCGGTCGTTGCCTATCTCGACATTAGAAAGGCCTTCGATACAGTTGACCATCATATATTACTGAACAAGATTAACAATCTAGGGTTGAGGGGCAAAATCCACAACTTGCTCCGAAGCTACCTCAGTAACCGCAAACAGCAAGTAATACTTAAAAATTATACGTCTACTTCACAAACCGTACTAACTGGTGTGCCACAGGGTTCCGTCCTTGGACCCATGCTTTTCTCACTCTACATAAATAATTTCCCTGCAACGCTTAGGCATTCACAGGCTTTGATGTATGCTGACGACACCGCTCTTCTATTTACTGGTGACAGTCTGCTTGATATACAGGATAAAATAAATGCTGAGTTAGAAAATGTTTTTAAGTGGTTCACATCCAGTGAGCTGACCCTTAATCTTAGTAAGACTAAGTATACAGTTTTTCATTCCAGGAAGAAAAAACTCAATACTGAAACACTGGATATATCATTACAAGGTATAAAACTACAACAAGTTTTCTCCTATAAATATTTAGGCATTTTCTTAGACTCAGACATGCACTGGAAAACTCACATTAAACACCTTTGTTCCAAGCTTGCTTACGGATGTTATATTCTTCTTAAGGCTCGTGAATGTTTCGAATATCCTGTCCTACGCATTCTGTACTTTTCCTTTATACAAAGTCACATATCTTACTGTATTGATTCATGGGATAACACCTTTACAACTTACCTTGATCCTGTATTCCGTCTGCAAAAACGGGCATTAAGAATTATCACTTCTACGCGTACTCAATCCAGTACGTACTTGTACAGCTCATTGCATGTGTTGCCAGTGCATGCATTATATGAATTGAAAATTGCTGAGGTCATTCATAGTATTATCGATACCAATGATCCGCTTCCAATTACATTGTTTAAGATCCCGCTACGAAATACAAGAGCTGCAACTAATCAGTGTTTTAATCTGCCTCCATGTCATAATTTGTACGGGAAAAGGCTCGTGGAATTTAACGGCGCACTTATTTGGAATTCTCTGCCCATACATATAAAAGAAGCCCGCAACTTCAGGTCTGCTGTCAGAAAATACTTTTTTGAAAAATACTGTTGATGACAGTACACTTCTTTATATTTACATTCTTGCATAAGTTGTGCGTGTCAATGCTTAAGTTGTGCATGTCATACTCATTGTTATGTATTTGCTTTGTTCGCTCGCGTGCGAGAAGGATAATAGAACACTGATGTTATATTTATATTTGTGTATGAGTTATGTATGGTAATATTACTATTATGTATCACGTCTTCTGTTTCTGTTTGCTCGCGTGCTGCATTTCATACCCTAAGTTGTCTGTGGACCCGGAACTAGCCAATGGCTATGGGTCCAGTAATGCTTTTGTATATTGTAAAGTATTTTGTAAATAAAGAATGAAAAAAAAAACAGTACGAAAAGGTCAAGTCCACCCCTCAGCCCGCGCTGCGTTCCATTGGTAACGACGGAACGCGGCGTCACGTCACGCCATGCTCGTTCTTGTAGCAGTTTTTATCAACGCTGCTATCGCGCGCTCCGCACAGTCATCCTGTCATGACCGCCGTATAGCGCGAGCTCGGAGCAAACTCGTGTTCCCAAGCAGCTCGGGCCATCCTGCATAGCACCCCAGGAATAGTGTTCCTTCGTTGTCCGCGTTTTTTCGCGCTGCTTCAAGTTATTCGCAAGGTGAACAACCTCGCCCAAACCTACAAGTTGCTGCTGGTTGTTTCTTGCTAGGTGATACGGCTTAACAACAACAGGATGGCTTCAGAGGACGTTGTCAGGCCACTGCTGTGACGTCATGCTTCGTCCTAGTTTCTTTTTTTTTTTTCTTTATTTCACCGCGGCTCATGGTGCTTTGAGAGGAAGTCGGCTTGCCAAATCTAGCTGCGTAATGCCAACACACCAAAGCTGTCAAAGCTTCCGCCCTACTGGGCACAGCCGATCGTCGGGCGGTGATTGCTGCTCAGCTGCATCCTTTTCCCGAAATTCCGACTTAGGACCAACATTTTTGCCGATCTTTGCAGACATCCGACAAAATGCGGCACAATACATGCGTGCAGCCTGGGAGGAAACTTGTAACGTAGCTTCGACAATAAATGTACGCGCATTTCAGTTAATTTCATTTCTAATTTTATTTGCGAGCATATTTGTGCATGTCATTTAATTAGTTCTGATATTTTACGTATCAGTCAAATCCTGTCATCTGTCGCGCCTAATGACTTGCTGCTGAAAAAAAAAAGAAAAGCAGCGTTTCTTATTTCTATTTCTGCACTGAGCATATTTTCTGTTGTGTGTGTCTGTGAGCTGCGTTCAAGCATGCAGGCTGTATCTGCCTGGAGGAATTATGATTTTGTGACGTATCAGATCAGACAGACAGGACTAATTAGGCCTCTGGAAAACGTGATAGAGTGCACTCTATCGGGCTGGTGTAAAAGCAGCAATAACAAGAACACGATGTAAGTGAACCAGACGTATGCAATAATAATTGCAACGGCATGCGCCGCGGGTGGGGGCCGTTTCCAGCCCACCTGCTGAAGTCAGTTATATATGTGATTATCCATGTCAGCCGCTGCATCGCACCGTAAGCGGTGATCCTGCACTGATCTGTGGGCGAAATCCTTAAGCTTCCACGTGGCTTAGAATTCTGTGGCTTAGCGTAGCAGATGATTTTCTTGTTACTATGGTTTTCTATTGCCTCTTTTTTTCTTTCTCTCTCTCTCTCTCCTTTATTATTTTTTTTTTTTTTGACTGGTGATCTGGTTCTTTCTTGATAGTCGCATGTTTTCGGGCAGATCAAAGACCGCGAACAATTAGTTTCGCGGAGGAAAACAGGAAGGTTGCTGAGCATGTTGCTAAGCCGGTGCGAAACCGCGTACGCGGGATCATTACATGCGACTAACAACAGCTAACAGTAGCTTACTGCTGCTAGAGTATCTGTTGCCTCGTTGGACAGGGTTAGACAGTCAGATTATTGGGCGTCTGTCGCAGGCCCGCTGAATATCGCTGTGACTCGTTTAAAAGAGTGTTTCATACTCGCTTTCACGGCTAGGAGCGGCACTAACACTCCCGGGTTTTCATGTGCATAATAAATACCCGATAAAGTGGACGAGGGTACGACCGCCTACGTAGCTCAATTGGTAGAGCATCGGGTGCGTTATCCGAAGGTTGTAGGCTCGGTCCCTGCCGGCGGCAAGTTGTCTTTTCGTCCACTTTACTTTATATCGTAATTACTACAATACAGTTGAAACAGTACAATTAACGTCCCGTATACCTTCCTTGGCTTCATTATCTGTTGGTTTTCATAATCCTTTAACTACACTCACATCAGCGCAGTGCAGTTGTATTTGTGAACGCAGAGTTTATAATATTAATAAATTCCGGTGTTTTATGTATCCCACGCGTTGCACGTGTAATCCGCGTTCAAGTTAGGAGCCTCCTGTAGCCGTCCCTCAAGGGCATCAGAAGAACTTGAGTTTGCCCTAGTCGGTGTTTACTGCTTGACGTATTGACCGCTTGACAAAACGACGGCCGGCAACTTTCCGCCCGTGTCGACGTTCTGGGTTCCTTTCTCTGTCTTCGTCCTCTATTAGCAGTCATGGGGATACGCCCTGGGATACCGGCTAAGGCTCTTCTATTTTTTCAAAGGTAGCGACAACTACTAAGGAGTAGCGCTAGCAGACGATGCGCTGCTCGCTCTCGTGCATCTTGCAGACGCCTGAAACCAAACTCAGTGCGCGCTTGAACCGTTTGATTATTAACATCTGTGGCCTAAAATGCTCGTCAAACATCGAATTACAGGGACAATAATTTGAGCGAGGCCGGAGCACGTTAAACGTTGAAACGAAACGCATGCGTTTCCAAAGCTTCTGAGCACTTTTCCACAGCAGCTGTCATGCAGGGCATTTATTTTTTTCGTTCTTTGCATGTTTTGAAATTCGGCGTAGCTTGAAGTAGAGGTGATATTTGCGTGAGCTAATAGTACTTGTTTTTTAGTCCGAAAAAAAAAAAAGGCACATTGTGACCTTGCTGCTACTTTCGGAAACCCAATTGGGCAGCCAGCCCTCTTGTAGTGCGCAGTGCAAAATACGCGCTATTATTGGTTTCATCGCGTTTGTCAGCGTTCGGCAGTATTCCCACGGTTACGCGGCATCTTTAACTAACTTTATTAAATGCGAAACATTTCTTAGCGAACGCAAGACACCTTGAACATTTCTATCTATCTATCTATCTATCTATCTATCTATCTATCTATCTATCTATCTATCTATCTATCTATCTATCTATCTATCTATCTATCTATCTATCTATCTATCTATCTATCTATCTATCTATCTATCTATCTATCCGCCTAGGTCTGGGTGCTCTCGTGATCGCCTCCTTATCTTGGTGTAGACCAAAATTGGCATGAGAGGTAAGAGGGTTTGACGAATATGACTGTCGCGTACGTCGTCAAACCCTTTCCCCCAGACACGTGTGGCACATACCCGTATATCATGGGCCACGGTAAGCGGGTATGCGCCACAGGTGATTGACAGTTTATATCTTCCCTGCCTTCTCATGTTCTGTTTTCCTCCCGGGAACGGCGAGAACATACATTGGTAATTTATATGCGAGGGCGTAAAGAAAAACCGACAACGGCAGCGTGGACCGGGCGAATACAACGAATAAAAATCAGGATTCCAGAAGGAATCGACCCCAAGCATTCTGCGTGGCAGTCAGGTGTTCTAACACAGAGCCACGCCACATCTTTAAACTGCTTTGGAAAAGGACCCTATGCAGGCGTAATGTCGGTGCAACGTCTATGTGGTTGCAGTGGTGGCTGTCTAATTTTATAACAAAGCAGTAAACGTTACATATGTAATCCTTTCACACAGGCGTCACGCCGGGCCAACATTAACTGTGGTTCCAGTGCTGGCTCCGCTGTTATAGAAGCGCAATAAACATTACATTTATATTCCTATGATTCAGCAATCTATATTCAAGCGTTGCTCGACCCCGGAAGAATACGCTATCGAAAGTTACGTATGATATCCACATTATCGCACCGTAAAGTGCACTTTGTTTCGATAATACTGACGTCTGTTCTCTGAACTGACTGCTGACGTTACGCCAGACCATAATTAACCCTTTAAACTCCATTGTAGTTGACGTGCCTGGTAAGGCCATGATGTGCACACAACTACTTAGCTTACAAAAATACGTCGAAGTCGATCCACGCCGTAACGCTTGGCTCAAAGCCAAAAAATGCAGCATAGACAACAACTGCCTGATTGCTTCGCGTTAAACCGATTGCCACAAGACGTGGGATCTGCCGAATTTTTTTGTTTATAGAGTACTCTAATATGTTTACTTAGGAGGAAGAGTTGCACTGCAAGTATGTAATATGAGCAACTAGAGTACAAATATCTAGGAAATATAGCATGCCCACTATAGTGTCTCGACCATTTTAATGTTTATCTGTTTTTAAAGAAATGCATTTATTAAAAGCCATCCCCCGTCTGCTACCCCCGCCGCCTCCATGTCCCGCAGGTATAAAGGTATGTTTCAATCTTACACAATGCAATTTCAAATAAATTTGGGGTATTTATCCACCTACAGGCCCTAAACCAGACTATAACCATAAAGGCTAAGTTAGGCGGCTTTTTCTAGAGATGCAAGAAAATAAAAGAACAGCTATTTAAAAATTGGGTTTTACTGCAGGAATTCATAACAAACTTTTGTCTTTGAAAGGTTTGCTGTCAGCACTGATCGCCCCCTCATTCGCTTGCAGGGTGGCTTCCGTTCCTTCTGCCACTGGCCGATGAGCAAAGATGCTTGGTGCGGCATATTGTTTCAGCTTTTCTGCCCAGCGTCTTGCAGTATTATTTACTCAAGCTCGCACAGTGGTCCTCTAGGGAAAATATCACGCGGAATGCTTCTACGAAAAAGCCTTGATCGACGTCGCGCATAGCAGTGCGGCAAAACACGGCAAGGTGTGGCAAAAAACTAATCGCAAGTCGTCATTTCCTGGTGACCTTTTAGTGTTGAAGCCACCCCGGTGAGATAAACAAACGCAGCTGTATTGGGATCCCCAGCTATTTCGTGTGAGAAATACGGGGTGTGACTCTGCAATGACTACTACGCACAAATATATAGCATAAGAAATGCCGAAACAATAATAGCGTTGCTGAGATTGTGCTCAAAGCCCGCCGGCCAAGCGAAAGATTACTTGAAGTTATAAACATTACAAAATCACTTACTTCGCATATAGCCGGGTGTTTTCTCTGGGCACAAATTCCATGCGCCCGATTTTGTGGAGCCATACTTTCCTTCAGCAGATATTGTTGTCACCGCGACGAAAGGAAAGAAAAAATTTTTCTTTTCGTCTTCCGCGCGGTGAGGCAACCGACGGCACAGGAGCCCGGCATATAGCACTTTATAGTCCAAACGTTCAATAAAAACACAAAATTCCGGCATCCATTCCAGCATCGGGTACATAGGCACTTCTAGTTTGCAACAACAATGCGGCAGAGGCGCGTGAAGTAAACTCTGCTTATTAAAATGGTCCAACTCCACGCTTGAAAACAGACATCCGTACCTCCCGCCAGCACAGCGCTACCGCCTCTGGACCCTTTGGGCGGGGCGCGAAGGCGAAAAGGTCCCGTGTCGCCAACCGGCCCATCGCAGGGCGCGGCAGCTAGATCAAAACACTTCGCTACTTTTGAAAGATAAAGGGGCTTTAATACCAGCGGCTTGTTGATGCCACCTTCCGGTTGCGGAACTCCACCAGACCAGACCGTCCGTCATACAGAAGTGGATCTGAGGCCCACATCACAGGTCTTTCCTAGGATTTATGCATGCAACTGAGCTTCAGAACCACGTTTGGCGTGTGCTGATGCCGTAGGGAAAACTACCGAAAGCAAGCAGTTGTGAGCCACGCCGTCGTAGGGGACTCCCGATTAATTTTGAAGACCTGCGCTTATTTAGCGTGATCCCGAATCCAAGCCCATGCGAGCACATCGGCATTTTGCCCACGCAAAAATGCGGCCCACGACGCTGAAATCGAACGCACAACTTCGAGTTTACCAACGCAACGCCAAAACCACTAAACTGGCGCGGCCGGTCAGAAAAAAACGTCTATAGCCATAACGTCTGCAGGCATAAGCGTGAAATCGAAGAGGTTTCCTTGCGACCTTTTCATATTGCTAAATGCGACCGTTCAGGCCATATTTTAAGGCCAAAGCCTTAGATGCCTGCCTCATCAAACGCGGAAACGGACCGGCGTCCTGCGTCGGCGTCTCCCGTCGGCGTCCACACAAGTGAGGCAAAAAAAATCATCACGCGATGACGCCACCACATGAGGTCATCATGAGGTCACAGATCGCCAAAATTTGAGACGTCATTGGGACGTCAACATGACGTCTTATTGATGTCACGTAACGTAACGTCACATGATGACGTCATCTGATAACATCATAGCTTGGTCAAAGGCGGGCTTGAAGTGCCTCTGTTCCTGGAGTCAGTGGAAAACCACCTTAGGTGCACCTGGTCCCTGTGCCCTCGCTTGTGAACGTGTCTTATTTTCGAGCAACGTTTTATTTTCAAGCATGTCGAACACACTAGGCCAAGAACGAGTTTTACCAGGAGCAGAAAGCTTCCGGAGGGGGGCGGGGCAGGATCTAGTGAGAAGAAAAAGAAGATGGCTTCCGCCTTCCAGTCGTCTTACGTGAATGCATAAGGGACCCTGTGAGTTTTGTCCTTTAGTCGCCCTTGTCCTTTTATTGTTTCGTCATGAAAACCAGAACGCCAACAAATGAAAAAAAAAAAAAAACTAAGATGCCCTAATCTACAAAAGGATAAAAAAAGGCCTTAAAATTAGAATTTAGCAAAATGGAAAGGTCGCAGGGAGACCTATTAAGTGTCACGTTTATGCATCTTTGTCTTCGTAGTGTTCGGACAAAAAGATTGATTGATTGATTGATTGATTGATTGATTGATTGATTGATTGATTGATTGATTGATTGATTGATTGACATCAATGCTCTACAGCAACACAACAGTGGCTACAGAGCACAGTCTCTTTCTTCTTGTGTCCCTGTTTCTCGCGCTGTTCTTCATAGTCAGCCTGTAATTGGTCGGCATTTTTCGTGGTGACCTTCTCAATGAAATAAATAAATAAAATAAATAAATAAATAAATAAATAAATAAATAAATAAATAAATAAATAAATAAATAAATAAACGGAACAAAAAAAAAGAAATGTGAGCGTGGGGCGATCCAGGAGACAGTGCGATACCGGGTCTACCCGCTGCTGAGGTGAAGCAGGCGTCAAGCACTCCTGCAATAATAATAATAATAATAATAATAATAATAATAATAATAATAATAATAATAATAATAATAATAATAATAATAATAATAATAATAATAATAATAATGTCGATGTACATGGTGTAAAGTCCAGTGATGGAACGCTAATCTTCACAGCGTACATCAACATAGAATATCCACAACAGTCATTGAGAACTTCATGCGGAAGCACTTTGCAAGGGTGAGACAAGAACGAGACGCACCAGTGGTTATGGTCAGCGACTTTAATGTTGTCATTGCGGAAGCCGACAAGACGGACTTGTTCCTGTCGTTTGTCACAAAGAACTTGGGACTGGCATGCTACAACGACCCTAACCAACCACGCGGTACAGATCGTGTTTGGATTTGGTCTTGGCCACGAATGCAGCGAAAGTAGTGGCGGAATCTCTCAGGGCGACCACAAAGCGATTGCCACTATACCATTGCGCTAGAGAAAGCACAGTATACACACGTGAGCACTCGTAGCGGCGGTTTTCAACAGTTTCGCTGTCAGGGCCGGGAGGGCGAGTCATTTCTTTTGTTCACGATTCTAATTAAACTTTATTTTGGTAGGTGGCTGCTTCAGCGCACCCCATTTAACTCAACAAGGTTTCACTGACTGTATCATCTCCTATTACTGCTCAGAATAAAGCACTTTATTGATCTCTTTTTTTTTTTTAGTTTTCCTTTTCGCCGGATTTCGAACAGGTGGTCATAAATTGGTTAAAATGCCGCTTTGCTGCATTATGCATCCATCCGCATTTTTTCGTTTGCAAGGTACATGTTTATGGACATCGATAATGCAAAAAAGCCCACAAAGGCATATTACATTTCCTTCTGCACGCTCAATTTCCAGAACAAAGGGGGAAAAAACCTGCTCGTCTGATCAACAGTTCCGGTGTTCAACAACTTATCTCATGTGACTCAGCCACCGAGGGCTCAGTGGGAAAGACGAGAGGTTTATGCATAGCCGAGCAAATTCCATTATTATGGATTACCGGCTTCTTTTCGTTTTTTCCCCCAAGCCAAGGGCCCTGATCTCGCGACAGCGAGGAGCGGCGGACGCCGGCGTCCGAGCCGCTCTCCTCCTTCCCTGCGCTCGCGCATTCGAATAAGGCACCGAGCGCCCACCTGTTGAACTAACGCTCCTTCTGCGCCGTCTCCTTTCCTTCCTAGCCTAAATATATTGCCTGACTCACTGAGAGGCGTGCCCTGGAAACGCCGGATGTGCAACAGGAAGGAGCAAGGGGTGTTCGGCGTGGTTGACTTACTGCTCCACTTGTATTCGGCCGGCGGGTTGTTGCTTTCAGTGATTCCCCAGAGAAAGAAAGTTTCCACCGCCTTCAACCCCGATCACTACGTACGTCGAACTCGCTTAGGAGAGCACGTAATAATACACACACGAACGGTTCGCGCACATCAGGATGTTTGTTCGAACTGCGCTGAAATAAAGCGTAGGGAACACCCGTGTCTAACGCAAGCATATCGCTATCAAACCTCTGTTTTCTCCCTCTCAGTGGAATCACTGCGGAACATACGGCTAGGACCGATAGCTCCTGGCAAACGGACATTTGCAGCTCCTTACTAGTCCTGTAGACCTTCTTTCGTTTTTTTTTCTTTTTTCCTTTTTCTTTTTTTTTTTTTTTTTGCTGTAGCATGCTTCGTTAACGCATTCATATCGCACCACTCTTTTGCGAGAGATACCAAGACCTATTTCAATTTTAAAATAGAGGCACTTTATATTTTTCCCACATATCGCGATCGAGTGCTAATAAAAGTGGGCCTTCGCGTCGCATCTCGTAGGCAGTTTCGGTGGGTCAAGAGCCCATGCTCTCCGGTCTACGCGCGGCACGCATCACGGCGCGAGTGCCCGGCCTAGTTTCCCGCCTGTCGACCTCGCAGTTCGGGGTGCTTTCCCGCGCACGCGTGCTGCGCTTGTTCTGTTGCTGCGGTGAGCGTCGCTGGCGTCGTCCACCACTCTCCACCGTTGCACGCGCACGCGCTCGCCAGATCGTCAGGTTGGCCCCCAGCGGTCGGCTTCTCCGCCAGTCTTCTCCGTTCCGCCAGCCGCCGCCAGCGGTCGCCCACGCGCCGTTCCTGCTACTTCCAGTCTCCGGAGCAAACACTGGTGAGCCAACGGCTTAACCTGTCGTAACTTGACCGACCATTATCTCTATTTCCTCGTCTCCAGTACTGTTCTTTCTTTTTTTTCCTTCAAGGACAAAAAGGAAAGTTCATTCGCCACGTGTCATCTGACTCCGTAAGCTAACTTGTATTTGTGAAGTGTCGCGCTGTAAAATTCTTGAGCTTTGCCGGGAACCTTGACTTCATCGCACGAATGTGACATTAAATTTCTGGCGGTACGCTTGCACCTAATGTCACTTTTTCCCACGCGTTTGTTCTGTGGACGGTGTTCCCGTGTTAATCTTTTCAACGTTTCGTTTTCTTCGTTTCGCTCTTCTTCGTGAACGAACCAAATAAAGCAAAATCTTCACTAATACAAATATTTCAGCTGCTACACGCTGGCTGTCAGCGACGCGCAGAGTAGTGTCAACGTTACATGTCCTGATGAGACACGAAGGCGCAATTTGTCGAGCTGTCAACACGTGACTGGTTTGTTTCACGCTCTCAGCTTGGCTGTGCGCGTCGTACCGGCGACTCCTTGCCGGTAAGGAAAACGAACGCGACTCAGCCGCTTACTCGGCCTGTCTTGTTTGTTGAGAAGCTTTGGACTGAGTAGTAATGAGTGGAACCATACACACAGCAAGGAGGTGATTTTGGGTGTTCGCTCGCAAGAAATCTTTTCATTTGCAGACACATACATTGGCACTTCCTTCGCTCTCAACTTTATTCGGAGCTTGTTCTGAGGAACAGCCTACGCGTACGAAGGGCTTGGGAATCCGGGGTAGTAACGTGCTGGTATAGCGACTTGTCAGGCTAGTGCTGGGCAAGTGCAGTTTTTAGCTCCGCGTTGTCGCTCGTGCAGGTGCACAGAACACCTTGCGTGGCAAGTGCGGGTTTCCGAGCGCTTCTATTGTAGGCTCCGTTCATTTATGCACTCTTTTCTCATTGCCACACGCAGCACAGCTGCCGAAGCAATGTGACATGCAAGAAGCGGAACAAATGAAAAATGCAATAAAAGAAAAAAAATAATAATAAAATAAAAAGAAGCCACTAAACAGCAGTGAAACGCTATGCATGTTTTTTGTTACAATGAGACGGTGCTTTCATTTTGACATTGCCCCGGGAACCTCGAAAAAACGCATTGGAAACTGGAACGAAATGCATTGAGATCTAAGCATGTCAACGGGGAAAGCGTTTTCTTTTTTTAAACTTACTTTCCTTTTTCACCACAAGTGTGGTCACGTTTTGCAGACTGTGCCGTCGTGCTGTTTTTTTTTTTTACTTCATAATGGTGATTGTTGATGACGTTGCCAGTGATTCGAAATTTTGGGAAGCGAATAGAACTTTGTCAGAAGGGACTGTAGACCACTATCTGAAACAAAAAAATTGCGTCGTAGCACCTTCCACGAGCTCACCTCTTGCTTAAAAATTGAGAGCTGTCCACGTGGAACTACAGAAGAATAGGGAAATGTCATGGACTCTTGAAGATAATGTACCTAGGTGCTTTCTACTGTAAGACTAGAAGAGTGTTTCACGCTGGGTAAAATGTTGCGTGCCTTGCGTAGAGGGCGTTTGCTTGCTTCATAATGTTCCGTTTCCTGTAACGAAATCTTTTTACACATTATACTTGAAATTATATAAAAGAGGCTGATTCTGTGACAAAGCGTCCCTTCTTCATTTATTCCTGTTATTTAACTCAGCTATTTGTTTGCACAGCGAACAGCCGCAAAAGGCCATTTATTGGGCAATATTGCAATGGTGAATAATTTTTTTTGCCGTAATTATCGCAGAGTAACAAAATTCGATCCCTAATTACGTTGGAATACAATTACTGGCGCGTGAAATAGCTGTAGTTAGTCTTCAAAAGATAACTTCCACAACTATGAGATGTTCTGAAATTTAGAACTTAAGCGCCTATCAACTATTCAGCACAAATTCATAACTGTACAGACTATGTCAGCATTGAACAAACATAGATAAAAACTTTCTTCATAAGGCAATCTTAAGTACGCAGAAAGTACACAAAAAAGAAGGGGAAGTCAGGAGGGGGAGTACTTAATTTTTTTTTTTTTCGCTCGGTGACCCTAGACGACGTCAAGAGGCTGTTTTTGCAAAATATATATATATATTTTGCTTCGTTGTAATTACATAATGTTATGTGCAGCGAACATACCTGTAAAAAAAAGTAAGCTAAAAAGAAAATGATCTACCAATTGCTCTGCCATGTCTTGGCCATTTTAATGGGGCTATGCGGCAACTCTTTACCATTGTTACAAAATGTCTTATACACGAAGGGGTATCACTTCAATAACTTCTTCCCGCTAGGACTTTTTGAAAATTGATGTGTATTAACTGAGCAAGAAAGTGAAAAAAAAAGAAAAAAGAATCACCGAGTATTATACGACATCCCGTAATGCGTCATTTAAGCGCAGTTGTTTAGGTTATCCGACTTATGATATTTGAGGATAAGAATTTGAGAGAGAGACGTCCATTGTATGTCTCTGTGGAGGCAATGGTGACTTTCTGCTTCGGTGGAACTAACGGCATGAATGTTTCGGCGGCGCCAACCTCTGGAGCGGTGAAGATCTAATGCGTTGAAGTTAGTTCTTCCGTTTTGGCGCTTGCCCTCTCCTCCTCCATCTTCGTGGCTGAGGGAGAGTGTACGAAGCATCATGCACATACACGCGCTAAGGGTGGCAGTTGCTGCCTTGAAGAAGGCAAGATCACTTGTCCAAACGCTGGCTCCAGCGACACCCCACGTTCAAGAATATTCATCTCTTTGTTGAAACAAATTATCTATGGGGGAGCCTTAGTCAAGGGTCTTAGCCACTGGCCTTAGCCGCCCATCCAACATGGTCGTCTCGATCAGAGCTGGACAGCGGCGCCTCCCACTGCTCCAAGGTGTGCGTTGGTGCCATGTCTGCGTCTGTCAGGTGTGGGGAATGCGTTGAGCAGCCCCAGGTGATAAGCAGACGTCTGTCTGCAGCGCCTAAGAGATGGCGCTCGCAGTAGTCGTCCATGACTTGATCGGTAAAGTGCGCGGCTAGTGCATTCGCCGATATCCTAATTGGAAACAGAGCGGTGCACGAGCGGATTCTCTGTCGACGGCAACTGCTGTGCATGCAATGTACCGCACAATACATTGTCTGCGCCAGCCGCGCTACTTGCAGCGTTCGCGTAATCGTAGTACAAAATAGTCTCACCCGGCGCTTTCTGAACAACGAACGACGCGACCGTTCGAGGTGCTTCGTCTGCAACTGCTGCTAAACAAGCTGCCCCAGCGGAGGCTCAGCGACGCCGACGCCATGGAGAGCACCAGGAGTTTTCTCACTTTGATGCATTAAACTGATAAAACCCCTGGTGTCCTCTAGGGGGCGGTGTGAGAAATGGATTAAAGCTATAAAAACCAGCCATTACGTGTTTCGCTACGTCAGTCGAGTCGAGGCGCTGCGTTGGCACGGTAAGTATGGGGCTGCCGCATATTGTGACAACGCCCGAGAAGCAGCGCGCTCATAAAGAGCGGCGACGAGAGCAGAGACGGGAGTGCGCCTGTCGGCCCCGCTGGCCACGAACCTTCACATAGTGGAATGCTCTGGAGATTTTATCATGCAGCAGGCTTACGTACGTTACGTACGTAGACATGCACTCCAGCGTACTAAAAAGCCTGCCGCGGCGCGCGACGCGACGTTACGCAAAGCGCTTGCGTGATGCGTTCGTAGTGTCATTCCGCGGGGCTAAATCTCCAATCTTGTTTTTTTTTTTACATTTAGAGGATAAGGTTAAAATCTTGTGAATGTAAAAGCAATTTTTTTCGATTTAGGTCTCTGGTATTTAAATAAGGATACTTCAAATCGCGAAATTTCGAAAAACACATCTATCACATTTAAAGCTCTCTATCTCGGTAATTGAAAAAAAAAATATCACAATTGCATGAGCTGCAACTAATAATACATCTGTAGTGGATAAAGGTGATGTGTTATGCACCGCTATGGAATATGCCATTAATATTTGAGGAGGACTTTTGCAGTGCCCTTGTAAACATAGTAAGAAGTTTCCGTAAGGTGTAAATTAATTTTCATATGCCAGATTTGTCTGATTTAGGTGTTCTGAGATATGCCGTTTATGGAACAGTGATATTTGTTTTTGTTGCAGTTCTTATTCGTTTCTTGGAGAAAATATCTCTTTGACGTCAGCCTAGGCACTGCTGAAGTTCGCATCCCAGTAGAGATCTCCCTTTCGAAACCATATAGAGTAACTCTACATCGCAGTGGGTATTTACTCTGAGTAACGGCTCTCAACGTCAAAGGCTATAATTGTGGGTACTGCGAGCGCCAGATGAATAACGGAAGCCGGAAATACGTCATGATCACCATGCTCAATACACCACGTCTTGACACTGACGCGACGGTCGAAAAGTTTCGTCACCGGTCCACTCGCAGTAGTTTTGTTAATGTCTGGTGCATCACTGGCCTTTGCTCGATCGCGAAACTCACTTTGATTGCAAGTAAGAGGAAGTACCGCGTCAATGCGATGCTGTCGGCTCGCTTTCTGGCTGCACAAAAAAAAAAATCCCTAAGCCGCGTTCTGGCGTTTCTTTGGGGTTGTTAACTTGATAAGAAGTGAAGGACAACGCAACTTGTCATAGGATGGAAAATGATGGGAGTGACATTAAAAGATAAAAGACAGCATAGCGGATCAGAGAACAAACAGGTGTAGCCAATATCATAGTTGACATTAGGAGACAAAAATGGGCCTTGGCATGTCACGTCATGAGAAGGACGGATAACCGATGGTCAGTCAGAACTCAGGTTTGGATACCAAGAGGTGGCAAACGCAGCCGAGGACGGCGGTGGGGTGACGAAAAAAAAAATGCAGGCATAAAATGGAATGTGCTCTTTCAGAACAGGGCTAATATGGAGATCGTTGGGAGAGACCTTTCGTCCTGCAGTGAACACATCATCATAGGATGGTGGTGATGATCACAAGAAACCGTCGCGCCACCTGTCGGGCAGTGAAGGGCGGGATGGCTTACGCCATGTTACATCTCCTTGCACGGGGCTGGGGTGGTGTGAAGTGCGCTAGGAGCATGCGGGCCCCTGAAACGCGATTTTCGCTTATGCATTTTCTAGGCACGCAACAAGAGCGGCGAGGTTTTTGGAACGATAATTTTAACAATTCATGTTGACTTAATATTTGCCTTTAGTGTCCCTTTATGACACTGTAGACATACAGGAGGCTGCATGCGTGCAACTTTTGGCGTTTGAAATATAAGCGATGGCGTCGCTAAAAGCTCTAAAAAATATTGTAATTTATAATGCTTAAAATGAAGGGAAAAAAGCCGCAATTGTCACTTGGCGGGAGTGACACACGAGACAGATCATGGGCATTACTTCCGATACAAGGCGGCGCCCACTGCGGCCTGTGAAATCTCGGAGGCCCCGTGCTGGGAGTTACGGCAAAGCGAAAAACACCAGATGCACGTGTCGTTTGCTTAGGTACTCTTCAACGGCCGCTAACAAACAAAACTGTACAAGTAACAGAAAAAAAGTACAAATTAAACCGGCCTGGTGGATTTGACACAATTGATTCAGTGGCACATAATATTCATTTGTAACAAATCGAGGCAAAGTGAAATTCCGTTGCAGTTGGCCTTTAACAAAAGATGTTCTTTAGCTTCAGGTTCTCTACGGTAAGCACAATCCCTTCTAGTCTTGTACGACAGCGTCATCCTACACTCGGGAGCGTTTATTTTTGCAGTTCGGAAAGTGGTGTTTCAAGTGAGTACACCCTGCTTCGAGCCATTACAGAGCCGAGCGGCCATCTTTTTTTCAGTCTGTGTGCTCGCTGAGCCGCTCGTGTTGTCTCTCCACGTAAGCAGCGACGTGTCGGCGAATCTTGCCGTTAATTGTTGCGCAACGCACGATCTTCCGGCGTCGTCGTCTCCTTCGCTGAATATGCGATCGCGTCCTCGTAGAAGTTGTTGTCGGCAGCCGACTTCGACGCGTTCCCTCCCAGGACTGAGCGTATCGTGTGGCAGGAAGGCGCCTGCGCTAACGATTTAGAGCACCCGGGCAAAATGCGATCGCTACTTGTCACGCCACGGGCAAACGAGCGGGCTTAGTGATATTTGTGCTCCTTGGCGTCGGACACTTGCACCTCGACTCTGAAGGGGAAAGCGACCGAGGTGTAGAATTATCTTTCAGCCAGCGGAAAAACTTCCCGCGAGGGTTTATTCTGTAAACACGCGGTATGGTTACCTGTCATACTCAAAACCTTCGTTGTGCTATGGAGCCTCAACTGATCTTGAACAAGACATATACGCAATGGTTTTACTTGTTTACTTTTCACTTTTTTTTCTCAGTAGTCGAAGGTATCAGATATCACTCACTATCGCAGGGTCTTGAAGATAGCGTCGACTCTCCTCTTTCTTTCTTTCTTTCTTTCTTTCTTTCTTTCTTTCTTTCTTTCTTTCTTTCTTTCTTTCTTTCTTTCTTTCTTTCTTTCTTTCTTTCTTTCTTTCTTTCTTTCTTTCTTTCTTTCTTTCTTTCTTTCTTTCTTTCTTTCTTTCTTTCTTTCTTTCTTCGAAAAAGAAGAGTGCTCGAGATAAGAGCCAACATGCTCAGCCAGCTTTATTTTTTCCCCTTCATTTGTTCATACTGTATTTTACATTTAAAGTTTATTATTAGCACCAGCGTTAGTCATTGTTCAGTTAGTGCCATAATTTCACAGTTACTGTAACGCGATTTTCCTCTCATCGAAACATTGTGACGGGTCCTTCCAAGGCCGAGAGCGCGAAAGCACTGAGCTGCAACCACGGTCCTGTCTGTTTCAATTTTGTATGCGAGCGAAGACCGCGTTTACGATAGCCGCGCTTCGCACACTGCATGCCCTCCCAATTTGTGCAAAGCATACATGACGTGCGCACGCTTCACCGCAATAATACCGAACGCAGTGCTCAGCTACAAAACAAATGCGGCTCATTTACAACCCATCACTAGTCATGCAGATCAAACAGTTATGCGCATAGACATAAGGGAATACTAATTGGCTGGTTGATTGATCGATCGCTTGATTGGTTGGTTTTACCAACCCAACGATACACGGTGCTACAGAGAAGCCCGTATATTCCCGGTAAGCAACTTTTGTTTTTCTTGCCTCTTTCCCTTTTTTTCTCATTTCACCATTGCGCAGAAATGCAAACTTCATGTCAGATTGTACCACACTGAAAACCTTTTCTTAACAATAGCCTGTATCTCACTGTAATTACAATGCACCATATTCATTGTTTGGAGCTGTGACTTTGCGTATGGAGTAGAATCTACTTTTTTGTCGTCACGTAATCTTTTTTTAGCTGTACCAGCAGGCATTCATACAACCAGCGCCATATAGTTAGATTGCATATCCCTGTCGTTGTCTCGTCTTGCACCGTTTGCCCGTGTACCGTTACTTCGGTACTGTACTGAACACAGCCGACCCTGTGCAATACACGTAACTTATAGGTAGACGTACAGACGATAAAGGACGCAATTCAACGCACTTTTGGGACGATGCTTGGAAATGAGAGCGCCTATAGTGATGAAGCGCTATTTTCTTCTCGTTCTGGCTCACCAGAGGAGATACGAAAGCAGTTCGAGTTACATTAGAAAGGTTTACATCGGGAACGTTAACTTATGCAACGACTCAGGGCTGGGCAGAGATACTTTGAAATTGTATCGCGATACGATACAAGATACTCAGGCAAGAAGTATTTGAGATACTGATACAAGATACTACAACACTGATTGTATTCGATACGATACCTTCTAATTGTATCTTGAGATACTTCCATACATTCGGAAACTTGTTATATATCTATACAATGTAGCACCAAACGCCTGTACGCTAAAATTTTGGCTTGAAATTTTTTAAACTGCGACCAATTTTGTTTCCTTCAAATGAAATGTTTGGTATTATCTCAAAACGTTTGTCTTATTGGCGTTGTTTTAGCTGCTTAACACGACAGCTCTTTATACATTTCGCTGACAGCGGTTTTTGCTTGTCGCTTTTGTAATGGATGGGATCGCTGCTCTGCTTGCCGACCAGCTAGCGGGTTCTCATCTAATCACAAGAACTTCAATAGGAAGTCCCCGCACGATGGTGCAAATACCGCTGTGGAGCCTACCTTGCCCGTAAGCGTATTACGGTTTTCGCAATAACGTATCACCGGACAGCTGTACGTCGCCAAGAAAATGTGTAGCGAAGAAACACTTCAGACATATTGTACAGTTGCACAAAGCGCCGCAGGACACCGCCGCTATTCACACTACTGCCACTTCTAGCTCCGATTAGCTGCATGATGGTGATTAGTAACAGTAAAAGAATTTAGGGAAGCCTAAACAAGGAATATATATATATTGCTGAGGAGTGTCGCGAGCTCTCCAAGACCTTTACTACGCATAGCCAAGAGCGGCACAAAAGCATTCGCGGTGACACCACCACCACCAGTTCTGCGTCCACGTTCCTTCCTGGAGCGCTCGTATGGCTCTCGGTCCCTACCACTGCACCTGGCCTCTCTTCCAAACTACTGCCCAAATACGAAGGCCCCTACCGTGTCGTCGAACGCACGTCCCCGGTGAACTACCTCATCGAACCCATCGACCCATCGACGTTTATTAACGGGGACTCAGCGACGGCGCACGGCAGCGACAGTCGTAGATGTAGATGTAGATGTAGATCCTGTACAGCTGGCTCACACCCACTCATGGGGATTGGCCAAGAATCGGGTAGCTTAGAAAAAATTATTTAAAAACTAGTAATGAGAATAATTTCCTATTTTGTTTAACAGAAAGATTTTTTACAAGTTAATGTTGTGAGAATAATAATTTCAAAATAAAAAAAAAAGTCAAAGCGGGGCCGACTCTCTGCACGAGGAGCGTGCTCTCCAAGAAGAGAACGACCCACTGGAAGGCGCTCGAGAGGACGACCCATTACTCAGTAGGAACGCTTCGCTACAATATATATATATATATATATATATATATATATATATATATATATATATATATATATATATATATATATAGAAAAGGTGTCCCGTATCAAACACAGCGAATAAGCACAGAAACTTGATACAGGCGCCATCCCCAAGAAGTAATAACTTGCGTGTTACGTCCCAAAGCCACGATATAATTACGAGAGACGCTCTAATGGACGGCTGTGGAAATTCGACCACCTAAGGTTGTAAAACCTAAATATGAATGAGCACGCGGGCCTCTGGCATATTCTATCCATCGAGAGAGAGAGAGAGAGAGAGAGATAAACTTTATTTACAATAAAAAAATTCTTTTGGGGGGAGCCCTAGTCGAGGGCCCCACTGGCCTTGGCCGCCCGTTCAACCTGGTCGATCAGCGCTTGCTGATCGGCCAGGTCTGAGCTGGACAGTCGCGCCTCCCACTGCTCCAACGTGTGTGTTGGTATCGTGCCTGTGTGTGTCAGGTGTGGGGGGTGTTTAGAGCAGCCCCAGGTAATGTGATAGAGGGCTTCCTCCGCACCAGGGGCAGGAACTTCGATAGCACGTAGGGAACATGGCGTGTAATCTTTTTAAGTGGGGATAAACCCCAGTTTGAATTTTTCTCCAATTTATTGCCTCCTCTCCTGTTAGGCGTTTGTCGGGAGGGGCGTATACTTGTCGGGTAAAACGCTGATGGGCAAGCAGGTCTTTTGCGATTGTGGGCACAGGCTCTGGCTCCCTCAGCAGATTTCCGAACCCCCGCGCCTTCTGACATCTATCCATCGAAATGCAGCCGCCGCGACCTTCGGGTCAGCAGTCAAGCACCATAACCACTAGGCCATTGCGGCGGGTAACCCCTAATAGCTAGGATAATTAAATTCAGTGCCTATGGAAAATAGCGTACAACGGCTCCTTGGGACGCTCATGAGAAAAACAGCGCGTTCGATATAACAATGTTTCTCAAGTACCTTTCCTAACATATTCAAGATGGCTCCTAATAATTTACGTTATTATAATGCAAACTGAATTTCGCTATTTTACTTAGTAATAAGCAGAATTTTTGTTACTGTATACTCCAGGCGCACCCGGATTATTACATGTTTGTTCTCAACATCGCATCTGCGTAACAGCAAATTCAAGTGGAATATAGGTATCTAAAGAATTGCAGAAATGGCGCAGCCAGTTAAAAGCAAGAATAAAGTACAGAGCTTACCTTGGCAAAAGTTAAAGACTGTTGCATTAAGGAGACCGAAACAAAATTTTGAATAAAAGAAAAGGAGACGTACTTCAAGATAGAGTCTGTTAGGTGAATGCTTGCTATAGGTTCGGCATCGGTATCGGTGGTGCTATAGCTGTTTGGAATCTTCCTTTCATATAAGTCAATCTCATTGCATGTAAGTCAAACTTACATCCACGAGATTCTTCAAATCGCGATGTGTGAAAGCCACTAGACGCAAAGCAACCCCCCATTCTTGCATTCTTAAGACTTTGTAACGAAGCACCACACAAGAGAAACTTCGATAATGACGCTACAGCGGCATCAGAATGTGTGCGAAAGACGCCGCAGGCATTGCAGCACGCGGCACAGGACAGTGGCTAAGTGCCAGGTGTCATGGCACTCACACAACTAAACAGAAAAAAGAAACGAGAAAACAAAAGGGTCAACGCTGGGCCTTAGCCTTCGCGCGCTTCTTTGCCGAGACAACGAGAGTGCTACCACGCGACTATCCACCAATAGGGACGCTTATCCTCGCTGGAAAGCTCTGGCGGAAAAATAAAATAATGTCACTGCCTTTAGTTTTATTCTGGTGACTTAGTGGCAGCAGTATCAGCTTGAGAAGCGGAGTTCAGCCCACGTTTATTGCTTCGCGCGGTGGTGGTGCGATCGCAGTATCTTGTATCTTAAGATACACGATACATTCTTCAATGTATCGGAAATACAGATGCTGATACACGTCTTGCGAGACGTATCGCGATTCAGATACACGATACCTGAAGAGTATCTAAGGTAGTATCTAGGATACATATATCTTCGATACTGCCCAGCACTGTGCGAAGTTTCGTGCAGCCGTCTTCCATTTAAGATTACCTGCCCCTAATCAAATCACCGGTACGAATCAAATTGTTTGCTAAAGGCTGTCTCATTTACTGAAACTAACAGCTTCGAATATGAAGCGCTTGTTAACTCTAATATTATTTACAATTCTTCAATGTACATTCAATGAGATGAGACATTAATGCTGATAATGCGTTTTTAGAACAACGAAGAAACCGCTAAGTCATTATATAGAAATACCTAGGCGTCATGGATTACCGACTCCCTCAGTAAGAATGCGCACATTCTTAGTAATCTTGCTCTTCTTAGGCACAAGCTGAAGCAAACGCGTGCAGAAATGAGGTTACTAGCTTACGCATCGGTCAAACGACCAGGGCTTGGAAAACAAGTTCTGCGGAAACCCGCAAGGTGGACGACGGGTTATGAAAGGGAAAATTGACATCCACCAGCTCGTACAAAAAATGTTACAAGGAAATCCGTACGAATTTCTCTGGAAAAGTCTCTTCACGAAAAATTCGTCCCTGTTTTCAAGATAGGAAAGGCAAGTAAGCAAGATGACAATTATTGTGGCCACACAAAAAGACTCCCAAAATGGTGCAAATTGTCTATAGAGTGTATAGGCTCTTGGCTATAGGGGGAACTAGAAATAAATCTAGCTAGGCCAGTCTGCCTATCTTTTTTTCAACGTGCCCTAATTAGATGAACATCTCCTCAACGTCATAGCTGCCGTTCGCAGCGAAGAGCAACGCCAGCGCAACGTTCGCTTCCTAGCCCATGCATGCCGCCGTTTTGCAGGAAATGCGATACGTACAGTGCTTCATGTAGTGCTTATGTAATAATAATAATAATAATAATAATAATAATAATAATAATAATAATAATAATAATAATAATAATAATAATAATAATAATAATAATAATAATAATAATAATAATAATAATAATAATCAATCAATCAAACGTTTATTTAATGTGCCCAGGAACAACCGTAAGGTCTTTGTACTGGCGCACACAAAAAAAAAAAAAAACAAAGGAAACATTCATAATAAAATATCAGGGATAAAAAACGTTACAAAATTGCACAAAATAATAATAATAATCAATCAATCAATCAATCAATCATTTATTTAACGTGCCCAGGAACAACCGTAAGGTCTTTGTGCAGGCGCACGCAAAAAAAAACAATAAAAATAAACTATACAATACAGACAGTCTTAAGAAATAAAAAGAGCAAATACACGTAGACAAAGAGAAATGAACACAAAAGGGGAGGAGTAAAATAAGACAACACGAGAAATATTGAAGGGGAATGAAAAATTAGATTGCATATATACAACTATGCGGAAAGACGGAGAAGGGAAGACTTTGTACATTGTGCCATACTATGTCAAAACAGTACAAAGCTCGGATAAAAACAATGATTGTGGACTATGAAAAATGTCAAGATCAAGAAAATTAACATTATAGAGACTTTGTATTCTGTGAACGGTAGAGTGTGGGAAGAAGCAGGCGGGTGCATTAAACGGTCTGTTCTCTCTGGTTAACTTAGGCGGAATTCGAAAATTAACACAATTGAGAAGTACAGGGCAGGATATGATACCGTGGACTAGCTTGTAAAGAAACAAGAGATCAGAACGATTTCGTCGGCAGTGAAGTGATGGCAATGATAATAATTCAGCAGTATTTGAACGAGATTTTTTAGCAAAGCGATGGTTATATATGCTAAGAAATTTTTTCTGGACTCGTTCAATGGTGTTACCGCTGGATTGAGCAATGCCATTCCATATCACGGACGCATACTCCAGTTGAGGAAGACATAGCGCGGTGTACAATTTTCGGAAGGGCATAGGAGAACGGAATTCTCTAGACAATCTGCAAACACAGCCTATAGGGTGCGAAGACCCCGCAAAGCAACACGCTTAGCGTGAGCAGAAAAGTTTAACGTGCTATCAACAACAACACCAAGATCACTGATCTCATAAACCTTGCATAAGGACACAGAATTGACAGAGTATTGAAATGACACGCTAGATGTTTTGCGAGTGATAGACATGAATTTTGTCTTCGAGGCATTCAGAGAAAGGTTATTAGCGTTGCACCATTCGGAAAAAGAGCGCAAATCTGACTGCAGCAAGCGACAGTCGTTAACTGAATGAATTTCCTTAAAAATCTTGATGTCATCGGCATACAAGAGGAAAGAAGAATTACGAATGGCAAAAGAAACATCATTAACGTAAATTAAAAATAGGAGTGGGCCTAATACTGACCCTTGAGGGACCCCACTAGTCACTTTATACAAAGAAGACGTTTGGCCATTTACCGCTACATAACAATATCTATTGAGCAGATAGCTCTGCAGGAGATTCACAACCGACAAGTCAACATCAAATTGCGCAAGTTTAACCATAAGCAGTGTGTGGCTGACTACGTCAAAAGCCTTGCTCAGGTCACAGTAGAGTACGTCAACCTGTCCTCTCTGAGAAATAGGTGTGGAGATCTGCGTCATGAAACTAGCAAGATTTGTGGTAGTTGAGCGGCCAGCGAGAAAACCATGTTGATTAGGAATCAGTGAGCTTTTAACACTAAAAGACAATAATAATAATAATAATAATAATAATAATAATAATAATAATAATAATAATAATAATAATAATAATAATAATAATAATAATAATAATAATAATAATAATCAATCAATCAAACGTTTATTTAATGTGCCCAGGAACAACCGTAAGGTCTTTGTACTGGCGCACACAAAAAAAAAACAAAAAAAACAAAAAAACAAAGGAAACATTCATAATAAAATATCAGGGATAAAAAACGTTACAAAATTGCACAAAATAATAATAATAATAATAATAATAATAATAATAATAATAATAATAATAATAATAATAATAATAATAATAATAATAATAATAATTTTTTTATTGTAAACACTGCTACTAATAATGAGTAACGAGCAAGAAGCTTTCGTTAGCGCGAGATATGCAGGCGCTCGTTATGTCATATTTTTATGTACGCTAGTTTCCGCTTGAGGGTTTCACGTATTAACATATGAATACTAATTATAATAATATGATATATCGTGATCACTTGCTCACACAAATGTAACGCCTACATTTGTTATTATCTATTTCAAAATAGTGCACTTTGGGAAGAAATCGGGTATAAATTTACCTGCTCTTTATAGAACTTGTTCGGAGTCCAAAACTTGGAAGTTATCGGGTTTTGCGCGAAACGAAAGATCCTGGTTATATTGGAATCTAACGTGTACACCAAAAAGGGAGCCGAACTCCTCTGTTTTTGCAGCTTTGCCCCGATGTCGAATTAACACTGCCAGTTAGACAAATGCAGTCAGGTGCAAGTAAACAGGACCGACAATGGCCGCTCAGCTGTTGCGAGACTTTGCTGTTGGATAAGGGACCGATGGTTTCACTCCCGAGCCCGGCGGCAGCATTCCAGGGAAAAAAGTAACAATCGTTACAAAATACGGATCTCGGGGTCCTCATTTTGTAACAATATCTTTTTTTACGACCTTCGAAATAATAAATATAGAACTCCAGCCACCGCGTAATCCAAGCAAGAAATTCTCGTTATAATGAACGGTCACATGGCGGGGAAAGCGAGGTGCTCAAGATCGACAGTGCGATGAACACTGCAGTTGTTTAGGCTGACAACCCGGCACTCGCTGTGATATTAGGGAATCAATCATTAGCGATCAATCATGCATTCTTTGAATGACGATAAATGACCATTCTGTTCTTTCTAACCGAAGTATCAAGCATGGACAGCGATAGCGATGTGTGACGCTGTACTTGAACTCCTCGGACGGTGTTCCTGCGTACGCGGTCGCAACGTGTTGATGTGACGCAAGGCAGAAGGGAACTCTTGCGGTGCAGAAGGAACAGCTCCTTGTTATCTACCCCGCGTCTCACATCGATGGTGCACGAGATGAGACTGACTGGAAATTGTAGGGGTTTGTCAGCGTCCGATGAAATCTTACGTGCCGTTAGCTTGACGTTTACTGTCCGTTCTGTATATATGCCAGCGGATACACACAACAGCTCAATAAGAAACGCTAGTGGGTTGAGTCTGGTTGCACACAACGGCTCATACCAGCAACGGAAGGCCGAACGCTGCGCTGGTTCCGCAACGGGGATAAATGAACGTAGCGTTGACGAGCGTCGAATTCGTGTCGTCAGTTTGTTCTAGCGGACAAACGCGCTTCGCTTCTCTGCAAGTATTCTAGCCTTCCGCGCATGATCCGCGCATGCACCGTCGGGCGGCAGAGCACAGCAACGGCGACGGCGATTCCGCGACTCGAGTTTCCGTGCAATCGCTATCACAGGAATAAATGAATAAATGACAGTCGGAGGTCGACGCCTAGTGTGGAACATTGGTTGTTTTGAAGGCTTAAGATAAGCTCTCGACATGCGTAGTTGCAAATATTTAGGAATGATGGACTATCCCAACCATATATGCTTGTGAATTCTCCCTGGGATGGCTTGACTATGTTTATTTGTTATCAGTAAATCGAATCGTATACTGCCATACTGCTAACTTCTTAACATCTGTAAATTTCTTTCACCCAAGTCAGCATGGTTTTCGCAAAAATTACTTCTGTGACACCCAACTTGCTCTTGTTCTGCATGATTTACACATAAACCTAGATCGTAACGTTCCGACTGACACAATATTCTTAGATTTCGAAAAGGCATTCGACAAGGTCCCCCATGGTCGTCTTTTATTAAAATTATCCTGTCTTAACATCCACCCCTGTGTTTTAAACTGGATACGAGGATTTTTAACCAACCGTCAGCAATTAGTTTATGCCAACTCACGCTCTTCATCTCTAACACCCGTTCTTTCAGGTGTACCGCAAGGTACCGTACTTGGTCCCCTCCTCTTCTTGATATACATTAATGACCTCCCATGTAATATTTCTTCTCACATCCGTCTATTTGCAGATGATTGTGTTGTTTACCGCGCAATTACTAACCCCTCTGATCATTCCACATTACAATGCATACCCTCACCCGCATACAGAACTGGTGTAACACTTGGCTCATGTCCTTGAATGTATCTAAAACTGTGTTAATGTCTATTCACCGTCGTCAAAATCATGTTGTTTATAACTACAGCATCAATAACAACCAGAACGCAACAGTTGATTCATTTACAGTAAAACCTCGGTGATACGATCATGGCTCGTACGAATTTCGGGGTGATACGAATTTTTCTGTGGTCCCGGCCAAAGCCCATTAGCCTGCAATGTATTGGAGTCCGGTTGTTGCGAACCGATTTGCACCCCGCGATGTTTGATACGAACGTACGCTGGCTGCACGGGCGCGGGCATCATGGAGGAAAGAAAAAGAAAGGAGGTAGCATTACGTCACGCAGCCAGCCTTGGCAAGCCAACTCGCTTTGAAGCCAGCAGTATCGGCCCAACACGTGACCTTTTGCGTCAAGATCACGCAAGAAATGAGGTTTGCCGAGATTTTGGGTATGGCACCCGGTAGCTTTTAATCGAAGCGTGCTTGTTCGGCGCAGACCGGCCGGCTCACAGAGGACGTTCAAAAACGGAACTCCACCGGTAGTACTAAAACCTACCCGCGCGCTCTGACGTTTTGATCACGTGTTGGGCCGACACGGTGGGCTTCAATCGCGTGACGTCATGCTCCCTCCTTTGTTTTTTCTTCCTCCATGGCGGGCATGCGCGCTGCGCAACCATCAACGGTGCATCGTTGCCTCCGAGATAGTGCTGCACGAACCTTGGAGGCCTTTAGGCGCTTTCGCGTTTAGATTACAGATGACGACGTCGCACTTTTTTTCCCCGACGCGTTGACGCGTGCTCCTGTGCTCGAGGCAGCAGTGTCTTTGCACTGTGTTAACACGCGCCTGCCACGTCGATGCAAGCCATGCCCCGCAATCAGACATTCTATGAAACAAGACTGAAACTGGGGCTGCGGGTCCGTCATGAAGTCCCATGAAAGGTGGACGGAGACCCCAAGAGACGAAGAGGACGGTCTGGGCGAAGGAGCTCGGCACCTATCTATTGTGCGCAAAGCGCTTTTTAAGTCACTTTTGCCGCCGTACTCTGGTGTCATGCAGAAAAGAGTAGTAAGATTAGGAAGGGGCTACTATAGCGGTCACGGGGCACAGCACATCTGGTTCATTATTTACACACGCGCGCATGCACCGCATATTTACGAGTACAAGTATGATCGTTGACGTCTAAAAACTTTATTGGCAATCATGCAGAGCTGTTCATGACGTCGCTGCGGCCCTGAGAAACACTGAATCAAAACGTATGGCAACTTTCTTTTGTCGCATACTAATTTTCTATGTTTTCCGGTGATACGAATTTCGGATGATACGAATATTTTTGGTAACCCCGCGAGATTCGTATCACCGAGGTTTTACTGTAAATATCTTGGTGTGTACATCTCGCGTGACCTAACTTGGACCTGTCATATTAACCACATAATAAATTCTGCTAATCGTACTCTAGGGTACATACGCCGTAACCTTTCGCTCGCTCCTCCTTCTATTAAAAAAGTTGCCTTCGAAACCTTTGTCCGGCCAAAGCTAGAGTATGCGCATGCGATTTTTGATCCTCCCCACAATAACGCCATTTACGCCCTCGAGTCTGTCCAGAACCGTGCGGCACGATTTATACTATTAACTATTCATACACATCAAGCGTCTCGGCACTAAAAGCAGAGATTAACTTATCCGATCTGGCTAAGCGCCGCAAAATTGCACGTCTTAACCTTTATCATAAAATTTTCCATTCTTTGCCTTTAGAGAATCCATACATCAGAAGAGCCCACCGCATTTCCCGCAACAGTCACTGTAACGCAGTATACCCACCACAAGCCCATACTGTGACCTTTCACCAATAGTTTTTCCTGCGCAAAGCCCAAGACTGGAATGACCTGCCCACCGAAGTCGCCACCATCATCGACACCCAAGCATTCAAACGGCTCATCGAAACCATCCCATCATAACTACTATTATATTGTTAGCCTTTCTATCACCCACTCCCTCATGTAATATCCCAACAGGGACCTTTGAGGTAATAAAATGAATGAATGAATGAATGAATGAATGAATGAATGAATGAATGAATGAATGAATGAATGAATGAATGAATGAATGAATGGCTCTCTACTTTTGCTCATTGCTGCCTGTGATATTGTTAATGACTTGTGAAGCCGCTGATACCTCTTTGCAGAACTTCTGAGCCTGCACGGTTTTTAGCACCCGCGCGACCATTGTACTGAAGCCCAGATACTTTTTTAATTAAAGTTACTATAAAGAAATCAGGCGCTATGATCGCTCAGCTATACCATTAAAATGATGACTGTAATGCAGGGATTGACTTATCATCGTATTTGTGCCTTGAGAAGTCCTTGTGGTTTTATTTACAACGATGTAGTACCTCTATTCGTTGGCCAATATTTTGAAAAAAAAAAACGAATTATACTTTTGGATGTGGAACATGCAATTACACGTATAACCTCTGACCCCCGTTGCTATAGTCACGAACAAACGTTGCTTAGCTAGTCAAGTCACTTAAAACTTTCTAGATCTCTGGGTGTTAATGACCTGCGCCGTAGCTTGCGTCTTGCCGCTCTTCCACTCAGAGGTTTGGCTTATGCAGTACTAGTACTTTCATAACTATAGTGCGTATGCAAGACATAGGCTCTCATAAGTCTATTTGACCTATAGCTGTCGAATTTATTCCGAACCGCATCAGTAAGGTTTATTTTATCCGATTTCTCTTCTTACAATACTGTCCCTTAAACATGGAGCTGTTCTTCCGAAAATAAATATCAGACAGTAAATTCGACCAAATTTGTCTGTTTCCTAAGTTATTCAAGCGAATTCTATTCATTCGTCCAGCTCTCCACTCGTCACACCGCACAAGTCTTTTGAACACCATCTGCTCGCCCGCATGTCCGCACTTCAGCCCACTTTCTTTTCTTTCTTTTTTTCTTTTTCGAGCGTTCATCCAAAGACAGGAACGACATCCCACGTGCCGTCGAGCTACCTCACCAATCACGCTTGCCTCAAGTACATCATCTAATTTATCAACTCAGGCCAACTCGCTGCTGCGTCGGTTCTTGTGGAATGGCTTCATGCACAGCATTTTCATGGGCATTCCTGGCAGCGCTGTCGGCATGTTCGCTGCCGTTGATGCTACAGTGGCAGCAGCAAAGATTCGTTTGCTCGTGCGTGATGTCGTGGAATACGCTCGATTTTCTGCATAGCCGCATTCACGGCCCGGACCCGTCACTTCACTTCAAATTCCATCTGCCAGGACTATACCGATCCGACACAACGGTTTTCTACCACCTGTGGCTTGGAGCGTCATTCAAGAACACCTTTGCTTACCGAATCGGAATGGCAGACAGTGCGACCTGCGGTCATTGCGGCAGCGAATAAACCATTGCACACATCCTCTTTCATTGTCCTCGCTACAGCTCCAAGTGACAGTCCCTCTCAACAATGTTAGCACACCTCGATGGCTGGCCGCTTTCCGAGCAATCAGTCTTGGAATGCCGGAACGTTCGAGATTTCTAATCAGGAAGCAACAAAGGCACTGCTGAAGTCTCTACAATCAACCATCCTCGTTGAACGACTATGACACTCTCGTGTTTGAATGTGTGCATGTGTTTCCTTTTAACAGCGAAGCCGTTTAGCAAATCGTTCCTTGTGAGTCGATCGCAGAAAACTATCATCATCTTAACGGGCATGTGCCACTGTGCAGCTACCCAAGAACGAGTGCAGAGAGAAAGAGAGCAAAGGGAAACAAACAGAGAGATGGAAAGAAAGATATAAAAGAAGAGAAAGAAAAATTCTTGCCGAAAAAAATTTCTTTGCGGGCTTCAAACCTGCGTAACCTCGATTCGAATGCGAGCGTCCTAACCACTCGGCTATCCAGGCACGCTAGCGGAGCATAGCATAGCCTTGTATAGTACAGTGTAGCAAGGGGGTGGGAAAGGGAAGTGAGCGTGAGGAGGAGAGATGTGATTGGGAGGAGGAGGGAAAGGAGGAGGGGAGAGAGTAAAGCGTAGCACAGAAAGAATGGGAAAGAGAGAAATAGGCAGAAATAAATGCAGAGAGAAAATGAAAGAGAGAGAGAGAGAGAACAACGCGTCGTCTGGCGACCAGATACCGCACCACCTGACCAAGCCGCGCATGCGCAGTAGCTAAGCCACGCCCACCGACGGAGACATCGCGCGCAACTCCGCTCTATAGTGCATAGCCTGGCTGCGTGCTCCCGAGGAGCAAGCCGCGCATCTCGAAGCTGGACGTGTCGGTCGACGGCGCGTACTAGCGGCGATGGACCCGTGCTTCGATGTTTCAAGCTTTGCGCGACTTAGTGCAAACTGCCAGCAATTTTTTTTTAACCTCCCTCTCTCATTATTCTCTTCCTTACTTTTCTGTCTCCCCATACACCTTCCCCAGTGCAGAGTAGCAAAGCGGATATTTATCTTCCGGTCAACCTCTCTGTCTTACGCGTTACGTTTATCTCGCTTTCTCTCTCTCTCTCTCTTATTATTAGGTGGATAGCTTTTCCCCGATGCTCGACACCGTGACAAAACAAACAAAACTACACGTATGCACGTATTCTGCTCAAGCCGCTATCGCGCCTCGGATTCGCTTTCATATGATCGCCAGTTTTTCTTCGCACAAGGCTATACCGATGCGCTTACATAATTTCATCCTGCTTGCGGTGTTTAGACAGGCTCGATAATCTTTCTCGTAAGTGCCGACTTGTTCCTGAGAATAGTCCCACGATTGCTGAAGTGGCGTCTTGCAGCCACAATTATGGCAGTGCACACAAAGGTGACAATAAAGTTGTTTCCATCCATCCACACAAAGGTGACCTTGAATTGTGCGAATGACATTGTAAATATGCTTTATAAGCCGATCGCTGAGGCATCGGCCTAATTTTTCTGCAGGAGGTAAGTACCTCACAGACAATACATTGAACGTATTGTGTGAAGCGCTGTCCGCTCTTAGTTTTGCCTGGAAATAGTTCGTGGAAGGTAGCGCAAGTTTGTTTGCACAAAAACCATAATTTTTAAGCACAGAAACGACAGCACACACTTTCGGCAGCTGACCTACCCGCTTAAGCTTGCGCGAAATTCCATTAAGATGCGTGATGACAGCCCTTCTTGTTCTTTTTCACTACCTCTCCCTTCCGTCTTTTGTTTGCGCAACTGAACCAAAAACCTTTCGATTTCTTGAGAATGCTTTCTGCGACGTCGACCTGCTATCTTAAGGCATAATCAGCTGCACTTAGGCGGCTCCTTCCTTCTATGGCACTTTTTGACGGAAACGCTTTGCAGTAAGGTTGACTGAACGAGCTTTTTAATTTCGTGCCACTCTTCCGACCAATAAAACGTTAGTATGAAAAATAAATGAGCGAATGTGCGGATGTACTATACCTAATGGAGCTGCGGCTGCGCAACTTTAATTCTTGTTATGTACCGTCGAGGCGATGTCGCCTCCGGGTGACTCATAGGTATATAAGCACTAATAAGAACGATTTAATATCAGCCCGTTAAGCTCCCTGAGGGGCTTCTATGTGGCCAGCAGAATGCTATGGCCGACGCTTCCCTTATCTCTCCCTTTCTCTATCTTTATATCTCCACCATACCTTCCCCCAGTGCAGGGTAGCATACCGGTCCTTTTAGGCTGGTTAACATCCCTTGCCTTTCCTTTCTCTCCTATTCCTTCCTTCCTTCCTTCTCGCACTGGTTAGCAGCAATTTGGTTAGCAGCAATTTGCAAGGCATTGAACTGGCACACCATGACCGAGATATGAAAGTTTTACTTTCAGGATCTTTGCTTTGAAAGAGCATTCGGGTTTAATCTCCCTTATCACTTTGGTGTCGCTAATGGTTTATTTAAAATTTTCGATTCTGTCGCATGTATGCCGATGTTACAAGCGATGTTTTAGGATATAAAATAATACATTGCAACGCTAGTAGCGCGAAATGTTGACACAACGTTGTGGAAACATTGCGTGCTACCTGGGAAAGTATAGTACATACAACAATACGTTGTTTATTAGACATCTCAGAACGTAACCATGACTGCGCTGTGCTTAGTTTTATGCTTTGTGGCATCGAAGAAAGGGTAGTACTTCGTTTTCGTTTCTGTTTTTTTTTTTCAGCGAGGACATCTGCATGGTTTGGTGTCAAATAATTACGTGTGCTAAAAATCTGCTAGAATGGATAGGGTTTGGGCGTGTTCCACAGGCGATGTGGAAATAATGAAGCTGCGGGTTTGTGCCTGATTCCAAAAGCACGTTGTTCAGTGTTCGTTTTTTTAACAAGTGCTACCAGCTTAAGTTGATTACTTCCACTCGATAACATCCGCCGTGGTAGCTTAGCGGGGTGTGTGTTGCGCTGCTAAGCTCGAAGTAGCGGGTTCAATTCCCGGCCACGGCTGCCGCATTTCCATGCGGGCGAAAGGCAATAACACCCCTGTACTTAAATTCAGGTGCACGTTAAAGGGACACCAACGTGAAACGATGAATCGGTTTAGATTGATTAATGTAGGTCTGAGAATTGTAATGCCGTCAATTTCACCATCACAGATTTATTAATAGAGGAGAAAATCAAGGTCAAAGTTTAATTTTTAAATTTCGCGCCGGAATGTCCGCGCGTGACGTAACGAATTTCAAAGTGCATTTTTCGTAAAGCTGCTGTACTTTTCGTACTTTGGCGACAATGGCTCAACGAAATTTTCTTAAACTTGGTATGCCAAGCGCATGGCCCCCTCAGAGGACAATGTACTTCATTTTTGCGGATTAAGAACTACGTGGGCCATAGTAGACGCTGTCAAAATCTATGGCGTCACGGCGTTTGGTGCGGCAATTTCAAGGTGGCGTCGCCACCCGCATTTTCTTTTTTGCGTGTTTTTTCGCTTACCAAGCGTCTTCTCGCGGCAATAGTGGTGATTTTGGAATTATGAAAGAGTAACATACTAATATGACAAAAATCGTTTTTCTCTTGAGTGTCCCTTTAAATAAATCCAGGTGCCCAAAATTAATCCGGAGTCCCCTACAGCGGCGTGCCTCGTAATAATCATGTGCTCGCTTTGCCGAGTAAAGCCCCGGAAATTATTGTTGTTCCATTCGACGCTGCCTTTTCTCTCGCATGGCGACACAGTCGCAGGAGAGACGCCAAAAATAGCGGCCGGTGCTGAGTAACTCGTGCGGTGTCGCCACCAGCTACGAAGCTTCTGGTCGGCGCATCAAGAAGGGAGCGTCGTTATCAGACGAGTCGTGGATCCTTTAGATTGTATAATAATGATTTCTGGTTTTTTACGTGCAAAACCGCGATATGATTATAAGGCCCGCCGTAGTGGAGGGCTCCGGATAATTTGGACCACCTGGGGCTCTTTAACGTGCACTGACATCGTACAGCTCGGGCCTCCAGCATTCCGCCACCATCGAAATGCGACCGCCGCGGCCGGGATTCGATCTCGCGACCATCCAGCTGTCGAACATGACAACCACTAGACCACCATGGTGGTGCAATTTTCTAAGCCAATAAAAATTGCTAGAGTAGCAGTTGTACGTAAATGTATACCAATAAATAAGCTGTACAGCTATATACCAACCTCGGTTCTACAGTATATTTTTTCGAGATTGCTGAACGTGTAATAAAATATCGTTAGGGCAACACATGGCTAACAAAGCAATATTATCTGCCCAGTTACATTTTAAGACAGGAAAATCAGCAGAACAGACGCTTTTGCAGGTTAGTTAAGAAATAATTAACACTGAGGAACAAATATGCAGACTATCCGTTCTTTCTTCGTTTAAGGAAAGCGTTCGATTTAGCAACAAATGATGTATGCTCAGAAAACTACCGTCCTATCGCGTAAGGGGTATCTTACACTCTAACAAAAAACTACCTGTTACTCTTTTTGGTGAGTCCTTGCCGTGTACCGCCGTCAGAAATGCTGACGCTCTGTGAAGCCGATGCCTAGAGCCGCGGCCACTCATTTCGCCACGGCTGAAATCGCCATGAAAATTAAACTCAGCTCGCGCAGGACTGCGGGGTAAATTCGAGATCACTGGGAGAGGCCATTGACATGCAGTAGACATCGATTAGGTCGCTGCTGGTGATTATGATAGCGATTATTACTGTATGACGCGTGTGGATGTAATAGAAATTGAATCTGTATTTTTTTTTAAATCTTAAAAATCACGCCAAGTTTGAGATATTATTGCGATAGCAATTATATGGACACTCTCGGCGGGTTTTTGCCGGCACCGTCGGCGTCGTCGTTGCCGTCGCCGTCATGCTCCGTGTAAAGTCCAAATCGATAACATATCGCCCCGCGCATCGCATGTTCTATGCGCTAATAATAGCGCGCGAGCTCTAGGGACGAGCTCGGCTGAAGCAGAGATGAAAGGATCCGGCCGTCTCTGTCGCACCGTCGCTGGAAGGGCACATGCGATAACGTCGCTCCGCGTGCGAGGCCTGGCGTCGATGGCTCGTCAAGCAGAGAGAAAACGCCCCGCCCTTCTTTTGTCGGGCGAAGGAGCGTGAAGGAGCGCCGCTAGGGGAAGGGGGTCTGCGTCGCTTGATCAGCAACTGCGAACTTTGATCATAAGTTCGTGTACGCGAGCGCTGGCGCGAGTGCTATCTCGATAGACATCACTGGACGGCTCGTATACGTGGTGTGCTCTCACCGCTTGCTTTGTGTTGAGACGAGAGAGAAAGCGCAAAAACCGCTTCGCTCCCTGGAGCGGCCGCATTCGCTTTAACCTCCGTTTTGTGGAGTTACGCGAGATCGGATCCAAAAGAGTTAGCTGCTAGCCTCACTTCGTATAACATTTCAATTTGTTGCTATCGCATTTATTGCTTCGCCCTTGCGGCGAAACTGTGATTTTTTATAACATAATTTCATAAGTCAATCAAGTAATATCCAAAATGAACACGTTCCCTTGCTACATCAGGTGCAAAGTACCGCGACGAAAGGATAGCGGCTATTTAGCACTAGTGAAGACGAGGACAACGAAAGGAAGACACGCTGGACACAGTTTGTCCTCGCTTGCTTGCTTGCTTCCTCAAAAATATGGCACTTACCCACTCTGGGGGATTGGCCAAGACTGCGTGTCGTAACTTCTCTCTGATGCCTTCAAGAATGCGTATTAATAATAATAATCATATATATATATATATATATATATATATATATATATATATATATATATATATATATATATATATATATATATATATATATATATATATATATATATATATATATATATATATATATATATATATATATATATATATATAAACTAGGGCTCTACTACCGCCTTTCAAGATACACCAACCATGCCAGATCGCCACACTTAAAAGATGCCCTATCGTGGCAAATGCTGATGCACCACATCGCCGCAGCTGCTTACTATAGGAAAACTGTGCAGTATCAGCATCCAGCTGTTGGCCTAATCAACCGTGGCTCACACCCGCTGTGGGGTATTGGCCATGAATCGAGCTACAACTGTCCGCGAAGTTCCATTTTAAGCTTTTGTCGCTCCTATCGTAACGGCACTGGGTTTCTGCAGGAAAGAGATTCCTTAGAGGTGCATCTGTGCTATAGCTGCCGACTGTCTCCAACCAGCCTCTTAAAATAAAGAAGTAAATAACAATTTTCATTTTTTAGTACACTGAAGCTTATGTAATATTCGGCAATGTATGCCTGCCTTACCGAAGAGCTTATTTACAAAACTGCTAGGTTTGCTACGCTTATAGTAAAAGAAAAAAAAAACCATAGCTGTTGACAACGGTTACAAATATCACACTAAAGTCAAGTGAAATCGTGGAGGAGGTACTTTGAAGTTGCTGGAAAGAAAAGTCCTTTTACACGCGCAGACAGGACAAATGAAGCAAATTAGAAGGGTTCCGAGAGCGTAGGCATGAGCACCCGGCAACGATATTGAGGCAAGTGAGTACGACTGTGAAAGTTTCCCGAGAACCACTGACGGCGATTGGTGTAGGAGGAGGCATCGTCGAGGTGCTGTGGAGGCGCAAATAACATTTCGTCGTATAGTCAGTGTCTCTTAGGTAAGTGAAGGGCAATGTTAGCTGCACATGTGAAGTTGCCCTGGCAGCAGGGAGTGAAACAGCTTACTATCCACACTTATGAAACTCGCACCTGCTGTGCAAAGGCAACGTAATTCAACCTATTGTGGCGTTTTACTGAATGTTTAGAGGGCTACATAACCTTTTTAACGCTTTTTCGGGGGTCCTTATGCAGTGAATTGACGCTTTCTCGTCTACCGACGCATTCTGACGAAACTAAAGACGAGCGTATAATGCAGGTTACTCCTGCTCTGCATCCTATAGAGGCTGTGCCGCAGAGGAATAAATGTGGTTGCGTTGAAACAAATCACCAATATGCTAAAGAAAAAGATTATTTTCTTTAGCGAGAGAATGGTTGAACTCAAGGTCTCCTCTACTGTAGCAAACTACAGAATCGGATTGACTGTCTCACTTTTTCAAAGTATTATGCAACACTTTACTATTTTGCCACTTCCGCTTGGGCATGAAAGGAAAGAAGTGAACGTTTGCACACCAGACACTTTAATGAAACGTGTCTACAACTTCCCGTAGGATTACTTGTGGAAACACAAACACGTGTGCTTCTGTATGCTGCCGCCTTGTCAGAAGTGTTGAAAACTAAACCCAGCAGCCGTTGCACAGTTACTTTCACCGGTTGGGGTGGCGTTTGGATAGCTGAAAAAAATTCTTACATTTAACAACACTGCCCGCATGTCCCTATTCGCAGAAGAAGCACGACAACGGGCCCTGTGCGCGATGAACAACAACACTGTTGTCAAAGTAACTCCATTGTGCAAGTTATTTCAATGCACAATACTTGCAGCTGTTGGAAGTGATCGCCTCGTTAGTCGAACGCTGTCGTCTGCTGCCATTCGCAGGCAGAAGGCTCTATCACCTCCTTGTAGTATGCCACAAGCATATTCATCATGAATGCTTTGAGGCGACCGTCAGTCAGTTTGTAAACTGAAGTAGGAGGTTGGGGCACGCTCACAGTGAATAGACCGTTGAGGCACATGAGGAAGCTTGAGAAGTCATCTTCAAGATCTTGCTCATACAAGTAGACATGTTTTGGAAGCGCTTTCTGTGTGTGGAACAGGTGCAGTGCGTACGTGATGCTCATTTTCGTGAGCAAGGTCACGGCTGAGCAGGTGACTGGATCCACTGGCTCGGTGTTCTGTGCTGCCTGCAGCAATGATACCTTTCGATGGCGCAGTGAGAGTGCTTGGAACATCTGGTACAGGCAGTCATCCTTTAAGCGAGGAATCAGGCTAAGGCAGTCGCTGCAGTACTTGCGAGTCTGCTCGTCGCTTCCGACCTCAGTGAGAATGGCCTCGGCGAAAGCCTCGCCCACACTTGTCAGGAGCAGTGTCGACAGCTGCCAGGACGCTACGGCGCTACCCAGACGGCACTGTTGCAGCGTTCTCACGCGCAAGTGCTTGGATGTGCACCCCTTGACAACTAGTGCTGCGGCTCGGCACATCACTGCTTCGAATAGCGCGTCCACCACCTGCGCGCATGGATCCAGAAACATTTCCAGCACGCTGTCCGTCATCTGCTGCCGGATAGAAACGACCAAGGCTTCGTCGGCTCTCTCTTTCACAATTGTCGATCTGCCGATATTGATGGTGACAAGGTATTTCAGGATGTTGTGCGTCACTAGCACAAGGCGATACAGCAAGCAGACAGAGACGTCTTCCGACGTGTGAAGGTCACGCCTTTGAGCGACGACGGCTTCGCTGCAGAAGTTCATGTCATCGTCTTGCGCTGCGTAAGGCGCCGTCGCCCACGCAAGTTTTGTCCGAGGCCATTCCTGGATCGGAATCATGAGCTGGGTTTCTTTCAACTCCGACTCTGGATCATTCACTGTGCCACTGCATTTGTTTTTCAGCAGCTGCATTTTCTTCAGGAAGCACGCGGAGTCGCTGTTGTGCTGTTTCAGGCCAGACAGAACAGGAAATGCCACGTGGTCATGCGTCTGCCGAAAGGACTCCATAGCTAGCGACATGAAGTCCTTGACCTGATTTCCTTCGACGCCTGGAGGTTCGTACCCAACTCCGGCTACTCTCTGCAGTCTACAGTTTTCTAGAGGCCTCTTCTGCATCTTGTGTCGCAACCATGTCTGGCGGGCCATGCGGCAGTAAGCAACCGCATGCCGTCGCGACCTTACCACGATCGTGGGCTGCTTCTGGCTATAACCGATGGCTATCAGGTCGCTCGTCACGTCCGTAATGCTGTTGTGCAGCCCAAGGACCGGACGAAGCACAGATTCACGGCCCGCCGCTTTCTGTATGAAGTAGCCCTTGTAGCTGGCGTACTCCCAGAGCCAACGGTTGCGCGAATACCGGTACTTGGTGGAATAGATGAACACGGGACATGGCTGCAAAGCGGAGACGGCAAGCACCTTGCGTACCTCGAGTACAGTGTTGATATCCAGAAGACCCGCGACGGGCTCGCGCTTGCAGCTGGTTTTGAGTCTCTTTTCCCGCTGCTCAGTGTCCTTAGGGCGCTCCTTGGAAGGCGTCGAGGCCAGTGAGCGGGCACGGCTGCCGCCGGTGCGCTTAGGCATATCTGCTAGACACAATGGCGGCTGACCTTGAATTAACAATTGTATTATTGATGATGATGATTACGTTAGGACATAAGGCACATGTCCACAACCGTGTATCGCGTTTTGACCTCCCAAACCCCATATACATACACGTACCACCCAACAGCAACAGAACCACGTAGATCTACATTCACAGACGTAAAATGCTTACGCACTACGCCACAACTTGGAGTTGCGAGTCAGCGCTCGTCCGTGTCCCTTCTGTTCTTTCCGTCTTCGTCGATCCTCGCGCTGTACACAAACATGCTGCCGTACCAACTAGCCCAACTTTCAATACTGTTGCGAGGAAGCTTGCCTACATTTTTGTACACAGTTTTACCTGTCGCGCAAAAAATTAAGGATGCCTTCGTTGCCTAAATGATGAAGCGTTAGCTTCGTCCACCCTCTGAAAGTTTTTACCTATGGGTCGGTCGATATAGAGCGCGGCGCAAGCGCTGAAGCCTTCGTAATTTCGTGCCTCAAGGTATCCTGAGTTGGCAGCTGCACCTCACCGGCGACCTGCTGGTTGCGCTTTCCTGAGCGAGTTCGGGGAGGGCATCCTGGTTGGTGTCTCAGCCCGGATATGGTTTAGGGCTTGCGGTGTTCTACAAGACCTCAAAAGGTTTAGGACCCCCAGGTGCATGGAAGGCCTCAAGTCCGGAGCTGCCCTGCCTGGTCTGCTGCCTCTCGCCGCATCCTCGCTTGGTGCCCCAGCTCCCGAGGTTTTAACACCGGTGGGGGCGCCGTCTCAGCAGGCTGCCGCTGACCAGCGTCATCTCCTTTGCGTAGGGAGGGGCAGTGTGGTGCTTGGCCGCCAGGGGGACGCCATGGAGAAAGAGAATAGACGACGGCGACGACGACGACAAGTGCGCGTGTGGCACTGGGCTCGTGCTGGTGGCACGAGCACCCCCCCCCCCCCTTTTTTTTTAATTCACAAATCCTACTGCCGCACGAGTCGTGGCCGATCCCCCGTGGTGGGTTGTGCCATTCCTCTAGGAACAACCAACCAACCAACCAACCAGCTGGTGGCTGGGGCTGGACGCTGCCGGACGCGGCCGTCCTGAAATGTGACTGTGGGCCGGGACTACTGAGATGCGCGCGTCTTTCACAACAGAAAGATCTCCACGTATCCTCAAAGTATTACAAAGTGTGGGGCTTCATGAAAGTTTCAGTTCATTCTGTCGCATGTGGATGTCGAGCAAGGAGGTGGCTGATAGACTTGATAGAATGCCTTGCAACTTACGTCAATAAAGAAGGGTCCTAGAGATCCTCACCGTCTTATAAGTGAAGCTTTGACGGGGCATGTCCATTCTTTATGGTTTCCACCTCACCAGCCATGTGTGACAAAAGGGCTAAGCAGGGCAGGGGCCTCCCTGCTACATCACATCCACACGAGTTCAGCGCGTTTACACGAGCACGGCTCTACAAGATCATACTTGTCGCAACGCCATTGTGTCCGTCTTGCTCGACCTATGTTGATACTGGGCATTATTTGTTCAAATGTAGTGAATTTAGAGATCGAAAATGTTTGAAGCGTTGTAGCGTTTAGGCTCGCCACATGCCAGGGTGAACGTTACGGTGTGTCCGCGTGGACACTGAACGTGTCTAGGCTCCTCTTGAAGTTTTTAAACAATAGATACCTCGCCTGTGATTGCTGACGAGTAGCACTCGTTTCTGGGCGCTGTGTGCAGGGGTGGGGGGCGCGGCGCTGTACGTGGGATTGCTCACGGGCCGCCGGCATGTGAACTATTTCGTCGCGCTGCGCGCGCCTTCTTGTTCGCCTGCCCGTGCTGTGCTTTTAAAGGATGTCCATGTTTTCACCAAATGCTGAAAGGAGGCAACCGGGTGGGGCAATCGTCTGCATATATTGCAAGGCTAGATCTGCCTGCAACCAACAAGAACTTCCTCTTCCTCCTCCTCCTTATGATTGACGGGTCGAATTTTAGACTAAGACAAGACTAAGGGTTACCTCAGTTTGACGGGGAAGTTGCGAAAATTTTCCAATATTATTCTTGTTTACGATGTCATTAAATGCACCGGTATGCCGCAGCAGTAGCGGCACAATAAATTATTGTACCGATGTGGCGATATTGCGACTGCAGCTGTATCAGTGCAATGCAGCGCTTACATTAACGTGCAGTAGTTTGAAACGTTCATTGCTACCTTTTCCTAAAATGAAAACCCGATACCGCTGACATAAAATTGCGGTCAAGACACTAAAACTAATGCTGCTGATAGTGTAAGTCCACATAATTTCCGTATAAGTATCAGCTCTTCAAATAGCGCAATGTGAATATCGAGGTTGGGAGCAGAGGTAGAATGTTTCGGCTTGCACAGGGGAGTCATGTTCACAGTCAGGTTAAAGCGACAAAACATTCGCTCGAGCAGGTGATAACATGACCGACGCATGGTTTTGATGAAGCCGCTTTAGGTAAAGATGCAAGGCTACGTTATTTTATTTAACAAGTACACTATGGCTTCTACGAGTAAAAATAATTTCATCTTTTCATCTTTGCTTTATTTTGCGTCTTCACATACCTTACGAATAAAAGCGTGCACGAGCGTTTAGCGCAACTTGTACAGTTCCTTAAGCTTTCCAAGATTCCAGTCACCAGACAACCGTACTTTTCTTGCCATGTTAGCGTGTTTCGTTTTCAAGGCTGCATCCGGCAGTTGTATTATTGTTTAGGTCTGTGGTGATGAGAATTGCGCTTTTAGGTTCCTATTGTTCATTAATTTATGCAGAGGATGCCCTGGTGGACTCAGTGCTTCATTTATGTTGGACATGGCTTCCTTCTCGTCTTGCTTTCAATGAAGGAAGAGAATTTTTGAGGGCTCGCTTCTTCGTTTGACACAACGTTAATGAAAACAAGCAGATAATGAAGCCAAGGAAAGTATAGGGGACGTTAACTGCACGGTTTTAAGCGTATTGTGACAATTGTAATATAGATATGAATAAAGTAAGGTCGACGAAAAGACAACTTGCCGCTGGCAGCGACCGAACCTGCGACCTTCGGAAGAATGTAATTCTTCAATTCTGTAATTCTGTAATTCTTCAATTTTGCTTTGTTTTGCCCGTATTATCCTCAATGCAGGCAAATGCCGATCCGCCTCTGCCATTCTGCCCTTTGTATTCTTCTCATAATAATTCTCCGACTCCACGCGTCACCTTGAAGAGCAAAAGCCGCAATTCATTCGTAGCTCGCCTTGTCCCCTCTTGTAGCCCTGACTTTGAGCCTCCGCCCTGAGTCTCCTCAGACCGACAGGTCAATACATGTGCTAATTAGGCGAATGATTCATGCTGTTCACAATTCACGCGGGGGCCAGTAGGACAGTCGTGCTCATACGAGAAGTCTCGTGTCTTGTCCCGGTGCTTTGCACGACCCTGCATGCTATATGAGCCATTATTAGGCACCAATGAAACACCCCGCCTTTCCTGCCTTCCGTAACGTACAAGCTTGAACCGCTGCCAGCATCGCCCGCCAATACTTCTGTAATCGCAGCAGCGGTTCTTGGCTGCTGGATCGAGGGAGTCAAGTGTAAGAGGTTACATCCACTTGTGATATTAAGCCGATTTGAGCGTATGTTTATTCCGTCGGTATGATGGCCTGAGGCATTGCGGTCAAAGGAGCTCGTTCGTGCTAGAAAGAATTTGGAGGCACATGGCAACAACTAAAGTAATGTACTTGGGGTTCCCAACATTATCGTTACTGTTATGGAATTGTAAGGTGCAAGATAACTGATTAAGCAGTCTGCAGTTAAGCGCTCTCTGTTCCATTGTGAGGCCGGAGAAAGTAGTGGAAATGGATTTCCTTGTATTCGTGTGCTACAACGCGGCTCCCTTTCATGACCCTACCGCCACTTTGTGGGATTCCGCAGAACTGATCTGCAGTATTCAGTGTTCCGGTGCATTATCTTGAAATAAAGGCTCTGCCAGCCGTCCTGAGTCGTAATAAAGCCTGACGTGTTTGTTTCGCGGGCAGATGCATTCATAGCGGTTGGGTCGAAAAGTGATGAAACTTTCGTTGTTTTTTCGAAGATGTGTAATCATTGCCCTCTGCTCTCATGCAGGTGATCATTTAAAAACGTGAGGAACGAGGTAGTGCGTTGTTAATTGAAGAAATTGTTGGTAGCAACATTTACCGGCACAAACAAAACATGTATTTGGGTTCAGTGAGGGTTTTGTTTGACGGGCGTGTTTGACGGGTTCTTCATGTTCTATACCTTTTTTGAGAAAGTAGTGAAGACTGAAGCATTGATGACGACGTAAGACAATGGCAACGGACTCATAATGGAGTGTAGTAAATACATAGTGGCTATATTGGGCCACCAGACAAGGCCGGCTCATAAAAAAATTCGAGCGTCGTTGGATCCATGTGAAGAATTCCTCGACCTCGACTTTCGTAATGCAATCTTACAGCATATATATATATATATATATATATATATATATATATATATATATATATATATATATATATATATATATATATATATATATATATATATATATATATATATCGTTTGCGTTATCGCTAATCAAGGCTCGAGCACCATATCCGACACTACAAGTGACGCTATCGTTTCGTGTTTTGTTTTTTCGCGCTATGCTCGCTCATATTCCATTTTTCACTTCAAAATGAGACTAATAGTTCAAGTAAAGGTCGAGGGTCTAATTTATCAGCAACGGCTGAACATAAGAAGCCGGGAGGCGATGTTTAGACGACTTGTCTTCGTCAGGGCAAGTACTTTCCCTCCTGGCCTTGCTGCCAACTTCATTCACTGCGTTTTAAAATACCGCACGAGCCATTTATCAGCAACGGCTGAACATAAGAAGCCGGGAGGCGATGTTTAGACGACTTGTCTTCGTCAGGGCAAGTACTTTCCCTCCTGGCCTTGCTGCCAACTTCATTCACTGCGTTTTAAAATACCGCACGAGCCATAAATTGGGTATCTTAGAGAGCCTCTCCCTGCCGTACGGATACATCTGTCATTTTTTCACCAAACATTACTACGAATCTCAAGGCACACATATCTGCTATCTCTACATTAACACACTAGAAGGGAACGGACGTGCTTTATTGAAAGATTATTTTGCTGGACACGTTTCGCAACGGTATTTCGGTGATCCCCGACTTTAAAATGGCAGAGTAAAAGAATAGGTGTCACTGCGACACTCTGTACAACATCTCGAGCACGAGTTTCTCGCTGGAAGTTTATCTGATACGTGGCATATCGATTGTCTGTGGAGCCATTCAGACGACAACGCGTGTTCAGTAGCAGGACGACGTTTGGCGCGTAGGTGTAGCTCGATCTCCGGCTATTCCAACTGGCACCACCACCTGCTGTGACGACCCAAGCGGTTGGAAAACGCATCCGGGCGTCATTTCACTATCGGGTGTGCGTGAGTGTATGTGTGTGACATAGAACGAGAGCTACGGGGGCACGTACGTATACAGGCGTTTTCAATCGGCTTTAAATAATTTCAAAGAGATTGACACGAGGACGAGCACCGGAAATAGAGAAAACTCGAAACGACGCATCGCCACATAAAGGTTCAAACCATACATATGCGTTTGTTAGTGTTAGCACGGCTGATGGCTCAGATCCTAATCGAATTCCGTGTCTCTGTCTTTAGGACGCTCAACATTTCTTCCTTCTTTCAATTTGTCCCTTGCGCGACTTTCTGTGCTTTAAAGAGTCTATAAAGACGAGACGAGCGTCCGCTGTTTTGAAGTCGTAAATGTCACTTGTATAGGTTGCTCATGAAGAGTGACGAAGCATGATTTTGCATGGCTCGAAGCGTTATATTCTTTTATGAGGCCCAAGTTTCAAAACTGGGTTCAATTCCCATTCACGACAAATCGTCGTGCAACTATTCCTATCTATGAGAGGAGTAACTGCGCAAGAACGGAAATACAAAGTTCAGGTGAGAAGCGACCGATGGAAACACAATGTGATGCGCAGTTTGTTTGAACAAGTGCCTCATACAGGCTGGACGACGTTTCGATAGGTGGGCCCATCTTCGTCAAAGGCGAAGATAGGTCCACCTATCGAAACGTCGGCCGGCCTCTCTGACGTTCTTGTTCGGATAACCTGTATACTGAATAGGAACGGGCATGTCATCTCACCTCTGCCGATGTCGAAAGGATCTGTTTAATGTCATTTATATAATATTCTGCTATATGAAAGCTTATTTTAACATATGTTTAGAGCTTCCAACTGGGTTTGCTCTATTCGTACATTCCGGTATACGACGACGGATCGATGGCCACCTCGTAATCATTATTACAGGTGAAACAGAGGCCCACCAACACCGTATATAATAATGGTGGGGTTTTACGTGAAACACTACGGTGTGATTATGAGAGACGCCGTAGTAGAAGGCTCCGCTAATGTCGACCACCTGGGGTTCTTTAACGTGCACCTAAATCTAAGTACACGGGCGTCAAGCATTTTCGCCTCCACCGAAAACGCGGCCGCCGCGGCCGTGATATTATCCCGCCACCTTCGGGTCAGCAGTCGAGCACCATAACCACCAGACCACCGTGGCGGGTCACCGTCACTGCATGCAATTCGCCCTCTCAGAATTCGGTAGCCGGACGCTCTAACCACTCTCACGGCCGTTGGATGCAAACGCACATGTGTGATTGCATCCAGCAGCCGCGCCACTCTGTTACCGAGTAGTCATCATCATCATCATCAGCCTGCCTACGCCCACTGCAGGACAAAGGCCTCTCCCATGTTCCGCCAATCAACCCGATCCTGTGCTTTCTGCTGCCACGTTATACCTACAAACTTCTTAATCTCATCTACCCACCTAATTTTCTGTCTCCCCCTCACGCGTTTGCCATCTCTTGGAATCCAGTCAGTTACCCTTAATGACCACCGGTTATCCTGCCGACGTGCTACGTGCCCGGCCCATATCCATTTCTTCTTCTTGATTTCAACTATGATATCCTTAACCCCCGTTTGTTCCCTGACCCACTCTGCTCTCTTCCTGTCTCTTAAAGTTACACCTATCATTTTCCTTTCCATCGCTCGCTGCGTCGTCCTCAATTTAAGTTGAACCCTCTTTGTAAGTCTCCAGGTTTCTGCTCCGTAGGTAAGTACCGGTAAGATGCAGCTGTTATATACCTTCCTCTTGAGAGATAGTAATAGCGCCGAAATACTTGCGCTAGCTTTTGCGCCACTTCCACATATAATGGGGTACTTGTATTTAGGTGGCCACAACGGAAAATACTGTAGCGGAGGATGGCGACGTCTGGTACATCGCAAAGGCCCCACAATGCGTGGGATCCACCCAATATTTTATTGCTATCTTTATCTTTCTTTTTTTCGATGTTCTCGCAGACTTTATAGACGCTATTTAGTCGTAAAAACGACCCCTTGTCAAGGAGAAATTAAATTGCAACAGTGATTGACTGAATTAGCGTGCCTTCTTGGGATCACAGTATGTGCTGATTCAAAGCCACCTTAGGCACTGAGTGCAGGGTAACATTAACGCGAAGTAAAAAGGTGCAAACGTAAGCGGCAATGCGGTTATCAACAACTGAGCAAAGCCCACTGCTGCCATGGGTACCGCTGTCAGAGCACATTTTTTTTTTTCGTTTGTGCGACTTGTGACAATCTTATAATGGCAAAGTTAGAAGCATATGTATCAAGGAAAATTCGAAATAGCGAATGAAGATATCGTAAACGTTAATGTTTGTTTTAGGGTTTACCGAGCTCAAATGGCACTGTAATTCTAACCACTTCGTGATTTCGCATATCTTAAGTGATTTCAACAAAAAAAAGTCACAGCATATCCACGGAGTGAATGATGATGAGTGGGCGAAGCTGCGGAGGTTCATCGGTAAACCATGAATCTTCCGTGAATTCTGCCCAGTACATCATCACCGACGTGAGATCGGGCGCGTTTATACTAAAGGTTCGATGAGTTATGACGACTTGCAGCTCACTTTAATTTTACATGTACGCTGTGAATTTTCATTGTTTAGAAAACCATTGCTTTAGAAAACATCTGGCGTCTTTCGTTAAGCAGCTGGCGTCTTTTCGTTTTGCTTTAGAAACATCTGGCGTTCTTTCGTTTTGGTTTTACAAAACATCTGGCGTCTTTCGTTGGTTTATTTCATCAATCAACGGCGTTTTGAACAAAATTTTTATTGTTTAATCACGCACAGGAGAAATCTCACCAGGCACTACCTTGGAGGTAAACAATGGCTGCTAATGGGAATGAGAGATAGAAGAAGTCGGCTTTTAGCTAACACTTACACTTCTACTTCTACTAACGTTTCCTACTGGAACATGCCAATGGCTGCTAATGGGAAATGAGAGACAGAAGAATTCGGCTTTTAGTTAACGCGCACGCTGCGAATTTTTTTTTTGTTCAACAACGTACAGGAAAAATCTCCCACCGGCACCACCTTGGAGGTCAAAGCGTAAGACTGGTTACGCACTACGACTACTACGACTACGAGGGACGAACGGGTGCCGCCTTAAGGAGCTTCGCCCCTAAAAAAGTTGGTAATGAAGAAACACCAGCAAATTCGGCTTGGGAGACTGGAATGAAATGGTTTCTGGAATCCCAACGGTTTCTTTGTGCGTGTTACAGGGCGTGTAAAGTCGCAGAAGTACGTCTGACGTGTCTCTTCAGCTTTCATGCATCACACATTACGAGAGAGGATATAGTATATACTACGGAGGTGTTCAATATCAGACCCTCTATTTATTAAACAATGCGTCACAAGGCAGCTCGAAACAGCGACCGTGGAGTTAACGCACTCCTAGAACAGCTCTCGCTGATGATGTCTATATACACTGTGTAATTTGAATTCGAAGAACCCATGTGTTCCTTAATTTAAAGCTTAAACAGCTCCCGCTGAGGATGTCCGTAAAGGCTGTGTAACTTGAACCCGAAGAACCCGTGTGTACCTTAATTTACGTCCAGTTTCCCAAGGCTTACGAGGACCGCAGTCGTGTACTTCGAAGGAGAGCTTATTTTTCGCGTCAAGGAATGGAAAGGTGCTCGAAAAAAATATTATTGCGCTCGGGTGGCTTGTTCTGTAGCACGACTTCAGCACGCATTACTGATTAGGAGCTGAAGGAAATATCACTTTTAAGGGCTCGTTTTTCTTTGTTAGGCACAAGATTAATGAGAACTAACAGATATTGTCTGTTAGTTCTCATTGACTAGGAGCTGGTGTTTCTTTGAAGTTCATGAGGGGACGTAGCTGATATTACGTTTCCTATTTATTTTTTTCTAGCCGCGCTTGCGCGTATTTTCTTTTCGTTTATTTATTTAGCTGTTTTTTTGTTGTTGATGTTGGGTACGTTGTTTCGTTTGTTTATAAAACAATCACATATGTGTGTGCATGGTGTTTCACGTTAACCGCATACGTGACACCCGCCGTATAGTAGCTTAGCGCGTCAGGCGTCGCGCTGCCAAGCTCATATCGATGGGGGCGAAATGCAAAGAACACCCGTGGGCTTGGATTCAGCCGCACGTTAAAGAACCCCAGGTGGTCTAAATTAATTGGGAGTCCACCACTGCGGCGTGCGTCATAATCATATTCGTGATTTTTCCGCGTAAAACCTCAGCAATTATTATTATGTATGCGTGACAAAGAGTTTCGCACTTCAGCTGTGTGATGTGGGTGTTCGTCTCGCTTTTGCTTGGAGAAACTTCACTTCTACCCTTCGAGGGCGAGTGAAATAACAAGCCACCTGCTCTATACGACGCTGGTTTTGATGGCGCTGTCTATATGGCTTTCGAAAACCCTGTAACATCGCCTGCCGAATCATGTGACTGCATGCGCGTTTTCTCACTGCATCAAACTATCAAGGTTGACTAGGAAGATGTAAGAAGAGCGAACCTTCATTTTAGATGCCCGATAAAGTTAAATAAAGAATGAAAAAACAACACACAAAAAAACGGAAGACTTGCACGAAGAACAGACACGTTCGTTAAGGTCGCGAGATTTCCATTAGATAGCGTTGTCAACAGCGTGCCCTCATCGAAAGTCCACCGTGGCGTCAGGGCATATATGAAACGTCGGAGATCCCGCTGCAAGAATCATCTCTGCCATCACTTTTGCTCACGCAACTCTTAAGCAGGATCGGATGCTAAAATGTTAAGTCGAGCGGATACTTCCAAAATTCTACAATTGGAATGAATCAAGGGGTTCAGTTTTCATTGTGGAGGAGAGACACCGTTGTGCCACGAATGACTGTGCAGCAACTGATCAGCTCAGCACTCTCTTAATTAAGAAAAAAAAATGATTACCTATTACTATTTTTGGTGAGTCCTGACTTGCCAAATATAGAACTCCATTGAAGATACACGTTAACTCCCTTTTGGAGAGTGGCGCCTCCCACGAATTTCTAAGAGAGCATAAAGATCTCCAAGAAAAGAGTTAACATGCATCTTTAAAGAGAATTATATATGTGACATGTCAGAAATCGCCAAAAAGAGCAACAGGTAACATTTTTTTTTCTTGGAGTGCATGCGTCCAGCTTGCACCAATTGAAGCGCTCTCTAACGTTTCAAGAGCAAATTTATGAAAGTTTAGGTGCTTACCAACGATAACACACAATTTCCTTTCTTGCGAAAATAAATAAAAGAGGCTTAAGATTAACGCCGGAGCACGCTATCGCTTTTGATATGCTCCGAAAGCAGCGGGAGTTTTTCCAAAGAGTGAATTCGTGAACGTGGCAGCTATCTTCGTCAATAAACGTCGCTTTTGTTTTGATTGCATGTCCTGATATTTTGTGACGAGATGCGGTGAAATTTTATGGAACGCTGTCAGAGCAGGGCTTTTAAGACGTCTTCCCGCGAGGTAAAAGCGATTCAGACGCTATAGTGTATGTGTTGCGCTAGACGGCTGTCTCTGCGCGTACAGGAAAAGGCAACTTTTTTCCGTCCCAAGGTCTGCGATAATCTTCGTTCAACTAACGTGACCTGTTCGTCGGCGCTGCGGGTGTGTTAGTAGCTCAAGTGCACTTGTCTGTGGTGCACCCGCGTTAATAATTGCGATGGCCGAGTGTACGGCTGAGCGGTGGCTTTCTCATTGGGTCAATCTCGGAAGGCGTTCGTAAAGACTGCGAGCAATGCAATAGGTCATTACGTTACATTGTAGGCATTAGGAAATGAGATCCAGGGAAGAAGATCCCATTGCCAGTTTATATGTTAAGCACCTGTCATTGTACATCAGTCGAAACATAAGCCTACATCGCCTAAATGGCCACTATAAGTTGAATATTTTCTTTTCTTTCTTTCTTTTTTTTTGTGTTCGTGCACCTTAAAAATTTCGTTCGACAACTTCGTATACGATCAGTACTGATGCGTCAATGAATATTTCTGCAATGCCTTCTCTATACCACCACATGAAACAATGATCTATAATCGTTTGTAGAAATGCAGCGGACCTCAATTTTCCTATTTAACTGGATCGAGACAAATTTATTTATCTTTTACTGTTCGATACATTGATACATCAGTAGACGCTGTTTCATCCTGTTTTAAACAATGAGGGCTACGCTTGCATCATATTCGTTGCACTGGTTAATCACATGGTGTTAAATTTCCAGTGTCCTTCACTTTCTACACAAGTGGAAGCATATTTTTGCGCGAAGACACGTTCCATTTATGGGCTCGGATAAGTGGTCTGTTTGGAAAAGGTCTGTGGGGTTTCACGTTCCAAGGCGACTCAGGCTATGAGAGACGCCGTAGTGCAGGGATCCCGATAATTTCGACAGTCTGGTGCTGATTTACGTGCACTGAAATCGCACAGTACACGCGCCTCTAGCATTCCGCCCCCAAAGAAATGCGACCGCCGCGGTCGGGATCGAACCCGCGGCTTTCAGGTCAGCAGCCGAGCACCTTAACGACAGAGCCACCGCGGCGGCTCGCATCAGAACAGGATATCAGGAGCTCATAATGCTAATTTTATACATGCGGCGTTGTGGAAATGACCGGAAAGCGTTCCGCCGACCTTGTGTACAGGACCTACGTGGAACACAATTTGAGAATTATGTTTTGTAAAATTCATATGTTTTGAAAGCTTGCTGTTGATCCCTTTTTTATAACCACCCCATTCCAGACTGTAAGAAAAGTGTCATGTGGTATGACGAAAAATAATAAAACAACCATAACATATGAAAACGATGCATGACAAATCACAGGAACTGAGGAATTTAGCAGTGAGTGATGAAAAAAAACGCCAGGCCTGCGCTGAAACCGCAGCACAGTCACGGCGAAAGCTGGAAGAGCGGCGTTTCTAGAGCCCGTTCTAAGCTCCCTTAGGGCTACTAATACAAGTTCACTAGAAAGGTACCCACTACGCCATAAATCACAATTTTTGTGAACTTGGGAAGCACCTACTAAGCCATTACTCGTCATTCTGCGGGGAAGCGAGGCACCAGCTACACGTCTGTAAGGCCTTATGTGCAATTTGTTGACGCGACGACTGATGACGATGAAGAATTATGGTTCAGCCCTTTGTAATGGGTTGGAAGCTTTAAACGGCCCACCAGTTATGTAATTTGCATTGGTTGACGCCCGATCGCTATTTCCCTCTCCCGTCATGCTGTATAACATACGTTGACGTGGGAGAGAGACGGAGGGGGGGGGGGCGAAGAACTTTACTGAGACCCCGAGGAAATGGAACATGCACTTATGGGCTTCCTTGGCAACCAATACAAGTGCACTTGCGAGGAACCCACTACGCTATAAATCATTGTAATTTTTTAGAAGTAGGGCAGCAGGCACTGTGCCATTTCTCGTCATTCTGCGGAGAGCCGTCGTACCTGCTGATCGCATGTAAGACATTATGCGCACTTTGTTCATGCTGTGCCTGATGACGATGAAGAATTACGGTAGAGCCCTTTGTAATGGGTTGGAAGCATTCAACAACCTACTCGTTGCGCAATTCGCATTGTGTGATGCCTTGTTACAGAATTCGCGTTGTGTGACGCTTGGTGCTTATTTTACTCTTCTATCACGCTATACTACATATGCTAATGTGGTTCCTTCCCGACATGAAACCTGTATAGGACCTTTTTGCAAAGCAGTTTCAAGCACCGGCATGGCTCAGAGGTTGAATACTGGGCTCCCACGCAGAGGGCCCAGGTTCGAACATCGTTCCATCCTGGAATTTTTTTCTTATTTCGAGCGATAGTGGTTACGGACACCGGCGGCGGCGGCGGCGGCGGACAACTACGGCCGGTGAAATGATCTCATAACAGCTTCCGCTGTAAAAATGCACTGGAGGGTCAGACAAGATAAATGATGCGCCTGAAGGACTCTAGAGCGGTCATCTTCGTGTATTTTTTTTTTGTAGTTTATTCTTTAATATCCGATTAGAAATAAAGTACGTAATTTACTATCGGTCAGCTCAATTACTCTTAAAGCTATCACTTTTAAGTTTTTTTAGTTTTTCGAGAGGAGGATGGCGACGAATTTATCAAGGCAACTGAGTAAGGCGGATGAGGTGCAGTCTGATACGGCCGTGATTTTTTTAGATAGAGAGACGCAATACCTGTAGCTTCAAACTATCAGCGAGGTGATGGAGCGCGCCCTCCACATCAGCCAGAATTACGGTTTTAACACTCGAGGAAGTATAGGCGTTCGTATACGTCACACGCCGTTTAGTCGCAACAATACGCTACAAACATTCTATGGACGCATACCGCTGCGGTTCCTGTCAATAACCGTCGTTGCCTATGGCGAAGACACAAACTGCAGCGAAATTAGCGAGCTTAGAAGAAAAAGAAAAGCAAGGCTCGCATGGCGATTGCCGTTTGTGTAACAGATGAAGCACACGTGCGAAGGCCAAAGCTACGTTTCAGGAGCTGGACACATTGCTGAAAAGATTTCGCGATGCACGTCCTTCCAAATTTGTTGTCCACCCTTCAAAAGAAAAAAAAAATACAAGTTTGTAATATAGGCACTGCTTTAAAAAGGCGTTCCTCTTTGTGATACAACGTTCTTTCTTTTCTTTTCTTCTTTTTTTGCAACGAGAGAAGTACGGCTCGCAAAACTGTAATCAAGGGTAGGAAGACGAGCGTGGATCGTACTCTTTCAGAGCGCCTTTTCATCCTCCCCCGCCGCTAGGACCAGAAAGCCACAACGATACGGATGGCATCGTCCTGTCTAGAAGAAAAGATGAAAACTGCTATGTGCTCCCTGCTTCGACTGAATGCGTTCCGCAGTAGTAGAAGACTCGGCTTCTCCCGTTTCGTCAATTTGTTCTTCGTCTGCTCGGAAACAGACAGACAACGTTACACAAGGCAGTAAGGGAAAAAAAAGAAAGAAAACGAGAAAGCGAGCATGATCGAACTCTCGAAGCGCTCATTCGCTGCCGGCCTAAAACCGTTATGCAAGCTCTCGAGGCAAAAGCGCATGCGTCAAGCGCGCTGCAGCCGTAAACATAATTCTAGGCTTTATTGACGCAGCCTCGACGTCTGGTCCAAATGCGAAATGGCAAGTTCAAGTCACGCGGTGCAAAAAACAAGTTTATGACCGATGCTTAGAAGCCACGGGCTGCGAAGGTCACGAGGAACTATTCCAAAAATGCTATCCGTTACGCAGTGTGGCTCAAAATTTGACTGCGTGCGTTATCCAGAGTTTGTACGTAACCGGCAGCCGAGCCGGTGTGTCGAAATGAAAAGTCCTTGGCGCATCGTTTTTGCTTACTCAGAAACCGCGTTGCATTTCGAATGAAATGCTGCCGTAGCGCGTTAGCGTGTCCTGTTACGATATAGAGCATGATTCGTACAGCCCTGTTTGTCTCCCCTCGTCATCGTCCTGTTTTCTTAGCCCTCTTTTCTTCGAGAAAAACGCTCCTCGCTCTCAGCTCAGACCTAAATGTCGTTAAGTCTCAAATGTCAACACACAGTCCAGTGTCCGCGGGTCACGTTTACGCTTGTACTACATTGGTTTAAGTTCGGTAAACGTTGTTACTTTAATTTACCCCTGTACCGCGAAATTTTGCATTACACGTGATTAAAGTACGACACCCTACGTGGTAGTGTGCGCGGTAAGACGCTCACTCTATAAATTCGAAGCTCTGGAAGCGCGAGTTATAATGACTGTTTCATTTTGTATAATATCATTACTACATTCTCCCTCCGCACCATGCTGGCCTATGACCATTTGATATTTTTGTCTCTGTTCTCTCTATTTTGTCATGGACCTTCGACCCCCTCTGATACAGTTGTCGCACTTGTTTTGTTCACCTTCAACCAACAAGCATAAATTAGCACTCTCGTACTTTTGCTTCCTTCTGAATGGGTGTGTTTATGTTTGGTTTCCATGCATTTTTATCTTGTTTATACTAATGAAATAGCAGTTATGAGTGCGTGTATACGCACACCAAATGTATGGCATTATTTTGGTGCTTTCAACGCGATCATGCATATTCAAACAGAAATGTTTTAATTGTTTTGTGAGTGCGGACGGTAGCCTTGAAAGAGGTGACTTGCGGTACAGAAATTCGCGTGACCATAAAAAAACAGGGTTCGAGGCGGAAACGAATCCAGGCATTCTCCGTGGCAGTCAAGTGTTCTACCGCAGTGCCACAGTAGTGATTGAAACTGCTTTTATACAAGAGACTTTAAATAGTTTTTGTACATTCAAGGCTTTGTTTCATCAACACCTTCTCTCTCCTCTCTTTTCTACCTCTTCCCATTTCCTAACGCTGAGTAGCAGGTCAGAAAATTGATTCAGGCCGACCTCTCAGCTTTTCTGTCACAATAAGCCTCTCTCTTTGCAAAAGACCTCGTACAAGCGTCATGTTGGGCGAGGAGTGACGGTAACAGGCGTAATATTGCGTGGCAGAAACGTAGAATCGCACCATGCGGCACACCACCTGAACTGCGTAACGACAGAGTGGTGTATAAAGCTTCCCACCTATTACAAGGTACTCAGTCATCATCATCAGCCACAGCATCAACAAAGTGTGCAGGTACGCATAGGTGCGCGTATTACCAGGCGCGTTGTAGGTGCTTCGATAAAGTCTGCACACCTTTGAAGAAGACATACAAGGACAAAGGTGCTCGTATGAGGCGCTCAAAGGGTCGATTTGACGCAAAACATATGTACTGGCTCGTCTTGAGTCAACTGTCTGACATGAGTGCAGCCAGGCTGTCGCCGTCTTGCGTTGCAAGAGTGTAACACGTGCAGTTTGTTTCTTTTTTTCTTTTGCTGTTAATGCGTCAGGACTGTAACCGGAAGGTGCAACGGGGATGTTTTCCTTTGCATTACCGCATTGTTCCAACTACATTATAGTCTCAAAAAAAGAATCTGGCCGATACGATGCATTGTGGGAATCGATTTCATGCGAAGCCGTCAGCGAGTAGCTGCTTATGCCGCACTTTGAGCCAAGTCTTACGAGGGGGATCGACGTCCCTGCGTAATTTGAGTAGTACACACTCCATGGGTTTACGATGCACGTTGACTACACTGGCGTCTAAAGGGTAGCTCATTGTCTGACGTAACGTCGGCACTCGCGCTACAGCGCTGACGCCACTTTGGCCGAAACGAAGTGCAAGCAGCGTTCTTTGGCATATTCTTGCGGGGACGAGCAACGCTAGACTATAGCGTGTTGAGTAGGAGTACATGTGTAAGCGTTGGTTTGCTGCATCTAACTATGTAAACTCTGTGTACATATAAATATAACAAATGGAATTGTCTTTCTATTGTTTAATCCATGCAAAGTGTCATAAGGTTTTCAATGTGTATTTTCGCTGTTCTGGGTTGATATAGACTGTTCACCTGCGGCGCATATCCGCATACCGTGGACCTTGTTATCCGGGTATGCACCACACGTGACTATGGTAAAGGGTTTCATGACGTGCGCGACCAGTATGTCATGCTATTCATGGTATGACCTTTCAGTCGTGTTCGTCATAGACTTATGGCCTTCTGGTAGTGCAACAACCTTGCCATTTTGAGTTCGCTTGCACGTGTGTTATCCGTCCGCACTTGCGAGAGGTCTCGTTGCCACGAGTCATTGGTCGCGGTCGTTGCGCGGAGGACGGCAGGAAAACGGCCCCGTAAGAGAGAAAACCACCGAAAGTAAAAAAAAAAAGGTATTCATGATATTCGATGCGCTCATGGTCAGAACGATACGGGTTGTGTGACAAAATATGAAAGAAGAAATAAAAAAAAAAGCAATAACGTGGGTGTTATCCCGTGTATCTGTGCTCGGCAAATAGCTCTATCGAGGGATCAAATGTCGCTGCCTTGGCGCAAGACATGCGACGGGCTCTGGCTAGCCCCATTTGCACTGCGCTGATCCTGCCGCGTTCGTATACGGTACATTTCTGGCATCTAGCGGCAGAGCGAACTTCGAATGATCGATACTGATGTACGGACGAGTACGCCCGACACTTCGAATATCGACAAATGGATGCGCACGCTGGATACATTTTGTGTGCCCTATAGTGCTGCCCGTCAGCGCGTGAGTGCAGGCCACTTGCGGTCACTCGCTCAACGTGTACGAGAGAGCCACGCGTGCGTGGCAACCTGTTCACTCCATCCACACTTGTTTCTATTGCCGGTCTGTTAGGCCCGAAGCGTTCAGGTACTGAATAAGCGGTCGTTTCGCTCTCTAGTTAAATCAGCGCTGCTCCGAGTTGCCATCCTAACTAAATTTCACGCGTTGTTGCCAGAAGGTAAAGAATAATGCATAAAGAAACTAGCTGTCATCCAATGGGCAACACTTCGGTTTTTGCTAAGAAACGAGACTGACGGGACAAGCGCTAGACGGTAGCGCTTGTCCCTTCTGTGTCGCCTTTTTTATCCTCTATTTGCGCTTCACTGTACCAAATATGCATCACCAACTGGCCCGAAATTCTACTCTTTTTAAAGGTTAATGCTGGCATCGGTACAACGTCTGAAATTTCATACGATCAATCGCATCAGTTCGAAAACAAAGAATGGTTGGCCGCATTGAATGCTAATCAAGTTTCCAGCTTCTGCCGACCTCGTTTTCGTCTGACATCTGCAGATGAAGGAACACCCGTGGAGTGATTGATAGCAAGGAAAAAAAAAGCAGCACGGTGTAACATATACCCAATTGTTTTCGACTTACAGGACGTCGCGCTTAACCCTTAAGGCTAACCTCATAAGGCATCGTGTACTTAAGCCCAAATTTTCGAGCGTCCTGTACAAGCGGTTGGTTTACGTTGGCCAAAGTTTATCCGCAATGTACGCGCAATGTACGACCCGTCTTAGTGGCTCGTTCTGCTCTGTTTGTTTTTTTAAGATTTCCGGCCGTCACTGACGTATTCCAGATTTTCGCAGGTTGATCATTTCAGCCCGTCACTTCAATATGCGTCTCTCACTGTTCAGGTGTTGCTTTGGGTCGTAAAACTAATCAGCTGTCATCATTAATCATCAATTTTTTTTCTCACCACCTGCTAGGCGATTCAAATTCAAGTGTATTTTCCGAAATACATTTGGAATGGTTTTCAGGGCTAAAAGCTGCGGTCTGTAGCTTAACCGTGGCTCGCGGATACCAAAAACACAAGTCAGGGCTTGACTTCACGGCACACGTGGTGCCCGACCTCGGTGTACTACGTGCTAAATGATGAACAGAAACATGTCAGTAGCCAAAAGATCATTGGTCATGAGAATAGTGAACAGCGGAGCATGTAAACAGTGAAAAATGTTAAGCAGCATTGATTTTACATTGAATACAGCAAATATGTTACAATAATAAATGCAGTACTAAAAATGACAACGAAATATATTTTAATTACACAAGAAAATTACACAAGAAAAAAAAACATATTAAGAAAAACAGTTTACATATGTATATATATGCATGCATACATATATATACATATATACACATTTGTACAAATTAAATGCACATGCACAATACACAAGAAAAAAAAATTTCACTGCATGAACCACTACAACATGAAGCAGAAATAAAGACTGAATGAGTTAGCTGCTAAATGTATGCCAAAAATAAAGTAGATATTTCATTAGTAATATATTGCTTGTAGCGTAATGATAAAGTATTCATATTGACGATATTAAAAATAGTTGACGTAGTAATGTTAATGTGGGCTTCTCTATATCATTGTATCTATTAAGAATTGGTGGAAGGCTATGTTTCAAGGACTGCAATTTATAAAAAGTACAGAAACGCGGTGTGAGCCATAAATTAGTGCAGCGTGTGCAAGGATTACCGTACTGCTGAAGCAATTCAGTTGAGGTGATAGATGCTTGGTGGTGGGTGAAGATACATAAAATGAACGCATAACGCGAAATGCGTACATATGATGTGTTTTCATAAAGTTGTATGGCTTGAAATAATATTCTGTGGAAGACAAGCAATCAATATTGGCGATGTTCCGAACAGTTTTCTTTTGTAATAATTAAATTCTCGTAATGTTTTGTTTTGTCGCCATACCATACTATACAATAATTAATATGCGATCCGAAGAGCGCATAATAAATTGGTATTTTTGCTTGCACTGAAAGAATAGCGCGACAACGCGACATAGTTTTTTGCCCAAATTGTCAATGTGAGTATCCCATGAGAGATTTGATTGAGTTAAATGTAACGCCAATAATTTTGTATTCATTAACAGCTTCAATCCTGGGTCCGTCACAGTGTATACCTTGTTCTAAGTTAATTGCTCTATTTTTGGCACGGAAAAAATGCACCTTGTTTTTAGTTGGGTTTATTTTAAGGTAGTTAGACTGTCCAGAACACCAGTTTCTCAAGGACGTGATTACACTTTGACGCTAGAGCTTTTCATCAGGGCTGGAGAGCAGGATAGTGCTGTCATCCGCATAGACAATAAATTGTGAGCTTGTATTAATACTGACAATATCGTTTATATATACGTTAAAGAAAAGAGGGCATATAATACTGCCCTGGGACACGCCACATTTTATAAAAAGAGGAGATGAACGGTAATTGCCTATACACGCACACGGACTCCTGTTGGTGAGATACGAACGGAATATTTCGAGCTGCTTACCACGAACCCCGTAATCTGATAGTTTTAGAAGTATGTAGAAGTTTGAGTAGAAGTTCAGTGAATCAATGAAATCAATGAATCAATAATCAATGAAAAGACCGAGAGTTACAAGTTTATTTTTAATGTTTTGTAGCACGCACTCTTTTAGAGTTAATAAAGCTGTTTAAAGTATGCTAAAAGCATACTAAATCGCGTTTGACGAGAATAGATACCGATAGAGGTACCAATACGATCCATTTATTGTTCAAAATAACCAAATGAAGCGACGCTAGGATCACGTACTGCGGTAGCTGCATCTGACAGAACGTTGCTGACCCGTCACCATGATCGGGAATAGCGCTTTCCAAAACTGCCGCGGGTAACTTGACTGCACATGCACATATACAGAAGCAAATAAATGGAGAGGAGTAGTGCATCGAACGCGTCATGCAGGAGTTATAGGTTTCGCTACCTGTAGCGGCAAGATGTCCTCTGTACCACTTTCCCCTTCAGTGCTACTTCTGCACTGCACCTAATAAAAACGGCTACTTTCTGCTGTGCGTTCCTGGGCCTCATTCATTATTTCGTTCAGCAATTGTTTGCTGATACCTCCAGTAATGCCTCATATTGTATATGAGAACCACTAGCCCAATGAAACCTGTAAAAACATTACTTGTCTATTTGTCATCTTTGGATTGTTTATAGGCTTTTGGGTTGCTCTGCCTCTTTCTCAATTGACTGGTGAAAGTGATTTCAAATAGTGACCGGTGTTCCTTTAAACGATATAGCCTAATATAATACATGATCAAACTATTCACAAAACTCGGCCGAGCTTTAAAATATTCGCGTGCTCATTGCGAGAATCCAACCAACTTAGTAATGTTAACTATAATCATGAGCAACTCGGAGTACTTTCTAATATGACTTTAGGTAATTACTAACTGATTAATCAATTCTATATTATTGCTTAAAATAAAAAAAACTCCTCGTTGAGGGAGTTACAGAGTCTACGAACAAACATCGAATAATATATTCCCGTGATGATAGTTGCTGCATCGCTTTTTTTTTTATTCACGGCTGAAAAAAAAAAAAGATGTGCGCGATATTTGAAAAGGTATCAAGCTTGCACGCAGTGGCACTAGTGTCCTTAAATATGCTACGAGCGAATGAGTCACACTGCATGCAGACTGAGAGCACGAACAGGCCTTGAGCAGCGGAGATGGATTAAATCATTCGCGCAGCCAGATCGGGGGTTTGGGCGGCGCAACCCACACCCCCTCCCAGAATTTTTACATGCGGAGCACTTTAGGGGCCCGAGCTGTCGTGTGCTGTCGTATTCTGTTATCGTTTGGCGTGACGCAGGCAAAAGCAAGCATAAAAATAAAGGAAGCAAGCGAGAAATAGAAAGAGAGAGAAAGAAAGGGTAAAATAGCAAGGAAAATAGAAATAAAGAGAGAGAGAGAGAAAAAACTGCAAAAGAGAAAAACAAAGAAGGAGAGGAGGAAAGAAAGAGAAAACCGAACAGATACAAAGCAGGCTGCCAAGTTCCGCACTTTCTTCAGGCTTGGCACTATAGTGCGAAGCTGCCTTCATTTTTTTACATTTTGTATGTGTATATACACGCGCACGAAATACATAAATGGGCGAATTAAATTTCTGGCTGCGCCCCTGGATCCATTGCTATGGTTTCGCCTTCTACATTTGGCGAGATATGTTGTCTGTCGAAGCAATAGAGCAAATAGAGCCATGTGGTGGGCGCAAGCTAGACATCGGAATTCTTGAAGCTCTGTTAGAGCAGTTGAAAGACTGCATAAATAGAGAGCATCGTTCGGCAGCCGATGGCGACGCATTAGAGGTGACGGGTGCGGCCATCACCTGTCATATTTGCCTGAGGCCTATTCATGCATTCAGTCTGTGTATATTATCGATCGTTCGTCGGTAGCGTTGTAGGGATAGATGACACTATAACCGCGCGGTGCTCAAGCACCTAATCTGTGGTACTTCAAAAACCGTGCGCTTTCTTTACGTCTTTGAAAAATCCAACCACAGCAGCTATCATTTCAGAAAAATATTCGCATACTTGTTTATGACCTGTACAACTTCTACGAATGTATTGTGTTTAAGCAAATTATTAATGTTTATCAATTATAGTTAATTTTTAATAATTGTTGGGGTTTTACGTCCCAAAACCACGGTATGATTATGAGGGACGCCGTATTAGAGGGCTCCAGAAATTTCGACCACCCGGGGTTACTTACCACGCAGCTAAAGCTAAGCGCATGGGCCTCTAGCATTCTGCCTCCATCTAAATGCATGCGGCCGCCGCGACGAGATTTCGATCCCGCAACCTTCAGGTCAGCGGTCGAGCACAGTTATTGTTAATTAGCTATGCTCATTGTGAAAATAGTTTGAGCTAGTAGGTTGGTTGCTTTCTCGTAACGCGCACGTTGGTTTTCACATGATTTAATGCAGTGGTTATACAGTACGTTAAGCTCAATGCGAAATCACTAAAATAAAAAAAAAGTAACCAGAGACTTTTTTAAAAGATTGGTCGTGTATATTTTGCACGCTTTTCGAATATGTTGCACGCACGTATAGTTGGCGTCAAAAGTTTCTCTGACTATTAGGTCTGAGAAAACTTTGAATTTCCCAGCATTTTGTAACTGCATTCAGTCGAAGTGCACAGTACATGTTGTTAGCGCGTTTTAGAGCAGGACGGAAACCTAAGTTCAAGGCTGCCTGCCGAAGCAGCGGGAATTTTCAGTTTTTTCTCGTGTCAGTGTGGTCTCTAAACGTTTGACGCTGACTGTACGCATATACAATGGGAACAGCGCCTGTTTAGACATGGTGATGCGGCTTGGGCGCATACTGTGCCAGTGTCACCCAGCTGTTGCTGCTGGGTTCGAAATTTATTGGCCACTATTGCCACGAGTGAGCATGTTGCATGACCACTCGCGGTCTTATCGGGACTCGTATATCTTCTCTTGCACGACGGCGACGAGATCCAATGGGATTTCGCTTTGAGTGTTGCATGCGCCATGGTTGCACCTTCAGTGATGGGCGACAAGCAAAGTCGATTGCAGGTTGCAATTATTATTATTTGGCTTGAATACATATAGAGACATTAAAGAGAAAATTAGAAAGCAAGGAACAGGCTGAAACACTGCCACCGGAAAGCCACAACGCGTTCGTACTCTTCAGGAAAGAGTGGATAGTAAACACATCCGCATTTTACGAGTGCGTGCGCCCTGCAAGTTGAAAAAAAAAATCCGGCAGATCCCACGCACTGTGGTAATCAATGTTATGCGAAGCAGTCAGCGAGGAGCTGCATACGTCGTATTGTTCAAAATAAAATATAAGACGGTGGCGCAAAATGGGACAAAGACGAAACAGGAAGAAGAGACGTATACAAGCGCTCACTACCAACTGATTTATTCTCGAAAATACACTCGGCTTTCAGACAAGTCATGTCACGATATGCCATTCATTACTGCATGTTTGTCAAGCATGCATACATCCTGGCTATATACCATGCTCGTGAAAGCACCGCGACGGCTTCACGACATTCGCATCGTGTGATTTCTTGTATTCACGTTATAATACAGATGACATGCATGTCATGAACATTCATGTCGGGACCTGTCGTTTATGTTCGCTATAGACTCATGTCATGTCATACCAATTTTTGTGTATATCAGATTAATGAAACAGCGCTGTGAGAGCATCGATACCGTGTCATGTATGTCATTCATGACGTGCATGACACGCATGACATGCTTGTCATCCTTGGCAATCCTTCGCCAGCACGTCTGGAAGCCATGGGGTTGTTGCCACGATGCAACACTGGCGCATCACGCAGCCGGCTACTCCATCGCCGTGGACGTACACGTTTCTTAGCATCGATCGAACAGGAACGCAGACAATTTGGTGTCTTTATTCTTGCGTATAAAAACAGTACGACACACATTTGCGGTCTTCCGGTTGGCGATGGTTTCAACGTCGTCATGATAGCGGCCTCATGGTGAGAGCATGAATATCCTCATTTCATTTTCCCTTTCCTGAATGCGCAGGGAAACGGAGGATGCCGAATATAGTGATATTCCGCTGAACATAAGTAGCGCGCAAACGTAGCTTTCATATTACCGTTTCGATAGTGTAAACGGCTGCTAACAAAATATTGCGCTACGCGTCGGTGTATCTGAAAACGGTATCGATTCTGTCTACTTGGCTCAAACCGCGTCTCCCCCGATAAGTGGATAGATATATTGCGCAACCTCTGACGAGCTCGGCGTCGAGAAAGTGGGGCGCTACGAAGGCCGTATTCTGACTGCAGTCCCCACGAAAACAATCCCCGAATAGCGCGTCCAATCAAACCACGCGGGAGCGAATAAGCCGTTTCAGTTTCGACGGAACGATGCGCCGGCCATCAGGCTCCGATATCGGCCAACGCTATGCGGCCTCGGACAACACGCTTCTCTAACCTGTGCGTGAACTTGTGTAATTTAAGATAAAATGATGCATCGCAGTTGCACAGTAACCACAGCCATAAAAATGGTTTCGATAATTACGCAGTGCAACCGCGAATAATACTCATTTGTAAAAATTATCCACTTCACGTCTGTTACTCGGCTATGGAGCGGTTAGGGGCATTGGTGCTAGGCAACATCTGCCACCGAATAAATCGTACTGTTCGGAAGTTGTCTGCGCGGGGAGTCTGGTAATCACAATATTGTACAGGCACACGGCCTCAGTCGTGCTGTGCACGTGTCCTGTGGGACAGGTACAGTGACAAGCGTATTCTTGGGAATGGCATTTCGAGTACATTACAATTATATTTCACGGGGAAGCTTTTTAGAAGCTGTCTAGAACGGGGCGGCCATTAGTAGTCAGCTAGCCTGTGTCATTACAATAACAGGGTTGTCAGGTCGAAAAGATGAAAAATAGCTCCAAAAATTGGAAAAAAACTAGTCAAAAAGTAGCCACCTTGAGCCAAGGGCAGTAAACGTAGCCAAAAGTAGCCACTCGTGTTTAAAAACAACTGCGACGTTTTTATTTAAACGACTAAATCCAAGAGTTTTTTAGTAGAAATGTAAATAAGTAAAGCTAGAACCCTTCAGTATCACAATTTCCGAGATTAAAGCATAAAATGTTGACTTTAGCAATCATTTCGTGCAGGATGACGAAGTTTCTTGAGCTGTTGTGGAAATGACACTCTCTTCACGTGTATTGCTTGACTTTTCATAAGAGCACTGGAAGTACCAGCCTTGTGGTGACAAAAAAAAAATGAGCACTGCATGAGGGTGCTCAATATCACAGTTGCCGGGAATTTAGCATTAATTGTAGCCACTCTCGCAGTCGTTTCTCGCATGATGACCAACTCTCAGCAGTTAATATGTCCGAGTTGTCCGCAATACCTAGTTCTAAGAAATAACAGAGACAGTTCGTCGGATATCCGATTTCCATCGTCGATGAGTGCAGAGCGCTTTCGATTGTTCTGTTCAGTTAATATTACACTTTAAAATCGCGTTCAGCAAAAGGTGGTCTGCTAAATGAGGCCCCATGCAGCAGCTTTCCTTCGTAGCCTCAGCCACGTGCCTTTTCGTTTGTGTAATGCAAGCGCCAAAGTCAATTTCGGGCGCATTAAACACGCCTTGGTCGCCATGTTTTGACACCGCCTACTCGATCGCCGGTGGCTGCGACCTCACAAGATATTGATAACCTGGTTCAAATCGAGTGAACAGGAAAGTAGCCAGAAAGTAGCCAATTATCCAAGACGTTTTTTTCTGCCGCCACCAGCCTGAAAAAGTAGCCAAATTGGCGCAAAGTCGCCAAACCTGGCAACCCTGTAACAATAAGGTGCTCAATCTGTCGCACTTCAGCATACTATCAGTTTTTTCGTTCATTCATTATTGTTACTTTTATGAGGGAATTTGTGTCTATAATGTACTTTTATCTACGGCTGCAATGACCCTGGTTCCATAAATCTCTTCCTGCATTTTTTCATCAACATTCTAAGCGTCTCTTGCTTATATCAACCGCTGACCACTTAATACTTCCATCCACTTGGAAAGCTGCAGAGCCTCTGAAAGATGGACGCCTTTTTTGGTGAATATCTTGGCATTCTATTACATTGTGTTGACTTGTTCCCGTACTGTTATTGCAGCACACATTCCCCATCTTGCCGTGCATATTTGCTCCGGTATGTTTTTGTCCTCAAACATCCTTCTCAGGCGTCAAATAACAAAGCACTGCCCTTTGTTTTAGCATACAGATGTTCTCTTCTGACTTACTTTTCCCCCTTAATCGTGAATCCCCAGCGTCGCACTTGTTTCCGTCCTTCACATCTAATTTGCCGTCTCTGTTTTTCTCACTTTGTTTTTGAAGGCTTAACTGTCTGTCTATTTTACACTTTCGATTGTCCTTTACTTGTCGCTCAGTTTTCTTGATTTTTTTCCTCCATCCATGTGACACTATGTATGCACAAGTATTTTTGCACCCCAGCTGCCTATTTGTTTTCATCCACATGTATGAGCCTCTATTCAAAATTAATTTTGCTCTGCGCTTCTCTCACTTCAAACGAAATCCCTTCCGTAGAACCTTGCAACGCCTCACTTGTGGTTTTTTTCGCGCGCTCCCACTGCCGATCGGCCCACTGATCTTTGCTTAACATCCAACGCCGGCGAAACCTCCGATTTCAAGCACAGATCTGCGTTCGCAAACGTTAGCGCTGCTACCATTATGCCATTCCTGCAGCTACACACCATCTTATATTTATTATTGCCCCCAAAGCGCTCTGCGTTTGATTATCGCTGCATTTAGTTTGCGTTTCGTTTCGCGTCTATTCTCGAAATATCTTCGTCGATGCTTACATATGTATTTTCTTCATTGACCTATATGAATGAATGAATGAATGAATGAATGAAAGTTTATTAAGGCGAAATCCATATATGTCTCATGTGAAGGTGGCCCCAGTGAACGAAAAGCCAGTGCGAGCACGAAACGCTACAAAAAATTGTGATCTTTCAAGCGTGGCTCGCGCTGTGCGAGCTGCGCGCTCACTTCGTCTTTGCAAAAGCGTGAAGCCGAGGGTATAAGGAAAGTGAAGAGAGGGATCCCCAGGCGCAGTAAGCGTCATGAAAAACTTTGCGGAGCCGCATGGAGAGTATAAAAAAAGCGACGTCCGCGTGACTCGGTTTGCTGACGTCTATGGGGGAGCGAAAGCCCTGCAAAGGTGAGTGAACGCATGACTGTGCATATATAGGATGATAAAGCAAATTCAATGAGTAGTAAGTTAATTAGTGAAATTTACATTAGTGACAGTTAATGATAGCTAACTAGTGAATGTTGGACATCGATATAAAGTGCACAAATAGCCACACCAGACGGCTTCCGCCTTGGAGCCGTCTAGGGACCCTGTGAGTTATTATTATTATTATTATTATTATTATTATTATTATTATTATTATTATTATTATTATTATTATTATTATTATTATTATTATTATTATTATTATTATTATTATTATTATTAAGCAGTAAGCGAAGATATTTCTGGCTATACTTGCCCGGTAACGCCGGGTAAATCTTTTCACCAGCCTTTGTCCTTTACTGCCTCTTTCGATGCTTTGGAAGCCGGTTGAAATGGAGTGTGACAAATTGGAACGCACGACCGGTATAGAACAGGCAAATCATTTTAGTCGGCCCTTGAGTGCGTACGCGCACGCGCCGATCGTAATTTCGCTCGAATGCGATTGCATAAGAACGGTAGCGAAGCACGTGCGTGGAGAAGCTAATTGGCCTTGTAACTGTTCTCTGGCACTCGGACAACTTATACGCCGTGTACGAGAACGGCTCAACAATAGCGACCCTGCCCGAGAAGAGAAAAAGCGCGAACGTTAGACCTCTCAAGTAGAATTCCTGCGCTCAGTCCATTAGAGAGGCTCGCCGGTGCCAGCTGTCGGCCATTAGTGCGACAAGCCGCGACCGCCGCTTGCGGCGTAACTGGCGCTTCCTGGAACCTGTCGCACTGGCCTGCTCCTTTCCAGCGCCCACTGAGACGTCCGCGAGCCGTTTTATCTATGCCGGATGACATGTTTGCGTAGGCTATTAGCGTGTCTCTACGGTGACGCCGGCGGCGCGGCGTGGTTTCTCGATGGCGTCGAAAACAGCTCCGATGCACGTGCTCGTAGTTGTAAACGTCAACACGGGCGTGTATGCGCCGAGGGCAGCTTTTATCGCATACACGTCCAACTTGCAGCCGCGCGAGCCGTGGTCTTATGGTTTTACCGAGACCGCATACAAGAGAGAACGCGCCGCAGCCGTGTCCAGATAGATGCGATGCTGCGCAAAGCAGACGCGCGCGTCTGTCCCGTATGCGACGTTGCCCCAGCCGATTACCTCAGAGGAATAGTCAATGAAATGAATCGATCTTGCTGACACTAGTCAACAAACTGCGTTTACGCGCCGAGTGATACTTCTTGTGGATCACGCGTACACAAAATCTAACTAATGTGTTCCTCTATGCGAAGGGTACAACTAAACATGCACAATATTGATCGTAGAGTGCTTTAAAATCGAGCAAGGCACGTACACGATGGTGAAGGGTGAGCGAATTTTGTTCCAAGTGTCTCTTCTTTAGGGAACTGTGCGGCCGACACATGTTGGAACGAAGACGTTTCCTTGTGAAGCGGAGGCTAAGATCGCTAAAGTGGATAGCAATATGACATTTATACGCGAAACAGCTGTTAGAAAATTTTTGCTACTTCCAAAACACATTAGTCCAAGATGCAGGCCAATGCCTGGCTGAACGAGAACAAACGCGTACGTGTTTATTCTCATTCAACGCTTTCGCGCTCTCATGCTTTTGCGATGGTTCGCGCCCTCATTTTAATCGAAAATGGACTATGACGTCTTTGTCCCTCTCGATAGCTCGCCTTCATAAAAGTGTCAGCCTAAGCTCATACTAGATAAGCACAACTGCAAGAGAGAGGCAATGACGGTTAGGAAGAGCTACACGGAAGAGGCAAGGTCACTACACAAGAGGCAGTTGCCAACAATGCTGCTGCTACGCGGCCATTTTATGTAAAGCGCACGCCAGCTGTCTCCAGGAACGGATCAATCATCACTACACGTTTAAAAAGGACGAAAAGGCACCTCTGGCGAATTATCCAATAATATAGCCCGCTGGGCTCTTTACGGTCGTCATAGCCTTTCATAGTTGCGCAATTTTGCGTGTTTTACGAATTCGGTGCTGCGCGTAGTTACCTATAAGACACATTACAGAATTCTATGTTGCATATTCCTATTTCTGGGTGAATCAGACAGACGCACACTTTCACCCTGTGCACTTTTAGATGAGGCTTTTACATACTCGTCCATCGTTATTCAGCTTTATCGAAAGTGGTTCAGTGACGCTGTACATTCGAGGATGTATAGGCTTATATACAAGTTGTTTCTGCACATATACAGGCTCTTCTATTTTAACGCGATAGCGTTAAAGAGCTCGTTTCGCAGAAATCCCGGTGTCGGCGTCGTTTTTGTGAGCGAAAAATCAGCGTTGTCCGTGAGTCAAAATTCTAAAAAGAGACAAGGCGTGCAAACACGGACACAAGAAGGAGGTCAGGACACCACAAATGAATGTGGTGTCCTGACCTCCTTCCTGTGTCCGTGTTTGCACGCCCTGTCTCTTTTTAGAATGAATACGTACCAACTAGCTCAGCTCTCTGTTATTCAAAATTCTAAATAGATGCAAATGAAGTAATAATAAAATATCTTAGTTCGAGTGGAAATCGAACCCAGGGCTTCTGCGTGGCAAACAGGTGTTTTACCACAGATCCACGCCCGTGCTTGGAGCTGTTCCGAAAAAAAAAAAAAAAAAACCCTATGCGAATGTCATGTAGTGCGAGGAGTGTCGTTAACGCATGCCGTATTGCGTGGTAGAAACGTAGGATCGCACCAGTCGTCAAAAAATGTGAATTGCAGAACGAGTGGTTGGTTTAAAGGCCCTCCAGCTATAAAGCGCACAGCCATAATTAATCATCATTATCAGCAACAGCATCAACAAAGTGTGCAGCTGTACAGGGGCGCGTCTTGCCTTACGGACGCGTAGTGGGTACAATTCGCAAGAGGAAGAATTATGGCGTAGTGGGCACTTCGCGACTGTACTTGCAGTAGGCATTATTCTCTAGTTTGAAACGGCCAATTTTACGCGCAGAGATGTTTCTTTCCTTGCGGCACGGTTGAGGTGTGAAGCGAAGTGAGGCTAGCGACTGAGAAGGCGATGCGCACGGGAGAGTAGAGGGTATTCTGAATTAAGGAGGCCCACCTGTGGGAGAGGAGTTCAAGAGAGCAATGAATTATGCGACTTGGTGGCTGTGGACAGTTCCGTCCTGGGCTAAAGAAAATAATGGGATGGAACCAGTTATCATCGTGTCTCTGTCTCCGTTCTTGTCTTCAGAAACCACGAATGTCGGAGAGAATCTTGCAAGTAAACTGCAAGCTTGCAATAGCCTCAACAGTGGAACTGTATTGAGGAATTCGGTGATGTATCGAAGTAACTTAAGATACAAATGGCAAGTATCGTATCGGATGCATTTCTTCGGCTAGTATCTTGTATCTGTAATTCATATGCTTAGCGTCTCGATATCTTGTGTCGTATCACCACACAGTTGCGAAGTATCTTTGCCCAGCCCCGTCAGCTATGTAATACTTGAATAGCGATGAGGTGTCTTTAAAATTAGACGACCCCTGTGCGCCCACTTAGAATGACCCTTTATGCATCGATATGCCGTTGGTAACAAAGATGGAAAGTTCGTTCAATTTGAAACCAGTACTTGTTAAGTGTATTGCAATACTATAAATTCGTTGTTTTCCGGCAAAGTTTCTGAGAGTAGTTTACCATTCCTTCTTTCCTTTATCCTTGAATCGGCTGCCCAGCAATATCTGTCATTACGTGTACAATGAAAAATGTTCACCCATTGCGAAATTCTGCGTAACTTTGTGATTTGCCTTCATTAAGTCGCTAGCTTCGATTCACTTCAATTTAAACCAAATCCAAATTTAAATCGATTGCATACAATGCAAATAAGTTCTCCTGTTATCCTTTCTTACACAGATGTGCTTGCACAAGTATTATGTAGAAAATTTCCAAGTACACCAAAATGGCATCTTAGGGAGGGCTAATGAATCGGGGCCTATAGGCTGGCGTATAATGCCGAGGAAAGTTCCTTGTTGAGGGTGACTTCAAGACGAGGTTCCAAAGCTGAGCAAGAAAACTGAAAGTGAAGGTATTTATGGAGATCTCGTGCTCACATTACGTCTTTAAAGGAGTAATAGCTCTGTCGCACTCTGACTGGTTGGTTGTATCCTTCGAAAGCACATAGACTGATCCTCACATATTACCCGTCAACTATACCCGCATCTGTATTTTCGCCCGTTGCTAGTACCGGCCACAGCGTCGCTACCGCTCTTGAGATCAGTGACCCCGAACAGTTTAACGAGGCGAAACGCACCACACTTCTCACCATCCTATCGTTCTTCTGTGAACCGGCAGCTTTGACAGTGTGGCGTGGCTGGTCTTTACCTCCGGTAGCCGGAAGAGGAAGTGGGATGGCGTCATCAATAAGCCTAGTGCCTCTGAGGTCTACAACTCACTTACTTCAAGATTACTAGACGCCACGGTGGCTACAGCGTTCAGCTGCTCAGTGCGATTCAATGGAAGAAAAATGCAGAAACGCTGGTGTACTTAGATTTCAGTGCGCGCAAACAAATCGCAACTGGTGCAAGTTAAGCCGCTACGTGCCTAATAACTCGCTGTCCACTTTCGTAACGCCGATATTCGCAAGTTACGTGTTTTCCTTTATAACTGCATCCGTCATTATAACCGCTACTCGCTATTCTTAATTCAACCACTTTATAATGGCCATGAGATAAAAAAAATAGTGAATGCGGTGATGCCCAATTCTATCCGCTTACGAGAGTTGGTGCTTGGACGACTTGGTAGAGTTCACGACTATGCTTGGTACAGCACGCGAATGGTTGTTTTGGGAGGGAAAAAGGCAGATAGCAAAACAAAGAGCGCTGACTTCCAGCTGGAGGCTCTCTGCCTTTTTTTTCCTCCCATAACAACCATTTGTGCGTTGTGCTAAATACAGGCATTATCTATCCGCTTCCTGTAGCTCCAGCCGTCAATAACTACAGCAGTGCACATTACATACATACATACATACATACATACATACATACATACATACATACATACATACATACATACATACATACGTACATACATACATACATGCATGCATGCATGCATGCATACATACATACACACACACACATACATACATACATACATACACACATACATACATACATACATACATACATACATACATACATACATACATACATACATACATACATACATACATACATACATACATACATACATACATACATACATACATACATACGCGATTAGCCAGCGCCAGAGAAATCGATCGGCAGCTATATATTGTATTCCTTTCGAAACGGGCTATTTCGAATAAAATTCAGTTTTGTTCGGCCTATATATTGACGCGCTGTTTACTTAATGCGCTTTGACGTCTAAACTTTCTTGGTTTTGTTACGTCACGTGACAGGCAGGTGATGTTGGCGCGACCCGACATATCTTCACCAACAGCGAAATGCTAATAATGGCAACAGAGGGGTAGAATCGTAAATGGCATCTTTTGGTTTCGGTGCCGCTTAATCGTCCATAACCAGTGTGCACGAGAGCGACAGCTTTCGCTGGTCTCGGGACGTGGCGAGACAGACTGGTGAACTGCGCCTGGACCGACAATTCTTTTCCCACATGCGGAAAGGGAGCGGGGGAGGAAAGGGCTGTCACCACGAACTTGGAATAGCTTTACGTTATGGCCACCAAACCCAGATTTTGACGTTATTCTTCTGTAGAAAACATTTCCTAAAATATTCAACAAAAAACAAAGTTCATGCAACTTCTCATAATTTTTATACGCTTGCACTACATTTCTGTTGCGGTTGAACATTTGGCACGACAAAGAGTAGTTTTCATTTCTCGTTACGGATTTCAAGTATTATGTCTGCCAAGGACAAGGTAAGTAATGGGGGGGGGGGGATTTTGTCCTGAAGAGCGAAGGTAAGTTGCTTCGCTCACCGCCACCTTTCTACAGTATTGACTGTATTGAGGGTCGCACCTGCCACGTTGCGAGATATTGCTGCAAATTTATAATGACATTACTGAAAGCAACGCACGTGAAGGTCACTTCCTTCGTTCGCGAGGCGTCTGGGCGCCGGCACTGCTGCTACAAATTGTGCAGGTGATAGGTTACACGAGGTTCCGGGACTTGGCATTCCACGGTGAGCTTGATCCGATCGAGAAACAGCGCAAACGCTATCGCTACTCAGAAAGGTGTGTGCGATCCATTTACTTGGACCTGTTCTATTCTGAGCCGATACAAATCTCTGAGCATCATAGCAACAACACTGAAACTCACCGGAATCTGTCTCATGGTTATGCGCCCCCTACGGGCATTTATAAGACACGTTGCACCATGAGCTTACTTTTATATGAAAAGATGAGCTGTCTCCCCTCACAAAAGCTGATACATTTACTGCTTACATTCCAACCCCATCATATTTTGAGCCGTATGGCCAAGATATGATCTTGCCTGAGACACACACGTAAACATATTTGCCAACCAACCGCCTTGGCAAATGAGAGCGAAATGAGAGCGAAACTGAAGAAATGAACTAGGTCATTCTTGTTTACTCGTTTCAGTCCACGTCATCGATCGACTTCAAACTGGCGCTCATTAATAGCTTGTTTTACGAACAGACTAGTCCCGCAAAGTGCAAGCGCAGTAAACACTGTTACTCTTCAAGCACGGCAGAAACGGTGTCCATTCTGTGGCAGCATCAAGCGTATCAGAAAATCGCTGCCATTAGGTGTTCCCGTTCTCGCGCACATGCTAACGTGCCCCACCGCCCCCTCCTTTTTAAAGACAATGACGCACAAGGCCTCTTGCCAAATGGGCACCGAGGATTGTATAACGTGGGATGACGTTTTTTAAAACCAGCGCCCAATCTCGGCATTCACGAAGTGAATTGAACTCGACTCCTATGTTACGGACTGAAAACATGTGTTACAGCGTATCTATGTACGCGTAAGTAAGAAAAAGAAAAAAGAAAAGCTTCTTCGATTGAGTTACTCAGTTTCTTTGCCACTGAAGGGTGCACACGAGCCGGCGTGCTGCTCTAGTTGAATTTGACACGCGGTCCCCGCTAGCGTTCCTTCACCGTTAATTCCCACCGTCATTCCATAATACATGCTGTCGTTGCAGTCAAAACATTCCTTCTCTTATGAGAAGGAAATGCTAAACATTTGAGCGCTATATATAGTTGGGACGACGGATGGAAAACATGAACGAAGCTGCACCAAAACGTCAGCGTTATTACCAGGAACGCTAGGATTCCTTTGAAGCAGTACTCACTAATTACTTGCCTTGTCCTTTCTGGCTTTTCTGTCTTATTTCATTTTTCAGTGCTTACTGCTTTCCTGGTTCCTCCTTCCAATGCGGATCAGCCCATTAAGCCGCACCTTCCTGAACTGACTCGTATGTTTACTACTACACGCCGTGCTTGCGTTATTGTGCCTGCTGTGTGTCAGAGCACGATGAAATTAGGTATTTAAGTCTGCTACTGTCAAGAACAACGCTTCCCGAGTGCCGACTGGAGTGAAATCTACCGTTGAGCTGTCGTGCCCTGGCATCAATCGCTGGTGCAAACACACACACACACACACATACGTCGAAAACAGACGCCCGTTTTTCGTGTACAGCGTATGCGGTGTCGTGCCTGGGTATTTGAATCCATCCCTTCTCGGCAACCAGGTTGTTGCTACGATAGGGCAGCGTCGTACCCGGACTCCGTTTGGTAGCGTAGTCGAGTCTCCGGGTTGAGGAACTGATGCTATAGCAAGATGGGAAAACAATAACAAGTTTACTGGCACATTTCGTACACTCAATTACATCATGACAAGGTCAGAGTTCAGCGACGAGCGAATTGGATGAGCCTGTTACCGAGGGCTCAGAGCCCCATTTCTCACTCAGCACCGTCGTTTTAACCCCTCAGTTTGGCTCCTCCTTCTTGATGACCACCAATCACACACACGACACCTCCCACCATGGCACAGTCCATTTCAATGTCGCTGAGGGGTCGTTGCACACTTGAAGCAGCAAGGGTCCGGCGGTTGACGGCACGCAGGTGGGGGAAGCAGGACAACAGGTTCCTCGTGCTTGCCCCTCCGATTCTTTCCGCGAAGGCAGAACGTTCTTGCTCCTACGATTCTTTCCCCGAAGGCAGAACGTTCTTGCTCCTACAGTTCTTTCCCCGAAGGCAGAAAGTGCTTGCTCCTGCAGTTCTTCCCCGAAGGGCAGAAAAAGGTTTGCGGAGGCTCCCGTCCAAACATACCCGTCAGGTCGCTTCGGCAGCGTACCAAGCCAAGCCCAGGTGACCCATTGTCTCTGGCTTTGCCGTCCCAGACTTTGAGGCCGAGATTCTGCCCATTGTTGGTCACTCGTCGTCCCAGAAATTCCGTTTCGGGGAAGGATGCAGGTGTTCTAGCAGTGTGAGAACGCCTCGCCCGCAGATTCTCATGGTCAGCGCATCGCCACCGACTCCCAGTCATAACAGCCTCCTCCCTCGCCAGTGGAGAAACGGAGGGTAGCAGCCACCGCTGCTGCTCGAAGGGTCGACGGAATTCGCCACCGTGGAATGCCCAAAGCTCGTCTTCGCTTGAAGCATTGTCTGGTCAGTTGCAGCCCAAATTCTTCGGCCTCTCTGAAACTCAACCACATGAAGAGCAAGCACTCGGCCGCCTCCGAGTAAACCAGGCAAAAAGAGGGTTGGCAAACAAACTTTCATTACTAGCTTTTACGAAAAGCTGACACTCAAAACTCTCAAGACTTACTTATGCTGAGGAACCAAACGGGCTACTTTACTCAATCAAACAAATAATTGCACGAAAAAAAAAAACTCAAATATCAATTTCGAGACATTGGGAAGAGCACCCCAGAATCGCTTAGAAAGAGCGGCTAAGCGCGTCAGCGTTTCCATTCAATTTGCCCTTCTTATAGTTAATGTCGAAATGATATTGTTGAAGACTCAAACTCCACCTCAGAAGGTGACTGTTCCTTGATGTCGCGGTTTGCAGCCCGGCAAGGGAATAACGGTCCGTATCTACGCTGAATTTGACGCCTCCGAGATAACACTACAACTAATGAATGGCCCACATAATGCAAGCGCACTCCTCTTCTGAAGCGCAGTTCGCCATCTCGCGAGAGCTCAATTTTCGGTTCAAGTAGAGCACGGGATGTTCATTACCTTCGTCATCCTTGTGACATTGAACGGCACCTAGGCCTCGATCACTCGCATTACTCTGGACCGTGAACTCTCGGTCGAAATCAGGAGCTCGCAAAACCGGACGGTTAATCAGTACCGCCTTCGTGCTTAAGAAGGCAGCTTCCTTCTTTTCATCCTAGACTACTTTCGCCTGTTCTGTCCCGCGAAGAACATCGGTCAAGGTGTGACCAACGATGAATAACTTCCGATGCAAAGACTGCATTCCAGCGAGCCCCAAAACGCCCCTTCGTCCGTCTTTGTTTTGGGCCGCGGATAGTCTGCTACTCCTGAGCTCTCAAGCTCACTAGGTTCCCTGAAACCTAGGCCTACGCCGTGACTTAAATAGTCTACGATTGCACTTGCAAAACGATCTTCTAATCCTTTACAGTCAGAACCCTAACAAAAGGTTCGACCGCGTATCATACCTCTCTGAACTATCGCTCACATCTCAACGTCAGGAAAAGCTTAATGATCCGCTCAAGTGATCACCTGATAACTTATTCCAAAGAAAAAGAACAAAACCTAACGGGATAAACACTGCTTCCTAACAGGTTCATTCGGTTAAGTTGCCTGCCCATGCCAACGCCTCTGATAAAAACCACTGTGCTCTCCTGAGCGCTTCAATACCTCATTCCTATAGCGTTGCAAAAGACAAAGTACAACTAACCCTTCACCTAATCCCCCTAAGTTCTTTTAAAAGCTGATCCCTACGTTACGTTACAGCACACGTTGTACAACAACAAAAAAAATAACACCAGGTGCAATACACTTCAAAAGCACCTCAAACATTTACATTGGTTTTATGCTAAAACCTCGCACTAAAAGCCTGTCAATTCTAATAGCGCGTAACGAAAACTGCACCGCTCAGTGCCAAACTCATTTCGGAAACTGATGCAGATATCTCTCCTCAAGTGCTTATTCACCCCAAATCGACATGAAAGTGAACGCATACGATATCGCACATAAACCTTTCAAAACTAGGGCAATTACAGTTTTCGCGCTAAAAACACCTTCATCAGAAGTTCATCCTAACGATTAAAGAACTTCGATGCTCTCTTCAGCCTTTACTACTGCGTGGTTTTTCTTCTTAAAACTTTACTGTATCTTGTAACCCGCAAAATTAAACTGGCTGAATTCTACATTCCTAACAAAACAATGAGTAACCCTATTTTGCACGCATGCAAAATTACTCGAACGGACCGTTCTCCTTTCTCTTAGACTTCATTTCTATGCGGCTTTTCTCTTTTGAAACCTCATACCGCCTCTCATAACTTACAAAGTTAAAATTAATGAAGTCTGCTCTCCTTAAAAAAAAACGATTTACATTATGTTACATGCCCGTGCAAAATTACTCAAAATGACCGTTCCCCCTTTCTCAATTAGATTCGCTTGAATCGTACCCGATGGGGCCGCGGTCCTGCCTGCTTTCTAGCTCTCCAGAGGCCACAACATGCACGAGCCAACAGCTGCACTCTACCGTCACACTTCATTCGGCACCTCGATCGGCTCCCCTCAGGAAGGCGAATGGAATGCCAGAAACGGGGGGGGAAACGCTGTCCATTCTCCCTTTGTGCTCGCCTCCGCGCGGTGCTTTGTTCGCCGCCGTACACTGGCCTTTCGACTTTGACGACTAGGACACAGCTGCTCTCCCGAAGCTGTCCTCAACCTCGCCTTCCGTCGTGGGAGCGCACCTTGCTTTCTCCCTCTGCGCCCCTCTCGCTCTTTGCGGCTGAATGAACGCCTCAATTTACGTTTCCGCAAACTGTCCTGTCGCCTACCCTTTTGTCTTTTTCGCGCCGGATTGGGACCTTTCTTAAGCTTACTCTGTGCCGAATGCTTCCGCCGCTTTCTTTTTCTACGATGTCGGCGAACATCCTTTCTCTCGATACCTCGATCATCGCTTCGGGTCGCGACATGCGGAGTTGTGCAGCTCGTTGGTGCTTGTACTACACCTTCTTTCTCACGCAAGCTTTTCGATTTCTCCGCCACGTCGGACGTTAGGGCCACATTATCTGTGTCAACTCTCACAAATTCTGAAACTGGGCCCTCTCCGATGGTATCGCTGCACTCCTGGACCGTCGCGTCTTTGCTATGGTCAGCCGCCCCGTGAACCGTATGTACTTTTGACGATTCTGAAACGTCCGCCGAACGCTTTCGCCTCTTTCTTTTCTTGCGCTTTCGGCAAACATCCTTTCTCACGACGCCTTCATCATCGCTTCGGGTCGCTACATGCGGAGCCGTGCAGCTCGTTGGTGTTTCTGCTACACCTTCTATCTCGCCTACACCTCTCGAATTCTCCGCCGCGTCGGACTGTCGGGCCAAATTATCTGCGTCAGCGCTGATAAAATCTGAACCTGGGCCCTCACCGACGGTATCGCCTAACTCTGGAAGCGTCGCGTCCTTGCTATTGTCAGCCACCACGCTAACCGCGTTTACTTTTGACGATTCCGAAACGTCCTTTCGAGGCACGAGGAAGGTTTCCAGCTTCTCCTTGAGCCCATCAGGGCGGCTGGTACCAACCTCGTCCACGGAAGGAACGTCTTCCGGAATTGTCCCTAACTCTAGACCGGCCAAGGCCTCATTCTCAACCTGCTCTGCTTTCATGCTCTCTTGAAACGGCGGGCCTTTCTCTGGCGCGATCTCGCCAACGGCGACCTGTCGCTCGTTGTTCTCAGGAGAAGGATCCCTTTGCATACTATTCTTGCTTTCCTCTCTCCTGGCGGAAGCTCCGAATCTCCGGAACAAAGATGCCTTAATTACATCGTAGTTGTCCGCGTTCTTCTCACTGAGTCGCGCAACAACCTCAACTGCCTCACTGGGCAGAACTGACATTAACCCCTGAGACCAAGTGTCTCGCTCAAAAGACAGCTCTTCACACATTTGTTCAAATTGAGCAAGATATAGGCCGATATCCCCTGATACCACATATGGCTGCATATACCTTGACATCTTGAACTCTGCCTTCTTGTTGAGAAGAGGTACCACTCGCTGGGGACAACTGCCCGACCTCTTACTCAACCTTAGGAATTCTACCTTGACTTCAAGTTTACGGATCTCAATCTCTTGCTCACGCATCCTTTCCTCATGCTCGCGTCTTTTTGCTTCGCGGCGTTCCTCTCTTTCACGCTCACGCCTCTTTTCTTCCCTTTCGAGTTCTGCGTGGCGTTCCTCTCTTTCACGCTCACGCCTCTCTTCTTCCCTTTCGAGTTCTGCGCGGCGTTCCTCTCTTTCTCGCTGTCTGAGCTGCTCTTCCTTTTTTTGTTTGATGCACTCCCATTCTTCACAGAGCTCCTCATCATCGGCCCCCAAATCAATGATTGCCTGTATGATTAGGGATTTTCGCGCCAAACCCTTTGTAACGATCCCCAATTCCTTACATAACAGCAACAAGTCCGGCTCCTGTAGCTTCTGTAAATCCATGATCGTCCCGAGTGCCCGCTACTTCCAAAACAACTATCCGAGAGTACGTAACCTTGAGTCTCTCGGCAAAGTTATCTACCAGTTCTAAAACCCTCGTTTAGAACCTGGTCCACATCAAAGGAAAAGCCAAGCACTCACCCACACGTGATCGATGTTTCGAGACAGCTGCATTCCCTTAGGCCGACTGTTGTTGTCGCTTGTAGCTTCAGATCCCAGCGCTGATCACCAGTTGGCGTCCCTGGGTATTTGAATCCATCCCTTCTCGGCAACCAGGTTGTTGCTACGATAGGGCAGCGTCGTACCCGGACTCCGTTTGGTAGCGTAGTCGAGTCTCCGGGTTGAGGAACTGATGCTATAGCAAGATGGGAAAACAATAACAAGTTTACTGGCACATTTCGTACACTCAATTACATCATGACAAGGTCAGAGTTCAGCGACGAGCGAATTGGATGAGCCTGTTACCGAGGGCTCAGAGCCCCATTTCTCACTCAGCACCGTCGTTTTAACCCCTCAGTTTGGCTCCTCCTTCTTGATGACCACCAATCACACACACGACACCTCCCACCATGGCACAGTCCATTTCACTGTCGCTGAGGGGTCGTTGCACACTTGAAGCAGCAAGGGTCCGGCGGTTGACGGCACGCAGGTGGGGGAAGCAGGACAACAGGTTCCTCGTGCTTGCCCCTCCGATTCTTTCCGCGAAGGCAGAACGTGCTTGCTCCTACGATTCTTTCCCCGAAGGCAGAACGTGCTTGCTCCTGCAGTTCTTTCCCCGAAGGCAGAACGTGCTTGCTCCTGCAGTTCTTCCCCGAAGGGCAGAAAAAGGTTTGCGGAGGCTCCCGTCCAAACATACCCGTCAGGTCGCTTCGGCAGCGTACCAAGCCAAGCCCAGGTGACCCATTGTCTCTGGCTTTGCCGTCCCAGACTTTGAGGCCAAGATTCTGCCCATTGTTGGTCACTCGTCGTCCCAGAAATTCCGTTTCGGGGAAGGATGCAGGTGTTCTAGCAGTGTGAGAACGCCTCGCCCGCAGATTCTCATGGTCAGCGCATCGCCACCGACTCCCAGTCATAACAGCGGCCTCATTCCGCACTAGGCCAAACTAGAGCTCTCCTTCGCTTGGAAGTGCGCACTTTGTAGTGTCAACATGTTTTCTTTTTACAGTGAAGTTGTCTTAGGCTGGCCTGCGCCGTAGTGATAGTAGTAGTCGCCGTCCGCAGAAAACTCCTAATGGGTTCATTGTCTGAGCCGGCAGGTCACGTCATCTCGCTTTGACCAATCAGGTGTAAGCGCGCGCATTTCAAATCTAGCGGCGGATTCACTACATCACGTGATCTCGCTAGCCAATCATGTAGACTCGCGCGTATAGACGTCGCCGTGCCGCAGACGCAGCGTTGTGAGCGCGCGCGAAGCCGAGGCCAAGCGCCAGCGGCAACGAAGGGCAGCAATGGCCACTGCGAGAAATGCCGGAAGGGGGTTCGTCGCACACGGAATGCTTCGCTGCATGGGCGTCGGCAGTGGGGTGCAAAGGAGGCACTTGCCCCCACCCTTGCTGCACCAGCGCCCTCTCCCTACCCCAGCCGCGATGCAACACGGGTTTGCAACCCCCAAGATAAAATCCTGCCGACACTCGTGCTTCGCTGTCCGTTTACCTTGACGGAGTGTGTGGGCCGTAGATTTCGTTTTTATATTGCCTGCCAGATATGCTTGTTTTCATATGAGTGAAATCGATGGCGAAGTAAGTAGTCCCTGAACTTCTTCGTCTATTATAAGCCCTACAGATAACGTCCATCAAAGTTTCAGAACTATGGACGTGTGTGCAAGCGACGAGCCAAAATCAAGGAGATGGCGCGTTTCGAGTGAAATTTAATTGGAAGGTACTTAAACCAAGATACTTTGATCACCAGCATAGGATACCATTAGCCTCCTTATGAAAGTTGAGCGGGAGTATTCGAGATAGTGCTTGTGGTGATTGAAAAAAATGTGAATCGCCGGAGCACAGGAAGCGGAAATCGACAACTGTCCTGCATTGATTTTCAGAAGTGCAGCCTGAGCCTATACGCCGATACCATTCGTCTTGTCCCGTCCAGAGCCCAACTGAACACGCCCTGCCGCTGGCATATGATACCGGCGGTCCCCAACTTTGGGTAGTCACCACCGCTTTCCCGCCGCACTTGGTAGTAGTGCAATTACAGTAATTCAATTGCTTTTCGCTGCAATGAGTAATGTTATTAATTATTTCTCTGTGCTAGTAATTAGTAATGTAATGAATTACCTCAAGCGAGTTATTTCAAGAAAATTACTCACAACCTTCCAAATTACTTTTGACTAAAATAGGGCATGTCCGCTTCCTTTATGGCATAAAAAATTGACCAAGAAAGGAAATAAAAATAGCACATACAAGTTAACCTGAGTGGCAAACCTCAAGCGTGGGAATCAGAACAAAGATCTTTCAGACTTCGCTGATATACTGTGTGCGGTACGCAAAAGTGTACATGAGTTAGTGCATGCATGATGAACATTTGTTAAATTTGGAAGTAATACTTTTCAAAAGTAATAGTAATGTAATGTCGTATTAGTTTCGGTCAATTGTAATTTTAAATTTAATTTATTACTTCATAAAAATTTTGAAAAGTAATTAGTAATGTAATTTAATTACTTTCTAGGAGTAGTTCTGCCATCTCTGGATTCATCGAGGGTAAAGCCGAGAAGGATGCTGCTGTGCACTCTTCTAGTGAATTACCAGTGGGACGTGGTGGGGCGTCTCCTTAACCCGGCCCCTGCTCATCGTCACTTCCCTGCGTCCCCCCACACTGAAGTGTCAATATCTATAGGGTTAGAAAAAGAGGAAATGTCACAAGAACCAATGTACATTTTATTGTAGTTGCTATTTAGCGGGCTGAAGGATGTTGTTAACAACTACGAGCATTGTTTGTGCGTGTGGTAGCCGTATAAGGAGTAGGATGGTGATGTTGGTTGCAGGCGAATCTAGCCTCGCAAAATATTCCGGCAATTGCCCCTCCTGGGTGCCTCCGTTCAGAAAATTTTAAGAAACTTGGACGTCGTTTAAATGCGCAGCGCATACGGCTAAACAAGACTACGCGCGCAGCGTGGCGGAACAGTACACAAATCAGCGACCCGTGGGCAGTCCATGGCTCACAGTGACGCCAGAGTTACCACAAAGCTTCGACTTGACAAAATAAGGGTCTGCCCTGAATTTCACTACGTAGGCTCAGTATGAGATCCAAGCCCAGGAAAATTCATATATACTGTTGAGTCAACTCGAGACCGAGCAGCTCGATTCATTTTTTCTAATTACGCTCGTGATTCTAATGTATCAATATAGAAAAAGCATTCACTTATCGGAATGAGCATCTCGCCGCTTCTCGCCGTATGTGCCTTTTCCTCAAAAACTCACGTGGTCCCTTATGCATTCGATGGACCCTTATGCAAAGCTGGTCCTTTATAAGCTGGTCCCATGTGAATGGTCCCTTAAAGGACCATTCACGTGGTTCCTTATGCAAAAACTGACGTGGTCCCTTATGGACATGGTCCCTTATACATGGTCCCCTATGCATTCGGCCCTTATGCATTAAGACGACTCGAAGGAGAAATCCATCCAGTGTGGCTACTTTACCGTGAACTTCATGTCACGCGGACGCCGCGAAGACGAAGTGAACGCGCAGCTATGGCACCTCAATGCACGAGGCGCGCGGGTGGTCATCTGACTCTTATTGCGAGAGCAATTATATGGACACTCTCGGCCAGTTCTGGCCGTCGCCGTCGGCGCCGCTTTGCCGTGCCATATATTGCAGCAAGACTGAAAGTTGGGCTAGTTATGTTGGCTACACTCTAAAAAGTTTTCGGGAGCAACTGCGCAGTTCATCCGAAAAAGGGCGCTTTACTCCCTCGAAGGACGAACTGCAGAAGCATGCGTGCCGTGCGCAAAGTTCGGAGGGTAACTGCTTGGTCCTTCGTCAAAATGAGAGGAACGGGAGGACAAATGGCAACACTTACTCCCGCATGCCTCGAGAAGGAGAGGGAGGGACGCGGGGGTGAGGGGGTGAGCGGGTAGATCTCCTTTCACTACTGAGCATATTTTCACGTTAAGTGCATTGCGAAGTGTCAGTTCCTGGAAAATGTATATTAGTGGCCGTAACAATGCTCGTTCGTTTCTTGTAAGCAATAAGTGGATGAATAAATAACTAAAATAAAATGTTAAGAGAGATGACAGGATGACCTTTATTGAACGGTAAAGGTAGGCCCTGTGCTGTGGGGCGCGTTGTGCATTCACATTTCTGTCTCACGACTTGCTGGTATTTGCTCATAACATAGAGCTTCCTGTAATACTTACTCTATGAAACTCTATGGTGTCTATGGCTCGTCAGTCAAAAGTAGTGCTGCGTTTGAGAACATCGCAAAGAAGGAAATTTCTTCTTTGTCTGGTGATATCACATTAATGTAAACTTTACTAAAAAAAACGTAGAGGTTCCTTTCATTTTTGTAAAAAGACCAAAAAGCAGTAGATTCCGTCGCCTTTTCACTGAATCAGCAGAAATTACAAACATCAGTAGAGCTACTGATAAATCAGCGGTCATGGCAGCGAAGACCGCACGTGGATACGTGCCGTGTGGCGCGGACAGTTTGTTTCGGAGTGCTGGGAAGCCACGCGTCTAGCATACGGCCCCCGCGATGTGGCCTTGGAACATTGAAAGCGCGCCTGACTGAAACCGCTACTGTTCTCCCCTCCGAAGTGGGCCATAAAACGGGGGACACGTGCACCAGTGTCCATGGGCGTAGGCAGGGGGGTGCAAAAGGGGCACTTGCCCCCCTCAAGCCACACCGGCACTTGCCCCCCCACCCCAAGCTATGCCAGCTGTCTCTCTCTCTCCCCTCCTCCCCCAGACGCGATGTAACACGGGTTTGCACCCCCCAAGGCAAAATCCTGTTGACGCCCATGCCAGTGTCGGTGGTTGTTCTTGTGTGCGTGTGTTTGTGGTGCAAGGAGGAGAATCCAGGCCCAGCGGACCGGGAAAACATCAGTCGCCAGCGAACCTTTTGAGCTGCGTGGACGTTTCCTATTTTGGTGTATCAGTAAATAAGTTCGTTTTGTTTTAATCACTGGCTTCGTTTCACTTTTGGGTGTTTCAGGACTAGAGCAATCGAGTCGTAGAGACACTACACCGTGTATGTGTGAGCGAATGCTTGTACCGCGGCAGGCTTGAGAACTGTTCTTTGTCTTGCGCCGTTGTCGCCCAATGTCATCGAAGTGCCTCGTTACATACGGCGACAGAAATGCCGTCGTCACTTTCGACGAGCCGTGGACGGGGCGGGATTCAATGGAACATATAAAGGAGTTGGACATGTTCTCTGAAGTTGACGTCTCCACCATCGGTTTAACGGTGAGTGCTTGATCTTCATGTTGTAGCGGTTGCAGCAGCGTTTGTCATCGATTACTGCAGCGTTGGGTTACATTTTTGAGCTTCGTCCATACTCTATAAAAATCCGGCAGCGCTAAATTTTACGTTATTGCCAAATTTGGTCCCATCTAAGCCTTGATGACAACATTGTTGCACCGAATTTAGCCCTCACTTCTTTCATCATAGAAAACGTGGAAGGTATTGCTGGTTTTTTTTTTGTTGTTGTTGCTTGTTCATCCTTGTTAGGAACTGGTTTGTTCATTTTATCTGAGTGTGGAAGATGCATGCGCACGGTGTAATTCATGTACATGTGATAGCTTTCAGTGACAATGTAGTTTGCATACCTGATGATTTGATTGGCGGTTTGATTGGAATGGCGTGCTCGGCTGGATGCGCTGTAAAAACGAGCGGTTGGTGCAATAAAGATGTCAGTTGTAAGTTCAGCGCTCGTGCAGTGTATTGTGTTCCTGCGTCCTCGTCCTTTTTTGCGCTGTTTTTCCCCAGCTAAGCATGTACCAACTCGCCCAAATCGAAGTCTTGCTCGTAGTCAGTTTCTTTATAAAACAGGCCTCTCAAATGGATAAGCCTCTTTGCTCAGTTGCTAGTTGCAACTTCAATGGATAAGCCCCGCCACGGTGGTATAGTGGTTATGGATGGCACTCAACTGCTGACCCTGTCATTCGATCTCGCGACATTCGGGTCGCGGGATAGAATCTCGACTGCAGCGGCTGCATTTTCGATGGAGGCGAAAATGTTTGAGGCCCGTGCACTTAGATTTAGGTGCACGTTAAACCCCAGGTGGTCGAAATTTCCGGAGCCCTCCACTACGGTGTCTCTCATAATCATATCGTAGTTTTGGGACGTTAAACCCCAGATATTATTATTGGGTCATTCCATGCCAAGTGTCCCAGACGTGGCGCTCGCACATCGCAGATTTTGCTGATAAAATTTGTGCCTTTTTCCTGTGCCACATAGAGTATTGTGGCAAAACATTTTTGCTCGATAAAAATTTTGACGATCATGGCGCCCCCGCGAAGTTCGCTTGTATTTGTTAAACCGCGCCTAACAGAAAAATGTATATAAAATCTATTTTTCTGTGTTCAGCTTTGAAACCACGCTGGCGCTATCGCAGAGGTTCTGTTTAGATGTCCTATTCACTAATTCCGAAATTTTTGTGTTGCACTACCAGCTACGTATCTTCAAAAACTACAAAACTCTTCAATGTTCGTGATTTTTTCTTGTGCTATCTCGAACTCCCTCTAACCAATCTTAATAGTAGTATGATTTTCAGGAAAGTGTGTTATAGTACAAAAATGTTTAGGGGTAAAAGAGACTTCAAATCTTCCCGAAAAAAATTGAGAACTTATGCGATTTGTCGCATGTTTGACCGTATTTTTCATACTGATGCGGTCCAAGTAAAAATACTCGTCATGCGGCGTTTGATAGAAGACTTGTCGTTAAGTAATGAAGGAAGTCTAATGAAATCATTTTTTGTTTTAAGGAAGAAAATAATTTTTGAATTTGGCGCTCCATAAGTGCCCGGCATTCTTTTTGTTGCCACTTCGCCGCAAAGCACGTGGTCGCCCTTGCAGCTAAATCTCGTCACAGTCAGCGGCAAGATGCGACATGTATGTCAGTGGCTCGTGAGTGCTCGAAAGTCTTGTCGCGTTGATCTCAGGGCGACGAGTAATCAATTCGCGTTACAATGTGAGCTTGGCGGGCCCAATGGGAAGTATGGACGCCCGAGAGCAGCCTATGGCGTCGTTGGCACAATGTGCTAGAGGCCGTCTGCACAACACGTATACCCCGAAAAAACCTGTATACAATGTGCATTATTTCTTTCAGTATGTGTATGCTAGTTGTGCAGACGGCCTCTAGCACATTGTGCCAACGACGCCATAGGCTGCTCTCGGGCGTCCATACTTCCCATTGGGCCCGCCAAGCAAGCTCACATTGTAACGCGAATTGATTACTCGTCGCCCTGAGATCAACGCGACAAGACTTTCGAGCACTCACGAGCCACTGACATACATCTCGCATCTTGCCGCTGCCTGTGACGAGTGTCAGCTGGAAGGGCGACCACGTGCTTTGCGGCGAAGTGGCAACAAAATGAAATGCAGGCCGCGTTCGGAGGGCCAAATTAAAAAATTATTTTCTTCCTTAAAACAAAAAAATTATTTCATTAGACTTTCCTCATTACTTAACGACGAAGTCTTCTATCAAACGCCGCATGACGAGGATTTTTACTTGGACCGCATCAGTATGAAAAATACGGTCAAACATGCGACAAATCGCTTATTTTCTCTAACTTCACAATTTTTTTCGGGAACATTTGAAGTCTATTTTACCCCTAAACATTTATTCAATCATCAATTATTCAATCATCTTTTGCAATTTACAGCCATCTGTAAGGTCACATAGTTCTAAAATGTTTTTTTTTTTATGCGAGGTGTTGGCAAAATTAAGGCCACCAAGACCAGAGACGGCATGGTCTTCTCGCACTCTGTTTACTTGCAAGTCATTGCTGTAGTCATGCTAGCATGCTGTGCATGCTCGGCTCTTTTATGCCTCCAATGGAATCGCTTACAATAATGTTTTCGTCGATAATGCAGCTCTTAACTCCACAATTCTGTCGATTGATGAGATCATGGCCGAGTGTGCCAATGCGTGCAGTGGTGGTGAAGTTTGGGAGAAAGGGCTGTGTTTTTGGTTTTTCACTGTTGCGAGACATGCGGCCATTTACAAGCCACACCAACCTGCCACTATGCCGAAAATGCTGAGCAAGTGAGCTGAGAACGTCATTGCTCGTTGCATTACCGCCGGTGCATCCAGCGATAATCTTGTTTATGGATGTGAAAGGATCACGACGGAAGGTCGCTTCATGATACCGTTTTAGGTGCTGGCCACCCAAAGACACTGGGTTTATTCGGAAAAAATGTACACTCAAGTTATCATGGTAGGAGCCACGTGGCACAATGGGTATCTAATTAGTGCAGGAAAGTAAGTCTCTCAAGTCGATAATTCATTCTAACAGCTCAACTCCCACCTACCACAACGAATTTGCTCGCATTGTGCTGATCAGATGGAAAAAAGGTACAGGAGCCAACGCTGCACATTTTTTTTTTGTTTTTCATCAATAACCACTGAGATATAAATGTCGATTTCACTACGACTCTCACTTTACTTTTTTCCCCATTTCCTGGCTCCTACATTCTTTTTGCGCATGGCCTTGAAAAATGTATGAGAAGGGTTCTACTTTATAAAGTATGCTAGCATGACGTGCTGCCTGCAAACAGCAAATGCCCCTGTTTGTTTTGTTTTTTTTCAGAACCAATTAATTGGCTTCCGTGTAAACGAGACCAGTCTCTAACCTGTGGATAAACCTGTAGCCTTACTGCAAGTGCTTTGACTTGTTAAGAATGTTCTTACCAGTGTCGAACCATGTTTTGCAAATAAGTTGCAATTTCATTTATTTGTCAGTGTGTCGTAAAGCATTAGGTTTTATCTGTTGCTACATGAAGCAGCTGCTGTAATAATGAAGCAACAAGCCTTGTGTTAAAGTGTGCCTTTTGTTTTGTAGGACCCCACCAAGACGCATCATGTGCCGACAGTGACATACAATGGAAGCTTGTTGACTTCAAGGGAATTTATTGTGCGCCTGGAGGGCCTTGCTATTAAGGAGACTAGCCTTTTGGCAGCCATTGCCACACAAATCGCGCTATACTGGGCGCTGAACATTGTTTTCAGCAAGAAAGCTCAGCGAACCTTCGATCTCCTGTGTCAAGTTCTGAAAGTTCAGAGCGTCTTGCGGCCGACGTCACTCGTCCGTGTGGCTCTAACCATCTTGAGCCAGTGAACAGCCAGACTGATTTCAATAAAGTATTTTTCTCACAAATAGATCTGGATTTCTGCCCTCTCCTGGAGCATTTGTGTCAGACTTGGCGCAACCCGATTAAAATCATGTTCCTCAAAACTTTTTTTCATTTGCCGATGGGAGAGCTGGACTGCTGGTTTCTTGAGGAGCACTCGTAATACAAGCAAACGTTACTCCATCGAGAGGCATTGAGGATGATTAACTGCATGCTGCTCCGATGAGGAATGTTGTGAAAGAGTAACTGTCGCTCCCATGAGGGTATTGAGAGATAATGTCCATTTCTCCCTGCGGGACTAATGGGAAAGAGTAATTGTTGCTCCATTTAGGTGTCCAGGAAGAGCAAGCATTGCTCCCGTGGGAGTATTGACAGAGAGCATCCATTCCTCCTTGTAAAGAGAAACCGTCGCTCCCCTGGGAGTATTGAAAAAGACTCTCTCTTCCTCCCTCGGGAGTATTTGTAAGGAGCAAGTGTCACTCCCATAGGAGTATTGACCAAGAGCATCCGTTCCTCCCTTTAGGAGTTTAGGAAAGGAGCAACAACTGCTCTTTAGAGGAGTAATTGAAAAGAGTAACTGTCACTCCCTTGGGGGTATTGAAGAAGACTATCTGTTCCTCCCTTCAGGAGTATTGGGAAAGAGTAACCGTCCCTCCCGTGGGAGTATCGAAAAAGACTATCCGTTCCTCCTTTGAGGAGTATCGAGAAAGAGTAACCGTTGCTCCCGTGGGAGTTTTCACAAAGAGCATCCGTTGCTCCAGTCAGTTACTCCCTGAAGGAGCAAGTTCTACGGGGAGTAACGGTTCGTCCCGTCGCAGTTACCCCCAAAAAGGAGTAATGGGTGTGGCAGGTTAGTTACTCCCCTAAAGGAGTAACCTCGACCCCCCATTTCCTCCTTTACTTTTTAGAGTGTAGTTATTTGCCCATTATGTGCCATATATATAGCCAGAACTTTTTCGGGGGGGGGGGGGAGGGCCCACTTGCTGAAAACCTTGACTACTTGAGAAAAACACCTATTTTTATTCTTTATTTTAGGTAAAAACACCTACTTCACCAAAATTTTTTTTTGGGGGGGGGTCCCGGGCCCCTACGCCCCCCCCCCCCCGGGCTACGGGCCTGATATATATATAGCCGTAGCCGGAGGCGCGCAGCCCCAGTCCGTCAGGGCGTGGTCGCCTGTACTCCCGCGCTTATTTCTTGAGGAGGGGTTCAACAGATGGCTCATAGTGTTATACGTGTTGTGCTTTCATCGTAAAGTTTTCGTTGAAGCCATAGACCGCACGAAGATCATTTCGCTCGCTGCAGCACGGCCGTGTTTGCTTAAATAGTGAGCTGCTAGCCTTTATTCGTATGAGATTCCAACCTGTTGCTATCGCATTCATTGATCTGCCCTTGCGGCGAAACTGCGACTTTCTTTGTTCCAGAAGCCAGCTTTTCGTCGAGGAACCCTTCTCAAAAGCTGCTTAAAGCTTTCGCCTTAGACATTACACTAACACCGTCATTTTTAAAGAGTACCTGTTCCATCGTATATCCTACCTGTCATGCTGCACTGACTACCAATGCAATGTCTGTGTCCCATCGAGGAGCGCCAACCTCTACTGTAAACTCTTTTATTGCAACTACTTAAAACGACAGGAACCACTTCCCGAACACTATCGCTGCTTTCTCTGATGCCACCGTATTATAAGCAGCTGTTACCAATCGCCTGACAGTATGGAAAATAAATAAATAAATAAATAAATAAATAAATAGTAACTCACCTTATGGAGACAGCTACAAAATATGCTGTAATATTCGTGATGGCTTCAATTGTTCTTTTCCTAGATATGGGTCAGTGTTAGCTCTAGGCTCTGATCACTCCCTACTCTGGAATTGTTTGCCTCTCCCTTTCGTTGTGAAAGGCTTCATTCCGTTAATCCTCCTGACCCAGATTTCCGCATTCGCTTCTTTAATTTTAGATAAAAAAACACGATTTTTTTCCCCTTTATTCGTGACACGAGTGCATCCCTGTGCATAATGGAAACTATATGTGATTCCTGCCGCCCCTTGTTGACTCTAAAACATTCCTTTCATTTGAATTCGGATGTCGGGTCTCTGTCGGCGCTGCAATTTTAATGGGTACCCCCGCTGCGAGAGCATCTGCCAATGTGACAAAGAAAGCGGCAAACAAAGTAATAAAGAAAAACGCTCGCTATGGGCTTACTCACTGCCACCTCCTCAACTTGCGGTTGCGCTCGAAGCATCGACTACAATGCTTCGCCGCCGCAAACACGATGCTAGCGGCAGGAATTTGATTCAATGGGATTGGAAAGGCGCTTCCAAATAAATACGGCTTGGCGAACTTTGCCATTTCCGGTCGTCGAAGATTACTAAACTAGATTTTAGAGTAATGGCTCATCAGCATTCGCTTGGGCTCGCTCGTAATTAAAGGCCAACTGCAAGGAGATATTACTTTCGCACAGCTGTGTTCAATTCAGTTTCTTTTTCATTTACGAAAAAAAAAAATGTTATGGAGGAGTATAACGTGTAGTAGACACAGCGGAATATTGGCGAAACTGTGGGAATGCTTACTGTTTAATTTCTTAAGGAAAGAAGGAAAACAGGAAGGAGAGGAAAGGCAGGGATGTTGACCAGTTTAGCACAACCGTCTTGAGAGTTTTCAAACAACACGTAAGCAGACGACGCGTGTACCTTGTGGTTGGCGGATATGACCTCAACCCGATAGCCTCTGATATCGTCAGCGCGGTGCGGTGGAACGACAGACCTCGTTGGTGATGTCGAGAACTTTAACGGTGGTATTGAACCCTTTGGTTTTTTTAATTGTTTTTTTTTATTTCCAGAGAGCGAAAACGGCGGTGGTTGTTTCAGCTTTGGCATACAAAAAACGTCGATTTCTGCAAGCTTTTCTAAATTAAATTAAATTCTCGTGTTTCATGCGGCAAAACCAGGATATGACTATGAAGTATGCCGCAGTGGCGGACTCCGGGTTAATTTTGGCGACAAAGTTTCTTCAACGTGCACCTAAAGTACACAAGCTTATTTTTGCATTTCACCCCTAATGAAATGCGGCCGCCGCGGCGGGAATCGAACCCGTGTCCTCGAGATTAGCAGGTCACACCGTCGTTGCTAAGCCAGCTAAGCTACCAGGGGGGGGGGGGGTTCTGTGACGCAGTCACTCGCAATTCAAGTGGAAAATTTTGCACGCAGATCTCGACACCATACAAGACTGGGCTTTTACGCGGTGCTTCGTTGCTGTGACTTTTAAGCGCCGCTGTTTGAAGAGAACGTGGTGCGTGTTTGTTTCAGTAAGAGGGAAGGAGTTGGGAGGAGAAGGAGATACTGCGTATTCTTGTAATGCTTCGCCGTCAAACCACTGTGTCTGCAAGAAGAATCGCTTACGCATCTGAACGCGGTCGCAGGGCACGGTCCTCGTCACTGTCATTACGTCCCTAAGACGTAATGATTAGATGGAAAAAAAAAAACACCACGCAAAGGCCAGCTTTAATTAGCTCTTTAATTCGGCACTCGCCAATGGCAAGCCGCTCGTAATAACGACGTGGTCCTCACCTCTGACAGGCATAATGCCGGCGTATCACCTAAAGCTCACGTGTCATCCGCTGTATACGTAAACTGTGGCATTCTTAAGCTCTGAATGAAGCACCTAACAAATAGATAACTGTAGCCTTAAAAAACCGTAGTGCGGGAAGACTTGACGCTGATCGTGCTGGTATGCCTTCATTATAAACAGAAAAGTTGCGAAATAAAAAGAAAGTAATAGACATGGGGACAGACATGAATGACGTTTCTTTGACGTATACGGGCGCCGCTGTGCATCGCGACGTCATTTCACTCAGTTTGGAGCATTTGTGTAGGGTTAGTTCCATGGAACATCCCATGCAGTGACTTGTCCTCTGTACCTGCAAAGCGACAGCTGACAGTCGCCACGTGCTCTTTGCGTGGAATTTGTTCCGGCATCTTTTGTTTAACTTTATGTCGTTGCCATCGCCTGCCATTTTGCCCCCAATTTCTTCCTGAATTCCACACCAGCTGCGCGTTTAATTTGTTTTTGCGCATAATATTTTCGCTGATTCTAGGAAGATACAAGAGCGCTTCATGCGCGCTTCACGCGCCTATGCATAAGTACTTTTAGTGGACAAAACTTATTCGCTGATCTGGGCGGGCACCGGACTGGTAACAATGCGATAAATATTGAATAAGGGCTTCGAGAGCATAATTTTGCGCCGGTGCTTATTCTGTAACGAGGAAAATGAAAGTACAGACGGGCCTCATTATTAAAGCATGACCTCATTCCCCTCCCGAACGCTAGAATTCATTGCATACCCACAAAATGTCGGCTCTTCTATGCCGCCTTCGCAGCGGGTTTATTACGCTGCGTGGACATTGCGCTGGGCGGCGATATCCGGTGCTACGTGAATAATTCGGAGAAAAGATGCCACTTTACATGTTCGTATGCACCTTTCGTTTAACGCGCATGCTGAACTGCTTACGATTGAAATAAAAAAATAATAAGCTTGTTCAGTCTGGTGCCAGGCTCTGAAGTTGTCACTAGCACCATCTAATTATGTCACCATGGATTGCAGCGCGAAACAAGCGGCAAGAAAAAAAGAAACGAGGACAAGCTTTTGTCTTCGTCTTATCTTAGTCCTTGTTTTGCTCTGCAACACTACGCGAATACGACTGGCTCAATCCGCTGCCCTTTTGATTATGTTGTAGATAGAACACAGTACAAAACGTACAGGCGTGAGCACAAGTATACGGACCACGGGATCGCGTGGCAGAATGGATCAACGCGCCATCTAACGACGCGGCGCATGCTGTCGAGAGCACCACTGAAGTTGCGGTGCGCATGCGCGTCCTGTCATATCAGGTGGCCTCTTATGTCGCTTTGTCTGACGTGGTTATGGTGCTCGTAGACAAAACGTCAACTGGGTGTCGCTTTCCTTGCTCCATCGCATCTTTGCCGTTGTTTCACGTAGCGGCTCCCGCGGGGCTGGCTCGAGCGCCTGGCGCGCATCGCTTTTTACGCCGGCTAATTAGCCTGACTAAGCATAGCTATAGCATTCTATATTCTAATAAAGCCAAGCACATTTATTTAGGTTTTCTGATGATGCCGTATGGCGTCGCCAGAAAACTCAGCCCTGCTTGCCTTTGCCGCGTTAAGCGAAGTTGAGCATAGATGAGCAAGTTAAGCCAAGTATAGCCGACCCTAATTAAGCCTAGTTGAGCATGGTATCACCTTATAAAGCCAAGCATAAGTAAGTTTATTTAAGCTAATCCTAATCAAGCCTAGCCCAGCTTGCCGTTGCTATGTTAAGCTGGGATGAGTTGAGTCAAGGCAAGTATTGCCAAATCCAATTAAGCATAGTTGAGCATGACACCTCCTAATTAATACGAGCATAACTAAGTCTAAATAAGCCAGATCTGATGGTGGCTAATTAGTCAAAGTCGAATTCTTCATGAGCCTAGCGAAGCCAAGCTTACGTAGATGATAATTACCACTGAACGAGTCCATCATAATTAGGCTCTATTAAACTTAATCGGGCCTAATTAAGACAAAGTCTAATCAGGGCTGATTAAGTTATGTGATATCGAAGGAATTGCACTCGCGATAGATGAGTTTCATGTGGCATAGTCGCGCTAATTACTCCTAATCAAGCCAATTATCTAGAGCCATGCTTAGTATAGATAAATCTCAATAAGCATTGTTGAGTATGATATTATATAATAAGCTGAATATATTTACCTCTAAGCCAAACTAATCCCAATTAATTCAAGCAATACAAGTCGAACTCTCAATGAAGCTAATGAAGCCATGCTCACAAAGATACTGTTTATCACTGACCAAGCTGAAGCTAATGAATCTCTAATAAGTCTAATTAGTGCTACTAAGCCTTATTCTCGCGCTAATTAAATACGGTTGGCCTAATTCAATTTAGATATGATCGAATTATTTGGGCGATACTATTCTCAACTATAATTAATTAGATTTGTCTGTAATTACCATGGATCCGTCTAATTAGCTTAATTAGGTGTAATTAGCCTAAGCCTGTCACATAAAACAGGTTTCTTTGGCGTGTTTCGTTTGATCGCGGACAACTTAATCAGACCTAAGTAAAATCTGCCTTAATTGACGCTAATTGGACTTCATTGAACTTTATTAGGCTCGACTCGGTCAGTGGTAATTAGTATCTTCGTGGGCTTGGCTTCAGTAGCTTCACTGAACGTTCGACTGGGATTCTTTTGGTGCAGTCGAGATTAATTAGGTTTGGCTTAATTAGATATAAATATGCTCGGAATAATAAGGTGATACCATTCTCAACGGTGCCTAATCATATTTAACTATTCCTACCGTGGACTCGTTTAATTAGATTAATTAGGCTAATTTGCATAATTATGCCTCACGAAACTCAAGTATCTCGGGTGGGTTTCGTTCGATCTTACACTACTTATTAAATTCTTATTGGGTTTATTCTTAATTAGCTATATAATTAGCTTAATTGAGCTTAAACTATGCTCGATTCACTTGTGTCAAAAATAATTAGCCTCTTCCTGAGCTTGGCTTCTGCGGATCATGGGGAATTCGACTTGGATTAATGGGCCACAGTTAGGTATGACTGATTTTGACTTGATTATGCTCGGCTTAATTATGAGATACCATGCTCAACTATGCTTAATTATATTTGGCTCAACTCAACTCATCCAAGCTTAACATCGCAGCAGCAAGCTGGGCTAGGCTTGATTAGGATTAGCTTAATTAAACTTACTTATGCTTGGCTTTATTAGGTGATACCATGCTTAACTAGGCCTAATTAGAGTCGGCTACACTTAGCTTGACTAGCCTCATCTAAGCCTAACTTCACTTAACACGCCAAAGGCAAGCAGGGCTAAGTTTTCTGCTGACGCTGTGTGGCGTCATCAGAAAACCTAAATAAATGTGCTTGGCTTTATCAGGTTATACAATGCTAGCTATGGTTAGTTAGGCGAATTAACCGGTGTAAAAAGTCATGCTCGCCAGGCGCTCGAGCCAGCCCCGCCGCAGCCGCTACGTAAACCAACGGCACTGATGCGACGGAGCAAAGAAAGAGACACCCAGTGGACGTTTTGTCTACGAGCGCCATAACCACGTCAGACAAAGCGACATGAGAGGCCACCTGATATGACAGGACGCGCATGCGCACCGCAGCTTTAGTGGTGCTCTCGACAGCAGGCGCCACGTCGGTAGGTGGCGTGTTGATCCATTCTGCCACGCGATCCCGTGGTCCGTCTACTTATGCTCACGTACTACATCCGCTCAAACCTTTAACTAGCATGCGTGAGTGGTGACGTTTATGTGCGTCAGCGCCATATAACGGAGCCAAGTTGGAAACAGGGCGAGGGTAAGCGCATGCCCACAAAGCGCGCTAAGCTGGGGCCATCGCCTGCTAGGCTATTCTTTTTTAAGGACGTCACACCATATCAGCGCACTTCACACAAACAGGCACCGCGAACAGGCGAATGCTTTTGCTCGAATTTCCTGCTCGGGAGATGAACGTTGCAACAAGCAATCGAGGAAATACAATTTAAAGGTGCGCCACACGGCCGCACTCGTGAGATAAGCCGGAGAACATCTGAAGTGCGCTAATATGGGTTGACGTCCTTAACAAGGAACAGTCTAGCCCAGCTCAGCGCTCTTTGTGGGCATGCACTTACCCTCGCCCTGTTTGCAACTTGGTTCCGTCATATGGTGCTGACGTACAGAAAAGTCGCGGTTGTACTTGCAATGAAATTCGTGGCCAATACCAAATCAGCATGGTCTCGGTGTATGTCCCGTCGTGACACGCCTATAGGTGCAGTCTATTGTGTGTGTGTGATCCAAGAGGGGGGCGACGCTATGACCCTCAGTGATGTCTGCGCACGACAAAACGTTTATGATGGTACTTCCGACTTTCAGCGATAAGATAGCGACACGAATGCTGCATGTATGGTGTATGCACCGATGCCGTCTAGAACAGAAGAACGATATCCTTGCGTATCACGATACGGTGGGGTTGAGGATCATGGAATAATAACATAATAATTGTGGGGGTTTTACGTCCCAAAACTACGATATGATTATGAGGGACGCCGTTGTGGAAGACTCCGGAAATTTCGACCATCTGGTGTTGTTTAATGTGCTCCTAAATATAAGTGCACGGGCCTCTAGCATTTCGCCTCCATGAAAATGCTGCCGCCGTGGCCGGGATTAAGGATCGTGGAAATGTTCAGTACTTCCTCAAGAGAAGCGTTTTGGGGCCACTATTATTCCTTATATATGTAAATGATTTAGTGCGAGCAATCCCTAACTCAGTGTCTATTAAACTTTTTACGGATGATTGTGTTGTGTTTTAAGAAATAACCTGCTCTGCAGACCTGTAACAGCAAGCTCTTCGCCACATTGAATGCTGGTGAGCAGCATGGGACATAGAATTAGGCGTTGGTAAAACAGTGCTCTTAAATATAACGCGTAAAACAAATCTTAGTGTGTTTTCCTACAATGTTCATCGCTCCCCTATCCGATCAGTAACACAGTATAAGTATTTAGGGATTACTCTTTCTAGTGATATGACATGGGGGGCACACACTTCGTCAATTTGCACTTCGGCTTTTCGGAAACTGTGCTTTTCTTAAAAAGGAAGCTTCCAAAGGCAACTGTGAATGTTAAACTTCAAGCGTATAACGCTATTATCAGACCTAAATTGGAGTATGCATCCATTGCATGGGATCCGTACAGTAAAAAAAGATATACAGAGGTTAGTACGGCTGCAAAAGAAAATCATCAGATTTATATATAATAAATACAAAAGATTAGATTCACCAACTCATCTCATGAAAGCTCACAACATCCCCACATTGGCTGGTCCGCAGAAAAATCAGTCGACTCAAATTCTTGCGCAATATTTGGAACGGAAAACTTAGTATGTCTGCACCTTCATATTTAAAGCCCACTACAGGAAGAACGACGCCCAACACTCACAAACAAATCCTACAACACATTTTTGCCAAAACAGAAGCTTTCAAACAGTTTTCCCCCGCACTGTTTCGGATCGGAACAGTCTACCTGAGTTAGTTTACTAGGCGGACAATTTTGTTGAAGCTCTTGCACTAGATTTGTCGTGCTGAATATTGTACCACTGAAACTGTTATACTAGTCGTGTGAGTGTTGTAAACTATAGGTGCTGTTCTTCATTTCTTTTGCGAAAGATCGTCCTAGCGAGACGGCCGTATTGCGCGTGGTGCTGGTATTGTTATAAATTATTAAAGACGATAGTCTTTCTTGGGGAACTTAAACGCAGAAATTTTGGTCTGTCTTTCTGTTTGTCGGCACGTCACTCGATCGATTCAGCCACCAGGCCAAAGTTGAACCACTTGCCCAAGGGCCAGCCATCTTGAACGGCTGACTAGGTTCATACTTGTGTACATTGTTGATCAAAAAGCAAACATTACGCATATCTGAGGCGCAACATCACTAGGTAATTATAAGGTGGTGTGTTCCTTTAATAGATAATACATAGATACGTAATTCTAGAGACCCTAGTTTCTTAAGCTGCGCTGAAAATGCGACTGCGCTGAAACTTGCCTTCCTCCGTGCCCTCTGCACGAGCTCATTGTTGTGTTTCGGTTTCGGTTCAGTATTGCACTGTACGAATTTATGTACGAATGCCATGGGACGCCGCTTTGGCATTCCTGTTTTACCCAGGCGACGTGTAAATAAAAGAGTGTGTGGAGAGTACTCGTTGAGTGCGGACCTTTCTTCTGCTTCGGCGCTTCGCGCCAAACCGCGTGTTCGGGCTGGCTGGCGTCCCCGCCAGTCGCGTTGGTCACCGCCGGTCTTCGCCTGCTGCTGCGCCGGGACTACCAGCCCGCAACACAGCACTCATGTTTCCCGACATATTGCCAGATGGCGTCCATATCTCACGCAGTGCCTCTTCTATCGTCTTTAGACGACATTTGCAGCGAAGCACGCAGATACACGGCCAATTTTTTCTGCGCTGTTCTCCTTTCTTTGTAATTCCACTCCTGCCTGGGTCATGCTGACCCGCAGTATTGTGAAATAAATAAATATCATACCAACGCATCGTCTCAGCGCATATGGTAGGTCTCCGCTGGAGTAAATACGTTTTGATTTTGTCGCGTGAAACGATGCAGTCAACACCTCGTCGGCAACATTCACCACAAACGCGATTGTTTGACCTGCCGAGATTCGCTGATTATAACGGCGATTTCGCGGCATTCCGTGAGCGATGTGAAAAACGTGTCAGGTGTCTTAACGCGCTCGCTTGCACTCGGGACATGTTAAATGTGTTCTATTTAGCCTGATGAGGCATCGGCCTGTGGTGTGGGGTTAGAGCGCCGGACCTCTGTACTAGAGGCCCAGAGTTCAAATCCTGCCGTCACCCGCCCTGTTAGCTTAGCACGCGAGGTGTCGCGCTGCTAAGCTCGAGGGTGCGGGTTTGACTCCCGGCGGCCGCATTTCGACGGACGCGAAATGCAACAACACCCCGGTGCACTTGGATTTAGGCGCACGTTGAACAACCCCACGCGGTCGAAATTAACCCGGAGTCTCCCCCTGAGGCGTGCCTCATAAACATGTCGTGGTTTTGGCTCGCAAAGCCCCAGCAGTTATTGCTATTATAGTCCATGGTAATTTTTATTTATTTATTTATGTTTATATACTGTGTTTAGGCGCTCCACTGGCGTCACTCGCACGAGCTGTATGTGGGTGACTCCACCTGCCAGGTACATCGCTCATCCGTCGACAAGCCAGCCAAAAAAAAAGTGATATTCTCATTTTAAGATAGATTATAGATTTACAACTCGCACGTCCACACAGAAAAGCCGCTCATGACAATCGCTGGCACGTTCGTATGCATTCCCCGCAGCTTTAAAAATTGTCCCTGGAGAAAGAGGCATCTCGCTAAGTGAACGCTGCCAAATACTCGGTACAAATGACCGCCTATGCAACTGTGTGTTTCTGACCACATGCAGGGGAAAGCTTGCAAGGACTCTGTAAGTTCACGTTATCGAAAAAAGAAAAAACTAACAGGGTCCCTTATCGCCTAAGACGACTCGAGGGCGAAAAGCAGTCTCCTTTTGTCGTCAGTCGATGCACTGATCCTCCTCCGCCCTCCTCCGAAAGCTTTATGCACCTCACCTGGTTTTGCACTGCTTCCGTCCAACCGATCACGGAGGCAGTGCAAAGTGACGATATCGTGTGATCACAGCAGCATCTGACGCCACGTCGTGTGACGTCATGATCACGTCGTGGTGACCTCACGACGACGTCACAAAATTTGTATATCTGTGACGTCATCACGTGATGATTTATTGCATCACTCGTGTTGACGCCGACGGTCAATTTTCGCGTTTGATGAGACGTCTAAGGCTTTCGCCTTAAAAGGATTGTTTTTCATCCGAACACAAAGACTTGGTCTCGCCCGCTTACAAAATGCAGCGGTAGGCACCGAGTGCGTTTGCGAAATGCCGAAAAATAGATGAAATCAGTATGGCAAAATGAAATGAAATGTGCGGAAGGGACGGGGAAAAGAAGAAAAAAAAAATATGCAGGAGGATGCACAGAAAAACAGCGGCCATCAAAAAAAAAAAAAAGGAGGGGGGGATTGGGCCTTGCCGGTGTCGTTCGCCATCTCCTCGAGAAGCAGCGAGTTCGAATTGCGCATTGCACCCCCACCCTTTATTTTTCTGTTCCCGTCTACATCGACCACTTCTATTTGAGTCAGTGCGTCGGGATGCGTGTCGTTTTCTGCTTGTGCGAGCACATGCAGTAGTCGTGAGCGACGGTGATGAAAAGATGTGCCGAACCCCTAACCACCGACCACTTAAAGACATAATTTAGCCGCGAATTAGAAAACACATAAGAAAGGGAGGAACACGATGACAGGACGAGCCGCTCGTCTTGTCATCGTGTTCCTCCCTTTGTTGTGAGTGTTCTAATTCGCGGCTAAATTATGTCCTTAAGTAAATACCAACTAGGCCAGCAAACAGTCTTGTTAAAACACCGACCCCTTACGGTAGTGATAAGAAATGATACAAAGCGTTTTCGCCTCTTTCTGCTTTTTTCTTTGTCTGCACTTTATTTATTTATTTATTTATTTATTTGTTTGTTTATTTATTTATTTATTTATTTATTTATTTATTTATTTATTTATTTATTTATTTATTTATTTATTTATTTATTTATTTATTTATTTATTTATTTATTTTGCTGCCCTGGCGTCGTCGGTCTGCGGCGTCAGACGAGGAACATACCGCAGCGACACTACTGCGACTCGTTCCGACATCAGCGCTCCAAAAGAGTCCCGCTCCTTTCTTATTCACTTCATTCACACATACATTGCCCGGATTCAAAGGACCAAAGGCAGATTGACTCTGGCTGACTCATTTTTCCCTCACCCATACATTGCTCAGTAGTAGTGCATAAAACATTTTTTTTTACATTACAGCATAAATATTCCAGAAGCAGGAATAACGTCGCGACATGTACCTTAACTTGTGTCACAGAGACGCAAGAATGCAATATCAATAGCCCACAACAAACATGAACATCCGCAAGAAAGGGAAGAGCATGTTAAAAAAAGGATTTTGTAAAAATAAAAATGAATAAAAATTTACCGGCAACATATTGAAAGTACAAGATGATGTCAGCACTATGGCACAGGGCGGCCGTCGTAAGGCGCCAGCTGCGCTCCTCCCGAAAAGCGCACCAAGCGGCGGCAGGGACAACAGTGGCACGTGAAGCACACGACGCGGAGAAGGCTCTGCTGCCTTCGGCCCGAATTCAAAGAGAGGCGGCGGCATTTATTTTTGAACAATTCGAAGCTGTATGCTGTTGCACTTGTTGCCCTGAGGCAAAGAGAAGCGGCAGCAACAGTGTTCTTTTGAACAATGCACGAAGCGTTCGACTGTCGGACATGTGTTCAGACAACGGGGCCCGTCGTTGGCCTTCAGGGAGACTCCAGCGCAGTCGTTTGCGGTAGTGGACACGTTTAATAGCCGCCAAGTCATCTAGTAAGAATGACACGTGTCCCTCTCATGTCCACACCGATGAGCGCCGTCGGAACATCAAACGAGTGAGCTTCTTTGCGTGGTGCTGTGCTTGTAGGCGTTTTTTTGTTTTCGTTCGGAGGCGGACCATTCGGGGCACGATGCCTCCTCCCTTTCGGGACTGCAAATGAGACAGGCCCGATTGGCAACACGTTGTAAAATAAGCATCTTTGCATTTTAACTGCCGAACTCGCTGTTCCTCAACGTTGTCTGGTGGGCTCTTGGTGGAAGGGCGAGTCCTGACAGCACCCATGGCGCTGCCAGTTAATTTGCGCTGCGGTTTTAAAGGATTGACAAGCTGGCGTACGCGTTTTCGTGCATCTGCTCTAGAGAAGAGTCACCGCTTGCACGAAGCAGGTCACGTGCACGACATCACGGAATATAAAGGCGAGAACGAGTGCAAATTGGGTTGCAAGTGCGCCCCGCAGACGAAGCTTAACGCGATAAGCTACGATGTGGAGCTAGATGTAAGTAGCACCATTTCTATTTCTTAAATGCGAAGCATTTCTTAGCGAATGCTAGGCACTATGAGCGTTTCTTTCTTTCTTTCTTTCTTTCTTTCTTTCTTTCTTTCTTTCTTTCTTTCTTTCTTTCTTTCTTTCTTTCTTTCTTTCTATCTCGCGTACGTCGTCAAACCCTTTCCTCAAGACACGTGTGGCACATACCCGTTACCACGGGCCGCGGTGTACGGGTATGCGCCACAAGTGATTGACAGTTTATAGCTACCCAGGAACGGCGCGAACAGACATTGGTAATTTAATACAAAAACCGACACCGTCAGCGTTGGCCCGACGAATGCAAAGAATAAAAATTAGAATCCCAGCAGGAATCGAACCCAAAGGTTCTGCGTGACAGTCAGGTATTCTACCACAGAGCCACGCCAGGTCTAGAAACTGCTTTCGAAAAACACCCTACGCAGGCGTAATGTCGGTGCAACGTCAATTGGGGTTGTGGTGCTGGCTATCTATTTTTATAACAAAGCAATAAACACTACATAATACATATGTACTCCTATGATACAGGCGTCATGTCAGGTTAACATCTGTGGTTCCAGTGTTGGCTCTGCTTTTATGGCAGTGTAGTAAATATTACATTTGTATTCCTATATGATTCAGCAAGCTATATTCAAGCGTTGCTCGGCCCCGGGGAAATACGCTAACGAAAGTTACGTGCGATGTTCACATCATTGCACCGTAAAGTGCACTTCACTGCGATAATACTGACGTATATGCTGTAACTTGAGTGCTGACGTTATGTCAGACCATAAGTTTAACCCTTTGAACGCCAGTGTAGTCGACGTGCCTGGTAAGACCACGATGTGTGCACAACTACGGCACTTGCAAAAACACGTCGATCCACCTCGTAACGCTTGACTCAAAGCCAAGAAATGCAGCATAAAACTACTCGCTGAATTCTTCGCATGAAACAGATTCCCAGAAGGCGTGGGATCTGCCGAATATTTAATACTTTGTTATTCTGTCTACACGTTAACGTTGTCTCCCAACACTTAAATAGGACGTCTCCTATTCTATTTTCGGCTTTCTTTACGCGATGCTTGGCCGATTGAACATGTTCCTCCGTTGTACTTCCTGCGCATTCCTTTTCCCGTTTTGTTTCCCTTTTCGATGCTTCGCCGATTCTAATATTTTAACAGCTATCTTCAGTCTGTGTGTTTCATGTAGCTTAACGCTACTGAGGCCGTACGTTGGCGGCCGGTGCGCGAGCAAGGCCGTCGTCGACGGCGATTGCAGACGATAACCGATGGAATTGGATGTACTCCCCAGTTTTATCCATGCTTGCATAGCTGTTTGTGCAGCCTACAGTGCAACCTGTCTGCTCGGGCTTAGCTCCCCGAGGCATTTCGGCAGCGCAGGACACATAATAATAATAATAATAATAATAATAATAATAATAATAATAATAATAATAATAATAATAATAATAATTATAATAATAATAATAATAATAATAATAATATCTGGGGTTTAACGTCCCAAAACCACGATATGATTATGAGAGACGCCGTAGTGGAGGGCTCCGGTAATTTCGACCACCTGGGGTTCTTTAACGTGTACCTAAATCTAAGCGCAGGACACAAGCGACGAAAGCACAATGAAGCGAAGCCAACATCCAGCCGCGCGTCCCCGCAGCAAGCGCCTGCCCCTTTCCGGCACCCGAATGCTATTAGTTGCGCGCTTCCACCGAAAGAGGCGCCACCAGTCCAAACTCGCCCCGCGCCCGGTGCCTATACAGAATGTAGCACGGTCATTTCTGAGAAAGAAGCAGAGTTGTTGCTCCATTCACATAGATAGATAAACATTTTGATGAAGCTGGAGATGTTTGCCTGGCTGTTCGCCTGACATGCTACTCCAGGTGCTGGCTGACGATTATGATATATACAGTGATAACCACGTAACACATACAGTCACACAAGTTTACAAAGTTTCGTTCAGGCTCGTGGCCCGCAAGAAAGTCAACAGCGCTTTCGTGGCACGTAGCGCACAGGTGCTGCTTTGTACACATGTGCGCTATTCTATGTTACAGTAGATCCACTAGCCGTACATTGACAAACCTGCTTTTGTTTCTGTCGTTTCAGGACTGGCCGGGCCACAAGCATCGAGCTGGAGTGCGTTGCAGAGGTATTCAGGGGTTCTTACTCAAGGCTCGCGGTGTACGTTCTGTTTGCAAAACCAATCATTCATGCAGACACACAGAGGTTATTTAAGCATATTTTTATTGCTATATGCAAGAAAGAGCAACAGCGTAACGTGGTAGCTTAGCACATATATAATGGCTGCTCGCTCGCTCGCTCTCTCTCTCTCAGCACACACCTTCCAGAGCCTTGTGGGAGGAAAGAAGACCGTGCAGTCGCGTTAGTAAGAGAGCTCGACAAAAACAGGCTGATTCCATTGTTTACTTTAAGTAAAATAATATCTGGCGGGAACTCCCTATCAGGGAGTTGTAGCTATTGTGGGATGTTACTTAGCGGTCTTGTAGAAGGAACCATGTACTGCAAAGCGTTTTCAACCATGGCAATTTCTTGCCTGCCAGGCAAGATGACGCGGAGACCCGTGGCGCACATTAGAGTATGCGTCGCTGGGATCGTCCCACTTTGCTGTGACACTGTCCGCGGGGTCGGCACAATAACCAGAGTGGATTAACCGTAGAGATGTCGCAATACTGAACTGCACTTTAACGGTGAGAGGCAGAACAAGCGGGTGCACAAAACCACAAATCTGGGCAACGAGAAATGTTTGCTTTATTGATAGAATTATGCTGCTTATTATATATGTTTGGTGCAGGGAGGATAGTCGCGCACGGTTTCTTATTTTACTGTGAAATTTCGTATAGAATAGTGTCGTCAACAAGCACACCTGTGGATGTCGTTCGGATTTGATTACATATAAGCCGACTCAAGAGGGCAACAAGTTTTTTAATTTACACGGAACACAAATAATCTCGGTCAAATCGGCATCATAAACCACCAGGATACTAGCCAACGAATGCTACGCATTAGTAAACGTGCGGGTCATAATTGAAGCAGACGAACTGGCTGCACACTCTTTCCATCTTTTCTTCCCCTTCGGCATGATTACAAACAATACTGCTGAAAATGCGTTCTGTGGTAGGTAGACTAACAAACCGGCACACACATACACACACAAACGCGAGCGCGGGGGGAAGGGGCGGGAGCCAACAGACAGACAGACAGACAGACAGACAGACAGACAGACAGACAGACAGACATATAGACAGACAGACAGACAGACAGACAGACAGACAGACAGACAGACAGACAGATAGATAGATAGATAGATAGATAGATAGATAGATAGATAGATAGATAGATAGATAGATAGATAGATAGATAGATAGATAGATAGATAGATAGATAGATAGATAGATAGATAGATAGATAGATAGACGGACGGACGGACGGACGGACGGACGGACGGACGGACGGACGGACGGACGGACGGACGGACGGACGGACGGACGGACGGACGGACAGACAGACAGACAGACAGAAGACAGACAGACAGACAGACAGACAGACAGACAGACAGACAGACAGACAGACAGACAGACAGACAGACAGATAGATAGATAGATAGATAGATAGATAGATAGATAGATAGATAGATAGATAGATAGATAGATAGATAGATAGATAGATAGATAGATAGATAGATAGATAGATAGATAGATAGATAGATAGATAGATAGATAGATAGCAGTTGTGCCAAAGTTCAAATGATTGGAAAGAGTGACGGCTTCATTGAAAGATGTTAAATCTCGGAAAAGAGAGGAAGACTCCCCAGCATCTTTAGGGTGGGCATTGGACTGAATAAATTCAGAGCGACAATACGCGATGCGAGTGCACATACAACAACCTCGATTGCGCATTCAAAAGTCGACCTCCTTTTAATGCCAATGAACATTGCTGTATATGCTGTTTTTCTATCGCGTCAGTTGACGGGGTCGGCTGGGCGAAGACGCCGTTTTCCGGGATTGCAGACAAAGCATGCAGGGGTTGATCCCTTCTTCCAGGTGGCAGGAGCTGGCCCTTTTCTTGGTCGCAGGGCAAACGCTGACCGCGATGCCGTGAACTTCCAACGAAGTGCAGGTGTTTGTTCGTTTCCCCGTTCGGTCAGGTGCTCTGGCACAACAGTGTGTGTGTGTGTGTGTGTGTGTGTGCGTGTGTGTGTGTGTGTGTGTGTGTGTGTGTGTGTGTGTGTGTGTGTGTGTGTGTGTGTGTGTGTGTGCTTTTTTACAGCGGATCTGATAAGCTTTTCGTAATGCCATTTCGCGTCGACAGATAATTATCATCATCATGGACCGGCACGCGTTATCTTCATCTGCTTCGTTCCCAGAACACGCGCGCCGATTTGTCCGGCGTGGGGTGCAGTAACTGACGGATGAGAGAACAAGTACAGAGAGATAGAGAAAAAAAGAAAGATAAAAAGAAAGAGAGAGAGAAATTCTTGGCGAAACAATTTCTTGACGAGGCTGGATTCGAACTTGCGTACCCACGATCCGAGGGCGAGCATCCTAACCACTCGGCTATCCAGGCACGCTAGCAGAGCATAACACAGCCATGTATAGTATAGTAAAGCTGTCTAGGAGGTGTTGGTATAGCAAGGGGGTAGAAAAGGGAAGTGAGGGTGAGGAGAAGGGAAAGGAGGAGGGGAGAGGGTAATAATAATTATTATTGAGGTTTAACGTCCCAAGACCACTACATTATTATGAGGGACGCCGTAGTGGAGGGCTCCGGAAATTTCCACCACCTGGTGTTCTTTAACATGCACAGACATCGCACAGTACACGGGCTACTAGCGTTTCGCCTCCATCGAAAATGCGATAACGTGCACCCAGTAAGCCATGCACGCACGAGCGTTTTCACGAATCCACCCATAGTCGTCACTGGAAGTCAAGCTCACCCGCTCGTGCTGAGTACTTAAGCACAATATATGTATTGCGTAGTACCGCGACCAAGTAGATAAGAACGTGGCCCACATCCGTTATCATTATGGAGCTTGAAAAAATGGGACACTGCGGCGACTGTCAAGGTCTCAGAACTACTCAGCTTCGGACAATATGACCCGCGCACGTGTACAGAGTCCTGTAGTCATAATGGTCCTATTCTGAGTACTATGAAAGTTGGATAATATTCCAGAATGGACAACGCTTAGCGACGTCCGCCTACAGTTACCGCAACAGCTAACCGTCGTGAAATTGCGGATTTCGATTGCGCCTACTTTGGGCAATCATTGTTCATCAATGAAGAAATGCTGGGTTGCCTCTCAAAATCGTTAACGGGGCCCTGAACCACCCCTCGGGCTTGGTGCAAAAACGCATTCTACGAACAGCAAGCACTGCTGGAAACAGTTCAGCCAAATATTGTAGTCGTGCGCGGCACGTGGAGTTTACAAGCGGAACGCGAAGTTGCCAATTTTTTCAAGCGCCCTCTCTTCATACAGAGGCCCGTCATCACCCAATTCGGTGGGCGGGGCGCCTGCTGTATGTCGTCAAAAAGCAGATTGCTGTTATTGGCTGAAAGCTGCTCTAACAATGACGTCATACGTGACCCTCCTACTCAGGTGACGTAACCCCGAGCAGTTGGCGTGCAAAGTACGCTCTCCCATTCCAAGGAATACCTGCGACGTATATAGGCATGCATGCGTATGGGCTTTTACTCTCTCTCTCTCGAAGCGTGGCTCCCGCTAAAAGAGAGGCGCGCGGCCTTATGCATTAAACGTGGGCGACACGCAGGCATTTCGTGCTTTGCAGACACTGTCGCCACCGTGCGATCTACGTGTCGTGCTTGTTGGTTTGCAAACTTAGTGATTGGGGTCATATAAAGGCATTTTATTCCGCCTGATGGGGCATGCGCCTGTGGCTTATAACGTTGGGGCATCTAACTTCAGCACTAGAAATCCCGCCGTCGGAACAACGTTAAAATTCCTATTAAATTGATCTGCGTGGACGTCACTCACGCGCCCGCATGTGTGTGACGTCACACCGGAAGCTCGATCGTCCACCGATCTGGAATCGTCGTGCTAGCTGAAGAAATGCTATAAGCATTTAAAGGTGCATTGAAATTCTTGAGGTCCCGCTGACGTAGACGAGCGCTGTAGTTTACGAACAGCAAAGTACAGTGAAACCTCGGTGATACGATCACAGTTCATACGAATTTCGGTGTGATACGAATTTTTCGTTGGTCCCGGCCAAGGCCCATAGGCCTGCAATGTAATGGAATACAGTTGTTGCGAACCGATTGTCACCCAGCGACGTTTGATACGAACGTACGCTACCGCCCAGGTACGAAGGGGTGCTGTCCGCGTTGTCGCGGAAGACGCACCAAGCTCGTGCGAGCGCGGGAACGCAAGCGTGGGCATGCGCGCCGCACCGCCAAATTTTCAAAATCACGGTATAAGAAAAACTCCTTTCTTATGGTCAGAATAAACCACTGACCTCCATTAGTGGAGATCAGTGGAATAAACCTTCAGATACACGTCATGACCTCCGAGATTCTGTGCGCGAATCTTTGGGCTCTTATTCGCCTCCGTGAGCCTTCGCGTTTAGATTACAGAGGACATTAGAGCCATGCTTTTTTTTCTAGTTCGTCGACGCGCGTTGCTGTCGTTGTACTGTGTTAACACGTGCCTGCCATGTGCATCAGACATCCTATGAAAGTGGACGAGGCCCGAAAGAAGGCGAGCACGGTCTTGGCGAAGGAGTCAAGCCTCACAATGTCAACATGCGCGACCGTTGAGGTCACACTTGTGTGGGCACGGCCATAAATCTCCCCAAAACATTCCCAACACCTCCGGGATAATAAAAACCACACCGGACCATGGTTCAGTAATTTTGTGGCCTTGATCCATCGCGTCAAAGCACTTCTTTGGTTACTTTCGCTGCAGTACTGCGTTGTGATGCAAAAAAGCATACTAAAATTTGGAAGGGGCTACTGCTGTCACGGGTCAGAACGCACCTGGTTCATTAATTAAATACGCGCGTATGGGCCGTATATTTACGAGTGCTGGTATAATTGCCGACATCTAAAAACTTAACTGACAATCATTAATTGTTCTTCCTGACGTTGCGGCGGCCCTGAAAAACAATGAATGAAAATGTACGCGAGCTTTGTTTTGTCGCATGCTAATTTTCCATGCTTTCTGGAGATACGAATTTCGGATGATACGAATATTTTATGCGTTCCCCTGAGATTCGTATCGCCGAGGTTTCACTGTAGATTCACCTTTATTTCGTCTAGTAACAGGAAGTTTTAGAATAGGGCGCCGAAAGCTTTGCGTGCGCTATCGCATGCGTTTTTTTCTACCGCGCATGTATCATCCTTGTACACGCGCGTCATCTTTCGAAAATAGCGTGCGTACTCAAGCAACGAAAAGCTTGCGTGCCCAATTCTAAAGCACTATAATTAATTTTTACTTTTTGGCAAGTCAGAGTTCTGACGGATGTTTAGCCATGCTCAACTTAGAAGGCGTCGTGATAAAGATGCGCACAAACAGATAATGGAAATTTATTGCCGCCCCGCATTAACGACACCTAGAGCCCTTTTCAACCGTTTCACAATTCTCCTTTTCTGCTGCGTATGTATCATTCAAAAAGCGACAGCGTCGAAATTGGGGTCAGCTTTGTTGTGCAGACATTGAAAAGGTCAGCCGCACAATGGTTCGGACGCCCAACTTGCGTCCTGCTGTCACCGCATTCATAACGAATGAGCCCATCGCTTTCGGCGATCAAAGCGTAATCTGGACAGTTCGAAGGCGCACCCGCAGGTCCGAGAACTCAGGATAGCTCGATTCTCGTGCGGTGAGGGCTTTTGTAAACAAGAACGCGATTAGTAATTAAGCATGGTGCATCGGGCTGTGCCGACATTGTGTGCCACTGAAAACAAAGCACATACGGAAACTGCTAGCACAATAAAGCCCGGCCATATGCCTTGCGAACCGCCGCAAACGAGTTTTGCCTCGGTTTCTACCTCTTTCGGTAATTGGTTTGGGCCGATAGCTAATCCGCCGACACAGAAGTGCCCGCTTTCGTGTCTATAAGGAGCGGGCGTGAACTCGTTAGTTGGTGCCAGGTAAATAATTCCTATAGCCCTTAGAAACAATCTTTCTTGGCTGCTTGTTATCCGCGTCGAGATACAAGCCGTGCCAGGGGCTCTGAACGTCAGGTGCGAAAATTGCGGACGTCGTGCATTCCACTACCTGGAGTTTTGTTTTGCTTTTATATCAACCACAAACCTCGAGAGGGACAGAGTCCGAGAGGAAACATCGTGCACGAAGCGGCGACTTCGGCAAAATTGCGGCAATATCCCGCGGCGCACGCTACAACACGCGTGGTTTGAGGCTGCGCTCGCAACTTCACGAATCTGTGCTATGTATACCACCTCAAGACGCATACGCGGTGGCAGTTACTTGCAACAAAACCTAATTTTGTGCGTTCAAGTACACAAGTAATCGAAACAACTGTGCACGCATAGGTGTCGCAAGTTAGATGGCACATTATATATATATCTATATATTATATATATATATATATATATATATATATATATATATATATATATATATATATATATTATATATTATATATATAGAGTGATGTCGTGTGTGTGTGTGTGTGTGTGTGTGTGTGCGCGCGCGCGCGCGCGCGTTTGTGTCGACAAGTGGATTTCATTCCAAGTGCATATGCCTTGTAACTCACCGGCTGCAATTCGTCGATTTCAACATGCACCGCAAATGAATTTATTAGGAAGTTCATCAGCTGTTTTAGTTAAATAACTCCTTCTTATCGTATCTGAACATTTATGCGCGTCCGCCGCACCAGTCAGTTTACTTTTCAATATTTTCTATCAGCAGCCCTGTGTTTAAGAACTTAAGTGTGAACTGAAACTTCCTTAACTTAATAATTTCATAAATTTAATAATGACATTTTGAATCTGAAAGGCATTGCGAGCATAACGATGCAGTGAAACTGGCACGAATGTTTTTGCCAAACCTTATTAGTCAGAAAGAGGCATAAAATCGCAAATCCCTCTCGCGGGCTACCCCTATTCGTAACGCAGATTTAACTGTAAGCCAATAAAGGGCGCTTATTTGGGCTGCACAGTACGTACTCGAACGTGCAGCTCCGGAGTCAGAAATATGTTACGGTTGTCAACAGAGCGTCGTCCCTGTGCTGTTTTTTTTTGGGACGTTAAACCCCAGATATTATTATTATTATCCCTGTGCTGTTCCTACGTACGAGCTAATAAATGGTTTAGGACTGAAAAGTGGTAGTGAGATAACTAACATTCTCTGTGCAGTAGAACGAGCAGAACGACATCTAAACTCTTTGATGACACATATTTCCTTCGTGGTTTGTCAGGCCGTTTAAATTACACGATCCATGAATCGCACTGTTCCTACTGGTGACGGGACTTGTTTATATAAAGTACACGCGCGCACTGACCTACGTATCGGCGGCGATATCAGCTGCGACTGATTTTTTTTTTTTTTTCGCTACAGACTGAAGCCGCTACACTGAAGCTTGTTTCGCGAACACCACGACGAAACAGTTTTTTTTTTTTTTGTAACGCAATACAAGCCATAGCTCTTCGCCACATGCTTTTCGTGCTGTGACTAAACGACTCTCAAGACAAGCATCGTGTTCGTCTTCAAAACAAGCAGACGCCTGAATCAGCAGGAGTAAACCGTACCCACGGATGTGTGTGGGTGATGTCCATACGTGAAGCCACCGCTCATAGCTCTCACCTTCACAATATTTTTATTAACATTAAAATTCAAACCTCAGTTCATTTCCTATCTGCTTTCTACAGCTTCATTGCCGCTTGGCTTTTCTTTAGCAATCATCGAGCTTCTCAATTCTCCATCTCGCTCGTTCCTTAATGAGTGTCATCAACAGAACTTTGCATCAGCATCACAGCTCCATACGTTTTTCTTTTAAACATCGAAGCTGTTTAAGCAATCGGTAACTTGTGCTCCGTCGTGCAAAACTCCTCAGGTGGGTATGCACCACAGGAATGGGGAAAACCCCACTATACCGTGTACAGCAGGTGCGAGCGCTAAACGAAAACTCTGCTCGGTGAAGTGGAGCACGTGACAGAAAGAGAGAGAGAAAGAAAGAGATAGGAAGAGAAAGAAGGAAAGAAAGAATAAAGAGAAACCCAACTGCGCTCTTCCTTCAAGCTTGGCGCCACCAGTGCGAAGCTACCATAATTTCTTCTTTATGAAGAATCCTGTTATTATCTCCACGTGGTATAATTGGAGAAAGCTTAGGAGTGTGCACGCTTTCTTTTGTGCCATCCGCATGAGCTGGGAAAACAAACGTTAGAAAACAGACATCGGTGGATACCAAGGGTTTGTACTGCGATTAAAGCGGTCAGAATTACTCGACATACTTTCAATGTATTTGGAATCGCATGTCATTAGAGAGCTTGGAGTCCATGTTGCTTTTTTAACGTATTTTCTTCTAGCTCATGTTGACACACGCGGCTTATGGTGGATCATAATAGGAACAGTGGTGAGGATGATGATGCATGACGGTGCACAATGCACCGCAGCTCTGTGTAGTAAAGGTCACAAACATTCACGTGAAACTCACGTAAATACACAGGGTCAGGCCGTACGAAACGCGAGTAATGCCAGAGAATGCCACAGAAGGTCAACTCGCATAAACTGCATGAAGTCGTCTCACAACGTTTCAACAACGAGGCTCAGAATCTCACCGTTTGGCTGAAGCCATGAAGATGAAGAAATCGACTAGAACATCAACTAACGCTTGAGTCATAAGTCATGTTCCTTAAAGTATTTTTTTTTCTTTTCGCTGCGGTGATGTTTCTACACCATTGCAACCTGGTATTGCACCTGGCAATCATTGCAACTTGGCAATCATTGCAACCTGGCAATGAGGCAATTCTCTTCGTCCATCTCAATATTCTCCTCCTTCAGCAAGTAGCTTTGCGTTGAATGCGCTTTCCACAACTTTCCGCATCCCACTTGGGGACCCGCCCGGGTAAGGAATTTCGTAGACGGTCCCTGAAAGCGCACTACGTGCCATTTTGTTCCTCTTAATTGTTTCTATGTCGATTTCACACTTCACGAAATTTTGCTAAAACTGCTTAATTACGGAAGTGCTCTCTTATAAACTTATGTTATAATTTTAATTATTTAACGATAGCTTGTTTCTCGAGAGGCATTTTGACAACCTTATAGTCCTTAACGCGCACTTAAATATTAGTACACGGGTGTTCTCGGTTTCGCTCTCACCTAAATGCGGCCGCCGTGGCCAGGAAACGAACCCACGCCCTTTAGCTTAGCAGCTCCACACCTTCTTTCTGAGCTACGACGGCGGGTACGCACGGGGAACACAGCTCGTGTATTTTCCTGTATTTGTGTCTGCTTGTGTGTCTCGAATTATCGCCCGATCTCTCTGTGCCACATCTAAGATAGTTTTGCTTGGCCCCGCCACGGTGGTCTAGTGGTTATGGCGCTCGACTGCGGACCCGAAGGTCGCGGGATCGAATCCCGGCCGCGGCGGCTGCATTTTCGATGGAGGCGAAAATGTTTGAGGCCCGTGTACTTAGATTTAGGTGCACGTTAAAGAACCCCAGGTGGTCGAAATTTCCGGAGCCCTCCACTACGGCGTCCCTCATAATCATATCGTGGTTTTAGGACGTTAAACCCCAGATATTATTATATATTAAGATAGCTTAGCTTGCTCTTCACAAAACGTTGTCTTTTGGTGTGAACAGCTCTTATATATTCCGAATCAGCATGTATTTATCTCTGGTCGCTCAACTACCACAGATCTCACGACGCAATTCTCGACGCTTCTTTCTTCAGACGGGGTAGGTTGACACCATTTACAGTGACCTCAGCAAAGGTCACTGTAAATGGTGTCACGCAGTCAGCCGCTCGCTGCTTCTGGTTAAGTTTATGCACTTTGGCGTTGACTCGTCCCTTGTCAATCTCATGTGCAGCTATTTTCTTGATAGATAAGCTATGTTAATGTAAAATGCCAAGCGTGTTCTTTGTACAAGGCACGTAGGGGAGTCCCTCAAGCGTGAGTGTTATTGCCGTTCCTTTGATCATTTTTTGTTACTGACGTTTCTTCACCAATATGGAGTTCTTCCCTGCTTTCTGTGGACGACATCAAGACATTTAAATAAATTCATTATGTTAATGACTCTGATATTCTGCAATGAAATTTGTTTAATTTTTTCCGGTTGGCTCAAAAGTGATAACATCACCTCGAATACTACGAAGGCAAAGTCACAGCTTTCACTCGGAATAAAGAAAGTGTTCCATTTTCTTACGCTGTCGATTCTGCACCGTTACGCAATATTTGTGACATCAATGATATCGGTGTTCTCTTTGATACAACCTCACACATTTCTGTTGACATTGAGCGCGTTCGCGGGGTCTTCGCTCTCTCGCCTCTCTCTGCAGACTATCGAAAAAGTTCATGTCCCCAATGCTTTTCCTCAAATAGTGCGCAACACTTTGCCTTCCCGAACTTGAATATGCGTGTGTGATTTTAAATGGCACTTGTAAATCAAACAGTGACATTAAATAATGAGTACAGAAAAAGTTATTAAACATAAATGTCATCATCGATTTGCTAGGGCAGACTGTGGATCTTGTCTAAGCACGGTTGGATTATTGTCATCGCCATCACTTCAGTGCTGACGAAATTGCGCTGATCTGCTGTCTCGTCAGACTTCACGGTATCATAACCTGCCCTCAACTGCTGGGTTGCATTGTTTTTCGAATCCCGCGTAAGATAACCAGAGAGCATCGACCTTTTCACGTACTTCTCCTAACACTCAACCATCCACAGACTACGAAGTCTTTATGATGTTTATCTTCTTGATCTCGGTGTTTTTCATAACTCGCAGTCATTGCCTTTTGCCGAGAAACTGCGTTGTTGCAACGCCGTTTCAGACGTTGTTCAAAGGCCGTTTCTCCTTTTTCTTTTGAACCTGTCTTACGTTTTGTGGCATGTATACATTTGCTGCGTTTATTTTCTTGCATTATACTCCGTCTTTCTCTGTATGTTTATATTTTCATTTTTTTAAGTTACGTCTCGCCCGTAGTTTTTTTTCTCTTATTTTTTTTCTGGTGGGGCTTTTTCTGTATGCCTGCCCCAACACACTCATACGTTGCAGTTCTTCATTTGGAAGGTTAATAATAATAATAATAATAATAATAATAATAATAATAATAATAATAATAATAATAATAATAATAATAATAATAATAATAATAATAATAATAATAATAATAATTGTTTTATATTTGCGTGCGCCTGCACAAAGACCTTACGGTTGTTCCTGGGCACGTTAAATAAATGATTGATTGATTGATTGATTGATTGATTGATTGATTGATTGATTGATTGATTGATTGATTGATTGATTGATTGATTGATTATTAAAGACATAAGAAAGCTAGGAGTATGGTGGCAGCTGCCTACTGTTCAGGAAGAAGTTGAAAGCAAATATGGAAAATACAAGATGACAAATTTCAAAGGCTAAACTTAGACAAAGGACACAGGTCGCTCTATTACATGAAAGTAAGAAAATAATTTTTGAACTATCGTCAATAACACGCAGCTAAATCAGCCATCATTTGGTAAGTTTAAATTAAACGCACCTATGTTGCAGCTTGCAGTGATTGTGCAGGCATTTGAATGACTGACCCAGAGCATTCATTACGTGAGATCGGTCATCCCTAAACCACACTCATATTGGAGACGTTATCCGGATTAATTTTTAGCCAACAATGCTGCTTTAATCGCTGTATCGAAATCGAAGCACGATGAAAGTTCTTTCGTTTCGCCGCCATGGAAATGCGAACGTCACCGCCGGGAGTCGAACCTGCGACCTCGCATTCAACGGCAAGACGTCACTGAAAATTCCCTGACCTTCTTGCAGCCCGTGAGATTCATACGAGCGGTATATGTTACGGCATTTAAAAAGCGCCCGTTCGCCAAGCTGCTCTCGGCATTAGCGAAAGCCGGCCTTTTTTTTATGCGCGGCGCGCAAGCAGCATGGGATCTCGTGGTTGCCTCAGCCGCGCGCCGCCGAGCGCTGACAAATCCGGCGCCCGCCGGGCCGCAGCGGGTGAATGAAGATCGGTTACACTTTCGCAACACACCCACGGCCAAACATCCGACGCCGCTGGTGAAGGGCGTCGCTTGATGTTCCGCCAGAATGCCCCGGCTTGGGCACAGCAGCAACGGCGCATACTCGATTTCCAGTGCTTCGGAGCCCGGCGGCGTTTCCCAGAATGTGCGCGCCTGCTCCTCGCGAGGAGACGGCCTGGAGTGTGTGCGTGGCGCCGCCACCCGTTTCCGTGGTACGTGCTCATTTCACGCTTTTCTTTCTTTCGCGGCCGCGAGAGGTGATGCGTGACTTTCTGCTGCGTCGATTTGTGACGCTTTGTAGCAGCCGGTGGCTTTTCTGCACGCGCAGCGCGTACCTAACGGGCTGGGCACGCTCTTCGCGCCGAAACGTCGCTACGCGTGCAGTGCTTATCCGGGTCTAGGTCGGTTTGGCGTTGTCTAGTACGCAGGCATAATCGCCGTGCTAGCCTCGATACGGCTAATAAACCAGCTTTAATTGCTCTGCCCTTCATTGTGACACTTCTGAGAGCCTCACTTTAGCTTCGAGACGTTGGGCATCATCGATCAATTCATAATGAAACTAATTCCCCATTAGTTTCACTGCTCCAAATTGACACTGATGTTGCGGGTAGAACGTGGGACACGCTTTGAGATATTTCTCAATCGTCGTTCAGCGTCTTATTAGAATATTGCGTGCATGAGTAAGCTACTCTTGAAAAATTGATCCTTTCAAGAAGAGAGAGGACAAAAAAGAGATGAAGGAACGGTGTATATCGAGCAGATTTTATGCAAGATACCGTGCGCACGGTTTGGGAAACATAATTGATTGTTTACGGCTCAACTTTGCTTAGGTATATCTATCGACCGCCTACCCCCCCCCCCCCATATTTTTTTTTGTTTTTACAGCGAACAAAAAAGAATATGGCGGAGTATCGTATGTAATGATATACAAATACAAAGCATTCGTTTTACAAGAAGACCATTCGATGAAGTATAGTTTCCGCTAAATCAAAATTGTTAAAATTTCCTGTTCTGTCGCCAGAACACTTGCAAACTTCGCCCTCTGTGAAAAGGTTTTCCGTTACGTGGACTACTTCTTCATTGTAATCGCGATGCAAATCTAGCACCCCAGACAGCAGAAATTTCGGAAATAATCACCGACGTACTCACAGTTTTTACCCCCGCCACCCAACTTTTCAATGAACGCCGTCTGTAATTGCTCAATTTCAACGTGACTTTTCCCGACGAAAACGTCTGCTGGCTATGCGCACCCCACGCTTTACTGCATTTCAGTGAGAACCCCTGCACTCCCGAATTCTCTGAACTGCCGGTGATATCTCAAGGTTGAGTCAGCCTTCACTACCCAAGGGCAGGGACAGAAACGCAGGCTTTTATGAAAGTTTGTTTCAAGGCTTAGCCGAAAGGTACTTGTTACATTCCCTACATCCACTGCGTTTCGCATCAAATTAAGAAAGCCGCCAAGGGAGCGAGCGTTGTATTTTGAGCCCCCAACGAGCTGACTCGTCTTTGTAGGCGCGTTAACACTGCATGAGGAGGCCAAAAATATGGTTAACAAAATTTACTTACGGGGTTTCACGTGCCACGAACACGAGGCCGTTGCGATGCGCACCGTAACAGGGAACTCCGGATTAATTTTGATCACCTGGTGTTCTTTAGCGTGCACCAAAATTTAACAGGTCCGTGAGTCAGGCTAGTAGGTTAATGTTCAGATATACTAACGGATCTTGAAGCGCACCGACACACAGAGAAAAGGAATTAGAAACGCAGATGGGCTGTCCTGTCTTCTTTCCTCGTTCCCTTTGTCTGTGTGTATCGAGATCATTTAACATATATGTGAAGCTAAATCTAAGCTCATGGGCGTGCTTCGCATTTCACCCCCATTGAAATTCGACCGCCTTCGCCGGGAATCGAACTTGCACACTCGAGCGTAGCAGCAACACATTGCCAAGCTACCACAGTGGGTTCGAGAATACGGTGTGAGGTTAGTTTGCTGCCCTATCCTGTAAAAAGCCCTACCTCTGACACACGGGTCGTTGTTTCAACCAGCGGCTCTGCGAACATGCCAACAACTGTCGCCACGAGAAGTGGCAACATGCACGACTCTTCACTGCAGTGCTTGAGGGTGTGCTGCATACTTCAGAAAGCGTCAGGTGACATGGCGCTATCACAGCACATGTGCTTGCCTGATCGCCCAAGCCGACGCTGTTAAGAAAATAAAAAAGAGGGTGAAGCATGCAAGCACGAGCACTTTATCGTAAACTCTGACAAAATGTAAACTTCGGTTATAGTGACAGGGCGTAAAAGGATCGTGCACTTGGGACCCTGCATATGTTTCATCGTGCAACTGTTTTGTACTCCGAGATTGAGTCTTGCAGTCACGTGTTGTGTTTCCTTCCTATTTATTATTGCTGCCCTTGCAAGAAACCCTCCAAGTTGTTAGCCAGCGCCGTTCATGATGTGTGTTCGCTTTTCCTATTTCGTCATCGTCTTACGCACTGTTTTAACTACTTACGAGGTTAAATCAACTAGTCCTGCAGCGGTTCACGCTTCTTAAACGCCTTATTAGTTGCAGAAGCGTGAATCGCTGGAACGTGATAGAGCCCAATGAGCCACATTATGCAAAACCAATTTTCAATGTCAATGCACGCACTTGCACCACTTATTTTGTCAGTTAAAAGCCGTGGTGGAGCCCGCGTACAGCCAAATGTAAAATCTCGACATCGGTTTGGGAGTGCCACTTCACCCCGCAAGCATCCTGTCTGAATCAGAGCAGAAGAAATTGCTACTTTCGCGCTCTGGTTGGTGGGCGCCAATTAATTGTGTTCTGCCGTTAACGAGGCGCTTCGCCAAGGAGCGCCGCTCCGGAAGCCCTTCTGTGTTGCGCAAATCGATATAGCCAGCAGGGATAGGCGGAAGCTAACAGGTGCCGTCTTACGAGTCGCTCAGAAGGAAGAAAAACCTATCTCAATGCCCCCCGGGTCTAAAAAGGAGAGGAGGCCATGTTCGAACACAGTCAGTGTTTGCACATCGAACACACGCGTGCCGGAACGAAGTTGGTCCGGCGGCTCGTTTGCGCGACGCATGTCCTCTTGGCTTTCGCGAACGATCCTCCTGTTTTCTTACAACGTTTACGCTGGCCGCTCCTTACTGCGCTCGCTGGTGTCTGGGCGCGCGGTATACTTCGCCGGCTTCCTCAACTTTCATCAGAAGCGCTCCTTTCCCCCCACTCTTTCAAAACTAGCACGGTCGCGGCTTATTTGGAAACGAAGCGCCTTGTGTCCATCGCCTACCCACGCTGCATGAGCTCAGCCGCCCTATTACCTGTATTGAAAGCTGTACAAACCGAGATCCTCGAATGTGTTTGCGCGCTCCTTATACGTCTGTGCTAGCCGCACAGATATTGAAGTGTAGATGAGGTTGCACGGGTGACACGGCCCAGCTTCTCTCCGCGTTATGGCTGCGTGATCAAGGCGTACTACGTAACACGGCACCCCGTACAACGTACATATACATGAAGCGCTTTGAAGGTAAGGTTGCTGTCGAACCTACCGCGGTGGATCAGTGACTATTGAGCCATTGAACGGCAGGCCGAGTGATCGTAAGTTGGATTCCTGGCACTCGCATTTCATTGGGGACGGAGTGAAAAAAAAAGAAGAAGCTCGCGTATTAGTATTCACTACGTGGGTGCACGTTAAATGTTACTAGGTGGTCAAGATTAAGCCGTACTCCCAACTTTGGCGCCGGTCATAGTCCACAGTGCAGTTTGGAGGCATTGAACTGCGCAACCTGATTAAAATGATATTAATTGAAGTAATGTAAATGATTTCTGTGGATTGTGCGTATTCGTGCGCAGCAATGGGTCTCGTAGCAATAGGTCGTCAGAAGTTTGCACTTTGCATGATGTTCTAAAGCTTCTAGCGTAGTGTGTGCGAACTGCCGTCTGTCTCGGATCATTACAATATTAAGTGCGTTGTCGCTGGTCCTATAACGGATAGCTGTTTACATTAATTCGCTTTACGGAATGATGACGCAGCCAAGTTCTTTTTAAGGGCCATCCACGAGGCGACTGCTTAGTTGCGAAGCCTCTCCCTTATCGGATGTGCTTGCTTGATAAGCACGCGTGGGACGATGTATCGCAGTTCACAGCGTGTAATGTGGGATGGCGTGTCTTGTTATTCATTCTCACGCTTCCCACGAGAACGGCGCAGCGGTTATATTTTTGTGGCCGAAATGGGCCTTACGAAATTCTTAAACGTATTATCTCAAAAACAGAATCTCTGCGTCTGCATGAATAACGAAAAACTGGACTCTACGCGTAGGTTGAAAGTGCGACGTACCATTTTTCGATAAGAAACCACCATGATGTTACGTGCTACTCTAGGGGGACGAGAATTTTCGCTTTCTTATAATTTCCTCCAGGTTCTGGATTGCTGCCGAACTGATTTGTTGCAGTAACAATTAAGGTAGTCTGAGAGTAACGATGTTCTAAGAATAAACATATTATGCGTGGGATACTCGCTTCTCGACTGCGACACGTGCTTATTGTGAGAGTGATGTTCTCAGATGTATCGCAGCCTTGCTTGACTTATGCAACAGCGTCGCTTCGTCAACACTTTATGCAATTCCCAACACTTTATGCAACAGCACTTTCGATGGTGCTAGCGGATGCATTCTGAAAATATTGTTGATTTGCTATTACGTATTGAAGCAGTTACGTACCTCGGCTGCCTTAGTATCCCATCAACGGATCTTGTATATGTCGACTCATAAGTCACTTTTCTTGAGGGAAGTATGCAGCCTCAGGGTGTGAGCCAATCGATCGGTGTTACCTTATCCTCTCGAGCCACGTCGTTGTCGCTCACATCGCGTGCTCCTCAGCATCGCAACAGCGAGGCAAAATTAAATCGATGAGTTCACTGTCCACTCGTTTCCCTCAGCAGCCGTCCAATTAAACTCTGAATGAGTTTGTCGTCGAGTACTTGCTGTGCTGACTTAAAGGGACACTAAAGGCAAATAACAATTTATGCCAAAGTGAAAGGTGAACGCTTGAGAACGTCTAAAACGTCAGTATTATGCACTGCAGCGCTTTAGTAATCGAGAAATTAAGCTAAATGCAGGACACGATTTGCGCCACGAGCGGGACATTCTGGTGCTGTTCCTTTGACGTAATAGGCCCTCAGCACAAATTATCAGTGGTACTCAAACTAGCATTGCACTGCATCACAAGATGGAATAAAATACAGCTTGTGCATTTCTGTTTCATTCATGGCAAAAACAACTTCTTGACGTTACCCTTGACAACGACGCGGGTGGTACTCTGTTGTAGTCTCGTTATCGAGCCCTGCTGCGCGTGCTTTGCTCGTCCACGAAAATAGCTGGGCGGCGCCAACTCACCCTAAAGATATTCGTGATCTACCAAGAGCTTTTATCGCGTTTCGAAAGAACGTCTTTGCGCATTTCAGAGCCCCGATCTCGTTTATCATTGTCTACAAACTCTTTGTATGTAGTAAATAAGACATTTTATCCTTATTTTTGTCTACACACTGCAAATTAACGCACGAGGCATCTCTTGCATTAAGGCAGTACTGCATATATCCTTACGTGACAAATGGACGATACGTAATGCCCTTTGCACCTGTCATTTCAAAAAAAAAAAAAGAGTAGGGCGGAAGCAGGCGTGTTTCCCGTCTGTCTGAGCAATTAGCGTGGCAGACGTGCTGGGCGAACTTTTTATCAGTGCACAAAGGACGGACGCTAGCTCGTCTACGTAAGACGCTCGCACCAGCTGGTCCCGAGTGTTCACGATCGCGACGGACACGCAACGCTCTCCACGATGCCAACACAAACAACGCATGCCAACTACCGCATCCGCCTCAGCGCTCCTTTGTCTCTTGTGAGGCCATTCTTTACCGACTTTTTTTTTTCTTGCTTTGTGCTGCTCTCTAATCGACAAGACTAGTAAACATCGATAGCTGCGAGAGTATGGCGTGTTATAAAACAACGGTTCGTTATCGAGCTAAGGGGCGAGGCTAGATAAATACGCCGCCGTCTCGAACCTCAAAGCGTCGGCGTTGATAAAACGAAATGAGGTCCATTTGTACTAATGCCTTCTGAGCTATCTTACGGCTTCGTAAAGATTTATGGAATAACACCGATTGCCCCAGTCTATCAGCACACAATACAGCACATGTATTTCGACAGACTAGCGCCAAAAACAAGAATGCACGCTAAGCCCCGTGGCATAACAAACGGAAAAGGAGAGAGAGAGAGAGAGACAAACAGACAGACAGAACGCCGCTCTTTCTTGTTGCATGCGTAGCCGTCATCTGAATAGAAGGACCTCGGAACGTGGCAATGACAGCCACAGCCTAGCCATAAACGCCGGCGCTTCTCCCCCGCTCCACCTCTGGCGTCCGTGGTAGCACCTGAACCGTGATTCGCTGGGATTGTTTGCAGTGCGCCGCAGGCGTTACGTCACGTCGAATCTGCGGTGCCCTAGTAATCACTCAGTCGGACAGATTGCCGCGCTGTGGCTGCGCGCGCGCAGAGCTGGGAGACTGACGATCGACGGACGCTCGTGGAAGTCGCTGATCGTGCTCGTCCGTTCCTTTCGTGACCACGGTACAGAGACGGTCGCCGTGTTCTTGCGGAACGTGCAGCGAGGGTTCGCTACTGGCGCCCCCGCTCGGTTGACAAGGGCAGTTGGGCCAGTGATGCATGCGCGCAAGGAATTCCCTCCCACCCGAAGGAAAGTTCAGCTAGTGCTGCAATGGGCACGACCGCCCTGCACTTCTCGGAAAGCCACTGCAGCTTGGTGAACAGCCTAGCCAACGACAGCGCCAGTCGCTGCTTGCTCGCTAGAAGCCTCGAAGACTGTGATGCTGGCCGCGCGATTCTGCCCTACGTGGATTTTCTGTACTGCAGAGGAGACCAGGGTGCGAGCTTTCCCTCGCTGCTACTTTTGGGCCTGTGGCTCGCGACCTTGTTTGTGGCGCTGGGGTCAACGGCCAGCTCCTACCTGTGTCCAGCGCTCGTGCATATTTCCAAGTCCCTTCAGCTCTCCCAGGGAGTCGCTGGCGTCACTTTTCTGGCGTTCGGCAATGGGGCGCCGGATACTATCGCCACGATCGCCAGCATCCGGCGGGACCACACCGCATTGGCTATCGGCGAGCTATTCGGAGGAGGCACCTATGTCGCGACCATCGTCGTTGGCCTTATCTTCATCAACAACGACTTCGAGCTGATCCACTCGTCCCTGCTGAGAGACATCATCTTTTACCTGGGCGCTTCCTTTTGGGCCTTCACACTTTATTTGGACGGATGCATCAGACTAGCTGACGCGGTTGGCTTCATCGCGCTTTACTTAGTCTACATAACGGTTGCGGTCTGGGGTCAGAAATTTATTGCCAGACTGAGCAAGATTCGATTCCGCCGTCAAGTCTCTGCGAGCAGGCGCATCTCCCGGGTCAGTTTCAGCAACGTTGATAAAGAAATCAGCCAGTCCTTGGGCAGCAGTCGTCACGCCAAGAGCGACAAAGGTGATGAAGAAAGTCAAGACCTGGCTTCGCTTGCCGAGGTGGACGACGTGGTCAACACGCCGCCACCGTTTCTGACCAGACCCCGCTTGCGTCGATCGTCCTCGGGTATAAGCCTACACCACCATCATGAAAATGCCATCTACTACTTCACCACCTCTGTCGAAGAAGAGCCCGAAGAGCCGCCGGAAGTGGTGGATCCACGGCGTACATCGCGAACGAGCCAGGCTTCGTTCAATTTCGTCGCTTCTTCGGTCTTCCCTGGTGAGGCGACACCGCTGCTCGGTCAGTCGACTGACGAGAAAATGCCGCCGACATACAGTGAGTGGATCGAATTCCTTCTGCACGTTTCCCCCGTGGAACCGGGCGAGTGGAAAGACAAGCGCCTCTGCTACAAAGTCTACGACATACTGACCCTGCCCATTTCGCTGGTGCTTGTACTGACCATACCGGTGGTGGACCACGAGAACCGTCGCGCCAATTGGTCACGACCGCTGAATGCCCTGCACTGCGTCACTGGTCCGATCGTTGCCCTCAGCATTTCTGGAATCCTAACCCTACGCATTGGCGACCTGGTGCCTGCCTGGTGCTTAGCTGTTACGTTAGGCGTCGCGTCGGCCTGCCTCGTTTGGTTCACATCGTCGGCGCATGAGCCACCGCGCTACCACCTTGTCTTCGCCTACGCCGGCTTCGCCATGTCTATCATTTGGATCTACGGCATCGCCACTGAGATAGTGGCACTCCTAAAGGCATTCGGCGCTCTGTACGGTATTAGTGACGTCATTCTTGGTATGACCGTTCTCGCATGGGGCAACAACATTGGGGACCTGGTGACCAACCTGCAACTGTCGCGCCAGGGTTTTCCGCAGATGGCCATGGCAGCCTGCTTCGCCGGACCTGTGCTAGCGCTACTACTAGGTATCGGTGTCGCTTTCAGTATGAACCTCGTATCGCGATCGGTGTCCAGCATAGAGCTACACTACAGTGAGCTGCTCCCGCTCATCTATGGGCGCTCGTGGTTGTCCTATTTGTGCTGCTTCTGTCGGCGCTTGTGACGTGGTTCCGCTCGTCTCGCGTTGTCGGGGGAATCCTCATACTGTTCTATGTACTCTTTCTTCTCTCTACTGCGCTTGTTGAGATATACCTTGTCCAAAAGAAATAACATAGGCAGCGTGTTGCACATCTAGACTACTATATGACAGCTATCTGCATGCGTTCCTGGATTCCGCGTGTGTAGCCGTAGATTCAAGCGCTGATAGCTTGAAAGCCCCTGAGAGCTGCGCTTTTTTCTCTCTCAAAATATAACCTAGTGCTCTTTCGCGAGAAAGTCTTAATTGGGCTAGTGGCACCGTGGGCACTAGTTCTTCTGTCAGTGTCGTTTTAGTTCAACCGTGTCGCCATTTTTATGTGTTTTAAGATTGTTTCCGGAAGTCATACTGTACTGTCTGCTACATTTTGAGTCTTGGAAAGCATGGATCGCGCTTTCGCCGTATGGGCGAGCGGCAGAGTACGACTCATTGTTTTAAGCTATTCTCCTCATTGGCTGTGCACAGAAGGTGTTTGTTGTGTAGGTTGTACGCGCACGTTTATTTTATTGTTCTTGAAGCGCACTTGACTTGTACATCACCAGAGGCGAACGTTTATTAAACTTTTTCCAACACTGCGCTGTCGCCGAAGGCTTCTTTCTGCTTTCGCGCCCTCTCTTCCTTGTTTCTTTTTTTCATTTTATACGCGCTCTGCAGCGCTCATATACTTCTGACGCTTTATTCAACTTTGGCACTGGCTCATTTTATCGATGTCTGCCTTGTGTAAGCCACACCCGTTTCTTCGCTAGAGCGAATTTATCTAGCATTTTTTCCCGAGCTTTGGTCGTTCTTTCTTTTTTACTCGTCATCCAGAAATTGTAGCATTGCTGCGTTTGCAGTTATATGGCGCGACTGACAGGTGCAGTACGGGGGCAAACCTTTCGATGCGCAGTCGCCTGTGTATCGAAAGGTTTTATCACAGGAATTACTCGCAGTACGAATCGGGCTGCGCAATGGCTACTTGGCTTTCAAGCGTCCTGGCATCTGCTCTATCTTGATTACTATCGCTTCTGTTTCTGTTGGGCTCAATCGGCCTTCAGCAGCGTGCTATCCAACAAAAGCAGAAACTAGCGCACATTCGTCCTTCGTGATACCCGCATAACGAGCCTATTTTAGTATTCCCGGAAGCTTGGGAGGCGTTATACTCTTCAGTATAACGCCTCCCAAGATAACCTTGTGTTGTGTAGAATAATATTTAAATAAGTAGGTAAGCATTGCACATGCAATTATGTAGCCACATCGGCGTGCACGTGTAATATAGCTAAAGTTAGGACTGTTTGGTTGCCCATGCGTGAACCCCCCCCCCCCCCAAAAAATAATTCTGGCTACGCCCCTGTCCTACATATCACAAACGCACTTGTTGACCCTGCGCAGACGCTTTGAATCACATGGTAACTCTTTATGCAATCCAAAACGAGTCTGGTGAGCCAGTTACCAGTATCTGTTGCGCTTTGTCCCCTGGGTCTCCAAACATGGGCGTCCGGAGGGGGGTGCAAGGGGGGGCGGCTGCCCCCCCCCCCTTGGAATTTCGGATAATAATTTTCTATGCAGTAGCTTCAGGATTGCCAGCCAACTTTGCACGTTACACACTACCATAGGTCGGCAAAAAATGTGGAACTCACTCATTAAATATATTTTGCCTTTAGGACTCACTCAGTCTCGCCAAAATTTTTCTCAACCGGACCCATTCGAACTCAGACTTGCGAAAATCTTACTCAGCCTCACTCACTGCTCGGTCTGAGTCTGAGTGAGCCTGAGTGAGTCGACTCATGAGTGAGGTTGCCCACCTATGCACACTACTATTGACTAATCTTGCCAGTGATGTCACGGCAGTGAAAGAAAAGCTACCTGTGTTGGACGCGAGCCCCCTCCCCTCTCCCCCCACCGCTGATGCACCCCCCTGCAAAAAGTTCTGCGGACGCCCTTGTCTCCAAATGATTATTCAGTATTAAAAAAATAATTATTATTCAATGGAATCACGATGGCGCGTCGTGTGTTTCCATACCTTAAAGAGCGCAGTAGCGAAACTTCCAGTCGCCACCACACGAGGGTGGCGCTCACGTGACTTGAACATGAACGTCACGTATGACGTCACGCCACCGCCATACAGTTTGAACGAAAGGAGAATGTTCTGACTGGCGTTGCATAAGCGTCGGTATTTTGTCAGTGTCAGTGGTTGGCCCGTGTTAAAGGGTGGGGAGTCCAGTAACCTACACGACCGGCCGCTTCGCTGTTCTCACTATTTTGCCGGCATCACTGCTGACAGAACCAGAGCCGTCAGCGACGCGCCGCCCTGCCAGGGACGCCGTATGTGACGCTTCTGCTCCGGTCACGTGACTCTCCCGGATGAGGTGGTGACCGAAACTTCTGTGAGTTTTTTGGAGATCGGAACGCGCTGGCGCGTCTCTAGCAGTCGCTAAATTACTAGCCTTTTACGTCACCGTTCCTTTCTATCTCTCTCTTTTTTTTTTTTTGTTACCCTTGTTAACTGTGGGCGTCAATACACCGCAATGAATTGGTTCGTTTCTTTGTTTCTTCGTTTAATTGCTTGTTTGTTCGTCATAAATTCCCAGTTAAATCAGAAGCAAGCGGCAAGAAGTTCGAGTTTCTGACACTCGTCGTTCCTGTTACTTCCTTCTGCATTTTATGGTGTGTCGAGCTCATCTGTATAAGCCTGTTAGCGTTTTTTTCACTTAAGTAAAGCACTTAAGCCGACCGCAAAGAAACATTAAGAATAACTACTTGGCAATCGGGTGCACGCGTTGGCGCGAAACTTACTGGTATTCAAACGTAGGCACGCTAACACGTGATCAAAACGAACTGCCTGTTAGCTTTTGCGCAGTTATTTTACCATTTGTTGTTTAGCTTCAAAACACATCCGCAATGCGCAGAAGTGACGAAAAGGAGAGTCGCGAGAGCAACTGCTGAAGAAGACATACAGCCTCGAGTGTCTTGCTTTCATCCGTCTGTTTCAAACTTGGGGCAACTTCTCGACAAATACCTTTACCCGCCACGGTGGTCTAGTGGTCATGGTGCTCGACTGCTGACCCGAAGGTCGCGGGATCGAATCCCGGCCGCGGCGACCGCATTTTCGATGGTGGCGGAAGTGCTAGAGGCACGTGTTAGGTGCACGTTGAAGAAACCGAGGTGGTCATAACTTGCGGAGCGCTTCACTACGGCGTCCCTCATAATCATATCGTGGTTATGGGACATAAAACCCCAGTAACTTTTTTTAAAAATCGACAAATGCCTTTGTACCGCGTGCGAGCTTTTTCATGGGCACTTTGGGCACAGCGACAGCAGCACGAAAACACACATCCTAGCTTACGGTAGAAGTAAAATGAGACGGCCGCAAGTCGCCTTCGCCCTTTGCTTTTTTTTATCTTCTATCCCGAGGCAAGACTGCCCGATAATTGAAAATAATGATGTGACCACGCTCAGGTATGTTTACGATCGAGGTTAGAAGCGTAAACGTTCGTGCGTTTCAGCTCGACGAAGTAATCTGATTAACACACGCGAACAATTAGGCATGGGACCTCTCTTATCTAGCGCACGGTGCGACGTGTCATTTTCGTTTGAGTGATAGGCAGGAGCACCCTGGTGCTTTCTGGTAGGTGCGAGGTGCAAGTACAGCAAATGCTAAGTTGCACAATTAAGTTTTTACATGGGAAATCGTGTTTCGTGGTCCTTACTAGTCCTCAGATTTGCATCCCGCGATATTTTCAGGCTTTAAAAAGAATTACGGATTCGTCCCCTCAATACGTGTGGAATTCAAATGGCTTGAGCCTACACTCTAAGAAAAAAAAAAACATGGTTGATCCCTTCAAAATTGGCTAGCGCGAAAATCGACAAGGACTAAGAAGGAACACTGATGTACAGGACAGGCGCTACTCGCAACTAAGCTTTATTCAGAAACGTCTTCCTACATATATACACAACCGAGTGGCGCGCGCAGGCGCAATGCACATGACAGTCGACAATGCTAATCAGGATCGGGAATTTTGAAGATTATGAACCAACTAGCCCAACAACGTATACTATTATGGTTGATCCCTCCGTCATAGGAATCGGAATAACACGAAAGTAAAGCGTGTCCTTACAGAAGTAACTGAATGTTTACTGTACATTGATATAAGAGAGTTTGTACGATGTATATTGATGACCGGCAGCTAATGGCACCTTTTAACGTGGATGCACCCACTTTGATGATTGGTAGTACATCTCCATCCCGACGACTAACGTCCATGTTAAATGATTAAACAAACCCTTATGGTAGCTGTAGTAGTTAACGGTGAAAGCGTATAATTACAGAACGAGGTGTGATAGCCAGAAGAGCGTTGCATATTGGACGCAGATCTTGGTCGCCATCCCGCGGCATGTTAAAATGTGATTGAACACCACGGCCGTACTGGAGGGGAACGCAAAGCGCGTCGTGCCGCCCCGGTAGCCCGGCCGCGATTTTTTTCGGGGCGAGCGCGTGAGCGTGGAACGTGGTGTTACAGCCAGATGAGGCAGGCGCGCGTCGCACAGCTATTTTTGGTTTGGATTAGCAAGGTGCTATGAGCGAGGGCCGACGCTTTTACGACGCTTGCGCTAAGGGCGCCACCTCGCGGTGTGTTAAGGCATTGACAAAATTGAACTTCAATTGAAAACGCGCCGAATGGGACGGACGTGTAAAGCGTTGGAGGTGCTAATCGCGGGGGCCACAGTAATGACGAATTACTTTACCGCTCCCAGAGGGCAACACCACCTCGCTGACCGGAAGAGTGGTAGATATAAAACGCGCGTTTGTAAAACCTCCGGAGTCTGTGACCGTGGCACAGTGGATAGAGTGCCCGGCATCTGTTGTTGCGGACCGAGCGGTCGTGGGTTCGATGCCCGTTGACGGAACTTTTTTCTTTGCCATCTAATCGTGTAAATTTTTTCGACGTCATTTCCGCGACGGAAATACGTCACTGAAGTCTTGGTGGACCCCGGCATAAAACACTTTCGTGTTAAAAATATCGAGTATTTGGGGATTATTTCTGCCACACAACAATAATAGTCATCTGGCTTGGTCGCGTTTCCTTTCTCGAAAACCCGGCTCTCGTCACTTTCCTATCAAGAATGCTATGTCACGCTGATAACGCGCGCGCCATCCGTGTCCGGGAAGTGCCGGGACCGCGGTGATAACGCAAGGTGGATGACGATTATCGTTGTGTGGCAGAAATACTCCCCAAATACTCGATTTTTTTCTTATAGTGTATGCGGACGCGATCGAAGCGTTATTTTTAAAGCGAAAGCTTTACTGGCCTGGTCGAGCGAGTTTCGCTGTGTATCTCCGCGTGGCCTTGAAGTGAAGAACGGATACCCCGTGACAAGCCGCCGCTGCCAGCCGTGTCCACGTGACTAACCACGTGACTCGCCGCTCTCTGTGCCACGCCGGGCCAGCGGGCTTCACTTCAGCCGTTCTGCCACGGTCGTGCGATGGAAGGAGGGAGCGAGGACGCTAGCCCATTTGTGCCGAAGTTGTCTGCGCGGTCGCAGCGGCGACGGCGGCAAGCTGCGTCGGACCATCCTGCGTGTGTCGTTCGGCTTGCTAATGAGTTAAAGCGGAAACGGCAGGACAAGCGCGCAAAGTGGCAGGCTGAAACGAGTGTAGAACGAGAACTTGGGCGAGCTAAACGTCGGTAGTGTGTGCACGCTGAACGGAACGTTCCACTAGCCACATCGTTCGGCTGGCAAACTGTGCTTCGGCTACGAGAGCACACAAGCATAGCCAAGCAAACAAGCTTTCGCTTGCATAACCATGCCTAGCCGAGCTAAGCCGCAGTAATTGCTTTGAGCGAGCATCTCCTATCGCCCGCATTCATCTATACACCTTTTCAAATTCTCACGCCAGGGGGGCGCCATATTGAAATGCGCGCCGCCTAACGTGCAAGATTGGCGAAATCGCCATCTTGGGCTGCGCGTACTCGAACCGGCGCGCTATCCATTGGTGTGAGATCTCTGCTAAAGCCTGTGTTTGCTGATTTTTCGTTTCTTTAGACTGTTTTGCTTGATATCGTCGCTGCCACTGACCGATTCGTCGCTGTCTGAACCGTTCAGCGGCGCGCATTCGCGCTTGCAACGCAAGAATGAGCTCCGCGTCTGCGAACGGCAGTGCTTCGTCGTCGGTACCAGTAGCAACAAGCGTAGTAGAAGGTCGATCACGGCGTGAAGTGTTAATAGTCGGTAACTAGAATGTTCTTGCAGCTGTCTACCGATTTCCTTTATTGGCGTACTAAACGTCTACGGATCATTCATCAGTTTCAACCTCCGCGCATTCTCGTTCGCGGCGCGTAAGTTTGTCAGCTGTAAACTGTAAACACCGCACAATCCTTCTTCACAGATACCTTGACCTACATTCACCCCAACGACGCCTAAGACTAGGTCGAGGACACGTGTGAGTGGCCAGGAATACGGCGAGTGAACATTGTTAATATATTGTTGAGGCGAATGTGTGGGGTCTTTGCCAGGTGTGCAACTACGAGGCACTGGAGTCGCACAACTACGTGCAGTCTGGCTGGGTGGGTGAGTCACTGGAGCACAATGTGAAGGAAAAAGTGGTGCTGGTGAAGGGGAATGTGACACCGTCGCAAGCCGTGAACAGTAGGCCCCATCGCGCGTGGGTTGCCGCGAGGCCCTCCGGTGAAGTACGGCGCGCGCAGGCTGCACATGCGTTACCGGACAAGGCGGAGTTTGCAGCCGTGTCGGCCGCTGTATTATGGACGATATGAAGTACGAATCCGTAACATTCTTACGAGTTACTAGGTGAGTCATCAGTGGCTTGCGTACCCTCCTATCCAGGATGCTGCACGGGAACGTTGTTCTCGTCGGTTTTCTTGCCGCCAACGAAATACTGGGAAGAGAGGCGTGACGATGGCGACACGCGGAAGTTCTTCCGATTTACTGAAGCCACCCACTGCTGCCGCAATTCAGGCGACGAAGGAAAACGATGCAGCGCGAACATGCCACACTTGCACTCATCGCGTGGCGTACTGTGCTGCGGACACACGATTGCACCCAAAATACTTCTATTCAGCTGCTTGTTCGTTCACTCGTACACGGCACAGTGATGGCCAGATGACTTGCTATGCGAATGCAGTAAATTTTCTGCCATGGTAGTCACTTCGTATCGGACACAGGCGCATAACACAGTCACACAAACGCGTACCAAAGCTGCCAAAGCAACACAAACACTGCAGTGGCGCAGCCCAAAGCAGGATGGCAACACTGAGAGCATACCCTCTACCCCTGCAGCTGACTGGTTCGAGGCTGCTCCTGTGAAAAGGTCTATAGCCTCTTCCTGCCAACGTTTATAGAACTTGCTTCAGTTGCCAAACTCCCCGCCTCCGCCGTACTCTGAAAGCGGCGCGCAACCGACTTCCGGTGCAGGTGGCGCTACTGCAGCAACAGGCTCTACGTAGCAGACGGCGAAGCGCGACTGAAGGCTGCGGACAGCTGCGATTGTGCTCGCGAATATTGAATAGCTTATCAACAGAGTTACGAAAACGACTTTTCCGTTTAGGTAATCGTGTTAAAAGCATGATTGTCTGCAGCAATATTTGAGACCGGGTCTGCACGTGTTCTGTGTTACGCGAATGACAGCAGGCACCGTGAGCACGGCCGTCGCTGCTACTCTCGTCATGTTCATTGCTACAGACATTAGCGTTACTTACTGGCTAAGTGCAATATTGAAATACCAGTAGAACTGATTTCACAAGCCTTTTTTGCCTGACTATATACCAGAAGAGTCTGTAAATCTTTTCGTAGGTATTTGGAAACAAATAGGTCATTGCATAATTTCGTTGGAGGCTCGCGAGGGAATCCCTTCGTGCTGTCCCTCCTCTGATAGCTTTCGCCTTGCCCAATTACAGGTTTTATTGCAATTCGGATTACTGCTTATGTGAAGCGTCCAAGGAACGGCAAGAATACCACGAAAGGCCGCTGTACATTGTCGTTAATTATATCAATATAAAACAATGTAGTAGCCACCGTAATTGTAGGGCACGTTTGTAGAATTTCAGTCTCGCAAGCTCGTGATACAGAAAGGTATTGACGTGTCACTCGATGAAATTTGATCGCGATAAAGTGTGACCAGGATCAAATCTTTCGGTCATGACTGACTCACTCGTGCAAATTGCGGAAAGGAGCCAGTCGCGCTCGATATGAACTACGTACGTTCCGACCGGCCGCGACCATCTGAGATCGAGAATGGCCTTAACATGTACGATTGTGTCCTCAGCTCACACGACATAATTCGCACTTAAGTGCCGAATGTTGCGTACAATTTAATTCTTCATAAAAATATTTTTGAAACTTTCGTGCACTTACTGTTTTTTTTCAAACAATCTTATTCTCTTTAAAGCATTAAACATTAAAATTGCACCGTTATGTTCCAGCTCAATTATATTTTTACTGTTTTGAAACGACAACCTTTCATCTAATTTTGCTACTTTTTTTCCTTGTCATAGTATGCTTAATGTAAAGCACGTTCTTCGTTATGACCTAGAAATTTTAACCTTTCCCTTCAATGAAGTCGCCGAGATAACAGTGGTTAATACTGGCGTAGCCGGGGGGGGGGGGGGTGTTCGGACCCCCGAAATTTTTCTGTTTTACTTGCGTATATATACACGCGCAAACATACATAACGTATGATTGAACCCCTCCTCCCGAAAAAAAAAAAATTTTGGCTATGCTCCTGGTAGTTAAAGCTGTTCGGCTGCTGACCCGAACGACGTAGGTTCGATTATGGTCGCGGTCTTCGCACTTCGATGCAGGCGAAATGCTAGGTGCGGTCATTTGTTTCGCGGTCATTTGTTTGTCCTATTGCCGCTGTACAGCCCGGCACAAAACATGTCGGCATTGAGGACGCGTAACACGTGTAACATTTTTGCTGCGTATTACAATATCCGGAATCTCTGTTCGTCAATAATGCGCAGTGACGCATCTGATCCGGCGCGCCGATACGGTAGCAGCCACCGTAGCAGCGGCCGCACCGGCGCACCTCGCTGAAGCCTGACGCGACAACAGCGCCACTCGCCGCCTCCGCTCGCGGCGGAGCCGCGCAACAGAGCCGAGTTCTCAAACTGAAGTAGTTCTAGAAACGTTGCTTCCTGCTGCGCAACGCATGGACCTACTTTGGCATTTTATGCGGCATACTCATGCTTATGTCGCATCTGTAGCGTTCCTGTTACGGGTTGCCGTTGTTTACAAAAGAAATGCGGATTATAGCAGCCATCGCTCGCGTTATCGTAAGCTCGTGAAGCAGCCTCGGCAATTCTTTTTAATCCCATAGTCTCTTTTCTGTGCTGCAGCACAGTGCGACTCGTTGACAATTCCCTGCACTCTCTTTCGCTCGCTATATATATATATATATATATATATATATATATATATATATATATATATATATATATATATATATATATATATATATATATATTGTAGCGTAGTGTTCTGGTCGCTACTTGGTCGCCGCCGGAGAGATGACACGTACAAACAGCATATCCATATACTTTCTCCTAAACTGATTTATTTGGCTTAAGTTTCCTAATTAGAGGTTGCACACACTTGCACGCTACATAACTCTTGACAACTAACTCTGAGCAGCGCTCGCTGCAACCTGCTCTCGTGGCCTCTCCGGTGCGACTCTCCTCGGCTCCTCTGGAAGCGTCCCGAGGCCACCGCAGAGACCAAACAAAAAAGGGCCACTCAGAAGTCTCCGTTGACGACACCCAATCGGGTGTCACGAATTCAAACAGGTACACCCAATCGCTGGCGGTCTCCACCGAGTTTGAACTCGATGACCACCGTCATCCTAAAGAATAAGGATCTAAACTAAAGTAAAAACACACAGAAAACTACCGCGGCATCCGTTAGGCTTCCACCGTACAACTCACCCCGCATACCTTCCGGCGCCGCGGATGCAAAGCCGTCTGCGGTCTTCTAAATGGGGACCGGACCCTCGTAGGAAGGAAGATAATGCGCTCGTACAACAAAGCCGGTGAGCCACTCAAGGACAACACCGCAACCCCGGCTCTTGGGCTGACCCGCGACATTGGAACGAGCCAAAAGTTGAAAGAAAATAGCTACATCAAGGTTTACGCGACAATATATATGAGCGCCATATGACGGTTTGCAGTCATGTGGCGCTCGTTGGGACATTTTCATTTTGCGCTTATTTTGTTATTAACTAAGATCAATTATGCGAAATTTTTAATATTCACTTTAGAGCCATTTGCGTTTAGTTATGTTGTAGAGGGCATTCCAAAACGACCGATCCAATTTTTTGTGGCAAGGTGCATGCTGCGTGGTGATTTTTTTTTTCTGGTGTTTAAAGAAAGCCGCGAAATATGAAATAAAACCACCTGACTACGCTCATGCGCTGCCGTATTGCAGCGTTCTCAGCCATGGCTCAAGCGAAATAGCCGTGCGCGCGGACCGTGGCGAAATGAGCGGCCGCGGCTCTAGGCATCGGCTTCCCAGCGCGTCAGCATTTTTGACGGCCGCACACGGCAAGGAACCGACGTCAGCCCTGATAAGCGATAGGCTGACGGTTCGCGTGCAAGATAGGTGGGCGTTCTTGTACGCGAACACCCTTCGGCACTATGGGCCGCCCACCCCCTGTCTGCCATGGTTCCAGCTTAGATGCACTGAACACCCTATACCGCTGCTGTCTTCATTGTAATCTCGTTTGCCCTCATGAGGACTCCGTTGGCCGATGTTATTATTACTCTGAATCAGCGCGCCGGCGCTTGTGCGAGTTACATTCAGTCGGCTGGCTTGTAGAGTGCCCGGGCACGCTGTATCCCGTTCTTTGTAGCAGCACGGCAGCAGCTTTAACGCAAAAACGACGAGGGAACATTTCGCTGCAGCTGTACAGCACGATGGCCTTGATCGAATGACATCGAAATGCGTTAACGCTCCGCAATACGAGGCCAACGTGAAACATGCATGTAGTGAAATTTGCAGAGGAACTTCAGCTAGCTCTTTCTGTCGATGACGCCGCGAAGGGACCGCATGGTTTCAGAGAATACGTGAGGCTATGTAAGCTCGACCAGCTGTCGCCAACGACGGCAAAGACGTATACACCACACACCTCGAAGGCCGGGTCGCTGTATCAGCTAGCACACAGACACGTCGCGGTATTTCCTAGCACTAACTATAGGTATTCTGCGCCGGCCATGACATCGCGCGAGAGAAACACAAAGAAGTTATCAGGCAATCAGCATTTTCAGCTGTGCATTCCCTTAAACGCTTCTGGAGTTTTGGCGCCAAGCAAAAGTTTCAACAATTTCAACAAACAGAGACATGAAAGGCCATGATTGGTCTGAAAGTGTGCCTCAGACATGCACTTGTCAGTATTTCTTATCTTGTTTTCGTGTCTAATCAAAGCGAGGAAAATTGAAGAGCGCGACACTGCATTAGGGGCCTCTGTGAGTTAATTAAAACACTTCGCCTTCATTAATGGCTGTATAAATCTCATTTCCTTGGTCATTCGCTCTCTATTGGCTTCCATTTCGATTGTTACATGTTGCCGCTGCGCGTACCAGACGCACAGTTACGACCTCTCGAGAAAGCGTGAAACCTCCTCCGCGACGTACACGTGGTCGATTCATTACAGCCAATCAACGTCCTATTTTGTTGCTTTTCCGGCGGTCTGTTCAGTTTACAAGTGAAGCCGGCATTTATCTTAATTCTAGTGTGTATGTCGAAGTACAATGAACTGCAAATCACATATAAGGCTCGCTCTAGTTGAATGACTTCCATGTAATCAAACGCAGCAACAGCGTCATTATCGCGTCTAGATTTGTACCATCAACGGTCGTTAGGTATAATCGGGCGCACCTGTGTACTTTAGAGTAGCTATTGTTTGAGAGTAATATGAAGTATTGGCCTTACACGTAGCCTAGTTAGATATATAGTTTGGTGGAAACCGCTTCATCGCAGTGAGAACATTTCAGGCGCACGTGAACTCTAGAATTATTGAAGCGTTACTACATTGTCGTTTCGGCGTCAAATTTCAGCCTCGACTGAGTTGCTCAGACGGGAACTTTTATGCATTGTTGCTGTATAGCCATAGTCAGTGTTTACAGCCACGCGGTCCGTACATGTGAAACGTGCCAAGGTCACCAGTGATTGAACTCAATGCCGATCTGGCGCTTCTATATATACGGCATCCATGACTTCGAACATATTCGCCTCAATCACTCATCATCAATCACGATCGAATCTCTCGAGCGTGATTTAAGTTGTGTGTGTGTGTGTGTGTGAGAGAGAGAGAGAGTTAGTGTTTAGGGCACAGTAAAGACAAAGACCATCAGGCGCAGAAAACGTAAAGTACATGTAAACAGTGGTCACGCAACTACCTAGCGAAAGCCAAACAATTGAAAATAACATTAGGAATGGGCCCAAATCAAGTGTCAGCATGAAGTCACAATATTTCAAGTTGATACTCTCAGGAAACCTTCAATGCGCGAAGATTTACAAATTCAAGTGTATAACTCTGCAACAAAAAGAAACAGATATGTCGTATTTGCTTTAAAACAGCGGAGGAAAACAAATAAACGGCCGAGCCAGCCAAATGAAAGCAGACAGCGCTGTCTTGCCTGGCTCGGCCGTTCATTTTCCTGCGCTGTTTCAGTTCAAAAATGACAAACCAACTTGCCTAGTCTTCAACATTAGATATGTCGTATATAGTTTCTTAAATTTATTCCTTACATCATAATAATAATTGTTGGGGTTTAACGTCCCAAAACCACAATATGATTATGAGAGACGCCGTAGTGGAAGGCTCCGGAAATTTCGAGCACTTGGGGTTCTTTAACGTGCACCTAAGTGAAAGCACACGGGCCTCAAGCATTTCCGCCTCCGTATTCGTTAGATCGTAGAAGGCGGACAAATTTGCGGTATCAATTTGCAGTTCACTTGGTTTTATTACAATGCTTATGATACTTATACAAGGTCTCAAAGTTTAGGAGTCCATTTCAGCGTAGTGTATCTGCAGTAACTTTGTCTGTTTTGTCTGCCTCCTTTCACGCCAACCGAGGTCGCATCTGTAAATGAACAAACAGAGACAGTAAAACAAAGAGACGTTCTTGCTTGCGCCTCCTTTATCCAGTTCAATCCAGACCAAACAGGCCAGACACCGATACGCGCCTACACTATCGGGTGCAAACTTGCTTTTCACTTGTGTTATCCCTTACTTCTCATCGCACACCTTTATAACGATGTCCTTCGCGGCAGTGTCAGTTTCAGCCACGCGTTTTGTTCCAGAAAAGAGAGATTGAAAAGTGAAATCGCCGTGGCGGAGCGTTTTCTTTCGCGACAAGTCGCATACAAAATTATTTTCTGCGTATTGTGACGCGCTCGGTGGAATAGCATAAAGAAGCTTTTGCGAATATGTTTGCTAAGATGAAAAATTGGGCAGCGCCCTACTGACGCTTTTCACCCAAACTGACCATTTGCGGACTTCGCTTGACCTCGGCGTCCTTCCACTGTGAATGCACTTCGGCCTGTTCGTCGCCTTCGATTACACATAAGCAAAACAACTTCTTGCTCTTATTGACTCCAATACACGTCTGTAAACTTCCACTGTCCATTTCTGTTGCCTCTAGCGATGTGCAATACGATCCAGGTCCATCAGTGAGAAAACTCCGCTATGGTCCATTAGGACACATTCTTTCGTGTACGGGATGTCCAAGCTAACGTTAACGAAGCTTTAAAAACAAGAGACAAAGCAGTTCTGGTAGAATATGCTGTTATGAGAGCTTTATGGCAATCGGTCGTTCTTCTTTCACTACCAGCAACATGATTGCGTAATATTTATTTGGCTAATTAGAAAACTAATTTGAGTGAACCAGCTTCGCTAACGTTTGCTGTGACACATAAAGCACGAAGTTTTTATCGAAAACGGCAGCCCTCTGCGTGACCAATCAATTGCGTGTCGACAGAGGCAACTTGAAGAAGCGTCTCATATTTACGTGTTCTTCCTAAGTAATTAATTAGTAATTGTTGCCAATGATACGTTCTGAACTACGATATCTATGGGATGCGTGTCAACAACAGGTGACAGAGCGACTTTGATAACAAAATCAATTTTAGTTTGTGAATTGCGATATCTCGCGCGGCTCTTTTTTCTTCGTATCGCAGAAAGGCCGCGAAACACAATGTACCACGTGGCTTCGCTCTGCATGGTAGCGTAGCCCGTGCCCTCGCACATCGACGACAGCTCTCTTTAATGAGCGCTGCCGGAAACTAAACATCTTTCATTTTACGCATCACCTTTCATGGTGCGACGAGTTTTAGCTGGTTCTATAGCGCACCTGTGGCGTATGATGTAAAGATACGCACGAACATGGCCACGGCAGAGCGATAGCAAGCGCACAGGCAGACCCTCGTGAAGCATCCTTCCAGCCTCCTCCAGAGCTTTTCCTCTGAGAATGCAGAAAGCTAACCGATTATACAGCTATAGCTTCGGTGCGCTTGTTATCGCTTCATCCTATCCGTATTCGTGCGTGCGTGCGATTTTTCCACCACGTGTCATCAGCATGCTCCGCACGCTTGAAAACGCGACGCACTGTGCGAGGGCGCTGCGCTAAAGTCAAGATGCATGTTTACTTTCCTTCCACTTAGCTCGTTAAAGAGTGATGTCGTCGCTGCCAGTGAACGCCTGGTCACGTGGTACATCTTTTTTTGTGCTTCGCTGGCTTCGTTTAACAGTTGAAATATAGAGCCGCGAAAAGTATGGCGTGTCGTACACTATAAGGAAAAATCGAGCATTATCATTGCTGCCACGCAACTACAATCGTCATCTACCTGTGTGCTTTGCTTGCGTTACCATTGCCATCCCGGCACTCCGTCAAGAGTCGAGCTTTTAAGAAAGGAAACGCGAGCAAGACAGATGGTGATTATTGTTGCGTGGCTGAAATACTCCCCAAATACTCGACTTTTTCTCAGAGTGTGTACTCTAAAAAAAGAGCGCGTAAAAAGGGTGTGTTTTTGTCCCACAACAATAATCGTCATCCGGCTGTAGCTTGCGTTTCCTTTCTCAAAAGCTCGGCACTCTCCACTTTCCCGTCAAGAATGCAATGCCGCGCTGATAGCGCGCATGCCATGTATAACCCGGAAGTGCCAGGCGCGCGGCAACAATGCAAGCAAAGGCACGCAAGACAGACGGCGGTTATTGTTGTGGGACAAACCTTTTTAATGCCTACTGAAACCGCCTACTGAACTGCACAAGGGGAGAAATTCGGCCTTGTTGGTAAGACATTAGGAAAATTTTTGCAGCGCAAAATAACACAGGGACGAGAAGGGAGGCGCACGTGTTGTGTCCTCCCTTCTCGTGTGTTATTTTGCGCTGCAAAAATTTTCGCCTAATGAAACCAGCAGACAATGAAGCCAATGGATGTGTAGGGGAGATCACTCGTATGTTTTAACTGTAGCATGGTAATTATAACTTTGTGGCTGTGTGTTGTTTTTTAACCCGAAAGTGTTTTATGCCGGGGTCCACCAAGTACATCCGTCACGGATATGACGTTGTTAAAATGGACGCCAACGTATGAGAAAGAAAAAAAAATTCACCGCCATATCCACGAGGTGAATGATGTTAGAGGAGCTTGCTCGGAGGTGATCGGGTAACCCGCGAATGCTCGCACACATTTCTGTACCATCATATATAGATGTGACAACGTTGTTATATATGCATTACATACACAATGTTTATTAATGTATGGTTGGATGCAGTAAATACATTTGGATGAAGTATATATACATTTGGATGAACTATAAACATTATATGTACACAAGACATGTTGTTTACCAAGTTGAAACACATTCCTCTACCATCATATATAGACGTGACAACGTTGTTATATACGCATTACATACACAATGTTTATCAATTTACGGTTGGATGCACTATATACATTTGATGAAGTATATAATTATTTGAATGAACTATAAACGGCGAGCCCTGTGCGCTTCGGCCTCCCGGGCTCTCACCGCAGGGTCTTGGCGTCGAGCCCGAGCTGCTTCTGCTCGGCGACATCTCACCGCAGGGTCCGCTTGACGGCGCGCTTCGCTGGCCCGCACCTCCGGGTCCGCTTGACGGCGCGCCCTCTTCGCTTCGGCCTCCCGGGCTCTCACCGCAGGGTCTTGGCGTCGAGCCCGTCGCGCTGCGGCCTTGGCTGGGGTGTTCATGATGCGGAGATGTATCCAAGCGAAGATGTATCCTAGAAGAGTCACCTAACCAGCGCTTGCGCCACTTGCGCCGAGCGTGGTGTGCGCCGCCTTGAGCGGTGGCTGGCGGTGGCGCGCCATCTAGTGAGCATTCTTGAAGTCACATGAGAGAGCGCAGCTGCGCCGAGCGTAGTGTGTGCCGTTTGAGCGGTGGCGCAATCTAGGGAGCATTCTTGAAATCACCGGAAAGAGCGCAGCTGCGCTCCTGGCGGGACCCATGAGAAGTAGGGAGCCGACGGTCACTGCGATGTGGACAAGGTGCGAGCATAAGAAGCTTGGCGAGCAAGCTCCTAAAAACCAAGAAAAACATACCCCGCTGGGAATCGAACCCACGACGTTGCGGCCGCGACGGCAAGCAACCGACGCCGTACCGTCTAAGCTAACTCGGGAGAAGCTAGATACGGCGCGAACGCGCCTTATCTTTCACACATTCTCTTTCGCGGCGGGCGGAGCGGGGCGGTGCCGCCGTCTGTGAGATGAGAAAAGAAGTAATGCTTTACGATCGACACTCACTAGCGCTTACTTTGAGATTGCACGCGATATCGGACGTCATGGTTAAAGCGTCTCGATACCAGAGAGGTAGACTGGCCGCGCTGGCGTCGCCGAGGCACCCTTGACGCAGTTACGTTCTTTGCCTTTGGCTTCGTGTTAGCGTGCGTCGGCTCATCGGAGTAGTGCAGCTTCCACGTGCACCAACGGGATTTCTCCGCCGCCGACTGCTTCAATTGCGAGAGCACCGACTAACAAAACTGCTGCAATATGCGTTGCAGAAAGGACGCGATTTCGACGGGCGATTGTCGTGCCTTCGTGGAGCGAGACAGAGAGCCAGCGGGACGCACGCGTTTGCGGCTCAGGCTACGAACCTCTACCTCCCGTGTAGCTGAAGCGCAGTGTGTGTTATGTATGCATGAGTACAGGCGTCCGCTACCCATTACTAGAAAGCGCACACCGTGCCGTTTCTCTCCTTAATTGACGACGCTTTGAAGAAGTGCATACCGGGTACCAGTGTTGATTATGAGCTTGTTAATATCATCCTTACGCGGGATTCACGATTGGCTGTGTCCAAATATATGTTCACACCGTCAGCTGCCACAACGGTTTAATCATGATTATGGGCGTTAGTCGTCGCGATAGAGACATGCCGTCAACATGGGTGCATCCACGTCAAACGGTGCTATAGCTGCCAAACACGAATAGACATTGTACAAGCTCTCATATATCACTACACAATAAGCACTACTTCTGTGAAGACACGTTTCACTTTCGTGTTATACCGATTCCTATGACGGAGGGATCAGCCATGTTTTTTTTTTCTTAGTCTTTCTTGCCCACATTTGTCTAGCACTGTGGCCAATATAGCGTAATCAGTGGTAAAGATGCGATTGCACAATCACTGTCCGATGGACGCTCCACGGGTGACATACTATGCGTTTCTTCTTCGAAGAGTCTACGTGTAATGTTCCCCATCATCCCTGTAGTGGGAAATCAAGCAGCAGTGATCGAATCATAACAGCGAGGTTAAGGAGATTATCCATTTGGTATATGAGTGTGGCTAACGGTGTTATGTGCAGTCTTTTTGTTTTATGAGATTGCTTTATGCTATCGCAGGTAATTTTGGGCTGCGCGCATGACAGAGTCTCTGATATTGCGTTCGCGATAACGTAATCGACATAGTACATACTTCAGACTGTATGTGGATTATGGGTTTATCACCTATTGCTCCAGTAAGTGCATTTTGTCTTTCATCAGCAAGAGTGACATCTAGCCGCTCTGCCTCCTGTTGCTATCTGGCAGCGTGCCTTCTACTTAGGAGGCAGCTTTAGGCGGTGTGGCTAATGAGAGTGAGTTTCCGCACAAACGTTTCTGAAGAAACTATGTGTGCGCGGCATGTGAAGCCATCTTGCTGGCTCGCCCTGATGTGAAAGTACGTCTAATGCAGTCATCGGATCTCGGTAGGTATTTTAGCTATTCCACACCGCGGTAAACGAAAGTTTCAAGTATCCGTTAAACTATGCCTTAAAATATGTAAAACATGGAGAAAGATAAAAACTTTATCTGGAAAAATAATAAAGATTAACCAGAGGGTTCTTCGTTGAAACACACATGAATCCAATGAACTTACTATACTATAGTTGGGTACTAAAGTGCGGTTGATGTAAATTTAATGGGGGAACACAATAAATATGCATGCGCAATTAAACGCATACAAAGAAATTCCCAGAGCAAAAGCCTGCTTGGTAACCAGTTTACATTGAACGTGCACTAACAACAACAACAACACAATAATAATAATAATAATAATATAATAATAATAATAATAATAATAATAATAATAATAATAATAATAATAATAATAATAATAATAATAAAGAAAAGAGAGCAACATACTTAAAGTAGTTCAAGAACTCTTGCTCAGCGTCACTGCGCGGCAAGGAACGTAAAATGATGATAGCGAGGAACATACGAGTAAACCCGCCATTGAAGCTCCGCAACTTCAAATTAACCGAAAGTACACACAGCACTCTTGTGAAGGGAAAACACGCGAGCATATTGTCCGTGGTACACTGTGTCTTCTATACAAGTTGCGAGACGCTAGCGGCAGCTAGGCGCCGTGATTACTATGCCGTATCTTGGCGTTCGCGGCTCTTTCGGCCGATTATAGCTGCCTCTATAGTCAAGGCTTTCTTTGGCAGTCCGCTGGCAGCGCCATAGACAGCCCCCGCGAAGCGCAGCCCACGCGCTCATGTGTTTCCATTCACACAAGCGTTGTGTGCTCGCTTTCATTCTATCCATTCGATGTTTGCTGTGAAAGCCTGTGAACTGACATTGTATGTCAGCGCAGACACATACGCAACAGAGGAAAATAAGTGCTGGTGGGACAAGCGATATACACAAAATACACCACCGAATTCGTAGAGAGCAACCCTTGCGCTCTGTCCCCTTCTTTTCATTAACGTGTGTGTGTGCGCGCGCGTGTGTACGCGAGCGTGCGTATGCATGTATGTAGTACGCACGCACGCACGCACGTATGTATGTATGTATGTATGTATGTATGTATGTATGTATGTATTGCGCGCGCGCATTTGTGTGTGTGTGTGCGGGCGTGTGTGTATTATAATATTAATTATTGGGTTTTAACGTCTTAAAACCATGTTATGATCATGAGAGAGGTATAGTGGAGGGCTGCGGAAATTTCGACCCCCTGTGGTTCTTTAATGTGCATCTAAATATAAGTACGCGGGCCTCAAGCATTTTCGATGGAGGCGAAAATGCAGCCGCCACGACCTGGATTCGATCCCGCAACCTTCGGGTCAGCAGTCTAGTACCATAACCATTAGACCACTGTGTGTGTGTGTGTGTGTGTGTGTGTGTGTGTGTGTGTGTGTGTGTGTGTGTGTGTGTGTGTGTGTGTGTGTGTGTGTGTGTGTGTGTGTGTGTGTGTGTGTGTGTGTGTGTGTGTGTGTGTGTGTGTGTGTGTGTGTGTGTGTGTGTGTGTGTGTGTGTGTGTGTGTGTGTGTTAGAGCACTGCACGGGCCGGATTTTACGGCCCGGGCCCGGCCCGGGCCCGCTTTATGAAGCCCGAGCCCAGCCCGGGCCCGTGGTTCCAAGCGCAGGCCCGGCCCGGGCCCGGGCGTACATGACCGAACCCAGCCCGAGCCCGGCCCGGACCCGTGGTTCCAAGCCCGGGCCTGGCCCGGGCCCGGGCGTACTTCACCGTACCCAGCCCGAGCCCGGCCCGGGCCCGTCGTTCCACGCCCGGGCCCGGCCTGGGCCCGGCGTTCATTACTAAACTAATCCAGGGCGCGCTTGTTCATGACCAGGTCCGACCCGGGCCCGCTAGAGGATATTAGTTGTTGATGATGATTATTAATGATGCCGTGCGCTTTGTAGCGGGCGATCGGACGAAAAATTCGGTGTGTACATGCATCGAAATGTTGCTTTGCCCGCGGTGGTAGCTCAGCGCTTAAGCTGTTTCGCTGTTAAGTCCTAGGACGCGGGTGCGATTCCCGCGGCCACGGCGGCCGCAATTTGGTGGGGGTGAAATGCAAGAACACTCGTGTATATACTTACCTTTATTTGCACGTTAGAGAACTCGAGGTAGTCAAAATTTAAGGAAACCCACCACGATGTACTTGTTATTTTGACAAAGTCTGGTCCCGCAGACGAAACGTTAGTGAAAATATACAGTGCCAATCTATATCTATACTGGTGAAAAAAAATAGCACTTCAACTGTTTTTCTATTTTTATTGCTAAGCTTTACTAAGAGCCACCTCTTTGCACGTGTCACTTCAGCTTGGCACAGTATACCTTAGACCATGCAGTGCATAACGTTCGCGTGTGCTCGAAAGCCCGACTTACGCCTTTTAAAGGGATCGACGACTGCCCACAACATGAAATGAGATGACTGCACTGATGGAAAGATGGTCCGTCGCATTGACTCAAACCAACCCTGTTTATCTCGTGAGACGCGGATTTATATTTTTATTTCTTCATTGAAAGTCGCGAAAAATGACCTTCGGCGCCTCTGGCGGCAAAATCATACATGGTCCGATGAAGCCGGTCACGTGACCATTGATTGGTGTATGCGTTCGATGACTTTTCTGTTAGTACTGAAATGTTGTTCATTTCTTTATATTAAAAGATATTACTCCATAAAAATGTACATATAGGCCTGCGTTAGTTGTATGCAACAAAGTGGCGCTGCCTTCGCTTGGCGTAATGATCTCATGCCGCGAAAAGCCATCCATGACACAGGCGCAGGCAACCTTGGTCGCAGGCGCGCACAACGCTGTACAAATACCGAGAAGGTGTATAAAGCCACATCATCTCATTGTAACAGCTTGCTATTTCCAAAAATGGCTGGAAAGCTCAAAATAATGGTGGTTAAGCATAGCTACAGTAACTCCTGCGAAAGCAGAACGACAGCTTTCACAAGGGCTAGCGGCATTGCTATCAATAATCAGCTATGGTGGCTAGAGGGGGAAGTGTGACGGGCGAGAGCGGAGGGCTGTACGAATTCCCAATGAAAAATGGCGGTCACACCAGGTGGCGCTACCTGCGCCGTAGGTGCTCGCGGCGGCATTTGCCTGCTTTGCGTATGGCCGCTAGACGTTAGTTTCGCTGGTTTCTAATAATCGCTTATACACCGCGCCCGTGCTGTTAAAGGCGCTACGTGTTTGTTTCGCTAAGAAGCATGTGTTGCAAGTTCTTAGCGGTCTTAAGCAAGAGGGGAAAAAAAGAAATCAAAGATTGCTTTTAAGTCAGGCGGAACTGGCGTGCCTCCAGGTTTTCATATTTAAATGTTTCTTAATATCAGTTTGCTTTGACATGTTTAACGTGCAACAGTGTTCAAAAACTGGGCTAGTTGGTTGATTTTCATGGTAAAATCAGCGCAAAAAGACGGCAGCACGAGAAGAAGAACGACACAAGACAGGCGGTGAACCGCTGCATGGTCCTGTGTCGTTGTTATTATCGTAGTTATTTTTGCGCTGCTTTTACCCATATTTATAGTCCTGCTTCAGTTGAACTAACCACTTGCTCGGCAGCATTATAGCTCAGCTGACTTTAGAGTGTTTTTTCCTCTTGGTGAAATGTAAACTGTTTACAATCGTTCATAGCGAGTACATTGGCTGCAGTGCATTGCATTATTGTTTTTCCTCTCTTATTCCGCACCCACCTCCCCCGCCCCCACCCCCTTCATGGGTGGTTAAGCATAGCTAACTAACTCCTGCGAAGCAGAACGACAGCTTTCACAAGGGCTTAGCGGCATTGCTATCAATAATCAGCGGTGCTGGAGCAAGCCTCCATGCGTGTTTGGAGCCTTTCAGATCGAAAAATACTGCTTATAAAATAACTACGTGCTTTTAGGATAAACCACTGCAGCTACAAACGCTACGAAGGGTAAGCTTCCTGTCGCGCCGTAAAAAACTGGGTCGAGAAAAATCAGTTGTCGGTCACGGGCCAAACCGCTCTTTTCGCCCGCGGCCTCGCCGTCACGTGACCCTCCGCTTCCGGTTGGGAGAGGCCGCGGGCGGCCCGGGGCAACACCCCGGGGAGGGAGGGCGCGAGAAATCCCGAAAACATTTTCACGGGCCGCCCGTACCGGCCCTCGACGGCGGCCCGCGCGCTCGCGGGGGTGGTGTGTCAACAAAACCGGGTTTTTATCATCTTTTTTTGGCAGCTGGGCACGCCGGCGACTATTCGAACACGTGTTTCTGTTTGAAAACAAGCACGCGGGATCATTCGCGTCGTTTTTGCGGCCCAGTACTCGTTCTACCGTGCTTGTGTAAAGATGACTACGTGGAGCGACGATGCTACGTTATACTTTCTCCCATTGGTGGAGCAGTTCCCGACAATTTTGAACGAATATATCTGCAGATCCTCGTCGTCCTCAACCGCTGGCGCGAGAGCCATAGCCGCCAGGTATTTCTTTCGCGCAACCTCCATGTTCAAACTGAGAACTTCCGTAGCGGTACGTTCTTTTTTCTTAGCTTTCGTGTTGTCACCTGGTATCAATTAGGTCTTTCGCGCGTCTCGCGCGGTTCTTCTCAGTGCATTTCTTTCCGTCACGGCATTTTTTTTTCTTGTTCGCATGCGAAGCGCTCCCGACTTTCGCCTGTGGGCAGTGCCTTTTCCAATTTTCCGGCGCTTCCTATCCTCTTTTGTCTAGCTCCGTAGCCTTCGCTGCTCTCCCCTCCCCCTATTGTGACCTCTGTCAGCGACTAACCACACGCCAACCCTTTGACTTACGCCACCAACCTCTTGGGAAGCCACACACCGTGCTCTGCCCGCTTTTACACGCGTTTGTTGATGTTGTTCGTTTCCTTAGTTTGTCAAATTTTTTTATACCATCACTCCTGGCTTATTTGTTTGCTTCTTTTGCAAAATAGGCTTTCTGTTTCTGCCAGCTCTGTGTGTACTGCGCGAATAGACAGACGGCTGAGCGGAGCCTGGGGTCTTGAGGCGTGTGAGAGGCACGCGCACCGCGTGTGAAAGTCACTGTCGCAGCGTCGCCCACCAAGCTGCGGCGAGAGGCTTGAACTAGCCTGGCCCACGCATCTCCCTCTCGTTTTGGTCCTCGCGTGTGTACGGCGCAAGCGGCCGGGCCCCTCGCGGCCCCGGCGTCACGTGACTCAGCCGCCCGCGGCGGGCGGCAGTTTGGCCCGTCGTCTGGATGAGCGGGTCCGAGTCCGGCCCGGCCCGCAGCCTCAAGCCCGGGCCCGGCCCAAGCCCGCAGCTTCAAGCCCGGGCCCGGCCCGGGCCCGCCGGAAAACGCTTCGGACGGCCCGGCCCGGCCCGCGGGCCGGGCCCGGGCTTTCGGGCCGGCCCGGGCCCGTGCAGTGCTCTAGTGTGTGTGTGTGTGCGTGCGTGTGTGTGTGTGTTTGTGTGTGTGTGTGTGTGTGTGTGTGTGTGTGTGTGTGTGTGTGTGTGTGTGTGTGTGCGTGCGCACGCGCGCTTTGCGTTATCGGTCCGTGTGTTGTCGGCAACAAAATTACTGGTTCTCTAGTCGTAATATCGCGCGCTGATTGCAGGATGAACACGCCACATGTATTAGATGCGAAGTATCTTAAGGCGGAGCTCAATCCGGTGGCCGCGGTGTACGGCGTGACCACCCTTACTGCGCATGCGCATACCCTCTCCACATACCTCCTCTCCACACACCTCCTCTCCACTCACCCTCTCCTCTCCACTCTCCCTCTCTCCTCCCCCTCTCCCCTCCCCCTTTCCACTCTTCCTCTGAAACGCGGGCTAGACATGCCGAAATTCTCTCCTGCGCAACGCCGCGATGAGCTCGAGCGCATGCGCGTGTCCTCCGCTTCTCTCTCCTCTCCCACGCTGCCCCCCTCTCGCCCGCCTGTCGACCGCGTTCCCCGCTCGCCCTGTGAGAATTAACGGCCAGGCTAGATGGAAGGTACGACGCGCGTAGCGTCCCTCTTCGCGTTCCACGACGCGAGGTCGGTAGCATGCCCAACGAACGCCAACGGAACGCGATCGTGCAAGTGCTCCGGCTTCGCATCGCCTCATGGTCCCCTTTAGCGGGAGATGGTGTAATTTTTATAGAAGTCTAAAGTCAGCCTCACCACTAAAAATCCGCTCGCGAGCCATCTGCGGACTTCTCGTCCGAACATTGTGCTCCCTGAGCGTGACCTTTACCAAGTCCGTTTAGAGGCCATGCTAAGCGCACCAGTGCCAACGCTGAACTACGGGATGACCGCGGTGACCGATTGAGACCGATTAAGCCGATTAAGGACGATGCGCGGTCACTCAGGTTGATGCATTTCAATGACGGCGCTGTAGCGCACGAGTAGGTTTTAGTTAAAATTTCGGCAATGCTGTTAGCACAAGACAGTGGCGGACAGCGGAGAGTGGATCAGCTTTTAAACAGGGTATTGTTCCAAAACTCCTCTATGTTCGCAGGGTTTCCAATGGGTCTCATCAAGGCCACTATAACGGTTCGATTCTTTTTCGCTGAGTTCTATTCTGTTCTCAAATCGGCGTTCTGGACCGGCTGGTATCTGTGATAACGTGCATGCAGTCATAACGTCGCTCGTGACGTTGACAATGAGCATCAAAATAAATAGCAATTTAATAAGAATCAATTACGAAGTCTTATGTGTCAAAACAACGCTGTAAATATGAGGCACACCGTGGCGGGAAACTGCAGATTTATTTTAACGACGTGGAATTCTTTTAACATGCACGCAAATCAGTCTAAGTACTCGAGTGTTTTAAATGCAAAGCATTTCTTGTCGAACCTTTGCCACTTTGAGCGTTTCCATCTATCTATCTATCTATCTATCTATCTATCTATCTATCTATCTATCTATCTATCTATCTATCTATCTATCTATCTATCTATCTATCTATCTATCTATCTATCTATCTATCTCCGCCTACGTCTGGGTGCTCTCGTGATCGCCTCCTTAACTTGGTGCAGACCAAAATTGGCATGGGAGGGTAAGAGGATTTGATGAATGTGACTGTCGGGTCATGACATGAATAACGTGAAAATCCTGTCGCGTACGTCGTCAAACCCTTTCCTCCAGACACGTGTGGCACATACCCGTTTACCTCGGGCCGCGATGTACGGGTATGCGCCACAGGTGAGGTGATTTACAGTTTATATCTATCTAGAAATGGCGAGAACAGCCATTGCTAACTTAAATGCGAGAGCGTTAAGAAAAACCGGACATCGGCAGCGTTGACCCGACGAACGGAAAGAATAAAAAAAATAGGATCCCGACTGGAATTGAACTCAAGCATTCTGCGTGCCACGCCAGGTCTATAAACTGGTTTGGAAAAACAGCCTATGCAGGCGTAATGGCGGTGCAACGTCAATTGTGTTTGTGGTGCTGGCTATCTAATTTTACAACAAAGCAATAAACACTACATATGTACTCCTACGATACAGGCGTCATGTTAGATTAACGTCGGTGGTTCCAGTGTTGGCTCCGCTTTTATAGAAGTCTAACAAACATTACATTTGTATTCCTATGATTCAGCAAGCTATATTGAAGCATTGGTCGACCCCTGAGGAATACATTAACGAAAGTTACGTATGATGTTCACATGATTGCACCATAAAGTGCACTTCGTTTCGATAATACTGACGTATATGTAGTCTAACGTGAGGGTTGACGTTACGTCGCACCATAAGTTACCCTTTAAACGCCAATGTTGTCGACGTGCCTGGTAAGTCCACGATGTGCACACAGCTACTACACTTACAAAAACACATCGACCCACCTCGTAACGCTTAGCTAAAAGCCATAAAATACAGCATAGAAGTACTCGCTGACTTCTTCGCGTGAAACCGATTCCCACAATGCGTAGGATCTGCCGATTTTTTGCATTTCGCCTTTATCAAACTGCGGCCACTGCAGTCGAACGTACGACCTCGTACTTATCAGTGCAACGCGATTCAGCCACGGTACCACCACCGGGAGTGGAGGGGGGTGAAGTATCATCCTCATTCCAGCCCTGTATTTGTGTTCGCTTCATGGGCTATAGTGCTTGGCGCGACATTTGTGCCAAAGGGAGCGTTAATGTGGTACGCAAAGGAGACGCGAAAAGCAACGACACCCACTTGCAGATGGCCTTTGTAGAAGCAAAAGAAAGGATTGGGCGTAGATCTTCTCTTTACAGCCCCTTAGAGGCTTTCACCGCCGAAACATGGCAAGAAAGGAGAAGAAAACAAACCAATCAGCAGGCGAAAAATAAAATTGGCGTAGCTTGCAGTGGAGAGAAAGCGGAGCTGGTGGGTCCCTATCAGTGACTGAGTCCCTATAAGTGATGGGTCCCTATAAGTGACTGAGTAGTGGATCATACCAACGAAGTGACTGGCGCGTGAAGGGGAATCTAGTGAAAGAGAACGAAAAAGGATGGAGTTGTGTTGGATCGTGTTTGTCTGAGTTGCCCTTGTACGTTACAATATGTAGTCCTGGATTTTACTGTTTTGCTAAGTTTCGCAAACTTCCTTTCTTTCTTCCTCTATTTCTTTCTTTCTTCTTCTCTCTGTTTTTTCTACGTCTTTTTTTCCTGCTTATTTCTATTTGTTTCTCTTTCTCTTTCCTGCTCTTTCTCTCTTTCTTCCTCTTTCATCCCTTTCTTTCTCTCTTTCTCTCTTTCTATAATTGTCGCTTGCTTCCTCCTTCTCTCTATCCTTTTCTCTCTCTATCTCTTACTCTCTATTCCTTTGATTGTCTCTGTTTCTCTCTTTCTTTCTCTCTGTTTCTCTCCTTTTCGTTCTTTCTGTGCTACGCTTTACTCTCTCCCCTACTCCTATCCCTCCTCCTCCTCACCATCACATCTCTCCTCCTCACGCTCACTTCCCTTTCCCACCTCATTGTTACACTATGCTATGCTATGCTCTGCTGGCGTGCCTGGATAGCCGAAAAAAAAACCTGGATAGCCGAGTGGTTAGGACGCTTGCCTTCGGATCAAGGGTACGAGGGTTCGAATCCCACCTCGTGAAGAATTTCTTTTCGCCACGAATCTCTTTCTCTCTCTCCCTCTCTCTTTCTCTCCGTGCTCGTTCTCTGACCCGTCTCGGGGTTTTACAGGCCACGCCGGAGAAATCGGCACACGTGTTCTGGGAGCAAAGCAGAAGAGGAACATGAAGCAGAGGATGTGGAGAGCGCGTGCCGGTTCATGATGGTGGTCATTTCTGTTTCCGACAGGCACATTACGGCGAGCTTAAACAGCTTCGCGGTTAAAAACACATGCAACGGCGTTGTTCAACGCCTCGGGGACCCCCGATTTCCCCTTTTCTTTTTTTGCGGCAAAGTATATGTAGGGCAAACGGGACGCTGAGAGACTAACAGGTCAGTCGACGTCTCTGAAAGTGCGGAGCAAGTGCACGCACCTTGCGGTGCACTGCAGTGAATGCGGCTATACTCTGCACTTTTAGAGGACGCCGAGGTGATGGGCAGAGTTGAGACAGGCTGGAACGGCAAATCCCTGATATTGGCCAGACTGGCGCACTTGCACAATCCTGTGTCAGTGTGCCGTCGGTGCGGATGCTCGAAAAATAATTATTCTTAATGAGCAGGGGGGCCTGTCATGTGCGTATCCTGTAAGTTATCCTTCCCCTCAGTTTTCAGTTTTTCTTTTTTTTTGTCATTTAGTGTCATCTACTGTCGTCTCTAGATATGACAGAAAAAGGTGACAGGTAACTCAATCATTCGATTAGGCTCAACGAAGGTTATGTTGACTTTTTTAATCTTTTTGAAATCTTCGCTGCTGCGTCGCATTTTTGCATCTTTTGTTTTTATTTGTTTATTTTATTTTATTTCCTTCTGATTTGTTTATTTAGTTCTTTTGCTTTCCTTGCTGTTTATTTCGGCCAGAAATCGGACCCATTACAGAATGGAGGTGCACGGGAGAGGTCCGGGAAGATATCGCTATTCAAATTGTTATCGCATCTGTCCAACTACTTGCTGCACGCGGCCCCCACCATGCATGTAGTTTTTTTCTCCTCCAGTATTGGTCGCTTTGTAAAAAGAGCGAACCGGTGTGACTACATGAGCAGGAAAATGCCCTTGGGAGCATTGTGCTTCAGGGAAAGTCAGTCACAAGTGAGCGCCTTTCCTGTACACGTCTCTTCTTTCGAGCTGTGGTGTTACAACTGAAGAAAATAGAACTCAATAGCTCGACGCACAGAAAGAGCACAAGAACGTTCGTGTGAAGTGTCGTGTCGGACTGGAAGCGCTCTTGTTGTTCTTGTTTTCAATTTAATCTCCTTTCTTATACGAAAAGTAGTGGTTTATTGATTACTTGAATTATTTTTAACCTGTATTAGACAGCAGAAAAAAAGCTACCCCGGATTACTGCATTTATTGCTGTAAACAGCAAGGTCTTTGCTGACGATGCCACAGTGAGGCTGAAAGACCATGTCGTGCCCTATCTCTGCAAGATGATGATGTATTTATTTCCTTATGATTTCAATTAGCTTCTATTTGAATGTTTTAAAGCAGGCTGAAAGCTGCGAAGAGTTTAGAATCACAAGATGTGACCCATCTCTGCACCTAATTCATCGGAGGCGTACTTCCAAATGGAGCGGAAAGTTGGAACCTCGGTCATTGTGGGTGTTTTTCTTAACACCTTGAATTTGTTATAGACTTCCTGGGAACTACGAAAGCTGCTGCTGAACTGACGGCCTGTTTCAAACTGTAGGCATAAATATGCATCCGTATCAGTAAAAGCAATCAGTAAAAGCATCAAATATGCATCAGTAAAAGCAACGTCTATTGCTTTAGAGTTAATTACTTAATTGGCCTTCTTTGTTATTACGCGAATGTATAGGTTTACTCGACAATGTCGTCGGTACCACAACAGTGATGAGGGTTTCGCCGCAGGTTCATGGTACGCAGTCTTAATGAGCCCTAATCGCTCGTGGAAAGGTCTTTGAGGACACCGGCAGCGAAGCTGTGTCAAGACCGTGGAAGTTCAGATATGCGCTTCGAGAGACTCTACTGCTACGTTCACATTTTGATCGTATGGTATATCACGATGGCATTTGTTGCTGATGCATCAAAATAGATCTAAACACGTGTCTATAAGCCATGATACTGTGCACTAAAAATATGAATGTTGGCTTCGTATGTCCTCGAAAAACTGGCAGCCTGTAATTTAACAGGAACAGTGACTTGTACAGCTACAACATACATTGCACTGCTTTAACCAAAGTTTACCCTAGGGAAATTTAAACACCCGAGTTTAATGAAAGGTAAAGTCTTTCAGATAAAGTAGGGGCTCCACGAGCGGTTGCGGTCAGTGATGGCGTTAAGCATAGGGTAGCATACGTGGTGCCCTATGCTCTGGCTCTGGTTGGTGACGATGAAGGTCTGTAACTTGCCAACGCAGCGACAAGCTCCTCGAGGGACGATCGCACGTTCGTCTATGGTACGCGCGAAAGCCTTGAAAACACATCTACCTTCACTTCAAGTTGCGAGCCGCGTTGGCAGAGGGCCGAAGCAGAGAAGGGTTGCCTTTGTTGCGAATAAGAACGAAATCCTCTTATTGTCCTCCATACGTTCGACAGCAATCTGATAATCAAAGAAATGGCAGAAAGGTATTCATCGTTTGTCTTCGAGTTTGTCCATTCAAAGCTGGACTTTCCTGAGTACACGTCGCGACCCTTGACAAAATGCATGCGCCGATACCATCTTTCCAAATATGCACACATCCTCTCTAAATTCTGTATCGAAATACGTTCTTGTTCGCTTTGCTGCGTGCAGATAAATGCTTTCATTGCATCCTATATCGTGTTCTCTATATTAGGTGAAAAGCCTTCCTGACATTCATTGTCTATATTGACCTTGAAAATCAACCGAATTTAATACAGTAGCGCAGGATCCATGAACTCCACGGATCTTTAGTTAAGTGGGAAGATGGCCGCTCCCGTCTGCCTCTAAATTGCTTTCCTGAAAAAAAAGACATATATATATATATATATATATATATATATATATATATATATATATATATATATATATATATATATATATATATATATAATATATATATATATATATATATATAATATATATATATACACACTGTCACAGGGTCGTGACGTCGGTGTGTGTGTGTGTGCGTGTGTGTGTGTGTTTGTGATAGGGTGAGAGTGCGAGAGAATGGGACGACACTTGATTTTTTCTTCTTTCTTGCTGTTTCTCGCGCGCCATTTTTAAAATTCGCTAAAGCTGCATACATGCAGTGCAGCATGCACCCGATGTTTTGTCGATTGTGGATATATACAAGCGCCAGAGACATTCAGAAACACCGGAACGCTTTATCGGCTATTATATATCTTGCAGCTTAAACTGCATATGGTATAAGATGCAAACAACACCTAAAAAAGAAAGCAAGAAACTCTTCAACACACGTGCCCGAGCAAATTTTCGGCTCTCTCCTAAGGGTCACGTTTTCTCGATGTGAATAACAAAAAAAAAAAATCCGGCAGATACCACGCACTGTGGGAATCGATGTATTGCGAAGCAGCCAGAGCTGCATACATCGCCTTGTTTGTATTTGAGGCAAATGAAGTCATTCATGTCATGACATCTAGTGCACTATATATCGCATGTTTGTCATGCATGCATATGCAGTGTGGTATGTACCATGCTAATGAAACGTATATTCTGCTTTATACAATGCATGACCTGTCATTAATGTTCGTCACACACTCATGTTACAGTCATGCCGTACCAATTTTGTATATATCCACTTAACAAAACCGCGGGAAGGGCAACAAGACAGTGTCATGTAAATTATACCATACATGACATGAATGTGATAATTCGCATGTTAGGACCTGTCATTTATGTTCGTCGTACAGTCACGTCACGCAATACCAATTTTGGTGCATATCAAGCAAGCGAAACGGCCGCAAGCACACCATGAGCGTGGCATGTAAATCATACCTTACGTGACATGCATATCATGATTTTCATGTTACCACCTGTCATTTATGTTCGTTGAACAGTCAAGTCAGGCAATACCAATTTTGATGTATATAAAGCTGGCGAAACGGCCGTGCGCGCACCGTGAGCCTCGCATGTAAATCATGCTGTACATGAAATGCATGCCATGATTGTCATGTTACCACCTGTCACTTTTGTTCATCATACATTCGCGTCACGCAATGCCAACTTTGGTATATATCAAGCTAGCGAAACGGCCGCGAGCGCACCATGAGCTTGGAATGTAAATCATGCCCTACATGACATGCAAGAAACGATTTTCATGTTACCACTGTCACTTATGTTCGTCATACAGTCATCACGCGCAGTACGAATATTGGTGTATATCGAGCCAGTGAACAGGCCACGAGAGCACCCTGATTGTGGCATGCAAATCATGCTGTACATGATGAAATGCATGTCATGGTTGTGATGTTACCATCTGTCACTTATGTTCGCCATACACTCTTGTTTCTCCATACCAATTGTGGTGTATATCAATTTAACGAAACGGCCGCAAGAGCACCAAGACCGTGGCATGTAAATCATGCTGTACATGACAAGCATGTCATGATTTTCGTGTTATGGCCTGTCATTTATGTTCGTCATACAGTCATATTATGCTATACCAATCTTGGTATACATCCAATTAACGAGACGGCCAGGAGAGCACGAAGTCGTAGGCGGATAGATAGATAGATAGATAGATAGATAGATAGATAGATAGATAGATAGATAGATAGATAGATAGATAGATAGATAGATAGATAGATAGATAGATAGATAGATAGATAGATAGATAGATAGATAGATAGATAGATAGATAGATAGATAGATGCTTCGCATTTAAAACGACATCCCGCACCTATCTACATTTCGTTTAAAGGTTGCTGTAGCCTTCAATTGAATATTTCATGCCTTCATTTACATTTGTCGACGTAAACTTGAACTACGTATCTTTACTTTGTCGCTCCTACAGCACGAGTGACACAGTATTTCGTGTGGGCCCTGTTACTCTGAGTGCTGCCTAGCACCTCACGTATGGCAGTTGGTGTAGTGGAGCGGGTGAAGGTAGTGGTTGTGTTCCCAGTGACGTGATTTGCCTGGTGAGTTACTCCGACAAAAGTTTTTCGCGAGCCATGCTTTTTTTATTAACGTTTGCTGCATGTTGCAGCACGCTTTCGATGTCTGTTTGACTCGTTTGAAAAACGCAAAAGCGAGCTCGTTGCTCCCAATTTTCACGCTCAAATCCTCGATATTAAATAAATAAATAAATAAATAAATAAATAAATAAATAAATAAATAAATACTATTAAGGAACAACGCCACATAGTTCAGATGCGGGGTACAAGTTTTTATGGTTGATCAGCGAATGGTTGTTATAATATACTTAGGTACATTTCGAAGACACGCATTTAGTTTTGACGCTAATATTATTGTGCGTTTAATATACAACGAGACAGTTCGATCATAGTATGGAAGTCACGGCGAGTAATATTTAAATTTGAATCGATCATCAATGCAGACGTTAGAAAGCTATGAACCAAGTAACATACCGTGAGGTATTTCTTTAAAAAAAATTGTTTTTATATACGTGCGTAAAGGTCAACAGACTACCTGTTTTCTGTGCATTTTCGATGGAGGCGAAAATGCTTGAGGCCCATGTACGTAGATTTAGGTGCACGTTAAAGAACCCCGGGTGGTCGAAATTTCCGGAGCCCTCCACTACGGCGTCTCTCATAATCATATCGTGGTTTGGGGACGTGAAACCCCAGATATTATTATTATTATATTATTATGTTTTCTATCTATACTACGTACAACAGCAGCGAATTAAAGGCGGATGCCCTAAATGCCGTCAGTTTCAATTTGGTGGAGGGGAAGTGATTATTAATGCTCTCAAATTCTTTCGGAAATAAATAGCCACTGATTCGATGACCTACGTGCCATCTATCGCTTTTCTCCCCGCCCATACAGGAACTGGTGTCAGCCATGACAGTTAGAAGACGCTGTTCTGGGCCACGATACGCAAGGACTGGCGCCGCGCCCAAACTCGGCTGTTGAGAGAGCATTCGGGCACCCGACCGAAGAATTCCCGTGGGCAGCGAATTGCCGCTCGCACTGTGCTGGCGAACACACAACCCTGGCCGGCGTCTACGCCGGCGGGCTCCCAAGGCAGAGGGGCCGCGCGAGAGTCCTGCTGTGGTGCACTCTCTTCTCAAGGCAGTTGGTCAGTGCGAAATGTACAGCGAGGGTTATCCGTAGGAAACGAATATTGATCTGTGAATTGTCGTTGTACGAGTTTCAAACTAATACCCTTGTTACACAGGCAAGTTAACCGCAGTTAGGACCAACCACGGTTAACCGCGTTGAACCACGGTGAGCGCCAACCACGGTTCGCCGATGTTACACGGCGCACAAACGTCGTCGGCTAAAGCGGACTTGCTTTGGCGTGAATGGCTCTGCGTCTGGCGGCAGTCCGGCATTCAACTATAGGCTGTTATTGCCGCGTCCACTTTCGCATTCCTTGAGGCGCTCCGTAGATGACGCAAATTGTTTTCCAAAAGCCTAATCAGACTTTCCATGGTTCGTGCAGTCCAATTCGTTCGTTTTTCATGAACGCTCGCCGGCGTGCACAGGTCCTCCATAGAGGCCGCCATTTTCTCGGTTAACTGCCAAACCGAGGTCGCTAAGCTCGGTTTGGTGCAACCGCGGTTTCGCATACCGTGTAACGCGCGTAACGCGTAACCGCGGTTATACTAACCGAGGTTTAGGCTGTCTGTGTAACAATGGTATAAGTATTCTCTAAATGTAGCAGCCGTTGCATTCCTACATATAATAGATTGACTTAGTAGATCACCCAATATGAGACTGTGACTCTGTGAACACACTGTGGCTCATGGGCGTTGGCAGGATTTTGTTTTGGGGTTTGCGAACCCGTGTTTCATCGCGATGGGTATAATGGGAGCGCTGGTGTAGTAGTGGTGTGTCCTCGGCAGTGAGGGGTGGGCGGTGCATCTTTTTCACCCCCCTCTTGACGCCCATGGTGTGGCTTGTGTGCGTACGTGTCTGTGAACATAGTGTTGTGTGTTTGTGCGTTTATAGTCGGTGTCACTTCATCCCTCAATAAACATCTGGAGCAGAAGCCAGGTCGTCAGTAAAGCTGAAATATCGAAAATCTGCTCATTGCGACGTTTTCTGGTGCTTCGTGAAAATAGAGTTAACGGCGACAGATATGCGACACCTGACATGAAATTTAGACCTCCCATTTTATAGTTAAAACAGGCGAACAGCGTCTTCACTATTTTGTTGGCACTGGTTTTGTTGGCTAGCGGCAATGTGTATGTATCTAGGACGCAGATATGCTATATGACGGCGCCCGTACTCTGTTGGCTTTAACGTGTAAATAAGCTTGGTTTACTGCAATGGCCCTTTCATGTCTATGGAGGCATTCGGCAGCTGAGTTGCGGGAGACGAGATTTGAAAACATGAAGTGAGGCTGCCAACACTTCATACCTTCATGTCATGTCGGCATTTTGCCGACTTGTCACGCTGGCTATATCCCCAGCCTCCAATCGCGGTTATCGCAAAGATTCACCAAGTTATTTCGACCAATTATGATCAACTCTCTCCGTCGTTATGTACTGCACTATTCAGCGCGGCTCAGTCGATTAAAAAAATATAAAAGGCGGCTTAGCCATTTTCCCGCCAGTATTTACACGCGTACCAACAGCACCTGTGTCTCTGTACTCATTTTTGCGCTGTTTTTCTGTCACGAATCCATGCAAGTCTTTCAACTGTCAGTCGTAGTAAGTTTCCTCTATTAACTTTCCTTGTAGCGTTTGGGTCGACTCGCACCTGCGACAACGCGCTCAGCGGAAAAGCTGACAAATGATCGACACTGCAGCGTGGATATACAGTGCGTTTCATTCGAGCAAGCGTCGCGAAAGAAGTGGCTGAAATTCAGACAGGCAGACAGACTCTTCCACGTCTAGTGAGCTGGCATAAATCTCTGGTCCGCCTTTTTCCCCCCGCACACTCCAACTGGTTCTGCTTTTACGTCGCGCACACAACGGCTGGCACACTATACGTGCGGGACGTGCCAGCGCATTTTCTCGCCGGCTAGACCCGCAGCGATTGCGCTTTTTTTTTTATTTTAACATCCAGTAAACCTAACGCCTTGGTAAGCTTGCTGGGCATATGCCGGGTTGGAGTGTCAACTCAGCTCTCTCTCGTCGTGAGAGCTGAGTTGATGCGCCCTGAGGGGTAATGTAAATAAACAAATAAATCTATGTACCAGATCACACCTAGGGTTTCTGAACATTTGATGTTGCGGTGTTCACACATGTTCAATGGCGCAGGAACGAAGTAGCTCAAGTATACGTATTTTAAAGGGCCCCTAAACCACTTCGGATCATTTTTTAACACGAAAGTGTTTTATGCCGGGGTCCACCACGGCTCCACTGACGCATTTCCGTCACGGATATGACGTTGTAAAATATAAAGACTAACATATGGTAAAGAAAAAACTGTAAGATAAAGTTTCGTCACCGGGAGTCGAACTTACAACCTCGTGATCGCCAGCGCGCAGCGCGAAACGACTCCGCCACAGACGGCATGTTCTCTGCTATGCTAACGGCGAGCTATTTATGTACACCATTTGCCGGTGGCGGTACTCAGAGATCGTTGGTACAGCGTGTTTTCGTTATCACTAGCGAGATGGCGCGAAGGGCTCGAAGAGCGCGCTTTAGAAGTCGCCCCCCCCCCCCCGCGCGGATTAGCGCGCGCCTCGACAGGGCGTGGTCGCTCGTGCGGGCGCTTTCGTGATCTCGGTGGTTTGTACGTCTTGCGCTCTGCCTGCAAGTTTCCGTTGAGAGCACGAAGGTCACCTCCGCTCACTGCAGCGGCCGCTTTTGCGAAAGGAGCGCGCTGCTCACACAGAAATAAGTTACAACTGTGACAGTTCGCGCTCATCCTGTGTATGTTCGTTCCGCGCGTCCTTTCTGCTTGAGCAGCGCATTGCAAGTTTCGAGCGGCTTGCCGTTCTTCGCGTAACATTACAATTTAATGCTGTAGCATTCATTCCTTCGCGCTTGGGGCAAAAGAATGCACAACAAACGCTCAACTACGTCTGTGAAGACACGTTTCACTTTCGTGTTATACCGATTCCTATGACAGAGGGATCAGCCATGTTTTTTTAACATTTCAAGTAAACGTGCGCATCGAGTTTAGAATGCCGTCACGACCAACAATGCCAAACGCGGCAGCGCGACGAGCCGCGGTTGCGCCACAAATTCTAAGAAACGACCCCTTCTCCTCTCCGGGCCTTTCAATAATCGCCAGTGTTGGCCGTGACGTCATCATTCGCGTCTGGTCATGTCATCCACAAAAAGAACCTGTTTGTCTGCTCGCATGTACGCGCGCTCACCACTCTTCCTCCTCGCATGGTGAGGAGGAGCGCTCGGCCAGGAGGGGAACGAGCGAAGGCCTCTTTTGGATCTTCAAACGCGTGTAACTCCGGTATAGGCTTCCAAATCAACGTCGAGCGGCGCCACTGCCCTTGACGGAAAGCGCCATCTATGGCAGAAACATCGTAACTTGGAATATCCACTGCGTCTCCTTTCGCTACAACACTGTCGCCCCCGCTTCCGCGCGCGTGCAGAGCTCTAGGATTGCATATAGGGTGCGTCACAATGTAACCATTGCTGACTAGCCGGACGCTACGGAGTCGATATTCTAAAAAATACCCTCGAAACGTTGACCGACAGCTTAGCCATCGAAGAATTGTATATTACGAGCAGAAGGCCTAAACAAGGTTGTTCGTCTTCGCCCACGCATGCTTTATGCCTTTGTCGGAATTAGGGGGATCGTTGAAAACATAAATGACAATCTCTTTAACGGGAATGAGCTGAGCGCCGCACGGGCTGGGAAGGAAAGAAACGCTGGGTTCTCATAAAAGATTTGGCTAGGCATTGCAAGGCTTGGCTATGTGGAGCGTAGAACTATATTGCTTAGCGAAATGTCGTCGTGGCGACGTGAAGTGAGCGACTAATTAGTATGTTCTTCATTAGCTAGGTCTTAATTTGGAATGTTTAGTTATTGATATCTTAATTAGCTGGTTCGGAATTAGCAAGATAATAATTAGCAAGACCTTAATTAACATGATATTAATTAGCAAGGTCTTAACTTGCATGAGCATAGTTAGCAAGGTCTTAATTAACGATTAACCTTATTAGCAAGGTCTTAAAGGGGCCACGCCCCACCACGGTGGTCTAGTGGTTTTGTCGCTCGACTGCTGACCCGAAGGTCGCGGGATCGAATCCCGGCAGCGGCGGCTGCGTTTTCGATGGAGGCGTAAATGTTTGAGGCCCGTGTGCTACGGTAAAAGAATATTTCAGTGCAAAATGAGCCCTAGAAGTCGCCGGCTATAAACCCCACCTACCGCCGGCGACCGCCATTTTGCCATGTCGGGTGTGACGTCATGTGCTGTATGGAGCGAAGCCGTCGTCTTCTACTAAAGTTTCAGCCACTGTAAATCGTTCAATTTCAATACCAAGCTGAAGAAAGCTGGAACAGCGAGATTGCACGCGCATCTGACCACGGAACAAAATCGTTTGCCGGAATGCAGACGCTCGCAAAACAAGCAGCTTGTCACGTCATTGCTCGCGTGCGCCAGTATTGCCCAACCCTCAGGCCACTCGCGTGTTTATAAAAATATTCAATTATACATATCTTGTTTGTGAACCCAGAAGGATTAACCCACATAACACAGATTATGGTCGAAAGCCGGTGTCATGGCCTCTATAAGAAGCTGAAGAAAAGGACGAAGAGAACGCGCTAGAACATTGGTTCTCAGTCATGGATGTTTGTGGACCAGTGAAAGTAATGAGGGACCCTTTGCAGTGAGAAAAAGGGGGGAGGGGGTTATAACTTAACACAAAATGCAGCGTGAAATGTGAAATATTCGCCTTTTATTTCTCCCTGGCAAAGAATGGTCAAACTAAAGTGCCACGCCAATTCGATCTGAACAGCTTGTCAATATGTTGTGCGGTCTGCAGCCACATTGATTCTCTTTCTAGCTACCTTTGCTCTTCAAATATGCAAGCCTAGAAAATGTATGGTTGCGTGCATATGTCGTAGAAAACTGCAACAAAAGCTTTACAGCCATCTCATGGAAAAGGGGAAACATATGGCAGCTCCGCCACAATGCAAAATTGTCACGCGGTGAAGCATACCAAAAATCAGAAGGGGTCGCTGTCACGGAACATAGTGTGCCTCCAAAAAACGCGTCTTTTTTTTCGAGAATGGATTTCGCCGACCCCCAAAAATGGCCTCGCGGAACCCCTGGGGTTCGCGGACCCCCGTGTGAGAACCACTGCGCTAGAAGGTAGAGGCCACCCGCCACGGTGGTGTGGTGGTTATTGAGCTCGACTGATGACCCGACTGCTGGCCTGACTGTTGACATCGAGTCCTGGCTGCCGCGGCCGCATTTCGATGGAGGCAAAATGTTAGAGGCCCGTGTAATTAGATTTAGGTGCACGTTAGAGAACCCCAGGTGGCTTGATAAGGCGCGCACACAAACACGGACACAAGAAGAAAGGCGCAAACAACACAGGCGCTGACAGGCCTTGTCAAAATGAACAACTGCCAACGAGCCCAATTCGCCGTGCAACCCTAGGTGGTGAGCCCCCGCTAAGGCGTCCCTCATAATCATATCGTGGTTTTGGGACTTTAAACCACGGCAATTAGTTAGAAGTTAGATGCCGATCATGATAGTTTTTTTTTTTTTTCACTCTGCACGGCCTATAGCCTCGAGCTTAAACAAGTCCGCTGTTAAAATTGCAGCTGTCAAGTCCCTTTGGTGCTCACATGAAGTCGCAGAACGTTTGCTTTTCGTAAGAGTAATCCACGGCAACAAACTAATTTATTGTAATCAGACGCGTCTGATAAAGTGCCTAGTTCTCAATTATTCATGTGCGCTTCCGCTGCCGGGCGAGGGGGGGGGGGGGGGTGCAGCTTCTAGGCCCGCGACTCCGAAGTGCTCCGGGCCGAATGAAGAGCGCGCGCGCACACATTCGGCTGCGATGCGCGCCGCCGCTGCCAAATCCGGCGAAACACCGCCATCGCCGGCAGCGTCTAGCCGCATAGCTCGGCCGCGCGAGCGTCGCGCCCATACTTGAGCTTGGGGCACCGTTTCGGAAAATTCTCGCGGCTGCACATTTGTTGAAGACGCGTGCACAACTGCAAGTTTCGACCTCTGGGTGGCTTAGGGGCACTTTACTGAAATCAGGTTTAATATCGCGGTTTATTGATCGATTACGCAAAACAGAGGTGTGCGCACTGCCACTACTGGTGAGCTGGGCTAGCTGGTGCATAATATCTTGAAAACAAACACGGCGGCAAACACGAGAACCAGGGAACGCAAGTCTGTCCCGTAGTCGTCTTCACCTGACTTGTGTTTTTTCACTTCTTTTGTTTTGACTGGCACTACTTTGTAAATCAACATCTAGAGCTTAAGTCGTCTATTTGGCTAAGAATGTACGTACACCCAACACAGGTAGAATGTGGGAAAAAATGTTTCGCTTTGAAATACAATATTCACCGTAATATTGTCTCGAAAAGCTAATTGCTGATAATTGCAAAGCTAATTGTCTCGAAAGACGGCTAATATTACGAAGAAAATCTTTATATAGATGGTTATCAGAACTCAGTGCAACGAGTGCATTAGTACTAGTTCCTGAAGCAAGAATAAATTACTGTACTTTTAATCTAAGCGCTTATATTCTCTGGAATATTCTTGTTTCCTTGTTCTCATGGCTTTTTTTTTTTTCATGTCACTCTTTTGTGTTTGCGAGGATGATATTTATGAGGAAACTTGTTCGCGACTGCCTTGTATATTCATAACTTTGGGACTCATATCACTGCGTTTTTGTTTTTGTTTTTGCTCACCACAAGTACATGCCCATTCGTTATTCAGTGTTAAGGTTGCCATTCGCTCTAAATATATCCAGGCGTAATTTGACGAATTGCCCTGCGACAGTTCTGTAAAACTTGTTGATTTTTCGTGATGAGTATAGTTAAATCACAAAAGGAAGCAGGCAATTTTTACTTGGGTCGCAATGGTTTGAAATAAAAAACCGCCCGTGTACATTATCATAAATATTTCTGTGATACGACAGACGGCGCGCTGTGTCTTCAAAAGGCTAGGCGAATTTTGCACATTAAGGGCTTCTGATTTAAGACCTTAGAGATGGTTGTTTCAGGCACGTGGCATTTAAAGGTGTGGTCCCGCACTTTTATGCTGCACTCGAAGTTTACAGCATGGTTTAGCCTACCTCGTCTATTGGGGTCGAGACTAAAACTAAGGAATTATTCAACGAATTTAGGGGATATACGGACATTGGTGCCATGGCTATGGACTAAATATTATCCCGGTCGATTCCGGCAGTTCTAATATGCACCCCAAACTTATTTATTAAGATTTTTTTTGAGCGACGCGGGGTTAATTAACGAAATGAGCACTTGGATTTTTAGCGCAAGTATAACGTTCAGCACTTCCAATAGTTCACCTAAAGAACTGAAACACTGCGGCTGCCCTATGTATTACAGGATACTCGTTCTAAAAAGCGGAATTAGCCGTGATGTAAAGTGATGGCGCGCTCTTTGAGGGAAGCTTTCATGTTGAGGTTGCCAAAAACAAAAAAGAATTAATCTCTCCCCAGGGCACTTATGTTGCTTTATGCTGGGTGAGAGAGACAGAATTTATTTACAGAAAGGCAGAGAGGTCGGCCTGAGCTATAGTTTGCTCTGGCCTGCTACCCTACACTGGGGAGGGGGGACAAGGGAGCGAAAGAGTGACTGCCTATTAATGTGCGCAGATGCCTGCAGTGGCACAGTAACCTGACTTGCGTTTGTCACAGGGGCAAAAATGGCAAGGTGTGAATGGCAGAAACTCTCTCAACTAATTGAAAATTTAGCCTCATCAAGCATTTCCGAGGTACAGACTCGATGCAGTTTGCCCAATCTCGAAAGATATTTGTGAATGGTACCGATTGTACGCTTCCTTGCTCCTCTACAAACAGGTGCACCGACGCGTCGTCTCTTCAGCCGCCATCGGCGTGTCCATTTTACCAGCCTGCTGATTCTACCATCTGTCCCGTGGTGCCCACGTCGCTGGCGAGCGCCCAGGGAACTAGTGCCAAGCCCGAAGACAGCCGTCCGGGCCTTGGTGAAATCGCAGACTCGTCGTCGCATGATTTCCAGCGGGTGTCGCCGCATTACGTGCTGTCATCTCCGACTCAAGAACCGATCGTCGCGGCCTTGAAGTGCGATGAAGGATCTCAAAGCTGCTGCTCAGAGGGCCAAGACAGCTCGGCAACCTCGCTCCAGTCCGCTATGTCGGCGGCGACTGCGTCCCGTTTTAGCGATAGCGATTGTCTGGACTGTGTCAACGTTCGCCAGAACGACGGCGAACTCGAGCCCATCTGCAACGTGCCTCCTGACGCCACAAAAACGCCCCATCGGGCGATGGTGCCGTCCGGGATGCCGTCGCGGGTCATCGCCACTCAGGAGTGTCATGGACCTCATGCCCTAGCATACCCGCATATGTCAGAATCATTTCATCAGATTAACGAAGACCCAAATCGTCTTTCTAAAGAAGATACCCAACAATCTAAGCATCCAGTGGAAATTGCAGAGCATCAGGCTGATCTCGGTACAGACGAGGACTTCACGAGGTGGGTACCACAGGCGATTGTATAGCATTGTATCCGTCAAGAAGCCTGCGTCTTTCCTTGACCACATTCAATGCGGTTCTTCCAGAAATGGAGACTGTAGAAATTCTAATAGTAAAGGCCTAATTCAAAGCCTAGTGTCATCTGCTTTGTAATCACCTTAGCTGAGCAAAAACTACAAAATACTGACCGCTTCACTAAGGCCCGATAATTTAATGCGTGCTGAAAACCCTTCTACACTATTAAATATCGGCCTTGTTTTCTTTTTCTTTTTTTTTTCTTTAGAGGAAGCAATTTTTTTTAGAAAACGTGCACTGAGAAATTCTGCTCTGATAAACTAGAAGCAATTAGATTTTGGTGTCTGACGTTTCGAATGCACGATGTCATCATGGGGCCCGGCGTGGTGGGGGACTCCGCATTAATTTTGACCGCCTGGGTACTTTAACGCCCACCTAAACCTAAATAGAGAGGCGTTTATTGCATTTTGCTTCCATTGAAGTGCAGCAGGCGTCACTGTGAGTCGAACCCGCGACCTCGTGCCTAGCAACACAGTGTCGGAGCCGCTAAGCCAACACGGCTCTGGCTGATAGCAGTTGAGTTGTCTTTAGCGAATGTCTAATCATGCAACACAAGCGCTGGGATTTTACTCGATGTCTAGATAATATTTTTAGCTTGACATTACGCATGTAGTGTACTGTTTGGTTTGTTTTACAGCTAAAGCTGTTATGAGATAACAACAACTGCTTATTTTGGTGGCGTAGTTGTCCGCTGCCGCCGGTGTCCGTAACCGCTATCGCACGAAATGAAAAACAATTTACCCAGGATCGAGTAGGATTTGAACCCGGGACCTCTGCGTGGCAGTCGAGTATTCTACCACAGAGCCACGCCGGCGCTAGAAGCTCGCTCGCAAAACGACCCTATACAGGCGTCATGTCGGACAAGAATGGCGTTGACATATGTAATATAACGTGGTAGAAGAGTAAAATAACAACCAGGCGTCACAGAATGCGAATTGCGTAACAAGTTGGTCGTTTAGTGCTTCCAACCCATTACAAATGGCAAAGCCATAGTTCTTCATCGTCATCAGCCACAGCACAACAAAGTACACATAATGTCTTACAGATGTGTAGCAGGTAGCTCGCTTCTCCGCAGAATGACGATAATGGCGTAGTGGGTGCTTCCCTACTTCACAAAAATTATGATCATTATGGCGTCGTGGCTACCTTGCAAGTGTACTTGTATTATATGCCCCAAGAGGGTTTACAACGGCTTTAGAAGGGCTGCCTCTTCCAGCTTTCGCTGTGACTGTGCTGCGTGTTCCGCGCAGGCCAGGAGTTTTTTTTTTTATTTATTGGTTCTCTATGTATGCTTATACTTCTTCTATCAATGCGGCACGATATTTCGCCAATCCTCTATAGACGACACGAGCCATAGGATGAAAGGATACAAGTTTGATTTCCTGTCATATATCACTTATGATCGCTCTCCTTGGTATTTTCATCTATTTCATTTCTTTTTTGGCCTTTTTGTGTTCTTGTGTTTTTTTTCTACTACCACTCGATTCTTCATCTGTCCTTCACGGAGTGTAATACATTTTTCGTTCTCATTGAGCGCGTGATCATCATCAGCAACACCAGTCTACTTGTTGTTCATACCTAGTCAGCAACAGCAACCTCCATTGCTACGGTTCAGGTAATGCTTCAATCGGGCAACGAAAACTGAAGCGGGCTGGGATTCAAGCCGTTTATTCTTGGAGTGTTTTGTCCCCGCAGGTTGGCCTGCAATGGTGTCGAGCCTCTGCCGGCCAAGATCGTTGGCGGCCCCGAGAGCGTGGCGGCGGTCATTGGCGGCCACGTTCACCTCGCTGTCGTCTTCGTCGGCACGCCGGCCCCACGAGTCACCTGGACCAAAGGCGTGAGTTTATCAGCGAAATGTTTATGGCGCTGGCACATAGCGACATTATGCTTCTCAAGGAGCACACCGGAAGTCACCCCCAACCTACCTGAAGTTGAGGCTTGGTTTCAATGCTATGAAACCCAATAAGAAACAAAACCATAAAACTCATATTGCCACGAAGTTGTGACGGTGAAGAAAGCAATCACTGCCGGTAAGCTCTTTATTGGGCGAACCTGTGGCCAGAAAAAGAATGACTCAAAGTGCATCGATATCGGCGCAGACAGTCGTCGGCCGTCGAATAACCTGATCAGTAGTTAGGAAAGAAGATGACTTTTAAGGGCTCGTTTTTTCTTTGTTAGACTCAATATTAATGATAACTAACAGACAATAACGCCAAGGAACGTATAGGGGATATTGTATGTAGTAATTAGGATACAAGCGTGACGCCAACAGGCAGAAAAAAAAAGTGTTCCACACTCGCCGCCACGGCTGCGATCGGTGCTGACTAACACTCCAAGGTTTAAATGCACATATATACCCCAGAAAGTGGACGGGAGGGTGACCGCCGCCGTGGCTCAGTGGTAGAGCATCGGGCGCGTTATTCGAAGGTCGCAGGTTCGGTCCCTGTCGGCGGCAAGTTATCTTTTCGTGCACTTTACTTTCTTCACTCTTGTATCCTAATTACTACAAATAATATCCCCTATACTTTCCTTGGCCTTATTGTCTGTTAGTTCTCATTAATGCTGATCAGTAGTAAGGCACGTTGGCACTTATACATGTATGGCGTCTTTTTTTGTTTCTGTTTTTTTCTAGAAGAGCCAAATGCACTTTAACTGAAGCTGAGAAAAACGAACTTTTTTTGCTACTGCCAATATGGTCGGGCCTGCTCCAACAATTTTTGCCAGTGTTTTCCTGTCCCCTAAATAAGTCAAATTTGTCTTGCGGCTAAAATATATATAGCCCACTATCGTCGGTATTCAGGAGTAAAGTTTGTATTTGGCTCTTATAGATTGGAACATTTCATTTGGACTTGACTTAGCTCGTAAAAGAAGTCTAAAACGATTGGAATGTACGATATAGCAATATTTTGCGATACAATTAACATCATCCTTGTGCTTCCGTCGGTGCCGTCCTCCGTCGCATGCGCGCAATGGCGATGACTAGACTTGAAGAGCAAGTGGTCCTTCCTAGCAAAAGGCGCACCATTCTGGATTGTCGGCAGCGTTTTCTTGTTCTTGGCATCTATTGAAGGCCTTGAAAAGTGCTCCACCTCTTCTTCTTCGAAGCTCGTTTTTGTCGTGCCGCTTCGGATCGCTTCTTTCTTCAAGGAATAGATCGGTGCCCAAATCTTCATTTCATAAATCTTTTATTTCAAGTATACCGTCTTGGAGCGAAAGAAGGACATGATACTGCAGCGCTAAACTCGAAAAGAACGCTAAGAGACAAAGAAGTAGGAAAGTCGGCCTCTTACTCACTATATTCGAGTTTTTCCCTACAACCTCATGTCCATCAGTAAGTGCCAAATCCCCTAGAAAAACTATTTGTGAAACATAACACGATAGCAAAGCAACGAGGACACAAATGAAACAGATGGATGAGACCGTGTTTGTTGTTTTGTTCACGATTGTTGAAGCAGCGCTGGTTTAATGAAATGTGGCTCAGTTTGATTGAAAGAGATGCAGCATTTGGCTCATTTATTATTAGAACTGCCTTTTTGAGTTCACGTTACAATCAGGAATGGCCCCATGCTGATTCTAACTGTTTAAGACGTTAAAGATACTTAGGCGCGCTTTACGCTCCCGTGAAATTTAGCCCAGTTTCGGTTTCTGCATTTGGCTTTTTGAAGAAAAAAAATGCCACATGTTGCATCGAAGATTCCAGGCTTATCGTCGGTGACCGCGTTATTTCCAGAATAAACTGTACTGTTTCGCGTTGCGCGCTCAAGCTTGTCAGAACAATCTAAAGTAATCGGGAATGTTTGACATTCCGTCGCGCCGTGCGCGCAAAGAGTGATTACGGTGCAACGGGTCGCTTACACGAAAACTTGAAAAAGAAGCACGCGTTGCACTATCAAAAGGGGGGTATTAATTGTTGCGGTTGAACGGCCCAAACCACGATCATGAGAGACGCCTAGTGGAGGGCTCCGAAATTTTGACCACCTGGGCTTCTTTAACGTGCACCTAAATCTAAGTACGCGGGCCTCGAGCAATTTCGCCGCCATAGAAAATGCGGCCGCCGCGGCTGGGATTCGATCCCGTGGCCTGCGGGTCAGCAGTCGAGCATATACAGTAACTCCAGGGGGAATCGCGAGAGAGGCGCCCGGCTGCAGTACGCGCTTCATGACGCGCTTGGGCGGTGTGTCGTTACATTGCTTCAAGGATAATCGAATTAACGTCGACCGTCATCCTGAAATGGTATCTGGCGGAATTTAGTTATCTTATTATTTATTCCCCTCGCGAGCAGCTGGAAAAAATGTCAACGAATGAAACGCTCGGCTGCTCTTTCGCATGACGTAACATAACCGCCACCATTTGATTCCACCACGGTGTCCCATTCGACTCAGGCTAAATTACATTACGCGACGTTTGCTCAAAGCTCTACGGAATGAAAAAAATAGAAAAAGTAAATGCGGTGAGAAGAGGTCATGCATCGTCTTTCATTGCTCCGCAATCTCTTCTTCTCCGCAGTGCACATTAGAAATGCTGGGAAAAGGGCGCGCACACAGAGCAACCATTATAACAGTACAAAATAGTTGTTGGCCGGGTTTCTTGGCGCATAATACGGCAGAAAGAGGAAAAAAGGTAAACGGAACGAACGATACAGTGCCCTTATTCTTCGTTCTCTTAACTTTTTATCGTTTTTTTTTCCCCTCTGCGTGCCGAATCATGTTGAAATACAAAGAGTTTGCGAACACTAGCTACGAGCGATGCTGTGGTTGTGTTTCCTGGCTTAAGTGATTGATTGCAGCAAAGACGCACGGACGAAGGAAGAAACACGAAGACACTCCTCCGTCCGTGCCTGTAATTTTTCCTGCAACCACTCAACATGCAAGATCACCACTAGCCCAGATGCAAACCGTTTTAAGTGACTGAGTAGCGCTTTAGGGCTAAATCGCGAGTAGGCATGCATTTACATTACAACATACGAGCCACAATGGTTCGGTTTACTCATGAGTCGCTACAGCCTCTTTATATCCTACAAAGCACTTCTGTGACGTAATTCATCGATTCAAAAGCGAATCTTCTATTCGCTTTCTTTTTTAGTTCAACTACCACATATCAGCAATTCTTTATTGTGATTTAGTGCGTGATTTACTTTGTAAATAAAAATGTTGTGACTTTTTTCTCGAGACATTGTCTTCAGGAGGGTCCCGTTCATATTAGGTGAACTTGAAGTTCGCAGTAAAAATTTGTACAGATTTTCGACGCAGTAGTAGCCGTGTTCGAATTTCTATCCCGCTCATTCTGTAACTAGAAAGTGCTAGGGAACGGAGGCACGAATGCGATGCAGCCGTTGCTGACCATTTCTTCAAGCTCCGTTGCTTCGTGTGCGAAGGTTAGCTGTGTCTCTCTCCTTTTTTTTTTCTTTTTTAACACGAAAGTGTTTATGCCGGGGTCCCCCAAGACTTTAGTGACGTATTTCCGTCACAGATATGACGTTCGTAAAATGAACGCCAACAGATGAGAAAGAAAAAAAAACATGACTGATCCCTCTGTCATAGGAATCGGTATAACACGAAAGTGAAACGTGTCTTCACAGACGTAGTTGAGCGTTTGTTGTGCATTCTTTCGCCCCAAGCGCGACGGAATGAATGCTACAGCAACAAATTGTAATGTCACGCGAAGAATGGCAAGCAGCTCGAAACTTGAAACGCGCTGCTCAAACAGAAAGGGCGCACGGAACGAACATACACAGGATGGCGCGAACTGTCGCAGTTGTAACTTATTTCTGTGTGAGCAGCGCGCTCCTTTCGCAAACGCGGCCGCTGCAGTGAGCGAAGTGACCTTCGCGCCCTCGACGCAAGCTTACGGTACCGCCACCGGCAAATGGTGTATGTAAATAGCTCGCCGTTTGCATGGCAAAGAACGTGCTGTTTGTGGCCGAATCGTTTCGCGCCCCGCGCTGCGGAGCGAGGGGTCGTAAGGTCGACTCCCGGTGACGGAACTTCTTCGTCTGTTTTTTTTTTTCTTTGCCAACAGTGAGTCTTCATATTTTATGACGTCATATCCGTGACGGAAATACGTCAGTGGAGTCGTGGTGGATCCCGGCATAAAAACACTTTCGTGTTAAAAACTGTGAGAAAAGAGTTCCTCCTCCAGGAATCGAACGTATGACCTCTTGACCCGCGACGATAAGCGTCCGGCGCTCTACCGACTAAAGCTAACGAGGCCGATGTCCGACACTCCTCAAACGCGCCTTATATCTCTCACACATTCTCTCTCGCACGGTGCTCTCTGTTGGCGTGGCCAGACGGGGTGGACCAGTGCCGCCGTCTGTGAGCACTGACGTGACGTAATGCGCATGACACTTACTAGTGCCGATAGAGAACGATTCGGCGTCGGCGACGATGCAGTTAAAGCATGGCCTCGGAGGCCATGGTTCACGGACGCCATGGTTAAAGCATCTCTTCCCATTGAAAAACACTGGCCGCGCTAGCATCGGGGAGCCGCCCTAGACGCAGTTACGTTCTTCGCATTTCGCTTCAGCGTGCGACGGCTCGTCGTCGGAGTAGTGCAGCGAGGCCCCGGAAAGTCTCAAGTTCCAGCGATCGCCGCAGAGGGCGAAAAAATCAACCGCGGGCGAGTTCCATCGAGATGCGCGGAGAGTGGAACTACTGACTCCTCTTTTATCAGTCGGATAAGTTAGTTCGCACTTTCCGTGTTAGGGCGCTCAACGCGGCCGAAAATTTTATTTCAGAATGTATCAGAAGATTGTTAGAAGCTTGGTTACCGTGTCATTTTTCATAAAGCTGGTAGGGATCGATGTTTGTGTTCTATAATTAATACGAGAGCTTGATTGTTTGAGGCCCAGTATTTAGATTACACTGACGCTCGAAAAGCAGCAGCCCATTGGCATCGATTGCGTTTTCGGTCTCTTGTTTCATTCAATTGTATCGCGGTCGTTTCTTTGATCGGCGTTACGCATTTCCGTTTTAAATCAGTTTTGACGTAGCAATGCGAGTTTGTGCGCCAAACTTTACATGCCGCTGCCTCATAGCGAACGTGTCTAAAGCCTGTGAATCATGTCAGCTGCGGCGCTTCACCGGCTGCACCAACGTTTATAGATGCTTTATAAACGTGGGCTGTACAGCTTCCAGCGTGAAAATTCAACCCCGGCAAAGAGCTCGGAGACTACCTACGAAAACGGAATAACCATGCACCATGTGGGCGTGCGCACCGGTGAGTGAAAATGCGCTGCGTTTCGTCTGACCATAGCTTTTTTGTTTTTGTGTTGAATGCGCTACGGTTTTTGGCCATTTTATAAGGTTTTGCGACTCGTCCAGCTGATCAGATGCACACCTTATGGATTTCAATGACATTTTCTAAGATTATTTACCTCGTTCTCACTTTTGCTGAAAATCTCTTTTCTGCTAAACTTTGTAACACAGGTCACAGCATAAGTTTTACCGGTTTCTGCACAATGAGTCTGCTGCGATAAATGCTCATCAATTCATGCATGGTAGAGCGAAGTGAACTTACAGCATGCATACGCATTTGTACATTTTCGTAAGTTTACAATCATACATATTACATTTGCACATACCATATAGTTTATAGCGTTGGGCAATTTACTAACTTAGTATCCTCTAATTGAGGCTTGGTCAGACGCTGTCCGCTGAAGGTCACCGCTAAAACAATTCACAAACAAGCAATGTTATGTGCACGCTATTTTCCTCGTGCAGTGTTCTCATATTCATTCTTCTCAGACATGAATCACAAATCCACTCATGCTTCTACCATAGTAATCATGACTGTTTTTTGCCTGCTCAACCCAACCACAGCCTCCAAGAAACTGCTCATATCAGCACAAGCTTGGGTGCTTTATCTCTGAACCTACTTTAAGTTGGCAGAGGATGTGTCATTTCTGAAGTAACTCATGGTCCAAATCCTCACAAGTTATGGTTGTGGGCACTTTATTATTGAACCAATTTTTCTTTATCATTTCCTTCTTGCTCTTTCTCATGACTCAATTTTTTCTTCTCAGAAAACTGGACAAAAGAGAGATCATTGGTTTCCAAGCTACCCACACCAAGTTGTAAGAAGCTCAAGAGTCGTCATACTGACAACCCTATGCGCCACCGGAAGTTTACCAGGCGGACGTATGAAAGCCTTATACTGAAAAAACAGTGATAGTATACGATATGTTGGAGCAGTACAAAATTGGGTGCACAATTATTGCTTCTTGCTTCATGAATTACTGAAGTTAGAGGAAATGTGCTGGCTTCAAATTCTTGGATAGTGCATGTGATGGGGTACACATAGTGTACTTCAATCTGCGTGTCAAACTTTGCATAGAAGGAAAGAGGTGGAAATCTTAAGGGCTCGTTTTCTTTGTTACACACAATATTAATGAGCACTAACAGACAATAATGCCAAGGAAAGTATAGGGGACGTTATTAGTAGTAAACATAAGGTAAATATGAAGAAAGAAAAGTGGACGAAAAGATAATTTGCCGCGGACAGGGACCGAACCTGCGACCTTCGAATAACGCGTCCGATGCTCTACCACTGAGCTACCGCGGCAGCCATCCCCCCGTCCACTTTATGGGGTATATATGTACATTTAAACGTGGGAGTGTCAGTCAGCGCCGCCAGTAGCCATGACGGCTTGTGTGGAACACTCTTTTTCCTGCCTGTTGGCACGTGACTTATTACGAGCTGGCAGCTGACCAATAATCCCTCGCATACTACCCGAAGACATCAAGTCTGCCAGAACGAGACCCTCGCTATGAATGAAGAAAGAGGCGGAAATCTAAAGGGCTCGTTTTTCTTTGTTATACACAATATTAATGTGCACTAACAGACAATAATGAAAGGAAAGTATAGGGGATGTTATTAGTAGTAAATATAGGGTAAATAAGGTTCGTCACTGCAACCTCTTTTGAAACACAAGCCAAGTTACCTTTTCAACGTGATACCGTAAATGGTGTTTTCCCAGAATGGGCACACTGCGCTTGCATAGGCGGCTCCACCAGCGCGGCGGCGTTCAGCGCCAACGCGGCCGTTTCTGCGTCCCTGGGGTTATAGCGTTCCCTCCCAGACCACACGCGCGGCTGCTTGTGCAAGCATGGTGTCGTCTGCATGCGTTCCTCTGCAACTGCTGGCCGGTTTTCAGACCGTCGAAGGTTCGGATTAATTTTTCAGGGGAGTAAACATTGATAAAGGCAAGCTTCTGTACGAGGAAGGTCTTGTACAGTCGCGCTCAATGTGAATTGCAACACGGGTGCGCGTGGCCCCACGAGTTTAATGACTGCGCACGGCTTCAACTTGCTTAATTTCTGTAATTAATATTATTTTCTTATTTGGGAACAGCCCCCAGTGAGAGAACAGCGTTTAGTTGTAGAAATAAGGGCTAGTGGAAGCAATGCGATATCTTTAAACTCGTGAGGCCACACGCTCCCGTTTGCAAGTCATATTGAGCGCGACTGTACGTAGTGGTAAAGTACTTGTCTCTGAGGACGGAAGCGTGATGACAAGTCGGTATGTGTCCCAAACGCGCATCAACGCTCCGTCGAAACTATGAAGTTGAGAGTAAGTAAGCATTTTTATTCAATGGTCTCGTTTTATTTCATTCTGTTTTGTTGTTTTGAAGCTCTCTCAAAAACAGATGCGTCATTGACGCGACCTGCGACTGCCGAGCAGGCATAGCCGGCTAGTGCAAGTACGCTGCGGCAGTGGACGCGTGTACCTGCAGACATATAGAACACTGATTTCAGCACGAAGATTTTGTTATGTAAAGCTAACACAAATATTATACGAGCATGACAAGCGCTAAACAGGTACACCAGCCCTAAATATATAAATGCATAGGTCGGCAAAAAATGTGAAGCTCACTCAAACTCACTCACGAAGCATATCTTGCCCTTAGGGCTCACTCGGACTCAGTAGCAACAAACTTTTCCTCAACCGGACTCACCCAGACTCAAACTCACTATAATTTTTTCAACCAAACTCACTCGGTCTCAGACTCACTGTAATATAATTCACTCGGAATCACTAAAACTCACGGGTCGATCTGAGTCTGAGGGAGTCGACTCATGAGTCCATTAGCCTATAATTAGCTTTTTCTACCAAAGTGTCAATGCTCTTTAACACCAATGTCTCGCATAATCAGTGCTCTACTTAGCACATTTTGATATCGTACCTTCAAATACGAGCTATCAGAGTTTGCAATTCAGTAAGGACAATTTATTGATAGAGATGACTCACACGAGATATTTTTATCAATAACTTCCCGTGAAAGAGTTTGCGGGGGGAGGTCAAGACACCGTGTCTTGACCTCCCCCCGCGAGCTGCGCGGGGAAAGAGGGAGGAGGCTCCTCCATCTTTCCCCGCGCAACTCGCTCCGCTGATCAATAAATATTGAGCCGACGTATGAACGGAAGCGCGTGGAAGTATGCGATAGTAGACGTGAGTATAAACGTGTGCCGACGTAAGGCAGACAGTAATGCTGAAGTTGAGGTGATAGGACCATAGGTCGGCAAAAAATGTGGAGCTCACTCGGACTCACTCATAAATATATTTGGCCCTTAGGGCACTCGGACGCAGACTCACCAAAATTTTCCTCAACCGGAGTCACTCGGACTCAGATCACCAAAATTTTCCTCAACCGGGCTCGCTCGGACTCAGACTCACCAAAATTTTCCTCAACCGGACTCACTCGGACTCAGACTCACCAAAATTTTCCTCAACCGGACTCACTCGGACTCAGACTCGCCAAAATTTTCCCCTACTGACTCACTCGGACTCAGACTCACCAAAATTTTCCTCACCGGGCTCACTCGGACTCAGACTCACCAAAATTTCCTCAACCGGGCTCACTCGACTCAGACACATCAAATTTTCCTCAACCGGACTCACTCGGACTCAGACTCACCAAAATTTTCCTCACCGGGCTCACACGGACTCAGACTCACCAAATTTCCTCAACCAGGCTCACTCGGACTCGGACTCACCAAAATTGTCCTCAACCGGGCTCACTCGGACTCAGACTCACCAAAATTTTCCTCAAACGGGCTCACTCGAACTCAGACTCACCAAAATTTTCCTCAACTGGACTCACTCGAACTCAGACTCACCAAATTTTCCTCCACCGGCTCACTCGGACTCAGACTCACCAAAATTTTCCTCAACCGGAGTCACTCGGACTCAGACTCACCAAAATTTTCCTCGACCGGCTCACTCGGACTCACTCACCAAAATTTTCCTCAACCGCGCTCACTCGGACTCAGACTCGCCAAAATTTTCCTCAACGGACTCACTCGGACTCAGACTCACCAAAATTTTCCTCAACCGGGCTCACTAGGGCTCAGACTCACCAAAATTTCCTCAACCGACTCACTCGGACTCAGACTCACAAAATTTTCCTCAGCCGGACTCACTCGGACTCAGACTCACCAAAATTTTCCTCAACCGGACTCACTCGGATTCAAACTCACCAAAATTTTCCTCAACCGGGCTCACTCGGACTCAGACTCACCAAAATTTTCCTCAACCGGGCTCACTCGGACTCAGACTCACCAAATTTTCCTCAACCGGGCTCACTCGGACTCAGACTCACCAAAAATTTCCTCAACCGGCTCACTCGGACTCAGACTCACCAAAATTTTCCTCAACCGGACTCACTCGGACTCACTCACCAAAATTTTCCTCAACCGGACTCACTCGGACTCAGACTCACCAAAATTTTCCTCAACCGGGCTCACTCGGACTCAGACTCACCAAAATTTCCTCAACCGGACTCACTCGGACTCACTCACCAAAATTTTCCTCAACGGACTCACTCGGACTCAGACTCACCAAAATTTCCTCAACGGACTCACTCGGACTCAGACTCACCAAAATTTTCCTCAACCGGACTCACTTGGACTCAGACTCACCAAAATTTTCCTCAACCGGGCTCACTCGGACTTAGACTCACCAAATTTTCCTCAACCGGCTCACTCGGACTCAGACTCACCAAAAAATTTCCTCAACCGGGCACTTGCGATACCGATTCAGCGTGAAAAAGACAATATCGCCATTTAAAGACC